>NC_143061.1:7418571-8037857 GCF_052426305.1 Pelodiscus sinensis
ACTGGGAGCCCCATGTCCAAGCACAGGAGTGAAGCAATGCGGGTAAATTTACACTGATGCAGCCTCTGTTGTTTGTATTTTGGTAGCATCAGCAGGTCCCGATCTGGGCTCGGGGGCCCTTTGTGCTTGGTGCTGTACGTACATGAGGACGAGCCCCTGCCCCAGTGAGCTAGTCCGTGGGCAAATCCAGAGCGTGATCCAAGCGGGACTGTGTCCCAGCACTAAGTGCATTGCAAAAGCAAAAATAAGAGCGTTGAAGAAAGCAATTCAAGAGGCTTTCACTGATTCGACAGAATGGTCCCTCTGCATTCCCGGGGGAACGAGGGCGAAGACAGACAGAGGAGCTGGCACTACACCTCCTTGGGCTCCAGCATTTGGCAAATGTCCCTGTTCCTGCCACCACCTGGCCCTCCCACTGCCGGGTGTTGCTGCCGCTGATCTGTGTTCTGGCTCTTCGGGAGGGATCTGTGGGTGGGTGGGAACTAGAGTAACACTGAATGTGTCGGGCGAGAGAACGCAGGCTGCGGAGAACAGGCCAAAATAGCAACTTGTGAAATCGCGAATAGCACCTGAGCCCGCCCAAACTCTGAGTTTCTGCTGGCTGGGACGCCTGCCTCTCCGGCACACCTGTGCTCCAGAACTCCTCTGCAGCATGGGGGGCCAGCCAGCCCCAGCGGGGCGGTGGGCCTGGCGGTGCAAGTGCAGATGCATATTCTGGCTGCTTCCTTCAGGCAAGAGCAGGGCTCAGGGACGGCTTTGCCCTTCTTTGGAGCTGCCACTTGTCACCAGAGGCCTATATCCCCATGCAAGGAATCAGAACTACTGCCGGGGAGTCAGAACTACATGGCCAGCTGGGCAGGCGACGTCCAAAGGGCCAGCTGTTGAGTGAGAACAGGCCCTTTGCAGATAGACCTGTGAACTGGAGCCTACTGGTGGGAGATACAGCTAGGTGCCTGCCGTGTCACATGCCTGGACATGATGCTGGTGCCAGCATCCTGCTCACCATGGTCCCACCAGCTCAGCCAGCCGAGGGGTGCGGTACCCACACCACTAAATGGTCATCAAGCCATACTCACCAGACAGGTGATGGCATTTACATGGCACTCGGTGCTGGAATGAAGAAGAGACCGTTTCTAGCCTCACAGGGGGACAAGAAGCCACATACTTGGGCCTTGCCAGGCTATACTCAGCTCAGCGATAGGGCTAGCTGGAGAAACAACCCCAGGATGTGGTAAAACAGGGATCCGCACAGTGCCATGCCATCCCCAGACCCAGGTGCAGCATCTTCCTGGCCTATTCCATCTCGGCACAGCTGCAATCCAATAGAAACTTTTTTCCCCAGTGTGCCATTTGGGCACTGGCCCTTTAAATTTAGCAGCAGCACCTCACAACTGCAGCCCTGAAGTAGCCATGTTGTGCCTGGCAGCTGCTGGCGGCCTTCCTGGGAGGGGAGACCCTGGTTTGTTTCCTCCTTTTTGATGTGAGGCGGGAGGCAGGTTTCTATGACATGACTCCTGGGGAAGAGAGTCTTGTGTGCAGCATGGGTCCCGCAGGATCTGGGAAAGTGCCCTGGGGGATGCTTTCGGCATAGATTTGGCAGGGGTGGTGGTGGGGACTGGGTTTACAGGTGGCCTGATCAGACATGCCCATTTGCACAGTGACTTAATCCCAAACTTGGTCACTTTGCCAGACTGTGGTCTGGTCCTTGCGTTAGTCTGATGTGACCATGGACTGTGCTTTAAGCCCCTCTGCCCACCCCACCCCCATAGCTAAAAGGTCACTGTGGGGACAGAGAGGAGACACAGGAAAGGGGACTGTCGGCGGGTGCCGGAGCCTGGGGCAGGATGGGCGTTGGAAGGTGGGGGGTTGGCCTTCTCCCCTTGCCTTTGGCTTGTGATGGGGCGGGGAGAGGTTGGGTCTTCTCTCAGGAAGGCAGGTGAGTGCCCCATTTATTGCAGTCAGCTTCCCCTTCACAGCTCTGGGCAGTCTCTAGAGGGGAGTCTCTTCATCCTGCTAGCCCAGCGTTTGAGTTGAGCCCAGCCTCACGGTCAGCTCCAGCACCATGAGACAGCCTGGCTGGACAGCCCATGGAAACAGCCGGAGGTCTGAGCCAAGTCAATAGCATCGATCAACACCCCTCTGTGGCATGGCAACCCCTGACAAATCAGCTGCACAGTACGGCTCTGGTTCCTTCTCCCGGGTACTGCTCTGGGCTGTGCCATGTTTACACAGGCATTCCTGGGGTGACTGCTATCAGATTGCACTGGAGCACAGAGGAGCTACCTCCTCCCCTTGCCGTAATCCTCTTGGGACTGGGCTTTGCTGCTTTGCCAGACCAGCTGGGCTGAGTCAGAACAGTCTTGTGGCTGTACTAGTTCTTCCTGGCCTGACCTTGGATGGCAGGGGCAGCTCCGTTCCCTTGTCCCACAGGTTCAAATTTGGGAATGGCCACAATCCAGGACCAGTGTTCCTGTGAGCTGGGTGCTTGTGCAGCCACTCGGGAGAGCGCCCCCAGCTGTTTTTTGTTGATATTGGTGGTGCACATTCACATGTGCCCCGGTGCACATAACAAAATGTATTCCACACATGGATGGAAACGATAAAAGGAAACTGCCTGGGACTATGAGAAGAAGCTGATTTTCCAGCAATGCTTTGTGATTACATTGGAGGGCGGAATCGTTTGCAGTGGGGACACCTGAACCATTTGCTGCCTGGTTCTGACTTTCTCATACTGCTGAGGGAGGGCTCCCTCCCCGTGGGAGGCACCTGCCTGGGGCTGAAGCCCACAGCTCCACTGCACAACCACAGAACAGAAGTCCCAAGACCTGACAGATGCACCCGGTGCTTTTACGTCTGTAGATTATTGTCTGCAGCTCGGAGGGCCTGTAGGTTTGGTCACCCCTGATGTCCGCCTTCGTGCCATCGACTATGAGCTTATGCAAAGCACGGCTGGGAGAGATGGAGAGCCAGGGAGAGACCAGAGCACCAGTGCTTTGGGTGCAGGCAAGGGCTTTGCTATTGGCTGTGGTCACCACTTGAGTGCTTTTAGTGGAAACAGCCCATTAGCTTGGGGTGATGCAGTCGGTCAGGACTGGAGTCAGCACATAAGGCCCACTCACAGGGATCTGACCTGACAGCTGGGGCCTTCCCGGGGCTGCATCCACTTTTCGCTGGTGGTGTGAATGTTTCAGGAGCAGTCCCGGCTGAAAGGGCCTGTTTCTGTGCCCTGCTCCGTGCTCCTGTGACCTCTGTAGGCAGGTGGCAGAGACATGCTGGAGTCCCGGGGAGAAGCAGGCACCTGCCAAGCCGAGCCGGTAGTGACCTCTAGAAGGGGATCTGGCTGCTGAATGGAAAACGGGCCCCTGAGAGACTCCAACAGGTGCTAAGAATCCAGCACCTCGGCAGATTCACATCTCCTGATGCTCAGGGGACTCAGACAGGAGTGGTCAGAGAGCTGGGGACAGGTACCAGCAAGGGCAAGAGCTGTAGGCACCCGTGTTCTACCATTGACCCTGTAGCCACAGGATTTCCTTTCCAGCAGAGAGACAGGCACTGGTGCAGCTTCAGAGGCACTTAACTGCAGGGGGCTCAGACCCTGAGACACCCCTTAGGTACAGAGCATTGTGGGAATGGGTGTTTGTTCATATTAGTGCTAATCCATGTGAATACAGCCTGGTCAGACACAGGGTGTGCATGTGGGTGGGTGTTTATCTCATAATGGGTGGGTGTCCCAATGCCGTTAGTGCCGTGTACATGTATGCATGTGGCTCTGTTTGTATGTGGATATGAGTACCTTTGTGTCTCTGTATGTTGAGCATGTATGTATGCAGCTGGGAGCCGGAGTGCCTGCACTTTGCATGTGTGTGTCTGTCAGCCTGCCTGTGTGAAAGGCTGCATGCATGTGGTTCTCTCTGTGTGTGCCAGGGTCTCTGCCACTGTGTTTTTCGAGTGCATTGGGTCGTATCTCTGGTTCAGTGTGTTTTCAGGGTGGCTCATTGCTTGTAGCTGTTGTGTCTGAATTTGATCAGAATTCAGCCTTACTCAGAAAAAACAAGGTTTCTTTAAAAAGCAATCCATGGGAATGACAGTTTAATAATGTAACAGAAGAGAGAGGGAGAGATTGGCCCCAGTGTGTGTGTGGAGGGTGTGTGAGGTGGGGGGGGGAGCTCAGAAAGGTAAACAAACATCTTTTCCTCGGCACTTGAATTGCTGAGTGCATTTCCCAGTGGTGTAAAGGAAATTCCCCAGAAATTCATAGCCTGTGGGAGGCTTTGATCTCCCCTTTTAAGGGGCTTAGGTCAATCTGAAGGGCTTGGGAAAGGGTGCCGGGCTTTTCGTCTTCTGTATTCCACAGGTCAGATTGGCAGAGACTCAGGGGCGGGGGGGGGGGGGGGCTCACTTTCTGTTGCAGTGTAGGGCACAGGTCACTGGGAGGTTTGAACTAGAGTCAACGGGGGATTCTCTATAACCTGGATTCTTTTTAAATCAAGATTTGAGAATGTTGGCAATTCGGACAGAGGTTATGGGACTGTTACAGGCTCAATGCGTGGGGTTCTGTGAACTACAGTGTACAGGAGGTCTAGTCTAGATGAGCATGATGGTCCCTTCTGACTTTAAAGTCGATGAATCTACCCAGGGTTTCTTAGCATGTGGGCCCATCCACAGGGATCTGACTTCACAGCTGGGGCCTTATAGGGACTGCATCCGCTTTTCGCAGGTGGTGTGAATGCTTCAGTAGTGGTCATGGCTGACAGGGCCTGTCTCTGTGGTATGCTTGCCTGACTCTGGAATTGAGATGGAAAGCAACACTGGGTGCCTCTGGGACTAACCTGCTGCTCCAGCTCCCTGCTGCATAGGTCCTCCCTGCCCTTCAGGATAAGGGCAGCTCCTCCGAGAGGCCCCAGTAAAATATTTAACAGCCACAAGCCTCTCAGCAGCCTTATTTCTATTTCTGTCTTCAGCAAAAACTAGGTCACCTGATTCCCTCCCTCCCAGGAAACCTGCACAGACTTGGAGCGTGACCCTCTGGAACCCAGCAGCATCCCTGAATTAGGGGTTTAACACCCTGTTTCCAGAACCCTAAGTAATGCAGCAAGTCAACCCAGAAAGGGAGGTGGCAACTGCAGCAAAAATGTCTGTGACACAGTGTGGTTCTCTGAGGGCTGTGATTTCCTGGAGAATATGATAGAAGCCCTTTAATAATCTCTCAACCATTTCCTCAACAGTCCTAATCCATTGACTATACTGGGAGATTCTCTATTCAGTTCAGTGTGGTTTGGATCAAGTCCCATTACAAACACCTTGCTAGGGAAGAAACCCAGGGCTGACTGCCTCCATTTGGTACATGTATGTATTTATTCATTGAGTTTTGTTCACCAATACAGTGAAAATGGCATTAAAATTTACAATGGGTCATTCTTAGAATGGCATGACTTTTTTTTTGCTTTGTTGTCTTCATAAAATGACACAGTATATTATTGAAAAGATGATAGTTTCTCATGCACATCAGACCAGAATAAGCTTTTTAAAAATTAAATTAAATCAAAGTACAAAATTAAAAACACCAACTCGGAACATCCCCCAAGAAAGAGGCATCAAATAACCAGCGAGTTATCCAAACAACATTCGTAACCAGTGCAATAAGATCTTCTAAAGTCATTATGTTTCTACATGGTCCGTCAACAAAGCCATTGATCACAGTATAAGATTCATAGATACATTTGTTTTGTTTTTTGTTACTGATGCTTTGATGTGTGCAAAACCCTAACCACATTCAAGAAGTCCTGTCCAATACTGATATATAGAATTAAGAGAACCAACCATTTAAATTTCATTCTATACATTTTTTTTCTTTCTTATGGAAAAAATATGAACAATCTTTGATGCAGTATCTCAACATTAGACATTAGCAGATCATTTTAACAAAGATTCGGATATAAAAATACAAATATGAGGAGTTCTGTTAAAAAGAAGCGTGCCATAGTGGGATGACTAGTGGCACCAAGATGTGGCACCAGGACCAGGAAGCTCATGCAAAAAAGATGGAGCAAAAATGTCTCTTGACAGCAAAATGATCACTGTCTTTTATATTATAGTCCATCTGTGTCGGAACCTCTGCCTTCCATTCAGCACTGCTGGCTTTGGATTTGCTTCCGATCTGCTGGTATTTTGCAAACTGGATAGGGATGAGGTGTGGGAATGGATGGATGCATTAGAGCATGGGTGTGGGTCTGAAATACAGAAAGGGATGATCGCATACACAATGAGCCTGCTACAACTAGAGAGGTGTGTGTCTATGTAGGTGTTAGTTACACAGCCACTTGGCGAGAGACGGAGAAAGGTGTAAAGTGCATCGCTACAGGAGCCCTCTTTGAGATGAGAGCGCTAGGCGATCCTAAGGGCTCCGCGCTCTCAGGGGAACAGCACCTTGGCATCGTGGCTTGATGAAAGGGGAGCTGGGGAGACAGGAATAGGAGGGGAGTGGGTGCTGGTCTGGACAGCTCCCTGGGAGGGGTGCTGGAATGGACAGCTCCCGGAGGGCGCTGGAAGTGGTGCTGGAATGGACAGCTCCCGTAGGGCGCTAGGAGTGGTGCTGAAATGAACAGCTCCCGGAGGGCTTGGAAGTGGCGCTGGAATGGACAACTCCCCGGAAAGGCGCCGGACGTGGTGCTGAAATGGACAGCTCCAGAGAGGGCCCTGGAAAGGACGGCTCCCCGGGAGGGCGCTGGAATGGATAGCTCCCTAGCAGCTGGCTCCTCTATTCTGCAGGGTGCTCCAGAAGGGTGGGGGGAGTGAGGGCAGGAGATGGTGCAGAAAAAGACGGGCATCTCCGGGGTGGGCTTCACGCCCTGGAAATCTGGACAGGGATGGGTGGCCAGGTCCCTTTGTCCCTTTGCTCTCGGCTGGATGCTGAGGAGGGTGAGATGGCCCCATCCGCTACCGCCTCGGGCTGGGGTCTGGGTTGGGAGTGGAAGGTGTCGCCAGCAGCCTCATCTCCTTCCTTTGCTTTCCTCGTTGACCACAGTCCAACAAACATGCACGGCCAAAAGTGCTTAAAATCAGTGATCAGAGTCTGCAGCTCAGTGCAGGCGCCTCCTCTGCCGACTTATACCCCAGAAGGCGACTTGTCTGTCATCCCCTTCAGCACCTCGTCTATTCTATCATCTTCGATCACCACTGCAGGGGGACAAGCACACAGTCAGGCTCTTGCCAGGCTAGCTGGCAGATATACCCTCTCGAGGAGCTTGGCTGGGGCTAGCAGGATTTGCCCCCCCCCTCCCCCCGTGCTCTCCCCCCTCCCGCCACAAGCCAACATCTGCTAGAAAAATCCGCTCCCGGAAAATGGCTCCCGGAACGAGCCCTCTGCCTCTCCAGCTCGCAGCCTGGGCGCAGTGAGCTAAGGTGACTCAGAATGACCGCAGGCAGCGGCAGGAGCGGGAGAGGCTGGCGGTGAATGCGGCTGGGGGAGGGGGAAGACCCCCGCGGGGACACTGGAGCCGGATGTCGCGGACAAAGGGGAGCCCTGCGTGGGGAGGAGGGCAGCAGGAGCAGTGCAGCAAGCCAGCCCGGCGCCTAGGAGGTGGGGTACTGGGGCAAAGCCTTTGGGGTCTGGCAGGAGTCGCTCGCTGGCAGGTGCGATGACAGAGCCCGGCCCCCCGAGGGACCCGCTCTGATCCCTCCAGGGGAACGCGTCGGGGGAGGGGGCGCGACCCTCCATCGGGGATTAAGCCGAGTCCGTCTGGATGGGGTGGGGCAGGCGGCAGCTGAGCCCCAGTATTTGCCGAGGGGGGAGCCGTCTCCCTTCCCCTTCCCCGAGTCTGAGCGACCCCTCCCCACTGCGGATCCGGATGGAGAGGCGGCGGGGGTCTCTCAGGGGGCGCTTACCTCTCTTGGCCCTGCCGATCTGCCCCAGCTTGGGGGGCCTCTTGGCCTGGTTGCCCCCGAAGAAGGAGTTGGTGTCCTGCAGCCGGCAGCTGAAGGAGATCTCGCTGACTTCGGAGTCGGTGCCGTAGCGGGCCACCTTCTCCTCGCTGTAGGGGAGAACCTCGGACATGGTGGCAGCTGCGTGGGTCCTGCGGGGTGGCCGGGGAGAGCGATCCGGCGGCGGAGCCGACGTAGGGGTCCGAGCGGGCTGGCGGGCTGGCGAGGGAGTGCGGAGCGCTGCAGCTTGCGGAGCGGTGTGTGCAGAGAGGCTAGGGCAGCCCTACATCATAAAGGAAACCCAGGCGGAAGAATGAAGTCATGCATCCGGGGCTGAGCGCTGAGGGCCCGGCTCTGGCGGGTCCTTCCCCCGCCCCTCCCCCAGCTCCCCCGCCCCTCTCCCTCCCCCTTGCCGCCGCCCCCGGCTGCGCGGCAGAAAGGGAGGAGGGTGACATCAAGAGGCAAGAGCGGAATGACAATGAGATTGCAGCAAAAGCAGAGGGGAGGAGGCCGGGGTCCCTGCCTCCCTGCCTCCCCCCCCGCCCGCGGGCACCCTGCGCACTCTGTGCGCCCCCGGGGCAGCCAGGGCCGGGGGGAGGGGGGAGGCTTCAGCCAGACACACCTGATGGCTCCCTGACTGTCCCCCCTCCGGTGCCCTTTCCTCCCTCCGTGTCCCCCGAGCCTTCCCCCCCCCCGTGTCTCCCTGCCCTTTTCCTACCCCGTGTCCTCCTGCCCTTTCCTCCCCCCCTCTCTGCTCTTTCCTCTCCCTAGGCCTCCCATGGTCCTTTCCTTCCCCCTCCCTCATGCCTTCTCTGGTCCTTTCTCCCCCTACCCCCGTGTGTGTCCCCCACCCTCAGAGCCTCCCATGGGCCTTTCCTGCCCCCCTGGGCCTTTCCTCTCCCCAAGTCTTCCCCAACCCTTTCCTCTCCCCATGTTTCTCCCCCACCCCTGTGCCTCCCCCCCTCATGTCTCCCTATCACCTCTGCCTCCCCCAGCCCTTTACTTCCTTCCTCCGTGTCTCCCCCACTCCTTCGGCTCCCCCATTCCTTTCCTGCCCATATCTGTGTCTCCTCCCACCCTGCTCCCAATGTTGTTTCTCTTCTCCCCCTCCCCCATTGTCCAGTTTTCTCTCCTGACAATAGGGCCCATTTTTTAAAAAATGCCCCTCATATTCCTTTCCATCACCATCTTCCTGACCCCAACCCATCACCCCATGTCCTAGGTACAGCTCCCCCCTGGCCTTCATCTTCCCCAGAAGCCTGTTACTGACACTCTCAAAAGTAACCCCCAGCCATCCTCTTCATCCTTCTAAGGGGCCCTTGGTAGTGGTACTGCTTATGGTGGCTGATTAGCTTCCATTGCCCCTGTTCTTACACTGAGGGGGTGGGGCGAAGCATCAGCTTCTGGCCTGAAACTCTCCCTGCCTGGTTGCTGCTGCAAGGGGTGTGTGTGTGTGTGTGTGTGTGTGTGTGTGTGTGTGTGTGTGCGCGCGCGTGCGCACATGCCTGTGTGCGTGTGCGCCTCCCTCTCTCTGTGGGTTAGTGCTCGTGGTGACTGCTTTGCTGGGGCAGCTTCGGCATCGGTGTAGCTTGTGCTAAGTGTGTGAATGGTCACTAGCCAAACATGGCGTGCTGCTCTTCACCACGCACGTTGCCAAATGCACATGGAGAGGTGTACCTGCCAGCGACTTGGAGGCCTGGCTGGAGGCCAGCGGGGTGCTGATGGGCTCAGTCAAAGAAGGCTGCCTAAAGGAGGTGGCTTATCAAATGCTTTCAGATCATGCAATTTGCAGGATGTGTGTCTGCAATATTACCAGCCCCCTCTCCCCCTACCTCATCTTCTCTGGGCATTGTTGGGGAAGGTGGGTAGAGACTGGATGGGCTAGGGCAGCAGTTCCCAAACATGTTCCCGGCCAGAGCCCCTCTTCACACGTATTGCTTCCCACAGCCCCAGACAACACGGAGATACCACTTAAAAATGGCAGCCTCCATGCAGCATGACCTCCCATGCACTGTACCTGTAAGGTCATGCTGCACGGAGGAGGCCATTTTGAAGAACAAAGTCTCATTCTCCATGTGCCGTGACCTTGCCCGCATGGTGAGCATGCTTGGCCATGCTGTGCAGAGGAGGCCAGTTTGTAAAATGGTGTCCTCCACACCCTTGGGATTGCCACAATGCCACCTGCTGATGCAATGACCTCACTTGGGGGTGTGACCCATAGACTATGGGAAGAAATGGCTAGGCCGAGGGAGGGGAGACACACCGCCTCTCCCCTGGTCTCCAAGATCCCATCTGTGGGCTATTATAACCAGACGTGGCTTCTCCAAAATGTGTCTGTCCTCTGAGGACAACACACCGAGGCGGGTGAATATGCAATGTGCATTCCCTGATGGAAAGATGGTGTGCCTTTGGGAGAAGGGAATATATCCTAGGCTCTCTGGTACCCAGGGGCCAGGGGTAGCTTCATTGAACCCCAGTATGAAACCTGAGGGTCCAGGCTTTTATCCCAGATGGTCCAGGCTTTTATAGTGAGGGGGCATTCAGAGCCTACAGGGCTGGGTTACAAAGCCCTAGGCATAACAGCATGGAAAGCCAGGCTGAGATACTTACATGTATGTAACTCTGTGAGGACAGAGGGAGTCTAGGCGATTGAGGTATAAGATATGGGATGGACTCCAGCAGGGAGAGATTTCCTCCAGGGCAAAAAGCACTCTCCTGGCAGAATGCCAAGGCTCTGGGCCCTAATTAAGTTCCCATGTAAGCCTTTGGCATGAGGTTTAAGTGACTCCTTAGGCCCCGGAGATGGGGTGAGTCCTGTGCTCTGGGTTGAATTTGACCCTTACGGAACTCTGATACAAGCAGATCAAATCTGGGGGTGTGGTGGACAGCAGGATGTGGGCAGGGGAGAGTGCAAGGAATGGGATAACAGACAAGAGCTGGGAAGAGAGCAGCAAATAATTCACCCACCCATAATTTAGCACTTGTGTTGTGTGATAAGAAAACCTAACACACATGGTGTTTCTGCTCCCTGCTAGGGTGGATGAAAGGGCCATGAGCAGGAGAAAGTGAAGCCAAGTGATTCCAAGGTGATGGCAGAGGCGTTTCCTGTGTGAAGAGAACCACATAGGGTGCATCTACACAGCGGGGCTTACCTCCAAATAAGGTATGCAAATTGAGCTGCTTCAATTGTGTCTCTGATTTTGAAATGGGGAGTGTCTATTCAGCACTTATTTCGAAATAGAGCACTCTTCCTCTGACATCCCTTTCTCCTTGTACAATGAGGGTTTCAGGTGTTGGAGTAAGAAGTCCTCCAGCTTGACAGTATTTCAACATTATTTCAAAATAACACTTGTAGATGTACCCATAGAGTTTAAAGGCAGAAGGAGGCCACCAGATCATCTAGTTTGAACACTGGACACTAATCACCCCCCTGTCACCCCTACACCTAGCCCAACTACCACAATTAGACCATCACATGAGGTTTAAATAATGACAGGCCTTTATCTCTGCAAACTCCCTCTTCCTTTGTCATTAACTGTAGGTGTCACATTCAGGAAAGTCCTCTGTTCACATGTCCATGTTGGACATGGATGAAGGAGTATTCCGAGGGCTTTCTCTTTCCCAGGGGCTCACGGCTCTTCCATGCTATGCAAAGGATCTATACATGCAGCACAACTATAGGCAAAGAAGCAGAGCTAGAGTAAATCAAGGGTGAAGCTGATCTGCATTCAGACAGCTGAGTGCACAGGACAATTGAGAGTACAGGACCTTGCCTTTGTCCTAAAGGCATGATTTAGAGTGACGCTCTTGGAACTGAGGGTAACGCTGAGGCCTGCATTTATATCATTTACCTTTCTATAGCAGGTAAGATGCATCTTGGGCAGGCCAACCTACAGAGTCCGTCTAATTGGTGAGGGGCACTGAATACAAGGCTCAAACAGCCTCAAGTGGATTGGCTGATGCTGCAGTCTTCAGAGCCCTTTGCACACTTCTTGGTCTCCTATCACTGGCTATAGTCATTATATTCACGACCTTCTGTTTGCTGATGACTGTGCATTGCTGGCTCATTCAGTGAAGGCTGCACAGGAGCTTTTTGATCACTTTGTTACTTCTGCTCACCATTTTGGATGCACAGTGAGCCTCAAGAAGACAGAAGTTATGCCTCAGCCTGTCTGGAAAGAGCCCGGCACTCCAGTGAACACTGCTGCTGGTATAGTCCTTAAGGCTGTTGACAAGTTCTGCTACTGGGAAGTGTACTGTCCTCTAGAATAAACTTGGATCATAATGTATCTACTTGACTAGCCAAAGCCAACACGGCCTTTGGAAAATTGACCAAACATCTATGGAATGACCATGGTGTCAAACGCCATACCAAGATAGTGCTTTATCAGGCAGATGTCCTGCTGTATGGCTCAGAGTCATGGACAATATATCATCACCATGGTTTGAAGCTCGATCAGTTCTATATGTGTTGTTTGAGGAAGATTGCCCATGTGAACTGGTGGGACAAAATTCTTAATACAGGGGTTCTTAAACTGTGCGGTGTGATAGGCATGAAAGCAATGCTTATGAACAAACAGTTTCACTGGACTGGTCATGTTATGAAGATAGATGATACATCGATACCAAAGATTGTCTTTTACGGCCAGCTTGTTCATGGAAAGCAATCTATTGGTGGTCAGTATAAGCACTATAAAGACATCTTAAAGGCCAATATGAAGTCATGAGGCGTATCTCCCAATGATCTGGAAACTCTAGTTCAGGACAGATTGTCCTGGTGACAAATCAGTGTACAGGCTCTTAATTGCTTTGAGAGTCAGCGTATCCAGGCATTGCAGTAAAAGTGTAGGATCCTAAAAGAACATACCACGCCTACAGTTGGCGGCTTTTTATGTGATATCTGTAATTGACTCTGCCGATCAAGGATTGGTTTAGTCGCTCACCAACAGCGTCAGAAGATGAGATCTGTCGATCGATGGCTCAATCCAAGAATAGTCATTATACCATTGGGAAGATTTTCTGATTTCTTTCCATCGCTTGCCAAAGTCCCAGCTAAACAGACAGGACGGCCCTGACCGTTGCAATGCCAACATGCTGACTTGGAAGGGAAATGGTGCCTGCACTGGTAACAAGAGGCATCCAGAGGATGGGATAAACTTAGGTGTATTTTTGAACCACCCCAGAGCACTTTTCCATCCTCTTTTCACCACACCAGTGTGTAAGCCAGTCACAACTGGCACAACACATTTCTGTTTGCTTTTCTGAGTCAACGTGCAAGGAGCAGGCACGGGGCTGTGTGTGTGACTCTGGTTGTGTGTTTTTGCACAGGTTGGGTGTCTATGTAGCCAATCTTTGTAAAGTGCCTTGGGCTCTTGGGGCGATGGGTGCTTTGGCTGAATGGATCAATTAGGAATTATTATTGCACTGGTAATCAGGATTTCATTCTTCTGTGTTTGTTTATATTACAGTGATACAGTCAGGATCAGGGCCCTACCAACCCAGGGGAGGCTGCGGTCTCTCCCATGAAGAATTTACAATGTAACTGAAGCTCAGCCACAGGAAAAGTGCGACAAGCAGGATGGAGGCCAGGCATCAGTGATAAGATCGCATGGGCACATGTTATTGTTACAGCAGCTCTGAACTGGCTGAATAAGCCTCACGTGGGCGTTCACAATGCTGCAGGAGCCCCTGAAAAAGTAGGCAGCAGTCCGTTGCCCATGCTGAGATATGTCCTGCTTTCCGAGCCCACAAGGGCTAATGCAGCAGCACATGTACATCTACATAGGGACACGGTGGCACATGCAGCCCTATGCAAGCCCCTGCATGGGCACACAGACATGCACGGAGGCTCATCAGTTCATACACATGTGTGGGGCTGTGTTCCTTACCAGCTGGGTGCTCCTGTGGCCACTCAGGAGAGATTCAATTGCTGCCCAGCTAGTCAGCAGAGTGCCCACAGCAATTTTTGTTTATGCTTGTGGTGCACATCCGCACATGCCTCAGTGCACATAACATTTATTCTGCACGTGGATGGAAAAAAATCTGCACATGTATGAAAAAGATTAGAGGGAACATTGGGGTGGGGCAGGAGCAGCTGGTGGGCGTGGGGCTAGTTTGTGGGGATAAGAGGAGAGAGTGAGAGTTATAGAACTAAGGACCAGCCAGTTGGCTAATGAGGGGTCCCATCCCTATAGGAAGAGACCAGATCAGACCAATGGTCCATCTCATCCAATATCTGCTCTCTGGCAGTGCTTAGCCCCAGATGCTTTGGAGGAAGGTCTGAAAAAGCTAGGGCTTAGTTATGCTCTAGCCTGCCCATAGGCTGTCCTCCCATCACTCTGTCTTGTTTATATCCCCACACAGGAGGGTGGATATCACTTTTTAAAAAAACATCCTGGCAAAGGGTCTCATTTTCTATTAAAAGGTCTGAGCCACTTTTGCCTGGTACTAAGCTCTTGGCCTCAATGAGACCCAATGGCGGAGTGTTCCACAGGTTAATCTGTAATGAAGTATTTCCTTTAGGTAGCTTTACATTGGTTACCTTTCTGTTTCATTGACCCTCTTGCCCAGCTATTAGGAGCGGAGATGAGCAGGAGAGCTTGACTTAACTTCCTTCTCCCGGGTCTCTGCCATGTCCCCCTCATATCCAGGTCTCGAAATGAAACAGTTCCAATATTTTTCAACCTCTCCTCTTACAGAAGCTTTCGTAGGCCTCTAATCATTCTGTTTCCTGTCTCAGCACCCCATCTATATGACTGGAAGAGTAATTCAGAGGCGGATGACAATAGCACTATAGTATTTTACATACTTGCTATCCCAGTCCCACTGCACTCTAGCATGGTGCTTGCTTTCTCTGCGTGCCCCTGAGGCTACTGAAAGGTCAGACTCTCTTAGCTGGGGTCTCCTCTCTGCATAGAAAGACACCTGTGGGTTGGGAATTTCTATCATGTTTTCTCCCTCATCATCAGCCCCCTTCCCGTTTTACGCATAATTTTAAAAATAAAAATAAGAAAAGCCAGTGTTTTAAAAGCATGTTGGCAGTTGCATCTGGGCCCTGCCTTGCGAGCTGGCTGCCTGGGAATGACGCTAACAGCACAAAGCCTTGGGACAAAGGGCTGTTTTTTCCCCCTCGTAAATGGATAATAACAGGTTGTCTTTGGGAAATCTTTTGTGCTGCGTCAACCACTGGAACCACAATTGCCACGAAGTAATGAATGAGGCATCATGCAGCGGATGGGGGCTTTCTGATGACATCAAGAAAACTCTTGAATTCGGCTTCCATGGTTATCATGACATCAGAACTTGCTGGATCTGTGGCCTTATATGGCAGCTCCAAGCTCAGGAGCAATCTGTGTGTGGGGGGGGGGGAGGATGTGGTACAGACTCAGCCAGACATGGCACCTTCATGGCACCTTCTTTCACCAAAGTCCATTCCTGCTGCTACAGACCGATGTTTTACAAATCAAAACACAGGCCACATGTTCCACCCTCTTCCAGTTGCGAACTGAAGCAAGTGATCCTTCTTAACTGCTTGGCTGTGGCTTATGGAAGACTTAAGGGCTTGTCACTCAGAAAGCCAGACTAGATGATCACAGGAATCCATAACGGCCTTATAATCTGAGTCTAGGAGTTGTGCCTAGCCTCTTTGACCTGTTACCTGGCATTTGCAACTTAGCCATCTGGCATGCCTGGTCTTTTTCGGCAAGGGGACTGGACTTGACCTCTCGAGATCCCTTCCAATTCTAGTGTTCTATGTTTCTATGATTCTAGATTGTAAGCTCTCCGGGGAAGGGACTGGCTTTATGTGCTGTTTCTATAGCACCTCGTATTAGGGATGTAATAGTGTAGTCAATGAACCGATTAACCAATAAACAGAAGCTTATAGGTTAATGCTACAGACTACAGGCATTTCCCTCTCCCTGCCAGTATATTGTTTAGCAGGCTGGCCAGCAGCATGGCTTAGTCCTGGCTTGCAACAGGTCTGGGACCTACCCCTGCTGCGGCTCTGCATTTAAAGTGTATTAAGTATTGGGCAAGCAGGCAGCTCAGCTCAGTTCTGGCTTGTGCTGGTTCTGGGAGCTTAGACCCCCTTAGCCAGGAACTGCTACCACCCTGCACTGCTGCATCTGATACAGTGGCTGCCAGCCCCGCCCCCCAGGGACTATAGGATAGTCGACTAACCAATAAAATTTCATGAATTTACTCGACTATTCAATTAACTGATATTTAACATCCCTACCTCATACAACAGGGTCCTGATCCGTGACAGTGGCTTGGGTGTTACAGTCGTACAATTCATAGTAACAATAAACATAATTAAGATCCAGTGTTCATACAGCCCCAAAGGCCCCTCTGACCACTAGGTGCTACCCCAATTTAAATGTTACATTATCCAAGTAATTGCAATGCAAGGTCTTCTTTGTGCCATGCTGAGTCTACAATTGGGTATTTCCCTATGACAAACATGTTCATCAAGACAAAGTCCAGCCAAGATCCAAACGGTGCTGTACCCATCACCAGTCCTTCATTACAGTTGGCTGATTGGCTGCCTCCATCCAGAAACATTCTCAGACTGGAAGGGGCTGGAATTCTGGGAATAAAAAAATCTGTATTCAAACCAGTGATCATCTAGCAAATGGGGCAGATCAGGAGACTTGGACAGGGGGCTGAAAGTCATCAGTGGAATAGTGTATTCATGAGGAAGAGAGAGAGAGGCAAGGGAGGGAAACATGTACGTATCTGGTACTTTTGGGCTAAACACCATGGCTGTGTCTACACTGGACCCCTTTTCCAGAAAAGGGGTCCAGTGTAGACACAGCCCATGGCTGTTTACACTATGGACAGGAATTGGTTGCTCTCACGCAGTGAACAGACTGTGAGGCAGGGGAAATGGTATTTTTTGTGCTGTCAGATTGACCTTCCATGCAGCATTGGCAGGCAAAGTGCATTTCCTGAAGCAAGTGGCAGATGTAGGGTATAGGCCAGGCTCAAGGCAAGGAAAGATGAGTTCTGCTGATGGAGAGAAGGTTGGCATGTAGGAACAGCACCTCAAAGCCTCAGCACTGTGCCACTGATCATAGAACACTAGAACTAGAAGGGACCTTGAGAGGTCATTGAGTCCAGTCCCCTGCCCTCATGGCAGGACCAAGCACCATCTAGATCATCCCTGATAGATGTCTGTCTAACCTGCTCTTAAATATCTCCAGAGACGGAGATTCCACAACCTCCTTAGGCAACTTATTCCAGTGTTTAACCACCCTGACAGCTAGAAAGTTTTTCCTAATGTCCAACCTAAATCGCCCTTGCTGCAATTTAAGCCCATTGCTTCTTGTCCTATCCTCACAGTCCAAGGAGAACAATTTTTCTCCTTCCTCCTTGTAACACTCTTTTAGGTGCTTGAAAACCAGTATCATGTCCCCTCTCAGTCTTCTCTTTTCTAAACTAAACAAGCCCAATTCTTTCAGTCTTCCCTCATGGGTCATGTTCTCTAGACCTTTAATCCTTCTTGTTGCTCTTCTCTGGACCTTCTCTGATTTCTCCAGACGCTGAGTTCTTTGGAGGTCCCAGCCTTCTCTAGATGGAGAAATTGGAGAAGGCTGGGGCCTCCAAAGAACTTGGCACCCAGTTTGCTGAGTCCTCTGGAAATCTGGCCTATGATGGCTGTGGAACAGCAGCTGCAAAGAAGTCAGGTATTCGAACAATGAAGCGTGTATTTGCTGCACTTAAATATGGAGCTTGGAGGGCATGGAGGAGGGTTCACAGGGAGGGGCCTGAGATGTGCGAAGGTGAAGAGCTGTACTTCAGAGCAGACTGTAGGGCTACATTCCCTCATTGTGCTGTAGTTTTCATTACAATAGGAGCTTCCAAGAATTGCCAACTCTCCTGATTTTATTGCGAGTCTTGCAATCTTTGGCATTTGTCTGAAAGCAGCAGCTCCAGGAATCATGTGAACTTCAGCTGTTGATCCAAAATTGTACACACATCTAGTCCTCGTGGGTGCAGAGAAAAGCAGGAAGACACGATCCTCAAAGACCCAACCAGATGGGAAATAAAATGGCTCATTAGTACTTTTAAATCTCATGATTTATAAGTCAATGTCATGAGGCTGGGACTCCTGACTTTCGAATGCTCAGGGTTGACAGTGCTGGCTCTGGTGCAAAATCTCCCACTGCGGCTGACTTGAGCATGTGGAGATCCAAAGAAGCTGCTGGTTCGGGTAGAGGAAGGTTGGCACTTAGCCCGTAGAGGTAGCTGATGGTCCTGACTGTGTAGCCCAGGCTGTGTCATTCCCATTGTGATGTTGTTCCCATAGTGGTCTTTCCCTATAAACATAGACTAATTTGTAAAGTGTTTGTTTAAGCCAACGCTGGGGGAAATGGCAGAGCTTGGTATTTCTACATCAGTCTCTTTAAATGTGTTGGGCCCAAGGTCAACCCCGTTCTGGAGGGCAGGAGGTGCTTGGAGTCTCTGACACACTGATCCACTGGGAACATGCAAGTACAGTAGCGTTTCGCTGTTACAGCCTCATTGTGGTGATGATCGGCATCAGTGTGTGAGGCAGCTGATGCATCAGTCAGAGGCGAGTGACGAAGCTGGCCTGTGTGGCATGCTGACTGCTTGTTTGTTCCTCTTGCCTGAAAGCTGCAGCCCACACTTGCAAAGTACAGGGCCTGTTTGTGAGAAGGGAACATTGCAGCCCCCTGAGAAGGGCTCATTGCCCATAGAAAACCCTAAAGCAGTGTAAAGAATTTGTAAGCTGTGTAGGGCTGGGAGCAGAATGAGCCAACCCTTTCAGGTGTGTCTGGTGATCATTACCAGTCCTTGCAGCTGATGTAAATAGTATCACTTCGGCTCATGCAGTTAAAATGTGGGTGTGATTAGGAACATATTTACCCTGGTAACTTTCTTTTGTGGCAATAACTCCAGGTTGGATTTGCTGGTGTAAAGAAGGGCTTTGCTGGAAGGGCTTAAGCCACCTTCTGGGCTGGCTTTGAATTTGCAGATGTGCTGATGAATCATTCCTGTGCCCTGGGACTGGACTGGATCCCTCTGGAAGGAAGTGCATGTGTGCAGTTAAAGTGAGGAGATGAGGGGGTCTCCACTTGCATCCTGGGTCTGTAGCCATCCTGCCCTCCCCATACCGCTCAGCAGGAGGAGGTCTTCAGCTAGATCCCTTGGGAGTGGGGTCCTGATATGGCAGAGGTTGAGAACCCCTGAGGTTTAAGGAGCTGTGCCGGGTGTATTCCTCGAGGTCCTTGGGCTATCTCAGACTAGAGTTCAAGCTAGCTCAGCTGATGGGACAACTTCTTTCACTTCCCCCTCCCAACGTCACATGCAGGATGCTGCTTAGAACCTTCCCTATTGCTCTTGGCTGGTATATATCATGCTGGATCTTCCGAACAGAAGTGTTGTTTTAACCAGGGAGCCCCAAAACACATACCCCCACGCTTGGCTATTGTTTCTGTGAGTGGAGAGAGGTAGAAGTCCTCTCAGCCAATCCACCCTGTGTGGTGCTGGGCCCCATCTCTGGGCAGGGTGTATGAATCATGAGATACCATGTCATTGGGGTCCTGGGTGCTAGAAAGGAAGAGAGTACTAGGGATGATTCCCTTTCCATCTTCAGGTGGACCTGGGCTACCGCTGTGAGTCTGGGTGGGGTGTGAGTCTGAGTGAAAGGCTGGACGGCCAGCATCACTGCTGTGATTTTTGTTTTAAAAAACATTCCAGTTAGTGCTGAGACTTGGACTTGGACATCACAGGGCCCATTAATAAGTGAGGAAAGATGGCGCAATGGTTAGGGCACTAGCCTGGGCTGCAGAAGATGTGAGTCCGGTTCCTTGGTCTATCCCAGGCTTCTTGTGTGACCTTGGACAAGACACTCCAGTCTGTGTGTGTCTTAGTTCCCCAGCTGGAAAATGGCATTTCCCTACCTTACAGGGGTGTTGTGAGGTGTCCCCAGGGAGGGGCCATCCTCAAGAAGGATGTGGCAGAAGGACACTGGGATTCTCTCTGGGCCTCTGGATCACCATTCATTTGTGTCCTGATCTTGATGCTTTTGGCAGTTTTCCAGCTTCACCAGTTACTTGTAACCCCTCCTCCCCCATGCTAGCTTGATTCTGGGTATTTGGCAGGTGGCTGGGAAAGAATCCATAGCATAGCTGCATATGCTTGATTTCCCACGATGGCTATGGTTGCATTGAAAAGTCATTTGTAGTGTGAGGGGTCCCCAGCTAGTGGAATATGGTGTGTGTGTTTCAGTAAGGATAAGTTCTGTCCCCCACTCTGGTCCCAGTGCACAATTCCAGAGCCATATGGGGCCATTAATGTGCTGCTGCTGACCAAAGGAGAATTCCCCCAGCAAAGGCACTGCTCCCTGGCAGGCACAGAGGGTGTACCGGGGAGGGGCTGGCATGGAAGATAAAGGATGGAGGAGGCAGGCTCATAGGGCATGGCACTGCAGGGATTTCAAGCCATGCTGCAGCCAATGAACAATCCAGGACAGACTGCCAAAAATCAGAGCATCCGAGAGCTGCTCTAACTTACAACAGCAACTAGTTCAGCACTGCAGCACTGTGGCCTCAGTCCATCATGACCTCTTCTCCATTTGACCTGTGTGTTCTGCACCTTCTTGGGGTGTAACCTGGGACGGGACCTGCTGGCTTGGCTCATCAGTGTGGAGCAGGCTGACCGATCCCTGCTGGGATTGTACATCACAACGGAGAATGGTTCTGTGGGTCACCTTGTCGCACTACCATTGTTGGTTTCTTTAAACACCTAACCCTGTCACCAGCATGTCCCTGCTCTTCATCAAAGCCTAGCAAATGTCAGACTTGTCAATGTAGCCCACTACTCTGTCTCTGATAGGGACCCATATCTAGAGTCACTTCTAGATGCTTTTGAGAAGGGCGTAAGAGTCCCCACAAAGACAATTGTAGAATAGCCCAAACCTGAAGGGAAGGCTCTTCCTCACTTTAGCATAAGGTTTATTTTAAAAAACCCAAATCGTCTCAGTAATATGATGGTTACTGTGCTCTTTGTCTGTATGAACAGCTTGGCTAAGAAATGTCTTATGAATATGTCAGACTGGTGTAAACTCCAAAAAGAGAGAGGAATTGTTTTGGGTGGTCCAAGAGGATGGAACTAGCAATTAGACATAATGAGGACAATGAATGGTAGGTTTAATCTCAGGCCAAACTTCCTGCCAGCAAGATAGCTCCAGCCAAGGAAGGACTCAAAAATCACATCACTCAAGCCATTTTTAATATGTTTTTTCTCCTGAGATAAACACAGTCAGGAATGGACTGACACTGACTATCCCAGAGTTCCAGTAACTCAGGAGACGCACCCCCTCCAGTATACAGACAGATAAATATGTAACAAGGTGAAGCAGGCAAACCTAGTAATAATAATAATTAATAATAATAATCATGACAAAGTTACTGGCAAGGAACCTGAGTACCTAACCATCCTAATGATCTTTCATGCAGGAAACAGAATTTGTCCTAAGAGTCTCCTCAGGTGGTGGAATGGAAGAGACCATCCAGAGGGAGACATTGGGGTAAACCAATGGTGGAAGGTAGAAAATCCCCTGATGGTTCATTTCCCAGTGGTTCATTTCTCACACAAGTGAGGCCTTGATGCTGATGTGAAGATGGCACCATAGTGAAGAACTAGCTGACACCATGTCATGGTACACCGTAATGAGATTTGGTGCTCCCTCTGACATTGGATATCCCTCATCAACATTGACTTGCTACGCTTTCTTCTGTGTACACACGCTTGCTGGAGCAGTGAAGACTCACTATGGAAATACAGGTGTGCGGATGCTTGTCACAGGGTGTTCTCTCCCCGCACTGAGCAGGAGGGGGTTAAACCAGCCCTGAGGGCTGCGAAGGCCCCACCCACTGTGCCTTACTGGGCATGCTCAAGCTGCTCTGCTATAAAAGAGAGCAGCTCAGCTCAGTTCAGGCTAGTGGCCTGAGGAAGAGGATGTATCTTGCCAGCTCCAGGCAAACTGCAGAGACTACCCAAACACCGAGGCACTACCATACAGGTTGAAGGCCAGATGTGTCTAGAGACCTCACAGGTTCCAGACACCAGCAGAAATGGCCAGATCCCGCATGGAGGGAAGCTGGACATTCATCAGTGAACAGAGACGCTTGAAGCAGGAAGCAGCCCATGCACGGCAACAACTAGAGGGTGAGTGAGCAGATGCTGAGAGCCAGTGTGTTGCAGCTGGAATTTTCCCCATTGACTCAGTGGTTAAAGCAAGCCACTAACAACACCTGGGCTGGGGTCCAGTGGAGTGGAAGGGCCTAGACTGCCCCTGTTGGGGAATGCAAACCTTTCTCCTATCTGCTGTACCTTGATATACTCTGACCATGGGGTTGTATTCCCCCTCACAAGGAGGGGCAAGTTATTGCCTGGGACTGTTGAACTGTGCTGTCCTGCAGATAGGGGCAAGTTGGACTCTGATCATTGGTTCATCCCACCCTGGGGACAAAGAGGTAGGACTATACAGACTTTGGTGAGAGGAATTAGAGATGCAGACTGGGGGATAAAAAGTGGAGAATATGAGAGCAACTGGTGTGAGATGGGCACCATCGCCTCACCCTGAATGGGGTCTTCTCCCTTGCTGTATGACAGTGCATCAAGCTTAACAACTGCAGTGCCTCAGTGGTACCACATGCAACATCTCAGCAGCTACATCCTATAGGCTGCTGCAAACACATCACCCTGTTAGGTGCACTGGGGATCAGTAGAGGTCCTGGTTTTAATCTTTGAAGCCCACAAAGGGCTGGCCCAGGCTATGCAGAAAGCACCTCTCCTTCCACCAACACAGCAGCTGCACTCCACCTGGCCAATGGGAAAGAAAAGCCAAGAGAAAGTTTAAGGTCAGGCTACCTGTCATATTGATACCATAGTGGCCAGATACCATGGTGATGGGCTGGGTATAAGTACCGAGGCAGATTGGAATGGACAGATACTGTTAGTGGCCAAAGAGAGAAAATGGATTTCCCTGGGGTGCAGTGAATAAAGAGCAGGCTTTCAAGCAGCTGGATCTACTAGGTAAACATGCCTGCCCATGCTGGTTTCTGAACCGTGCACAGGAATATCAGGAAGTGTGTTAAGGACTCCAGATGCCACAGCGATGGGGCCAGAGAAGCCCAAATTCAAATCCCTGCCCAAGATCCCACCGTGCAAACCAGAGCCTGCTCACAACAGCCCCAAGGCCAGCAGCGTGACTCCTGCCCCCACATAAAGGGCCACGAGAGGACGAGAGCATGGGATGAAACGTGCCAGTCAAGGGCTAGCCACTACTTACTTCTGCACCATTTTCTCTCCCTTCTGCTTAAAGGCCAACTGGAGCTGAACCCTGCTTAGTCACGGTGACTTTAATGTCGCTGCTGTCCCAGTGGGGGACGATCCCAGCCCAGGGAGGGCACGTTGCCATTCACCTCATTCCCTGCCTCCCAACTGCTGGGAGACGCATGCGAGTGGGGAGGGCACCGCCAGCGAAGAATATTTCTGCCTCCCGCCCATCCTTTCTGAATGGGTCCCTGGCAAACGCCTCATTCATCTTTTCCTTCGCCTGCCGCCACCGCGGGGGAATGTTAAGGACGGGATCATGCACAGCTGCATCGCCTTGACGTAGAGGGAGCGGGGTGCCAGGGAGATAAGGGATCCTTCCCCTCCCTTCCCCCAGGCTGGGGACGGGGGTCAAGCCCCCTATCGCGCTGGCTAGTGCAGTTAGGTGCGGCTGGACAATGCCTGTGGGCTACAGCTGGCCACTTGCCCTGCTCCGAGGGGCTGTCTAGTCGGGGGTAGCCTCGAGCAGTGGGGCCCAGGGAATGGCCAGCCCTGCAGGAAGCATCCTGCTGAGCGAGGCGCCCCAGCCAGCAGGCAAGGGAATGGGCCGGGGTTATAGGAAGGTCCCCCGGGGCTGAGGGCGGTAGGGGGTCTGGTTACGGTGAGTGTGTGGGTCTGGGACAGGCCAGGGGCAGGCAGCTGCCCTCGGAGGGGGAGGGGGCGACGCTAAGGCGTTTTCTCAATGAGCAGTGGAGAGGCTGCTCGCTCCCTCCCTCCGCGAGGCGGCTGCAGCTGAGAAGCCACCTTTGGCGCAAAGGGGCCGCATTCATATTCAGCACCACGGGCAGCTCCGGAGCGCGCCGCGCCCCGGCTGCATGGAGCGATTCCTGGGCTCCGGCGGGGGGGGGGGGGGGGGGCGGGGCGGGCCTCCTTTTCTGCCGCGCGCTCACAGGCAGGGAGGGGGGCGCCCCTGCAACCGGGCTGGGGGAGGGGCAATTGCACCAACACTCAGGGGCAAGGGTCGCGCGGGGGGACCCGATCTGCCCCCTCTCTGCGGAGAGAGCGCTGCCCACCCCCTTCCTCCGAGGGGTGTGCGTGTCCCTACACACCAGAGATAATGAAGAGATCTCTGACTCCTTAAGGACTAACGGCCTAAGCTTTGGGGAGTATAAACCAATTCATCAGGCGCAATGAGCAATTTCCACTTCATTCATTTGACGAAGGGATCTATACCCGCAAAAGCTCATGCCCTAATAAATTGGTAAGTCTTTAAGATGTCACAGATCTCCTTGTTTTTGCAGATACAAACAAACAAACAGGGCTACCCCTCTGAGAGGTGATACCAGAGATAGACACCCTGTCTTATCCCCTGTGGGGGGATGGGTTGCGTCTCTATGTGTGGGTCACGGGTGTAGGAGAGAGAAGGTTTGATACCCTGTGTGGGTCCATATTTGTGCCTGTCTCTTGGTATGTGACGCCCCCCAGTGTGTCTCTGCCTCCGACTCCCTTTGACTATAAGGAAAGGCAGACCGGGAGCTTAGTTTTATTCATAAAATCTGCTGAATGAGCCTCCAGCCCGGGAACTTGCAGCTGCTCCCTGCTGGGGCAGAAGGATGGGTTCCCATTTGCCTTGCAACATTTGGCTCCCACGCAGATCAGTGCAGCCCGGGAGAAACTGAGAATCTCATCTACAGCCCAAAGTGTAGGCCTTTCATTTTGCTGGTGCATTCATCCATAGGCACAGGGATCAGCTGAGTACCTGGGACATTCCCTTGCCCCTGGGTAGATTGCAAATAGGGGAGTGATGCAGACAGATCTTTCCCCTCCTCCTCTTCTCCCCAAACGTCAGGCTGACACCCCAATGGCTAAAGAGCATGCTGTTTGCAATATATTACACAGGGTGCCCCAATATTGCCCTGGAGTGAGTGCATCCTGCTAAGTTTTAGTGAGAGCCAAGTATGTCCCTAGAGTTTTCTCAATGGCATTTTGAAGCACTCAACATTATTATTATTATTACAGTATAGGCCTCCACTGAGATCAGCCCCATTTGGCTGGGTATGTTATAAACACACAGTGAGAGGTGGTCCCTTCCCCAGAGATTGCACACCCAATGCTGTGTTGTAGCTACAAGAAAGGCACTTTGAGAGCTTAGTATCAGTGGATGCACCTGTGACCGTGGGAGGAGGGAACCAGGCCCTGAGGATCCCTGCCAGAATCCCTGTGGTCCTGTCACACCCCACCCCAGAGAGGCTACAGAGAAGTCCTCCAAGCAGACTAGAGAGGCTGCAGGAGAAGTGGCCAATCAGGGGCCAGGAAGGCCTTATAAAAGGAGCTTCAGGACCAGACAGCAGTCAGTGCCTCTGGAGACCTCAAGCAGTAAAGACTGGGTGACTGGTTGGTTGAGGGAGTAGCAGCACCACAGTGTGGTAAACTTAGTGGAACTGATGGACACTATGGGAAAAAATTCTGGGGGTTCTCCTGAAGGTGCCACCTGTGAAATCTTGTGTGTGCGCCAGTGAAAATTTATCACCATTCCTCACAGTAGAATCCATCTCCTTCCAGCTGGCTCACCTTTGCCTGGACAATCTTTCGGCTTTATCCTGCTGCCATAGTATCTGAATGCTTTCCAACTCAAATCAATAACAAGAGCAACGTCTTTTTGGGGACTTCCTGGAAGCTTTGTTGTTTCCCTTCTTTGGGTACAACTCTGCTTGGGGAGGGGTTGTGGTTGTTTAAGGGGTGTATTTTTGGAGGCTGGGAGACTGTGTGGAAGGGGAGTACTAGGGTGATTGTCTTTCTTGCTAGGTCAGTAAGGCTTTTCCAAAGAGGAAGATTTTGCAGTGTTGCCTAACGATGGCCAGAAGCTGGGTTCATCTGCCTGAATATTGTTCCATAGCTGGATCCTCCTGACAGAGATTGCTGGCCCCAGCTCTCATGCACTGCATCCTGAGCTTTGTAATCTGCAGTAGCCCAGAGGAGCTCAGCTGTGCATAGATCAAAATTCAGTCTTTGATGTAGCTGGGGCTTGGCTGCTAATTGCCTGGATGATTAGGATCAAGGCCTTAAGCTGCCATCTGAAACTGACTGACAGTCAATCAGGGGCTGATTTAATGAAAGCACCAATCTGCCCCCCCCCCCTACTCCTGAGAGAGAATAGCTCATTGGAGCAGTGATTTCACACTGATATTCAGGTCCTAAACATGGGGCCTCCTCTACTCCCCCTTTTAGTCTGGCCTAATAGTGATGCCATCACCCCACCCCCCATATTGCCTAGTGGCATTTTTCCTGTTAATTGTTTCCTGTTTATGATCCTTAATTCATGACCCTTTGTTGAATCCTCCCACTGCTGAGAGCTCTTCCTAGCAGTACCGTAGATATGACGAATGGAATTCTCCCCCCCCACCCATGCACCTCTTCGGTCCCCATAACTTCCCCCAGGCTTCTGTCCAAAAGACATTTGATTGTGTGGACCCAGCATGGCCAGAGCATGACCACATGAAATCCAGGTAGTTGCAAATCACAGGACTTGGACAGACTCATTTTTACTGTGTGAGTGTGGACCACACATCCCAGCATTCCATGCTCCTCTGGAGTCTCCCCAGGCCACACCCTTAGGGTTAAAAGAGGAAGGCAATGGCCACTTCCCGCTTTGGTCAGTTGAGACATTCCAGCTCTCCCCATGATCTCGCCTATAAAGCTCTCTGGTGGGAAGAACTCAAGCAGCTCAGTGTGTTCAACTCCACCCTCCAGACCTGGACTCTCCACCTTCTCTCCAGGCCCACTTGGCACGCCTGGCCTCTCCGTTTCCCCCTCGTGGCGGATCATTGTCAAGCTCTGTAAAGGGTTAAGAGTGTGTCACCGAGACATCGCACAGAATTGCCAGCCCACCACTGAGCTCCCTCGGGGTCAGACCCAAGAGTTGCTTCTGCAGCTTCCTTCCCTTCTGTTCCGAATGGGAGATCTTCCCATTCCTGGTGCTTGAGCAGCCTGGGATGTGCCAGGGGCTGACAGGGAGGCATAATCCTCCCCTCTAGGCCACAGGGGGCAGTGGAGCCAAGGCCACTTTCAGACCATCTGGTTCCTGTGACTTCCCTCTTGTCATGGGTCTCTGGGATCAGTCGCCTTGGCCTTTATATAGTCTCCTGAGAGTATCCCTATTTCTTGCCAAACCCTGAGCCAAGCCTTTTCAAGGGCAAGGTCTGCAGCTCCCTGAATGTGAGATGGGGCCTTTGGGCTCCAACCCCCATTGTGTGTGACTGTGACCTCTCAACAGTGAGACCAAATGAATTTGGCTGCTAGCTCGAGACGTCTAACCCCTCAGGGAGCAAGCAACCAGTGACTATTGCCAGAGACACAGGGCAGCCCTTTCAAAACAAGGTGGCATTTCTCATTCACCTGGGATCTAGCATCCAACAGACCATGTGGTAGCATGTGGAATAGCCAAGCTTACTGCAGCATCTATACAGGCAGAAGCAACCACGCCATTATTTGGACTCTGTCTTTGCCTCTTTGTTTCTCCTGCTCAAGACTTTTCCACTCTGCTTCCCTGCAGAAGGATGCTCTTGACTGCCAGTTGTTGGGTGTTAATGGTCAGTCCTTCCATTCATATGTGTCCATTCCATTCGGATATTGATAGTACAATAGAATCCAACCTGGCTGGATCTAATGTTTGCAGGACAGTCGGTTATCCCCACTCTCCCTGTCCCTAGAGTAGGGAGTTAATACCCTCACACTCAATGGGTAAACTGGTTCACAGACATAGTTCATAGAAATAATACAAAAATGTCACACATACATCACATCTTGACTGGCCAGGGTACAGCGCAAAGCCAGGTGGATATTCTGGCTGTGGAGGAGAGTTGAGGGCCATGCTAATATTATTAGCTCTATGGGCTGCCTCCAATTCTGGGACTCAGGAGGTGAGTCTGATGCTTTTGTGGTGGGACAGGCCCATCAATTTTCATCCCTGGATCTCTGAGTGATCAGAGGGTGATTCTGCCCCAAGAGGTGGGTTCCACAAGCTTCTCCACAGTCACCAGGTTATTCAATGGGCATGTCAGGCTATCGGGGCTGAGCAGGATCAAGAGCCTGGATACAGCTTTGTTCCTCTTTCCCAGCCCAGTGTGTGGGAGATTGAGGCATGAATAAGAAAGAGCCAGGTGTGATTTAACACAGATATGACCACAGAGGGTTAGAGGAGGTCCCTGGGCAATTTGGTGGGGGTTATATCAGCCCCTTGGACTGTAGGCTTTGTCCAAAGCTTGAATCTTGAGGTGCTGGCTGGCTTTCAGATGACCAAGGGTATGTCTGGACTACATGGCTCCGTCAACAGATCCATATAGTCTAGACATACCCCAAGTGGCAGCAGTGATAGAGATGCCGGTTTTCCATTTCAGTCTGCCTGGGGGGGCGAGGGCAGAGGGGGGCACCACAGATCCATTGAGATGCTGGACTTAGCACAGACAGCAGGGACTGGTTAAATGGAGTATCCTACTGGGAGCACATGACACCTATTGGCTGCTGATTGCCTCGGGAGTGTAGGTTCTCATCTACAAAGTCCAAAATGGTCTGGGGAGACCACTCTCTGTGCCTTGGCTGCAGACAACCAGACTGCACCAGGCGTGGACCGGAGAGGCTTGCTGACTCGCAGGAAGGGTGCGCGACGTTGGAATTCAACCCCCTTGGCCTGTAATAGCTGGACTCTTGCCCTTCTGGATTCACTGCAGAGCCCAGTCTATTGGTTCTTGTGGGAGCCTGAGCCACGGGTGGATTTGTTCCAGGTTATGTTCTTGTCAGTTAGGGGTAAGCGGGTGTGGGGGTGGGAGTCACTGTGGGCTTGTTGAGTTCAGTGGGGAAGGATCGCGTTTGTGTTGCCCACACAATTCTCACACACTCTCTAAGGGCACCCACCCTCACCCATTCCTAGGGCTCAGGCATAACCGTTCCAACATAGGCACCCATCCTCACCAGCATTCCCTGTAAGATGAGCCCTTGGGCAGCTGCCCAGCTGATTAGCAGAGCACCCACAGCTGCTCACAGCTGGCAGTATGTGTTTCATGGGGGGTGCGCATCTGTATGTGCCTCAGGGCACAACAAAATTTATTCTGCACATGCATGGGAAAATTAGGGGGAGCATTGATCCTCATTGGTTCCTAGGGCTCAGGTGTAACCTTTCCATTCTAGGCACTCATCCTTACCCCTCTGCAGGTAATCCAACACTCTGTAATCTTACACTCTGCAGGTATTCCAGGTCTTTTATCAGTGAACGAGCTAACACAGTTCTGTAATATCCTACTTAATCTCTAGTTATTCATTCTCAAAAACAGAATGGTGCACACCAGGCATACAATGCTCACCACTCCCAATGAGACAGATGAACTTATCTTGATGGACAGTCAGGATCAGGTCCCTCTGGAGGACTCTAGTTTCAGCAGGGTGTCATTGGCACAGAGTTGAGGTCTGGCAGCTCTGATCTTGGAACTGTGTCCTGAAGGTGGTTCCCAAGAACTTCCTTTTGGACCCCATTTGATAGTGACACCTGAGTCCTGCTTAGCTACACCTTAACCAATTATTTTACTAAAATTGTATTAACCAATCATAACAGAATTGCCTAACCAATTATATCCCATCATCTTAATTGATTCACACCTAGCAAAATTAATTATACAGCAGACAGAAACAATTAAAAACCAGACAGAGATCACACAGACACACAATAGGAAAGAGAAGGACCATAATCATAGAATGAGGATTCCACTGCCTCGCTATTGATAAACAGTTTCTTGCCAGAGGAAATGCTGTCAGACTAAGTTTTCTTTACCCATCTTAATATCTGTTTCTTTACCTGGTGGCAGGGGTGCCATTAGGATGGAATCTCCTTCTTAACAGCCTGGTGTGACACTACTCAAATGCAATGTAGCTGGAATGGGAGTATGAGACGCCAAGCTTTACAGCTAATGGCTGCTGCTCTTCAATCCTGCTTCAGAGGAAGGCTTTAGGGTGGTCACCTACGGGTAGATCTTGGAGCCTCTGACAGGTGATCCTGGCTGGTTTGGCCAGGAGGCTATCACATGCCAGCACTTGATCTGCACCATCCCCTGCTGCGCATCTCCTGCCCTTTACCTTGGAGCTGTCCCCTCAGGAGTCTCTGCTCACTGTGGAGGGCGAGGGAGGGTGCTGATGTCAAGGTGCTTCCTCTCCCACCCTGTATCCTATTTCCACAGAGCAGAGAGGGGGCACAACAGGACTTGGGAGGGAGGGAGTTTGCTGGCTGCTTTTGGGAGTGGTGCAGGGCCAGGGCAGGGGTGAGCCTGCCTTCGCCCCCCTGCGCCACCTCCCAAGAGCCACCTGAGGTGAGCAGTGCCCAGTCGGAGCCCACATCCCGAACTCCTACCCCAGTCAGAACCCTCTCCTGCACCTCAAGCCCCTGCCCTAGCCCTGAGCACCCCTGCACCCAAACACCGTCCCAGCACCTGCACCTAGAACCCCCCTACACTCCAACTGCCTGCCCCAAGAGCAGCTCAGAGCCCCTCTCACACTCCAGATCCCTTCATCCAAGACCAGAGCCTGCACCCCAACCCTCTGACCCAGCCTGATGAAAGTGAGTGAGGATGGGCAAGAGAGGGAGAATGGCATGAGCAGGGGTGGGGTCTCGGAGAAGGGGTGGGAAGGAGGTGGGGCCAGGTATCTTGGATTGCACTTAAATTCAAAAAGTGATCTTGTGCTTAAAAAGGTTGGAGACCCCTGCTGTAGACCCTCCAATATGGCTACGGACTAACGATATCACTACCTTTGTAATTGGTGGCAAGGGCCACAGAGGCTGGGATGGGCTTTGGAATGTTTCTCTAAATCCAAGCAAACAAATGGGGCCAACAGCAATGATGGTGTTCGTCCTACAAGGCACTGGACTTGGAACTCACCCGCTTCTGTCACTTGGCAGCCACCTAACTCTCATCAGATGAGATCATCCGTCAGTCCTTACTGACCTGGGCTGCACTAGGGACCAAAGTCTGCTGGGTCTTCCAGTTCCCGTAGCTGGTCCTATTGGGAAGGTATTTGGGCCTTTTCAGACACCCCTTCTAGCTACACTGCAGTGATAGAGAACCCTAGAAAGGTAGGCTGGAAGGAACTGCGAGAAGCCAACAAGGTCAATCTTTTGTATTGAGGCAGGACCACGAAAACCATCCCTGACAAGTGTTTCTTCCACTGGTTCTTTAAAAAAACCTCCAGTGATGGATTCTCTGTTATCTGAAGTTTTTGAATCATGATTTGAGAACTTCAGTAACTCGGCCCGAGCTCAGGGGTGGGTGAGTGAAGTTCTGCGGCCTGCAATTTGCAGGAGGCCAGACCTGATGATCACGATAGCGCCTCTGATTTTAATGCAGCGATGGGCCACCAGGGCTAGGTGAGGGGGCAGTCTGAGTGGCCCTCCTTCATCTCAGTGGGCCCGCAAGATGGTCTCCCAGGACAGGATCATGTTGCTCACTGCGCTTGCGTACCTGGAATGTGCGGGGGGGTGCAGATGGAACCATAGCAATGCTTTGATTGGCTGCAGAGGGAGCGCATGGCTCTTGTAGTCAACATTAGCAATCAGCACCCACCTCATGTCTCATGCCCTTGCCTTAAGTGCGCATCACTTTAGTAATTCCAATAGGAAAAAACCTGTGTGAACGGAAACCAGCAGAATGTGGCAGCCCTGTGCGTGGGCAACGATAAATAAAATGTCTCATGGGCCACACGTAGCGGTGAACCCTGAAGGGCCGCAGGTTGCCCACCACTGCTTTAATGTCCATGGCAAGGGTGGGGAACCGTTTTTGGGTCAGGGGCCGCTGACCCACAGAAACATGAGTCAGGGACCACACAAGTGAGAAGCAGAGCATGGGGGGGGCTCAGGCTAATAGATTTTGGAGGGCCAGCATGGGCCCCCCAATGCTGAGGGCAGAGCTCTGAACCTTGGTGGCTGGATCCAGGAAAGCCGGGGACCATCTCCGGCCCCCAGGCCTGAGCTCCCTACCCCTGGTCCATGGAGATGCCACAAGCTCCCTTGGAAGCCTATTCCAGAAATAACTACCCTAAAAGTTAGAAAACTTTTTCTAGCATCTCACCTACACCTCCCGATTAAGCCCATTGCTGCATGTCTGACCTTCGGTGGTCATGGAGGACAATTAATCACAGTCCCCATTATAAAAGCTCTTAACATATTTGAAGACTGTCGTCAGGTTCCTTCTCAGCTTTTTTTCTTTAGGTGAAACATGCCCAGTTTTTTAACCTTTCGCCAGAGGTCAGATTTTCTAAGCCTTTTACCCCCCCCCCTTTTTTATTAGTCTCTCTTGGGCTCTCTCCAGTTTGCCCACATCTTTCTGAAAGTGTGGTGCCCAGAACCAGCCCCAGTGCTCCAGCTGTGGTCACATCCGTGCAGAACACAGCGTGACAACTACCTCCCGTGTCTTACGTACAGCACTCCTATTAATAAACCCCAGAACGACATTAACCTTTTGCACAACTGCATCACACTGTTGACTCATATTCTATCTGTGATCCACCATAACCTCCTGCTCCGCTGCAGTACTACTATTCCCCCCCTTTGGAGTTGTGTGTTGATGATTCCTGGTACACGTGCCCCTAGCAGCACTGAGGCCTTTTCCAGAACTCAAAGCCAAAATCCCAGCTGGCATTCAGGAGTTTCAGCTGCTTGTTCCCATAGGGGTCAAAACCAGTCTTGCATAGGGTTGCCAGATACTTTCACAAACAACCCCGAACTTGGCGAGGGACCAAAATTGTTGAGCAAAAAAAAAAGTCACTGCACCTTTGAATCCACACGCTCCCTGCTCCCCCCGCCAGACGCAGCAGGGGAAGAATGTCCCCCACCGGCCTTCTGTCCGAGAGAGAAAATACCAAACATTTCACACGTCCAGTATTTTCTAGGGTTTTTTTTTACCGGACAGTGGCCACAAATACTGGACTGTCCAGGCAAACACCAGACACCTGGCAAGCCTAGTCCTGCACCTTTGTTAACGGAGCAGAGATCTGGCCTTGTCGTTCATGAGCACTTCTTGCGCAAGGGGCTCGGCCGTTCCTGGGGCTGCAGGTAGGAAGGGAGTGGAATGGCTGGAAAGTGAATGCAGAAAGGGAGCACAAAGGGTTGCTAAGCAGTTGCCTGTTTGTAATCCCATCAGGAGGCAGGGTCAGTGCAAGGGTGGGGGCTACAGGCAGGGCCGGATTAATGCATGGGCTAGCCAGGCAGCTGTCCGGGGTGCCAAACTATGGGGGGTGCCTGATGGCAGCTGTAAGGGGCGCACAGTGCCCCTTATAGCTGCCATCAGGCGCTGCGCACCTGGCTCCCGGATTGCGGGCTGCAGCAGCTCCTAACGGCCACCCGGGGTGGGGGCTGCATTAACCCTCACAGTGCCAGCTAGCTGCGCCCTTCCCCCCGTGGCCACGGGGCCCTGCATGGCCAGGCTCTGCCCGCCTCGGGCGGCCCCAGGCTGTGCGGGAGCGGTGGTAGCCTGGCTGAGCCGAGCTGGGCACGTGCGTCCTGCTACCTCCAGCTCCGCATGCCCTCCCCCACATGCTGGGCAGGGGAGGGGCCGTACACGTGCCCTCCCCCAACCCAGGGAACAATTCAACTATCTGCCCGGGGCGCCGGAATGGCTCGGTCCAGCCCTGGCTACAGGCCCCGCACTAAACCAGGGCGAGGAGTAGGGCGATATGGGACTAGCAAGGCCTGCCTCTCAACAGGTCCAGGGCGTGGTCCCAGTGGAGGAACTATTTAAAAGGCCTCTGGCAGGATGAGTGGCACGGATGCTTGGCGCTCAGCCAGGCATGGCAACTGCCTCGTGACAGCAGCTGTAGGGACCTGGATCCCGCCCCTCCCCACAGACTTTCTTTGGGAGCTGAAAGCTCTGAGCGTGACTAGTTGAACACGAAGGGGCTGAGGCAGTGACCTTTAGGGTTCCGGGTGGCGTGTGAGGGCCTGGGTCCCCTCACCTTGTCCTCCTGCCCTGTCCCTACCCGTGACCAAGTTCTGGGGGAGTCACTGAAACAGGAGTGGGTGATTGAGGTTGCAGTCTCTCTGGAGCAACTAGACAAGGAGAAACCATAAGCTCATAAGCTGACCACTAGGCCAGCTGGTCATCAGACCTTCCTGCTACAGTTAGAAAGCAGCTAGGACCAGGGGACGCAGGTGTCCTGCCTTATCTCATTTTTTGCAGGAGGATCTGGGGGAGACTCAACTGTTTTCCTCCTTTGGTTGCCAGGTAAAAATGGCACTTAATTTTTTTTCCGCAGCCCTGAGTGTTCGTGCAAAACCTGGCAGGGAGGGGGACTGTGGTAGGTTCCAGCATGAAGGTCTTTATTGGGGATGCTCCCTGCTGCGCTTCCCAAAGTTGCTTGAGTGAGCGTGCGGATGTGGGTGACCTTCAATGCCCCGGTTCTGCGCCTCCCATGCTCTTGGGGCCACACAGACGCTGAGCCTTCCCTCTGCAGTGCTCAAAGCAAACTGTGCTCTGCCTTCGACAGCTGGCCTGCTGGGGCCTACCCCTGCTCGCAATGAGGAGCAGCACAAGCTTTCTTCACTCCAGCAGGAGGCAGTAAGGAGGAGAGGAGACACTGGAGCAAAGGGGACATGCCTAGACTAGGTGAGGGCGGGGACTTGCTGGGGGAATGGGAGACCCCGGACTGACTGGCTTTCCTCTTAGCAAAAAGTGGCACCATCAGGGAACAGGGTGGCTACTATATGGGGAAGCCTGCGGGCTATAGCGCAGTGGGGAGGTGGTCCCTGTGGAGCTTAAGCCGCGTCAGGTTCTCCTGAAAGGAAGTAATGGAAAAGCGTCAAGGAAATGGGCTGCGGGGGAAAGGGACATTCCCCTGGACAGGACCGGACTGTGTTAGCAAGGCCGAGTAAGCGGAGCTTTGGGGGAAGGCCCAGGCTAATGGGGGAAGGAGCGATAGAGCGGCCTGCATGAAGGTGCTGGTATCCCGAGGCTGTCAGTGAAGGGAGAGGGCAGCTGGGGAGAAGGAGGCTCCTAAAACAGGTCTGGGAGAGGAGCGGCTCCAGCGAAGAAGTCCTGAGGGCCAGTGGCTTGGGACGAGCCCAGCTCCAGGCAGGCACGACTCTGTCACAGTATAAGGAGGAACTCAGGAGATCCCAGGCAGGGGACAGAGGGCGTGTGGAGGACTGATGCTGGGAAGGATAGACTCTTGTTCCTTTGAGTGTGGTCATGATTATCCCAGGGCTGAGGCGGGGAAGCAGCAAACCACCAGAGGGCCAGAGCGACCCTTGGAAGAGGGAGCCTGATGGGGAGAGCTCTCTATCCGGTCAGCAGGAGATGCACCTCTCACACTGCCCGGAAGCTGAAAACACAATGTTCAAAGCCATGTGGAGGTGGGTCGGTTTCCCTCAAGGGCCAGTTTGGGGGCGGGGTATCAAACGGGTGTGTGCAAACTCGAGAACGTGGAGACAGTCTACCTTCACCTAGAACAGGGCTCCCCTAGCTGTGCCCAGTTGCGGGCCTGCTTGGCAGCCGGCTAGCAGCCCAAGGGCTACATGTACTCTAACATAGATCACAGCCAAGGTCCACCCTGGAGGTGAAGCCTGTGGGGACCACGTGTCCCAGCGTGCAGGATGCCGGCTGCTCAGACCGCGATGGAGCGTTGCAGAGGGACAGGACCCGGCTAGAATGCAGATGGGTTAGGTGAGTTCTCCTAGGTGGCCCTCCTGCGCGCTGGTCATATTTTGGGGAGGGCTCGTCTTATCCAGCCACAAACTGCCTGGTGAGGCTGCTCCAGCCTGAAGGCTGCTTGGGATGAATGCTTATGCTCCCACTGGACCTAAGCCCAGCCTACCTGACCCAAGCCCAGTAGGGTCTAGACACTTTCTGACCCGACCTTCCCCAGGGAACTCATGTCTGTGCTGCCACCAGCTCCTGCCTGTGGGGTCAGCACGGAAGTGGCTGCATGTGCCGATAGCTGCAGGCCCCATCTGCACTGTGGAGCAAGAGGTGCTGCGATTCCTTGTAGCACACACACTGCAGCTGGTCGGGGGGGCAGGAGAGGGTCAGTAGAGGTGACCTGACCCAAGCTGAGAAGACCAGGGCTTTCTGCCATGTGCAGGTAGGTTTGGGTCGGGTGGCAGGGCTTTAGCGCAGCCCCCAGGGAGTCTGAGGAGGCCACATGCCAGGACCCAAGCACAAGGAAGGTCACTCTCAGTCCTGCTGCATCAATTCCTGCCTGTGCCCTTACAGCAGCTGGCCTAGGGTGCAGCAGCATGAAGGGCTGCATGGACTCTCTCCTCGCATGGCCCTCTCCGTACAGGATGAAAGCAATGCAAGGACCCATCCCTCTGCAACTCTCCTTCCGGCAGCAGGACTGGGAGGGCCTCCTGGCCCTGGGGATGTGCACCCTGCTCTGTCTCTCCAAAGGCCAGTGCAGACTGCCCAGGCAGAGCCCCCCACAGCGGCAACAGGGAGCAAGGAAGAATGCCAAGCATACGAGAGGAGCGTTAGTAGGGGATGCCTGGAACCGGAGATTCTTTGGGGGAACCCCCCACAGCAGGGCGGGCAGGCCTGGCAGTTCTGTTTCTTGGCTCAGTCCTTTATTCAATCCCTCCAGTGAATTACGGAAGGGCTGGATCTGCCAGCGCCTTACCTGGTCTCTACTGGGTTTGTAAGCTCCATGCAGCAGGGACTGTCTCTTCCTGCGCGTGTGTGCGGCACACAGCCCCACGCGGGGTGCTGCCCTGCAGGGCTGATGCTACAGGGGCCACATCCTCACACTGGGGTCTCTGGATGGCCACTGCCATGCAGTTAGTAACTACTGTAGCCACCTCCCTGCTGGGAACATTAGGCTCCTGACATCCCCTCTAGGAGAGGCAGCCTGTGGCCCCTAGGGCTCAGTGGGAGCTGGTGAGGAGAGTTAGGAAGAACCACTGTGTCAAAGCATCCGGCTCTGGGGCCCCCAGCTGGCCCTACAGAGGTGATCTCCAGGGTCCAGGCAGAGCAGCCCTGGAGGGCCCCTGATCCCATGGGACGATTTCTGTGCAAAGATTCTCACCTGCTCCTGCTTGTTCATATTAATAGGCTGCAATCTTCTCTGTCTGTCGCCATAACTATCGTTGCCATAGCAACAGACGGCAGTGTGAGCGAGAGGGGGAGTTGCCAGACTGAAGACGGCGTGTGGGTGTGGGAGGGGGGGGTCTGTCAGAGCATGGGGGGATGGGATGGAGGATAAGTACCTCCCCAGGTGTTGTCCTCAGTTCCTGAGCCACCGTGGCCCAGAATACTTAAGTCAGGAAGAGACACCACCCTTCCACCAGGCCTCTGAAGGCCGACAGGCCGCAGGGTCAGGGGAACGGGGTCCCTGTCCAGGGGAGGTTGCTCTGTTTGTTCAGCCACAGAGGCGTCTGCACGTTGTCCAGTGTTGCAGGGAGGCTGTGCAGCAGCAACAGGCTGTCACCTTGCCTGACCGACAGCCAACCACGGCAACCTCTTCCAACAGCCGGCGCTCGGAGCTCACCCTTGCAGGCTGGGCACATCGCACCCATCCTAAGGGAGACAGCGAGGAGCCACCTCTGCCTGCCCCACAGAGGCCTTGTTCTCCTGCTGGGCCTCCCTCCGGCGTGGGAGCGGACAGGAGATGGCCTGTGGACAGGCCCTTTCTATTGGGGAAGTTGAGCGAGGTAGGGACTAGATTCATCAGTGGGATCCTGAATCCATGTCTCCTTCCACCGAGCCTTCCTGCACCTGCACCTTCTCCAGAGGGATGAGAGCACGCAGATCCTAAGTGTGCCCCAAGGCCAAGCCAACAGCCTGGCTCTATCTGGCCAAGCTCGGCACAACCCAAAGCAGGAGCAACGTTAGCACTCACTAGAAATGCATTTGCATTCACCTCCCGCCCGAGAGCCCCACTTCTCTCTGTTTGGGCCACTGTTCAATCTGTTCCTTTGACACTCAGATACTTCCCAAGATTTACCTTGGCCCCATCTCCACCAGCCCCGAGTGGTGCACAATCCAACAATACCACAGGAACATTGCATCTTTAAATACAGTGGATGCCAAAGTCACTTCAGTGTCATTCAGGCGCTCTTTTCAGCCATAATTCAGGGCTGATCAAAGGCCTTGTGCCCCACTTGGTGGCTTTCTGCTGGACAGAGGGTGTTTTCAAGGCCTTAAGTGGGGAGGGAGAGGCGGAGTTTTGCTGGTCTCTGACCTTGCATCTCCCCATCCCTGCTTGTGTCAGGGGCTCCTGCTAAACCTTCAACAAGCTGAACGTTATGGACTCTCTGGGTATGTCTACACTACCCCCCTAGTTTGAACTGGGGGGTAATGTAGTCATACGGAGTTGCAAATGAAGCCCGGGATTTGAATTTCCCGGGCTTCATTTGCATAAAGCCGGCCGGCGCCATTTTTAAATGCCGGCTAGGTCGGACCCCGTGCCGCGCGGCTACACGCGGCACGGACTAGCTAGTTCGGATTAGGCTTCCTATCCGAATTAGCTGTACGCCACGTGGAACGTGGAACGAGGTGTGCAGCTAGTTCGGCTTAGGAAGCCTAATCCGAACTAGCTAGTCCGTGCCGCGTGTAGCCGCGCGGCACGGAGTCCGACCTAGCCGGCATTTAAAAATGGTGCCAGCTGGCTTTATGCAAATGAAGCCCGAGAAATTCAAATCCCGGGCTTCATTTGCAACTCCGTATGACTACATTTACCCCCCCCCCCCAGTTCGAACTAGGGGGGTAGTGTAGACATACCCTCTGAGAGTTAAATCTACCCCAGTGAGAGCCAAAGCGTTCCAAGCTGGCTGAATTCTGGCCCTTCCCCCACTCCTTGCTGCAGGCATCTCTCCCTTGGGAGCAGCCATGGCCCAGTGCAGGGAGTCCTTTGGGACACTCAGGTCAGCCAGGGCTCGCTGGAAAAACAGGGTGTGCAAGACTGGGCTTTACAGTGCACCGAAGAAAGGGGAACGCGGCACCCTCCCTCCTGATAAGCAGTTCTGCCTTTGGCCACCACAAAGGAGTCCAGGCCCACAGTCCCTTCCTTTGCACGGCTTCTCGGATCACGGGGCCTTTCTTGGTGGGTAGGACAAGCAGGCCCAGCTGGGTGCATGGGTGGGGGGGGGGAGGAAGGGGATGAACACTCATGCCTGTGTGTACAGCTGGAGCACGAGGTGTCAGCCTCAAGCCAGGAGGCTGTCTCCTCCCCACGGAATCTCCTGTGGGATAAGGCACCAGAGGAGGCAACTGGGGCAGGGTGGAAAGGGCTTAGAGAGATGGATTCCCTGAGCTGGGACAGGTGAGGGCTCTAGCAAAGCAGCAGGAAGGTGGGGGGTGATCATCTGTCAATCACAGCCACGGGGACTTATTTGCTGAATCTGCTCCTCCAGCAGCATCTGCCACGGCTGTGAATTCCCTCTCCCTCCCGGGAGCGCTGGCACAAGGTGACTCATTGAGATGCTGGCCTTCGCTTGCCTCCCCGTGGACACAGCGGCTTCCTCGGCTTGGCGTTCCTTTTAGATGTTCCTTTCTATTCTTTCTCCCAGGACTCAGCTGCAAGGACAAGGACAAGGCAGCCCCCAGCCCGGCTGCAAATGGTCAGCAGCTGGAACAGGGCCTGACTTCTGCTTGTGGCCCCACTGCTGCAGCACAAAGTGCTGGATGATGCCCTGGACTGAGCCCCCGCCCCATGTCCTCGGCTCCTGATAGGTTCCCTGCAACAGAACTACCTGTGTGCTGTGGCAACTCAGCGCTATCTCCTGCCCAGGTGCTGCCAGAGAGCCCCTTCACACAGCATGGCCAGGAGCAGCCTGCATCATCCCACCACCACCAACGTGCATTATGGAGGTTTCACCTCCCTTCAAAAGAAGTGGACCCTGCCAGAGGCAGGTGACCAGAAGGCACCGACCAGTGCTGTGATCTGAGAGGTGAGATCCTGAACTGGAAGGACCAATGGTGGAGGATAGACTAGACCGTGATCCGATGAGGTGACCAGAGCAGAGGCTGCTGGAGCTGGTGCTGGAGATCATGTGTCTTTTGGGAGAGGTGCCGAAGCACTCACATGGGGGGATTTGTTGCCCATCGCCTCCCTAGCTGCCTGGTGAACTGAACTCCTGCACGGAGAGGACACAAACAAGGTGACCCACCCCTGGGGCTCTGCTATCTCCCGCCCTCTGGGGCCCACTCACTCGCTCACACCAAATGTTCTCTGCACACAGGGAGCCGTGTTCCTGCCAGCCAATTTGTCCCCATCTGCTGTTTGTTTCCTTCCTGAAATACTTTACGCTGGGAGGCTTAACGTTAAGGAGAGTTAACTCCTAAGGGAACTGGGTCCCCCCCACTCCACAGCATCTGAGTTATTAAACCAGAGGATAGGATAAACCTGGCTGGTGTCTGTCCTGTACATACTACTAGGATGTGCAGAGCAGACTAGAAGGTGCCCTGTTGTGGAGAGAGAGCTCATGGCTTGGCCCTGTGGTGGGGCAGGGGCCCTTCCCATCCTCTGCTAGCTCCAAAGCTCAGTCACTGATGGAACTCAACTGGCCTGCATGACTCTCTGGGTAGTCACCTTTCAGGCCACTGGTCCCAGGTTCTCAGCTTCATGAACCGTGCTCTGCACCCTCTAAAGTCAGACCCACCATCTCACCTCCTCAGTCCAGTCTTGGGGCAGTGCTGGGGAGGTCTTTGCCTAGCTGGGGCCTGGGGAGGCCTGATAGCAGAGGAGGGGCCATGCCAGGGGAAGACTTCCTCTCTGCGTAGGGCTGGCAGGGAAGACTTGCTGAACGTCTGTGTTGCTGTTTGCATGGCACCATGCCATCACCTGTAGGCCTTCACAGTGAGAGGGGAGAACAAAAGTAACAGTGATTGACTAATGGCCTGTCCACGAAGCAGGATCTATCCACGAAGCCCTATAGACTCAGGTAGGTATTCCATGAGTCCTTGAGCTATTTGCAGGGGTCAATTGCAACAGCTTTCTACAAATGATTTAAGAAATTCTCAAGCAGGGACTACCAGCCCTCTGCATTAAAAAACAGGCCTGAAAAATGACCAGATCAGTAAAAAATAACCCTGTGAGATTAAATCAATTAAAAGTCAACATGGTTTCTGTAAAGGGAAATCATGCCTTACTACTCTACTAGGGTATGTCTACACTACCCCACTAGTTCGAACTAGCGGGGTAATGTATGCATACCGCACTTGCTAATGAAGCCCGGGATTTGAATTTCCCGGGCTTCATTAGCATAAGCGGGGAGCCGCCATTTTTAAATCCCCGCTGCTTCGAACCCCGTGCAGCGCGGCTACACGGGGCTCGAACTAGGTAGTTCGGACTAGGTGCCTATTCCGAACTACCGTTACTCCTTCTTCAAAGTAAGAATAAGACCCTCCGGAAAAGGGCGCTTTTTCCGGAGGATCGGGGCCAGTCTAGACGCTCTTTTCCGGCTATTTTAAAAGCCGGAAAAAAGCGGCGGACATTTTTATTTAAATGCTGCGGGGGATATTTAAATCCCCCGCGGATTTCCCTACGAGGACTAGTGAAATTTACATGCCCCTTCCGGAAAAGGGGCCAGTGTAGACGTAGCCCTCATGTCTTGCTCACAAAACACCTGTTAATGCCTCCCAGAATCATGTTTGCTTTTTTTGCAACAGCAACAAAGAGTCCTGTGGCACTTTATAGACTAACAGATGTATTGGAGCATAAGCTTTCGTGGGCAAAGATCCAGTTTGTCAGATGCATGTGACGAACATGCAACTGACGAAGGGGGTCTTTGCCCATGAAAGCTTATGCTCCAATACATCTGTTAGTCTACAAGGTGCCACAGGACTCCTTGTCGCTTTTGCAGATCCAGACTAACATGGCTTGCCTCTGATACTTTTTTGCAACAGCGTCACACTGTTGACTCATAGGGTATGTCTACACTTGCACCCTCTTTCAAGAGAGGGATGCAAAGGCAGCTGAAATGAAGTGTGGATTTGAATTTCCTGTGCTTCATTTGCATATTTGTGTTATGGCGCTATTTCGAAAAAAAAAACGCTGTCTAGACGCAGTTATTTCAAAGAAAACCCTTCTTCTGAAATAACCCTTATTCCTCTTACAATGAGGTTTACCAGTTATTTCGGAAGAAGGGTTTTCTTTCGAAATAACTGCATCTAGACAGCGTTTCTTTTTTCGAAATAGCACCATAACGCAAATATGGAAATGAAGCACAGGAAATTCACATCTGTGCTTTATTTGCAATTTCGCTCAGCTGCATTTACATCCCCCTCTCGAAAGAGGGTGCAAGTGTAGACATACCCATATTTGCTTGTGGTCCACTATGACCCTTAGATCCTTTTCTGCAGTACTCCTTCCTAGACAATCGCTTCCCATTCTGTATGTGTGAGACTGATTGTTCCTTCCTCAGTGGAGCACTTTGCATTTGTCCTTATTAAACTTCATCCTGTTTCTCAGATCATTTCTCCAATTTGTCCAGATCATTTTGAATTATGACCCTATCCTCCAAAGCAGTTGCAACCCCTCCTAGCTTGGTATCATCTGCAAATTTAATAAGTGTACTCTCTGTGCCAATATTTAAATCATTGATGAAGATATTGAACAGAACTGGTCCCAAATTAGACCCCCGCGGAACCCCACTTGTTATACCTTTTCCAGCAGGATTGTGAACTGTTAATTACTCTGTAAGAATGGTTATCCAGCCAGTAGCCCATCTAAGTTGTATTTGCCTAGTTTATTGATAAGAATATCCTGTGAGACCATATCAAATGCCTTACTAAAGTTTAGGTATACCACGTCCACTGCTTCTCCCTTATCCACAAGACTCGTTATCCTATCAAAGAAAGATATCGTATTGGTTTGCCATGATTTGTTCTTTACAGATCCATGCTGGCTGTTACCTATCACCTTATTATCTTTCAGGTATTTGCAGATTAATTCCTTAATTACTTGCTCCGTTATCTTTCCTGGCACAGAAGTTAAACTGACTGATCTGTAGTTTCCTGGGTTTAGATGATACTAAACTGCTCAAGATAGTTAAGACCAAAGCAGACTGTGAAGAGTTTCAAAAAGATCTCACCAAACTAAGTGATTGGGCAACAAAATGGCAAATGAAATTTAATGTTGGTAAATGTAAAGTAATGCACATCAGGAAAAATAATCCCAACTATACATACAGTATGATGAGACTAATTTAGCTACAACTACTCAAAAGAGCGAGCATGGAGTTGTGAATAGTTCTCTGAAAACATCCACTTAGTGTGCAGTGGCAGTCAAAAAAGCAAACACAATGTTAGGAATTATTAAAAAGGAATAGAGAATAGGACAGAGAACATCTTTTTGACTCTCTATAAAACCATGGTACACCCACATCTTGAATACTGCATACAGATGTGGTCACCTCATCACAACAAAGATATAATGGCACTGGCAAAGGTTCAGAAAAGGGCAACAAAAATTATTAGGGGTTTGGAACAGGCCCTATATGAAGAGAGACTAAAAAGACTGGGACTTTTCATCTTAGAAAAGAGGAGACTAAGGGGGGATATGATAGAGGTCTATAAAATCATGACTAGTATGGAAAAAGTAATAAGGAAAAGTTATTTACTTGTTCCCATAATATAAAAACTAGGGGTCACCAAATAAATTAATAGGTAGCAGGTTTAAAACAAACAAAAGGAAGTGTTTCTTTATACAGTGCATGGTCATCCTGTGGAACTCCTTGCCAGAAGAGGTTGTGAAGACCAGGACTTTATCAGGGTTCAAGAAAGAGCTAGATAAATTCATGGAGGTTAGGTCCATCAATGGCTATTAGCCAGGATGGGTAGGAATGGGGTCTCTAGCCTCTGTCAGAGGCTGGAAATGGGTGACAGGTGGGGGATTGCTTGAAGATTCCCTGTTCTGTTTACTCCCTTTGGGGCATCTGGCACTGGTCAATGTTGGAAGACAGGATACAGGATACCTTTGGTCTGACCCAGTACGGCCATTCTTAAGTTCTTATGTAATTTGGGTTCTTTGCATTGCTTTCCCAGATCGGAGGGGCCAGGCTACAGTTGCCTCATGTTTTCAAGTTTTTTCTCTGCACCCAGGGAGCCTAGAAACTTAAAAGCTGAGATTCCCCCCCCATGCTCATGTGACTCTGGGCACTGTGGCTTTAAGGAAAATATCAACAATTGTGAACGTGGGCAATACCATAAACCTGTAGCCTTTCAGGAACTGACCCTACGAGCAGCCATGCCCCTCTCAGGGCCAACTCCAGGCTATGGCTCTCTGCAGGCACATCGGCGCCTCTTCACGTTTTGCAGCTAGGAGCGTCAGCTGAGCCTGCTGTCAGTGAGCTTCGGGCCCTGGCTGCTCCATTCCTTCCAGCGCCAGGGACCTCCCTCTTATGAAAATAAATGATGAACTCTGGCAATGCCAAACAGGCTGGGCTGGGTTTCCAAGGCAACTCGGAGTGTGCGAGCAGGAACAGCAGTGGAGAAGGATGGTGTGGGGTTACCATAGCAACAAGAAGAGCGAGGCTTAGCTTTTCCAAACCTTGCTCCACGTCCATCTCCTCCTTCGGTGGCTGCAGGGCTGGGCCTCGCTGCTGGCTCATCTGGCCTTTGTCCCCTCCTGGCTCGCCAGCAGCAAGGACAGTTGGATGCACGGGGTGTTCGGGGTAAGCGGCCAGCAGGTTGGCCATGCTCAATGGTGGAGAGATTATGCAGGGGCCCGGCAGGACATGGGAGGTAACTGCCCACTACCACCTGCCTCAGCAATGCAGCACCCCCTTTCCTGCATCCATTACCACAAAGAAACCACTTCTGCTCCCCCTTGCGGTAGGACCCCCCCGCTCTAGTGACCCACAAGAGGACAGGACCTGGCTGTGCGCGAGCGATCACTCAAGTTGTTGGTGATTTTACAGGGGCTCCTGGCTGCTGCAGGTGAGCGTTTCTCTCCGCATGACTCGCTCTATACTCAGGGCTGTCCTCAGGTTCCCCGCCGGTTGGGTTTTTTTCCTCTGCCTCTGCAGTGCCTGAAGACCGTCTCTACCAAGCCAACCCTAGCCCCACTGCACCTCACCTCCTGCCATCCCTCTGCAAATACTGTCCCCTCACACCCCCTGCTGGAGGCAGCCAGGAGCGCTCCTGCAGGCAAGGCTACCACTAACAGCAGAGCATGAATCCCTGCAGGGCAGGCTCTCCGCACCAGCTCTCATACAGGCCCCCAGGCCAGAGAGCAAGGAAATGGCGAGCCTGCGCTTGGCACTTGAGCTCTATGCTCATTGCACCAGCCCCCTACTCACTGCTCAGTCTCAGCGCACGCTAATGCTTGGGCCAAGTCGCTTTCCCAGTCGCTCCTGCTCCAAACCTCCCAAAGCACAGGGTGAGACCCAAAGCTATACCCCCTTCCCCCTCCTCCCGAGCCAGGAACGTGGCTGCCGGAGCCACCCTCTCTCTCCCTACTAGGTGGCTACGTGCCAGGTTGAGATGCCCAGAGAATGGCTGCAGCTGGAGGCATTCCGGGGATTTAAGACCCACTGCCGGGAGGTGGCAACTGCACAGGCAGCTAGTAACAAGCAAGGCCCAGCAGCATTGTCACAGCCCCATGACGTAAGGGTCAGAACTCATGGTGAACTTCCTGACCTCTTGCACCCAACTCATCCCTCCACCTGCCCAGCCACAGAGCAGGGAACCCTTGGGGCTGCCAGTGACCTCCCACCCCATGGGGAGGTGGGGGGACAGACAACCCAGAGGGAGGGGAGCTTAGAGAGGGAGGGGCCTAAGGAATTAATACCAATATGCAAAGGAGGGGGAGGGGCTTCTATGGGGAAGAGGTGTAATGGAACAGCAATAAGCTGCCCCAGCAGCATCCTCAGTGACTATCTGGTGTCAGCTAAAGGTAGGCGCACCAGTGATCCCAGGCTCTGTCTTGTGTTTAGCCCAATACTTCCCACTGAAAACCTGCCCCCGGGCTGGTGGGGCTTGAACCCAGACTAGTTTATACAGCTGGGGAGCAGGGGGCTAGAGCCCAGGGCCTCAGTTTCCCTTGGGCTGGAAGCTGCCCACTTTGCAGTGAGAATGCAGGCAAAAGGGCTTGTTCTCCCATCAGCCCCTGCCCCGCCAGACAGTCAAGGCTCCTGCTGTAGGGTGGATCAGTGTCCTGGAGCACCTCTGCACAAACGCCCATGGGCTCTGCCCCCAGCGCCACAACAGGTAAGTGCAGAAACCCTGAGCGGCAGTAGCAAGGGGAAGGGCTTTGCTGTGGGGAGGCTTGCAGTTGGGCTAAGCTAACCCAGGCGCCCCAGATAACTGCAGTAAAAACATGCCAAGTTCCCTCAGTGCAGGGTCATCTTTGAGAGGAGCCTCTTCCCAGCATGCCTTTCAGGGTCTGGCCCTTTAAATCTGGGGAAGCCAAACTACTGCACCCCTAAAGTAGCCATTTTATAACAGGTTGCCTCTCCCTCCCTCCAGCTTAAATACCTCTTGGGATCCTCCCTCTCCCTGGGGTTTCAGCTGCATTCTTTATTTGCCTTGAGGGCTGTTGAAGTGTTCTGTACCCGTAGGGCTGGAGTGTTGAAACCAGCTAGCAAGTGAGGCTTTCCTGTTGCATAATGTGGACTTCTCCTCCTGAGAAAGCACCCAGTCCTGCTCCGTGTAGAGCGTTTCTCTGCCGTGGGCCTATGTAGGTGACCCGTGCAGTACACAGGTTCCCCCCCGACCCTTGTGAAAGTTAGCCCATTCGTCTCCTAGTCTGTGCCTCAAAGAAAGACACAAGGCCAACCTCTGATCCTTCTCTTTATAAATAACCACCAACATTGATTCAGTGAGACCCCCTTGCAGCTATGAGGAAGGCAACACTCCAGTCAGGAGCCTGTAGCTTGCAGGAGCTCTGCAGATTCCCAGCAGGCTTCCCCCAGCACTACAATAGAGTGTGATTGTGCGTGTGTAAATTTACCCTATCCTGGGGTATGGCCTCCATTAGGGCCCCTTTATTCCTCCAGCTTAGGCAGGGGAGCAGAGGGCTGTCTTCCTCCAGGGATCCAACAGCTGGGGGTAGTGAGGAGCCAGGTCTGCTGCAAACCACCCTGTTTGGCAACAGCTACTGCCTCCATCTCTGGCACGTGGGTGTGATGAGGCTGCAAGAGTTGGACAGTGAGGAGGGCACAACATCCTGGCTGCCAGTTTTCGCTCCAGGGGAAGCCTTGCAACTCAACGTCCCCCAGGAGACCAAGAGGGAAAGACAAACATGCTGCTCCCAAGCTGCGTGTCTCTAACCACTGGAAGCGCCAAGCCTGGCTGTTCAGCTGTGCAATGCATGCTGCCCAGCAGCCAGGCCCTCTGGCCTCAGACCCACAGCCCCAAACTACCTCGCAGCTCCCTTCTTCCCCCCAGCTTCTGCCAGCCTCTCTGCAGCACGTTCTCAGGACACCAGTGCCAAAGGTGTGCTAGAAGAATAAACCCTACTGTAACATCCAGCCCTGTGGCGTGGTGTCCAAGCTGCATCCCTGGCCACTGATGAAGCATTGCACCTCAGGCCTGCCGGGCTCCAGCTGGGCTCAGGAAAGGATCTGGAGGAAACTAGCACAAATGCCTCTCCAACCCAGACATGCAGCCTCCCTTCAAACTCCCGCCTGGCTGGAACAGGTGCGGCCCTATTTCCCCTCCCCCGCACTGCCACGATCCTCTTGGGGTAGCAGGTCAAGAGCTGCCCTGTGCTGAGGGAATGGTCCCATCAGACTCTCCTTGCAGTGCTGGGAGCAGATGTGTTACATGGCTGGTGGGGGAGGGGAGTCATCAAGCGCTTCACGCTGAGTGATGCTAGTTTAGGCCACATACTCCAATTTCCACATGACCAGCACCAAAGGGGGAGGAGCATGAGCACATCTCCAGCCCCGCCCCCCCAAAATTGAGCCTAGGGGGCTGGGCTTGCAGCACCCTCCACCCCCAAGGTAGTGGACTCACATCCCACATCACTACACTTGTCAATTGCACATTGCCACACAAGTAGCTGAGGTTTTATGGGCAGAATGGTACTGCCTAATGCCAGGGACGCCTCTGCTCTTGCCCTAGTACAGTTTGAAGCCCCTTCTCCCCCTCAGGCCTGGTAGAGGGGCACTACCCTGTCTATAGGGCTCCTGCAGATGGGGCAGGTGTGGTTAGGCAAGGCCTCAAAGCAGCGGAAACAGCAACAGACATGGCCGCAGCCCAGCAGGACACACTCGCGGGGCCGGGTCAGGCAGATGATGCAGGCATCCTCCAACATCTCCTCCCCAGACTCAGTCGCTGTGTCCTCATTGTACCACAGGGCCTCGAACTCCCGCCGCTGCTCCTCCTGCTCCTGCTTGTGCCGGTGCTGCTGATAGGCCCGGCAGAGGGCATACAGGATCATCCCAACGCCTGCAAAGCCACACAGCACTGCTGCCCCTTTCCAGAAGCTGCTCACTGACTCCATCTCCGCCAGCAGCGTCTGCCAGTCCCCCGGGTTCAGGAAGTAGTCAGACCCATCAGCTGGGGGCTGCAGGTGGAGGGCTCCATCTGGATGTAGGGCCAGCTTCCCGATGCCAGTCAGACTCACTCCCACTCGCAGCATCTCCTCTGTCTCCAGGAGGCCCTTGGGCTTCTCTCCACTCAGGTAGTGACCAATCAGGTCTTTGAAGTGGTGGGTTGGGTGCTGGAAGCGCTCATACACAGTCTCCAGGGGCAGCCGGACAGCCTGCAAAGGGCTCTCCACACTCACCTGTGTCACTGTCTCAGCGCTGGGGGATGCCAGAGCAAAGGGCACCGTGTACACCTGCTCGGAAACCACCCGCTCACTTTCATTCCTGCAACCAATCAAGAGCACAACAGCTGAGCTTGTGGCTCACGAACAGATCTCCAAACCAGCCCAGACCTGCAAAGGACACTGCCTCCACGCAAGAAGGGACCATGACATCAGTGAAGCCCTACCATTCATTGCAGATCAGCTGGCCCCATGTGTTCCCCACACCGACTGAGGCTTGTGCCCCTCTCTTCCTCACTGTTGGCCTATCCTCCCATTCTGGGACTGGCCCAATAACCACTCACCAACTCCGGGCTAGGCTGTTCCAGATCAGCCGATGCTCCTTCAGAACTAGTTTCTGGATCACTCCCTTCAGCTCCTCATGGTGTTGGCTGGACAAAGCTGCTTTTGCTGGCAGGACAATTCCTAAGGAAGAGAGGATGGAGGATAATGCGGAGAGGGTGCGATCTCTGCCACATTAACAGAAGTTCATGGAGCATCTCCAGCTGTAGAATTCCCCTGGGGCTATAATTCAGCACAGCCGGAGACTAGGTTTGACTAGCAGGTTGGTAGAGTTACAGTTGCTTAACTTTGAATCCGCCCTCCCACTCCAGAAATTCAGCTCATTCAGCAGGGGGCAGGTCTCCTCTTTGGAGCCCAGGGAGGACATCCCAGGATGTATTTCTGAAAGGCCTGCAACCAACCCTATCAGTGCCTGCAATGTCCCATAGTGATAGAGATGTAGCCGTGTTAGTCTGGTGTAGCTGAAACAAAATACAGGACTATGTAGCACTTTAAAGACTAACAAGATGCAATGTCCCAGGTACTGGAATGGAGACTCCAAAACACACCAGGGAGTTGCTGCTGTGAAGAGCGCACCAAGCTGGGCAGGGGTGCAGGGATCTTACCTTCTAAGGCAACATAAGGCAGGCACTGGCCACTAGTGGCAGACAGCAGCTCAGGCAGACTATCATCCACCTGAAGCTTCGGGGCCTCCTGCAGAAGCAGAGACCACAAATGAGAGTGAACCTCAGCCGCTTTCGCTGTCACTCCGCTCCCACTGGGGCGACGCCTGCGATCTATCCCCAGGCCTGATTGGGCCCCACCCCCAGAGGGGCCTTCCCTCTTCACTAGGACGGCTCTGGCTCCGGGGCTGGACACGGGGACATCGGCTCACCTGGCCCGCGTTGCTTTGCAAGCCGCGGGCCTTCCAATCAGCCCCCGGGGCAGGAGGATGAGGGCACATTGCAAGGGGATACGGCTCCCGACGGGCATCTCGGCGCTCCCCGACGCAGCCGGCAGCCTCCCGTGCCAGGGGCCCGGCTGCGTCTCGCAGGAGCGAGCCCTCCCGGGGGGGGGGGCGGGCCATGCCGAGCTGGTGAAGCCCGACACGGCCCGGCCTGGGGCGCCTTCCCCACTGGCGCGGGGGGGAGCGGGGACCCTGCGAGCAGAGCGGCGGGGAGCGAGCGGGCAGGGCCGCCCCGTCCGGCTTCCTCTTCCCACCGGGCTGGGAAGCGCTGGAGCGGGGCGGGCTCCGTGGGCCGGGAGCGGGGCCCGCGTGGGGGGGGGTACCTGGACCCGCGTGGGGGGGGTACCTGGACCCGCGTGGGGGGGGGTACCTGGACCCGCGTGGGGGGGGGGTACCTGGACCCGGGCCAGCGCGCGGGCCTTCTTCCTGTAGAGGTAATAGCAGAGGCCGGAGGCGGCCAGGCTGGAGGCCAGGCACAGCAGCTCGCCGGGGCTGACGGGCAGCGCGTCCATGGGGCCGCCCCGGGCCGGGAGCGGGGAGCGTCACCCCGGCCTGGCAGGGACCGTCCCGCTCCCGACGCCCATTAGGGCCCCCAAGAGTCCAGGACCGTCCGGGAACCCGAGCCCCTGCCCCGCCGCGCTGCCCCCTGGGAGACGGAGTCCGCCCGCGCCCGGCTCCTGGGCGCCGCCGCGGTGCCGAGAGCACGTGGAACTACACTTCCCAGCGTGCCCCGCGCCGCGCTCTGGAACTACCGCTCCCATCGAGCTTTGCGCCGCGCGGACTTCGAAGGGGGCGGCCCAGCGCCAGCGACTACAGTTCCCGTGAGGCATTGCGGCGAACGCGCTGGGAAGCGGCTCTCTAGGACGGGCCTGCAGCCCGGCCGTTAACACAGGACTTTAGGGCTGGTGCTGGGCCAGCGGTAACAGAGCCCCCTGGTGGGCGCGAGGGGCTGGTGCTGTACCCATGGGACGGTGCCGGGGAGGTGGTTACGGAGCCCCCTGGTGGGCGCGAGGGGCTGGTGCTGTACCCATGGGGCGGTGCAGGGGGGGTGGTTACGGAGCCCCCTGGTGGGCGCGAGGGGCTGGTGCTGTACCCATGGGGCGGTGCCGGGGAGGTGGTTACGGAGCCCCCTGGTGGGCGCGAGGGGCTGGTGCTGTACCCATGGGGCGGTGCAGGGGAGGTGGTTACGGAGCCCCCTGGTGGGCGCGAGGGGCTGGTGCTGTACCCATGGGGCGGTGCAGGGGAGGTGGTTACGGAGCCCCCTGGTGGGCGCGAGGGGCTGGTGCTGTACCCATAGGGCGGTGCAGGGGAGGTGGTTACGGAGCCCCCTGGTGGGCGCGAGGGGCTGGTGCTGTACCCATGGGGCGGTGCAGGGGAGGTGGTTACGGAGCCCCCTGGTGGGCGCGAGGGGCTGGTGCTGTACCCATGGGGCGGTGCAGGGGGGGTGGTTACGGAGCCCCCTGGTGGGCGCGAGGGGCTGGTGCTGTACCCATGGGGCGGTGCAGGGGAGGTGGTTACGGAGCCCCCTGGTGGGCGCGAGGGGCTGGTGCTGTACCCATGGGGCGGTGCAGGGGAGGTGGTTACGGAGCCCCCTGGTGGGCGCGAGGGGCTGGTGCTGGGGCGGGGGGTAACAAGGCCCAGATGGGGCACAGGGGGCTAGTGCCCCCAGCTGTCCTAGAAACACACATGGAGGTGTGCAGCAGCACTGGTATCTTGAATAGGGCTTTGCCGTGGGGATGCTCAAGCCTGACTAGGCTAACCCAGGCACCAATCAGTTGAGTTAACAGCAGTGAATACCCAGGGAATGGAGAGAGGGGCTGGGTTAAGGGAGAGAAAAGCAATTTGGTCACCAGTTAATCCCACCAGCCCCCCTCCAGCCTACACAGAACTGTGGTGTGTTCCAAGGAGAAGCAGTAAGGCTATTCCTATACAATAGCTGCCTGGGCAGAGGCAAGTAGAGGATGGGTTAGTTCTGGGTGGGTCCATACCAGTGTTCCTTGTAAGCTGGGCACTTGTGCAACCATTCAGAAGTGATTCAAATCCTGCCCATCTGATTAGCAGGGCACCCACAGCTCGGTTCTCTGTTTCTACTGGTGGTGCACATTTGCACATACCTTGGTGCACATAAAACAATGTATTCCGCACATGGATGGAAAAAATCCGTCATGAATGGACCAATATTCTCACTAATCTTTTCCATTCCCAAAGAAGCTGGAGGAGGCCTCTGTCCCTCCCTTCTTCTTGAAGCCCAGACCTTCTGAGCCTTTCAGGGAGTTCAGGCTTCAAGGAGGAGGAGAGGATGAAAGCTGGAGGTAGGATGGAGTTTTCGGAGCTTTCATTTCCTTCTGGAAATTGCCAGCCACTCGGTAGCCTTGTAACCTCTCTAACCCGCACCCCAAGCCAGGACTCTAGGGTTCCCTGGGTTGCAATGCTGACAGGGAAGCCGCTTCTTCTGGCAGCTCTGGGAGGGACCAACCTCCTGCCTCAGCTTCAGAGTCCACCATTGCTGGCCAAAGGTAGGATTGAGTCCTTCCCCTCTGACTCTTTGCTGCCTGATCCTGGTGCTGCCGCTTCTCCATTCAGGGCCTGGCTGGCACGCAGGGCCACACTACAGTGAACCCATGTGAAGAAGCTGAGCCTGAGGAGCTGGTGGCGTGGACAGGTGTGTAAGCTGGCCCACCAGATGCAGAGCTGGAAAACCTGTTTCTTCCCCAGTGTTATGCAGCCTGCTCAACTTGAGCTGATAATGCCACAGAAGAATCCACCTTGCTTCTAGCTGCCTTGAAAGCATGGGACAGGGCTAGGCTGGGGGCTTCTATTTCCTGGGATCATCATTATCATCGTGATGGGCTGGGCGGGTCAGGGAGCCCTATCCCTTGAGGTCAGGGCTCAGTCTGTTCTCGCTCAGTAGCGACAGAGCTGTTACTATCCAGCTGTCCCATGTGAAATGAGTAGCAGGTCCAGCATCCAGTGGAGAAAGGACCACATCGCAGTGGGCAGTAATTGGCTTCCTTGTTGGCCAGGGAGTGAGTGGGTAGTGGAGACTGTTCCTCCCTGCAGAAGGTTCCCTGGGGGGTGGGGAGAGTTGTGCTGACAGTGGGCAGCGTGAGGGTTACCCTGCTGCTGTCCAGGTAGGACTGCTCTGTGGATACGCACTGCCTCAGCCTCCAGGACTGTCAGTCCAGCGCTTTGAAGCACGGCTAAATTCCCTTGACAAATGTAAATCCAACAGCATGAAATGGAACCCAGTTCCTGGTGACAGTTGGGGGAGATTTGCTAGTTTGGGGGGTGCCTGTCCCTATGCTGCCAGGTGCTCCAACATGTGCTGTTCAGTGCTGGGGAGGAAGCGGACCTTACTGTACAGGGGGTGGCTGGCCCTTACCTGAATGGACACCTGGGCTCCATCAGCAAAGGGGGCTCACATTGCTTTTCTATGTGCAGGGGGGTTACAGGGGGGTTACTGAGGCCTATTTCCTTAGCAAATCAGAATGACTCCAACTGGGATTAGTGTCACCCATCTCCCTTAGGCGAGCAGCTTTCCCTGGTGAGAGACGAACTGTCCTGCCCCCCGGAGACTCAGCCCTGCCTATGTCACTCTTCTAGGAGGCCTTAGAGGGGGGTAAATAGAGGAAACCAGTGAAGTTGGTGGTGGGTTAGTTTGTTTGACTGACCTCACTTGTACATTTGCAAACTTGCTCATTTTTTTATGTGTCACTTAATTTCCAGACTGTTTAAGGTTGTTTAATAAACGAGAGCATCCACAAAAGTCTCTGCTAGATTTTTCCAATCTTAACTCCAGTTTAACAAAAGCTCCCCTGCTCAGTGCTTGGGGAATTTCCTTTGGTTTTTTAGAAGTGTAAGATGTATTCAGTGTCAGGATTTCCCCAGGGCCTTGCATGTGGCACTTCCCAGACTCCACCCCACCGTGAGTCTGTGTTTCCACACACCCCAGAATCCAGCCCTTCCCCCTGAGAACCTTGAAAGCGGTAATCCGTGAGGGGGTGGCGCATTTTGAGAGTTTTGCCGTAGGGCAGATGAGGAGAGGCGGAGAAGGAGAAAAGAGCAGCAAAAACTGCCCCACATCCCTCCGATAGCCACCAGCACCTGCAACTTCCAAAATAAGACCAGAGGCTCCAGCATTGGGCTGGTCAGCCATCTATGGATCCACAAATAGAAAGGTGAAAGGAAGTCATTCTACTCGTTATCGAGTGACCGCTGAGAGAGAGAGGGTGTTTATCCCCTGCGACCCGGGGACCATGCAGAGTTAAGAACGCCACGGAGCCCAGTGTGAAAGTGGAAACTGCTTTTAATTGTTAAATAAATCCATTGATGACCACCCAAAGCTAGTCCAAGGCACCAATCCCCACCCTGACCAATCTATTAAAGCAAATGGGGAGTTTCTAAGCCAAGCTGGTTTTGGATTACAATGAGCCTAAGTTAAGACGATGCCCTGGAAGCAAGAGCAGCTCACCTTCTGAAGCTCCCAGCCTCGGATGCCTTGTCCGATCCCCCTCAAACGACCCAGAAAAAGCCTGCCCTGGCATACAGCTGGGTTACTAGAGGGAAGCTGGGAAGGGATTGGAGTTGGTATAGAACAAGCGGCTTGTTTCAGGGCTAATCCCAGGGAAGGTCCCCTAGTCAGCAGAGATCCTCAGGGCATTAACTGCTGCTGTTCCATTTAGTTTAAAAAGATAAAAAAATGCTTGTGGACGTTCTCCACCTGCCAGCCTGACACTAGAGGGCGCTGCACTGCTGCCCTTCCGACAGAGATAATGCCCCACCTCCCCGTGCCCATTGGCGGTAGGGGAAGCTGCACAGCTGCCCTTTGTGCCGTGTTCTATCTCCCTGCACCCCAACCTGGCAACGGGAGCACTGGGCTGTCATCCCTCCCACCCCAGACGTGCCCATCTCCAGGATGCTCTGCCCCATCCCACCCAATGCTCTTTTAACTGGCCTTTACTCCAGCGTTTTAATTCAGATCCCATCCTCTTCCTTGCTACGGTGCCGGTGCTGCCCCCTGCTGGGGTCATTGCAGAACGACAGTGGTATTAACCGTGCCATGAACCTGCTCTAGCAGAGGGGGTGTCACAGCAGTTAGATCGCCCAGGCCCTGTCTGCCCCGCAACTCGCAGCATTGCCCTAGTTGGAGGAGCTGCACCCAGGCTAGACTCACAGGTCTGCAAGGAAAAAGCTGGTGTTGGCCAAAGTGAGCCAGCAAAGGTAGTCTCACCCTGTGGTCTGGTTGGGTGGGCAAGTCCCGCTGACCCCCGGTTGTGGGGCTGGGGGAGCCGGGTGATTGGTTGGAGCGGGACTCAGGCAGGAGACCCTGGGCTGGCACTCCTTGCGACGAGAAGGCGGGCAGTGGTGGCAGGTGCTGATAAGGCAGGTAGGGTCAATTGTGCAGGGGCTGACCAAAGCAGATGAGCTGAGTCCCAGGCTCCACCCAGCAGGAAGTGCAGGATAAGGCTCCTACACTCCCTCCTGGGCCTCTGTCTGGTCGGAGGAGCCTGCAGCCTGCACGGGACAAGCCACAACAGCTGAGGCCACTGACTGCTCCTTGAGATACCCCACGTGTCCCCATAGAAGGGGCAGGGGACATGGCTCTGGGGCTCTACATGGGTGCTCCTGGCTGCCTGCATCCTGGGGAAATTGGTTGGTTGTGTATGTACAGCGTCACTGTCCCGTTCCCTGGCTGCGCGCCTGCCGGCCCCTCTCTACCACACCTCGCAGTGTTTGCCGGGGTTCATGGGCGAGCCCACCGGGCACTTAAAGTGCTCCACAAAATCCCTGGAGTTGCTGAGGGTGCCGATGACCCGGAACTTGTCTGGACTGTGTGGATCGGTGACCAGCCCCTCGTGGGAGCTCTCTGGCGTGCGCACGGAGCACCACACCTGTGCGAGGGACACAAGGGCCAGGGTTAGGGAGGCAGGGACCCAGCCTGGTCTTCAACCCAAGCCCCAGCCTGACTTCCAGGCAACAGCTGAGACAGGGAGTGTGCCTCCCAATGCAGAAACTGGCCCGTCAGGGAGGTGGTGAATAGAGCTAGGGTAAGGGAAGGTGGAGTACTCGCCGGGAGTGGGCCAGACCGTAGGTAGGACTGTGCTGGGCCAGGGTGGTCCATTTGGCCTCCCTGAGGATCTCATGGTTCTTGTCTCCTGAGTTCCTTTAAAAGCCATGGCTCATTGCTCCCAAATGAACTAGCCAGGAGCAGTGGGTTAGCACTGGGGCACTGGCAGAGCGTTAGTGGGGCGAGGGGAGACAGGAAGGGAGCCCGGGGCTGTGGGTCAGCTGTGAGAGACATCAGCAGAGCAGTGTGTGGGGAGCCCAGGACTGGGATAGCAGGGTCTGCAGGCTGAGGGGCCTCAGCAGAGCAGTGTGGGTAGGTGGGTGGGCATGACTTAGAACTGGAATAACTGGGGGAGGGGGACTGTGGGCACTGGCAGGGTGGGGGAGAGGCAGCCTAGCTAAGCTGTTTTCACATCTCCGAGCCATACCTGTGCGAACCCTACAAAGAAGAGCTGGTTGTTGGTGAGCCCCACGGCAGGCAGGTGCATCTCCTCCCCGTTCTTCTGCAGCCAGGCTTTGTAGGCCTGCAATGAATCACCGGGGCATGCCATGACGTGGCAGCAAACACCGAGTGATGCTTCCCACAGAATCCGGGGCAGTGGGAATTGAACCCTGGGATCTGCTTCCCATCCCCCAGCGGAAGGGCAGGCGGACTGGGTTACTCACATTGTATGCTGTCTTCAGGCCCCCGTTGTCGGCAATGTTCTCGCCCAGGGTCTGCTTGCCGTTGACGTGCTCCCCATTCACCATGTACTTGTTGTACTGCTCCATCATGCACTCGGTCCGGTTCTTAAAGGCCTCCAGGGAGGAGTTCTGCCACCAGGGACGCAGATTTCCCTCCTTGTCGTACTCTCGGCCTGGAAGACAACCGGCTATGTTATTACATGGCCGGAGGAGGAGCTACCGGAAGGGACAGCGCTAGGAGATCTGTCACCTGCACCCATCTCTGGTGCCCTCTGCTCCAGCGACCCACAGGGGAACCGAGCCCCAACTCACAACACAGTCTCAGTTCCGTCTCGAGTGACCCCCAGCCTGGAGGCTCTTGTGGGCAACCCAAAGGCTGAGGTAAGTTACAAGGCTCTATGTGACGGCTCGACAGGGATCTTAAGCCTGCTGCCCGTGAGTGGGTGTGTCTGGCGGGGAGTGGAACTGCTGAAATGGAGAGGGGCATGAAAAGGGTAAAATCAGAGCCACACACCAGTCAAGGTCAGGATGGGGCTGGAACAGCTGCTCTATGGGCTTCAGGATTCGTCCTTAGCCATGGTGCTCCTGTGAGTGAGCAACAGGAAAAGGGCAGGATCACGTCCCAGGATCTTCTATGGCCAGGTGGCTGTGCAGCCTTGGAGACTGACAGCCTCATCTCCCCAGCAGGACCTGCCTGGGCTTCCCCCAGCTTGTTGGCACCGCTCTAGAAGAGGTCACCCCTCATGGTCTGCTCGGTCCCTAGTGTCTTCAGTCGCTAACACTGGGGCAATTGGTGCTGATGGCTTTTCTGTCTGCCAGGGACCGGCCGGGATCCCGGCTCGCTTCGCCTCGGCCACCAAAGAGCCATGGATGACTTGCTCCTTCCCTGCCACCCAGCTGTGAACCAGCAGCCTCGAGGAGAAAGTCTCCATGCCTGTTTTCAGCATGCTGAGCCTACCAGCCCCCACCCTGATGGTGGCTCTCTCCATACCCCTGTCAGTGTGGGAACTCCACCTGCTTCTCAGCCAGACCCAAGGAGTGACTCTTGGCAGGGAGGCCCCAATAACCCCCAAACTGCCCTTTGTGTTCCACCATTGGCTGTGGCCTAGCAACACTGCACAGCATGCAGAGAGAGGATGCAAACAAAACAAACGCAAGTCCTGCTGGAGAAGGGGCAGATCCCCAATTGCCACAAGAAGCAGTGGGGAGGGGGGGGAGACTGGGAATCGCCAGCCACTAGCCATGGCCCGAGATGCAGAGGCATGGGTCCTCACCAAGCAGATGGAGCAGAAGCGAAAGCTGCACAGAGAAGCCTGGGGAGATGCCTGCAGGTGTCACCTGGGGAGACAGGAGGACAAAGAGATGGGGAGGAGGGCCAGCCGAGGGGAAAGGACATCTCGAGGGCTGTGGAGAAGCTAAGGTGGGCAAGGGGTGTTGGCCATGCTGCAAGATGACGTGGGGAAGCATAGGATGGAATGGATGGCAAGGCCATTGGTGGCCCAGAGGAGAGTGATGTTGGGAACCTTGATGCGTACAGGACAGAGGTGCTGGGCAGCTCCATGGTGCAGAGGGCAGGATGAGGCTGCGATGAAGAGGCAAGTGGAGCAGGGAGCACTGTGCGGGGGGAGGAGCTAGCGTCACCTCTATCCTGTATAAGGACTGTTTGCTTAGTGGTCCCGGACCCAGCGTCCTTTCTGGTAGTGCCCCTGGAGCATGCTTGGAGTGGCAGGCATGTGCGTGAGATCAGGGAGCCAAGAGGGGAGCCTGATGGGCCAACTGGGTCCTACCTTGGTCATCGAACGCGTGCGTGAGCTCATGTCCCATCACTACCCCGATGCCGCCGAAGTTGAGGGCCCTGGGTAAAGCCAAAGAGACACCCTAGTTTATTGCCTGAGCTCTTAACCTGGCCCTTATCACAGTGGCATTGGAGCCTCCCTGGTTGCTGTGTATGCAGGGGAGTGAGCCAGCCCATGCTGCGTTCCCTGGTGCCCTTTCGATGAGCAGCCCGTGCTGAGTGCCGGGCCTGGGTGCCCGGTGAGACTCCACTGACCAGAGCTAGGAAACCCGCTCAGACGGGCCCGGAACGCTGCACTAGCAGCGCAGGCTTGGAGCAGGTCCTTCCCTCGCCTCAGCGTCACTCCAGGGCAAAGCATAAACTCTGCCCAGCCAAGGGCTACAGTGCCAGCTTGCTGGGAGCCCAAGGCTGGCACATAAAAGACATAGAGCAGATCTGCCCTCAGTTGCCCTCATTAACTCAGAAGCCTGGCGTGTGGGGAAGACCGCCAGGTCTAGCAACGGGCCTGGCCATGCAGACAGAGCAATGCATGCTGGGGCTTTCACCTGGGCGACTGGCAGGGCAGGGAATTCCCTTGTCTCTGTTCTACGGGCCCCTGGCACTGTGGAGCTCACTGCTGGTGAATTGGGGGCTGCAAAGGAATGGGAAGGGGGAGGAAATAGGGGAAGAAAGGAGGAATCGGAATCTGCAGGGGAATTGGGGTGGCTTCAAGAGAACTGGTGAATGGAATTTTAGGGGGCTGATGGGGGGATCAGAGGGGCTGCAGGGGGCTCAGGTGCTGGCATGAGGGAGGCCAGAGGGCCTGGACAGGGCAGGGATACTCACAATCTCCTTGCTGTCCTTGTCGAAGGTGGCTTTCACAAACAAGGAGCCCAGGGCGAAGCCCAGCGTGTCGTCCGTGTTGGAGATGCAGGTCTGCCAGCGAGGGGTGGACAGGTGTGTAACAGCGTGGACAGGTGTGTAAGCTGGCCCACCAGATGCAGAGCTGGAAAACCTGTTTCTTCCCCAGTGTTATGCAGCCTGCTCAACTTGAGCTGATAATGCCACAGAAGAATCCACCTTGCTTCTAGCTGCCTTGAAAGCATGGGACAGGGCTAGGCTGGGGGCTTCTATTTCCTGGGATCATCATTATCATCGTGATGGGCTGGGCGGGTCAGGGAGCCCTATCCCTTGAGGTCAGGGCTCAGTCTGTTCTCGCTCAGTAGCGACAGAGCTGTTACTATCCAGCTGTCCCATGTGAAATGAGTAGCAGGTCCAGCATCCAGTGGAGAAAGGACCACATCGCAGTGGGCAGTAATTGGCTTCCTTGTTGGCCAGGGAGTGAGTGGGTAGTGGAGACTGTTCCTCCCTGCAGAAGGTTCCCTGGGGGGTGGGGAGAGTTGTGCTGACAGTGGGCAGCGTGAGGGTTACCCTGCTGCTGTCCAGGTAGGACTGCTCTGTGGATACGCACTGCCTCAGCCTCCAGGACTGTCAGTCCAGCGCTTTGAAGCACGGCTAAATTCCCTTGACAAATGTAAATCCAACAGCATGAAATGGAACCCAGTTCCTGGTGACAGTTGGGGGAGATTTGCTAGTTTGGGGGGTGCCTGTCCCTATGCTGCCAGGTGCTCCAACATGTGCTGTTCAGTGCTGGGGAGGAAGCGGACCTTACTGTACAGGGGGTGGCTGGCCCTTACCTGAATGGACACCTGGGCTCCATCAGCAAAGGGGGCTCACATTGCTTTTCTATGTGCAGGGGGGTTACAGGGGGGTTACTGAGGCCTATTTCCTTAGCAAATCAGAATGACTCCAACTGGGATTAGTGTCACCCATCTCCCTTAGGCGAGCAGCTTTCCCTGGTGAGAGACGAACTGTCCTGCCCCCCGGAGACTCAGCCCTGCCTATGTCACTCTTCTAGGAGGCCTTAGAGGGGGGTAAATAGAGGAAACCAGTGAAGTTGGTGGTGGGTTAGTTTGTTTGACTGACCTCACTTGTACATTTGCAAACTTGCTCATTTTTTTATGTGTCACTTAATTTCCAGACTGTTTAAGGTTGTTTAATAAACGAGAGCATCCACAAAAGTCTCTGCTAGATTTTTCCAATCTTAACTCCAGTTTAACAAAAGCTCCCCTGCTCAGTGCTTGGGGAATTTCCTTTGGTTTTTTAGAAGTGTAAGATGTATTCAGTGTCAGGATTTCCCCAGGGCCTTGCATGTGGCACTTCCCAGACTCCACCCCACCGTGAGTCTGTGTTTCCACACACCCCAGAATCCAGCCCTTCCCCCTGAGAACCTTGAAAGCGGTAATCCGTGAGGGGGTGGCGCATTTTGAGAGTTTTGCCGTAGGGCAGATGAGGAGAGGCGGAGAAGGAGAAAAGAGCAGCAAAAACTGCCCCACATCCCTCCGATAGCCACCAGCACCTGCAACTTCCAAAATAAGACCAGAGGCTCCAGCATTGGGCTGGTCAGCCATCTATGGATCCACAAATAGAAAGGTGAAAGGAAGTCATTCTACTCGTTATCGAGTGACCGCTGAGAGAGAGAGGGTGTTTATCCCCTGCGACCCGGGGACCATGCAGAGTTAAGAACGCCACGGAGCCCAGTGTGAAAGTGGAAACTGCTTTTAATTGTTAAATAAATCCATTGATGACCACCCAAAGCTAGTCCAAGGCACCAATCCCCACCCTGACCAATCTATTAAAGCAAATGGGGAGTTTCTAAGCCAAGCTGGTTTTGGATTACAATGAGCCTAAGTTAAGACGATGCCCTGGAAGCAAGAGCAGCTCACCTTCTGAAGCTCCCAGCCTCGGATGCCTTGTCCGATCCCCCTCAAACGACCCAGAAAAAGCCTGCCCTGGCATACAGCTGGGTTACTAGAGGGAAGCTGGGAAGGGATTGGAGTTGGTATAGAACAAGCGGCTTGTTTCAGGGCTAATCCCAGGGAAGGTCCCCTAGTCAGCAGAGATCCTCAGGGCATTAACTGCTGCTGTTCCATTTAGTTTAAAAAGATAAAAAAATGCTTGTGGACGTTCTCCACCTGCCAGCCTGACACTAGAGGGCGCTGCACTGCTGCCCTTCCGACAGAGATAATGCCCCACCTCCCCGTGCCCATTGGCGGTAGGGGAAGCTGCACAGCTGCCCTTTGTGCCGTGTTCTATCTCCCTGCACCCCAACCTGGCAACGGGAGCACTGGGCTGTCATCCCTCCCACCCCAGACGTGCCCATCTCCAGGATGCTCTGCCCCATCCCACCCAATGCTCTTTTAACTGGCCTTTACTCCAGCGTTTTAATTCAGATCCCATCCTCTTCCTTGCTACGGTGCCGGTGCTGCCCCCTGCTGGGGTCATTGCAGAACGACAGTGGTATTAACCGTGCCATGAACCTGCTCTAGCAGAGGGGGTGTCACAGCAGTTAGATCGCCCAGGCCCTGTCTGCCCCGCAACTCGCAGCATTGCCCTAGTTGGAGGAGCTGCACCCAGGCTAGACTCACAGGTCTGCAAGGAAAAAGCTGGTGTTGGCCAAAGTGAGCCAGCAAAGGTAGTCTCACCCTGTGGTCTGGTTGGGTGGGCAAGTCCCGCTGACCCCCGGTTGTGGGGCTGGGGGAGCCGGGTGATTGGTTGGAGCGGGACTCAGGCAGGAGACCCTGGGCTGGCACTCCTTGCGACGAGAAGGCGGGCAGTGGTGGCAGGTGCTGATAAGGCAGGTAGGGTCAATTGTGCAGGGGCTGACCAAAGCAGATGAGCTGAGTCCCAGGCTCCACCCAGCAGGAAGTGCAGGATAAGGCTCCTACACTCCCTCCTGGGCCTCTGTCTGGTCGGAGGAGCCTGCAGCCTGCACGGGACAAGCCACAACAGCTGAGGCCACTGACTGCTCCTTGAGATACCCCACGTGTCCCCATAGAAGGGGCAGGGGACATGGCTCTGGGGCTCTACATGGGTGCTCCTGGCTGCCTGCATCCTGGGGAAATTGGTTGGTTGTGTATGTACAGCGTCACTGTCCCGTTCCCTGGCTGCGCGCCTGCCGGCCCCTCTCTACCACACCTCGCAGTGTTTGCCGGGGTTCATGGGCGAGCCCACCGGGCACTTAAAGTGCTCCACAAAATCCCTGGAGTTGCTGAGGGTGCCGATGACCCGGAACTTGTCTGGACTGTGTGGATCGGTGACCAGCCCCTCGTGGGAGCTCTCTGGCGTGCGCACGGAGCACCACACCTGTGCGAGGGACACAAGGGCCAGGGTTAGGGAGGCAGGGACCCAGCCTGGTCTTCAACCCAAGCCCCAGCCTGACTTCCAGGCAACAGCTGAGACAGGGAGTGTGCCTCCCAATGCAGAAACTGGCCCGTCAGGGAGGTGGTGAATAGAGCTAGGGTAAGGGAAGGTGGAGTACTCGCCGGGAGTGGGCCAGACCGTAGGTAGGACTGTGCTGGGCCAGGGTGGTCCATTTGGCCTCCCTGAGGATCTCATGGTTCTTGTCTCCTGAGTTCCTTTAAAAGCCATGGCTCATTGCTCCCAAATGAACTAGCCAGGAGCAGTGGGTTAGCACTGGGGCACTGGCAGAGCGTTAGTGGGGCGAGGGGAGACAGGAAGGGAGCCCGGGGCTGTGGGTCAGCTGTGAGAGACATCAGCAGAGCAGTGTGTGGGGAGCCCAGGACTGGGATAGCAGGGTCTGCAGGCTGAGGGGCCTCAGCAGAGCAGTGTGGGTAGGTGGGTGGGCATGACTTAGAACTGGAATAACTGGGGGAGGGGGACTGTGGGCACTGGCAGGGTGGGGGAGAGGCAGCCTAGCTAAGCTGTTTTCACATCTCCGAGCCATACCTGTGCGAACCCTACAAAGAAGAGCTGGTTGTTGGTGAGCCCCACGGCAGGCAGGTGCATCTCCTCCCCGTTCTTCTGCAGCCAGGCTTTGTAGGCCTGCAATGAATCACCGGGGCATGCCATGACGTGGCAGCAAACACCGAGTGATGCTTCCCACAGAATCCGGGGCAGTGGGAATTGAACCCTGGGATCTGCTTCCCATCCCCCAGCGGAAGGGCAGGCGGACTGGGTTACTCACATTGTATGCTGTCTTCAGGCCCCCGTTGTCGGCAATGTTCTCGCCCAGGGTCTGCTTGCCGTTGACGTGCTCCCCATTCACCATGTACTTGTTGTACTGCTCCATCATGCACTCGGTCCGGTTCTTAAAGGCCTCCAGGGAGGAGTTCTGCCACCAGGGACGCAGATTTCCCTCCTTGTCGTACTCTCGGCCTGGAAGACAACCGGCTATGTTATTACATGGCCGGAGGAGGAGCTACCGGAAGGGACAGCGCTAGGAGATCTGTCACCTGCACCCATCTCTGGTGCCCTCTGCTCCAGCGACCCACAGGGGAACCGAGCCCCAACTCACAACACAGTCTCAGTTCCGTCTCGAGTGACCCCCAGCCTGGAGGCTCTTGTGGGCAACCCAAAGGCTGAGGTAAGTTACAAGGCTCTATGTGACGGCTCGACAGGGATCTTAAGCCTGCTGCCCGTGAGTGGGTGTGTCTGGCGGGGAGTGGAACTGCTGAAATGGAGAGGGGCATGAAAAGGGTAAAATCAGAGCCACACACCAGTCAAGGTCAGGATGGGGCTGGAACAGCTGCTCTATGGGCTTCAGGATTCGTCCTTAGCCATGGTGCTCCTGTGAGTGAGCAACAGGAAAAGGGCAGGATCACGTCCCAGGATCTTCTATGGCCAGGTGGCTGTGCAGCCTTGGAGACTGACAGCCTCATCTCCCCAGCAGGACCTGCCTGGGCTTCCCCCAGCTTGTTGGCACCGCTCTAGAAGAGGTCACCCCTCATGGTCTGCTCGGTCCCTAGTGTCTTCAGTCGCTAACACTGGGGCAATTGGTGCTGATGGCTTTTCTGTCTGCCAGGGACCGGCCGGGATCCCGGCTCGCTTCGCCTCGGCCACCAAAGAGCCATGGATGACTTGCTCCTTCCCTGCCACCCAGCTGTGAACCAGCAGCCTCGAGGAGAAAGTCTCCATGCCTGTTTTCAGCATGCTGAGCCTACCAGCCCCCACCCTGATGGTGGCTCTCTCCATACCCCTGTCAGTGTGGGAACTCCACCTGCTTCTCAGCCAGACCCAAGGAGTGACTCTTGGCAGGGAGGCCCCAATAACCCCCAAACTGCCCTTTGTGTTCCACCATTGGCTGTGGCCTAGCAACACTGCACAGCATGCAGAGAGAGGATGCAAACAAAACAAACGCAAGTCCTGCTGGAGAAGGGGCAGATCCCCAATTGCCACAAGAAGCAGTGGGGAGGGGGGGGAGACTGGGAATCGCCAGCCACTAGCCATGGCCCGAGATGCAGAGGCATGGGTCCTCACCAAGCAGATGGAGCAGAAGCGAAAGCTGCACAGAGAAGCCTGGGGAGATGCCTGCAGGTGTCACCTGGGGAGACAGGAGGACAAAGAGATGGGGAGGAGGGCCAGCCGAGGGGAAAGGACATCTCGAGGGCTGTGGAGAAGCTAAGGTGGGCAAGGGGTGTTGGCCATGCTGCAAGATGACGTGGGGAAGCATAGGATGGAATGGATGGCAAGGCCATTGGTGGCCCAGAGGAGAGTGATGTTGGGAACCTTGATGCGTACAGGACAGAGGTGCTGGGCAGCTCCATGGTGCAGAGGGCAGGATGAGGCTGCGATGAAGAGGCAAGTGGAGCAGGGAGCACTGTGCGGGGGGAGGAGCTAGCGTCACCTCTATCCTGTATAAGGACTGTTTGCTTAGTGGTCCCGGACCCAGCGTCCTTTCTGGTAGTGCCCCTGGAGCATGCTTGGAGTGGCAGGCATGTGCGTGAGATCAGGGAGCCAAGAGGGGAGCCTGATGGGCCAACTGGGTCCTACCTTGGTCATCGAACGCGTGCGTGAGCTCATGTCCCATCACTACCCCGATGCCGCCGAAGTTGAGGGCCCTGGGTAAAGCCAAAGAGACACCCTAGTTTATTGCCTGAGCTCTTAACCTGGCCCTTATCACAGTGGCATTGGAGCCTCCCTGGTTGCTGTGTATGCAGGGGAGTGAGCCAGCCCATGCTGCGTTCCCTGGTGCCCTTTCGATGAGCAGCCCGTGCTGAGTGCCGGGCCTGGGTGCCCGGTGAGACTCCACTGACCAGAGCTAGGAAACCCGCTCAGACGGGCCCGGAACGCTGCACTAGCAGCGCAGGCTTGGAGCAGGTCCTTCCCTCGCCTCAGCGTCACTCCAGGGCAAAGCATAAACTCTGCCCAGCCAAGGGCTACAGTGCCAGCTTGCTGGGAGCCCAAGGCTGGCACATAAAAGACATAGAGCAGATCTGCCCTCAGTTGCCCTCATTAACTCAGAAGCCTGGCGTGTGGGGAAGACCGCCAGGTCTAGCAACGGGCCTGGCCATGCAGACAGAGCAATGCATGCTGGGGCTTTCACCTGGGCGACTGGCAGGGCAGGGAATTCCCTTGTCTCTGTTCTACGGGCCCCTGGCACTGTGGAGCTCACTGCTGGTGAATTGGGGGCTGCAAAGGAATGGGAAGGGGGAGGAAATAGGGGAAGAAAGGAGGAATCGGAATCTGCAGGGGAATTGGGGTGGCTTCAAGAGAACTGGTGAATGGAATTTTAGGGGGCTGATGGGGGGATCAGAGGGGCTGCAGGGGGCTCAGGTGCTGGCATGAGGGAGGCCAGAGGGCCTGGACAGGGCAGGGATACTCACAATCTCCTTGCTGTCCTTGTCGAAGGTGGCTTTCACAAACAAGGAGCCCAGGGCGAAGCCCAGCGTGTCGTCCGTGTTGGAGATGCAGGTCTGCCAGCGAGGGGTGGACAGGTGTGTAACAGCGTGGACAGGTGTGTAAGCTGGCCCACCAGATGCAGAGCTGGAAAACCTGTTTCTTCCCCAGTGTTATGCAGCCTGCTCAACTTGAGCTGATAATGCCACAGAAGAATCCACCTTGCTTCTAGCTGCCTTGAAAGCATGGGACAGGGCTAGGCTGGGGGCTTCTATTTCCTGGGATCATCATTATCATCGTGATGGGCTGGGCGGGTCAGGGAGCCCTATCCCTTGAGGTCAGGGCTCAGTCTGTTCTCGCTCAGTAGCGACAGAGCTGTTACTATCCAGCTGTCCCATGTGAAATGAGTAGCAGGTCCAGCATCCAGTGGAGAAAGGACCACATCGCAGTGGGCAGTAATTGGCTTCCTTGTTGGCCAGGGAGTGAGTGGGTAGTGGAGACTGTTCCTCCCTGCAGAAGGTTCCCTGGGGGGTGGGGAGAGTTGTGCTGACAGTGGGCAGCGTGAGGGTTACCCTGCTGCTGTCCAGGTAGGACTGCTCTGTGGATACGCACTGCCTCAGCCTCCAGGACTGTCAGTCCAGCGCTTTGAAGCACGGCTAAATTCCCTTGACAAATGTAAATCCAACAGCATGAAATGGAACCCAGTTCCTGGTGACAGTTGGGGGAGATTTGCTAGTTTGGGGGGTGCCTGTCCCTATGCTGCCAGGTGCTCCAACATGTGCTGTTCAGTGCTGGGGAGGAAGCGGACCTTACTGTACAGGGGGTGGCTGGCCCTTACCTGAATGGACACCTGGGCTCCATCAGCAAAGGGGGCTCACATTGCTTTTCTATGTGCAGGGGGGTTACAGGGGGGTTACTGAGGCCTATTTCCTTAGCAAATCAGAATGACTCCAACTGGGATTAGTGTCACCCATCTCCCTTAGGCGAGCAGCTTTCCCTGGTGAGAGACGAACTGTCCTGCCCCCCGGAGACTCAGCCCTGCCTATGTCACTCTTCTAGGAGGCCTTAGAGGGGGGTAAATAGAGGAAACCAGTGAAGTTGGTGGTGGGTTAGTTTGTTTGACTGACCTCACTTGTACATTTGCAAACTTGCTCATTTTTTTATGTGTCACTTAATTTCCAGACTGTTTAAGGTTGTTTAATAAACGAGAGCATCCACAAAAGTCTCTGCTAGATTTTTCCAATCTTAACTCCAGTTTAACAAAAGCTCCCCTGCTCAGTGCTTGGGGAATTTCCTTTGGTTTTTTAGAAGTGTAAGATGTATTCAGTGTCAGGATTTCCCCAGGGCCTTGCATGTGGCACTTCCCAGACTCCACCCCACCGTGAGTCTGTGTTTCCACACACCCCAGAATCCAGCCCTTCCCCCTGAGAACCTTGAAAGCGGTAATCCGTGAGGGGGTGGCGCATTTTGAGAGTTTTGCCGTAGGGCAGATGAGGAGAGGCGGAGAAGGAGAAAAGAGCAGCAAAAACTGCCCCACATCCCTCCGATAGCCACCAGCACCTGCAACTTCCAAAATAAGACCAGAGGCTCCAGCATTGGGCTGGTCAGCCATCTATGGATCCACAAATAGAAAGGTGAAAGGAAGTCATTCTACTCGTTATCGAGTGACCGCTGAGAGAGAGAGGGTGTTTATCCCCTGCGACCCGGGGACCATGCAGAGTTAAGAACGCCACGGAGCCCAGTGTGAAAGTGGAAACTGCTTTTAATTGTTAAATAAATCCATTGATGACCACCCAAAGCTAGTCCAAGGCACCAATCCCCACCCTGACCAATCTATTAAAGCAAATGGGGAGTTTCTAAGCCAAGCTGGTTTTGGATTACAATGAGCCTAAGTTAAGACGATGCCCTGGAAGCAAGAGCAGCTCACCTTCTGAAGCTCCCAGCCTCGGATGCCTTGTCCGATCCCCCTCAAACGACCCAGAAAAAGCCTGCCCTGGCATACAGCTGGGTTACTAGAGGGAAGCTGGGAAGGGATTGGAGTTGGTATAGAACAAGCGGCTTGTTTCAGGGCTAATCCCAGGGAAGGTCCCCTAGTCAGCAGAGATCCTCAGGGCATTAACTGCTGCTGTTCCATTTAGTTTAAAAAGATAAAAAAATGCTTGTGGACGTTCTCCACCTGCCAGCCTGACACTAGAGGGCGCTGCACTGCTGCCCTTCCGACAGAGATAATGCCCCACCTCCCCGTGCCCATTGGCGGTAGGGGAAGCTGCACAGCTGCCCTTTGTGCCGTGTTCTATCTCCCTGCACCCCAACCTGGCAACGGGAGCACTGGGCTGTCATCCCTCCCACCCCAGACGTGCCCATCTCCAGGATGCTCTGCCCCATCCCACCCAATGCTCTTTTAACTGGCCTTTACTCCAGCGTTTTAATTCAGATCCCATCCTCTTCCTTGCTACGGTGCCGGTGCTGCCCCCTGCTGGGGTCATTGCAGAACGACAGTGGTATTAACCGTGCCATGAACCTGCTCTAGCAGAGGGGGTGTCACAGCAGTTAGATCGCCCAGGCCCTGTCTGCCCCGCAACTCGCAGCATTGCCCTAGTTGGAGGAGCTGCACCCAGGCTAGACTCACAGGTCTGCAAGGAAAAAGCTGGTGTTGGCCAAAGTGAGCCAGCAAAGGTAGTCTCACCCTGTGGTCTGGTTGGGTGGGCAAGTCCCGCTGACCCCCGGTTGTGGGGCTGGGGGAGCCGGGTGATTGGTTGGAGCGGGACTCAGGCAGGAGACCCTGGGCTGGCACTCCTTGCGACGAGAAGGCGGGCAGTGGTGGCAGGTGCTGATAAGGCAGGTAGGGTCAATTGTGCAGGGGCTGACCAAAGCAGATGAGCTGAGTCCCAGGCTCCACCCAGCAGGAAGTGCAGGATAAGGCTCCTACACTCCCTCCTGGGCCTCTGTCTGGTCGGAGGAGCCTGCAGCCTGCACGGGACAAGCCACAACAGCTGAGGCCACTGACTGCTCCTTGAGATACCCCACGTGTCCCCATAGAAGGGGCAGGGGACATGGCTCTGGGGCTCTACATGGGTGCTCCTGGCTGCCTGCATCCTGGGGAAATTGGTTGGTTGTGTATGTACAGCGTCACTGTCCCGTTCCCTGGCTGCGCGCCTGCCGGCCCCTCTCTACCACACCTCGCAGTGTTTGCCGGGGTTCATGGGCGAGCCCACCGGGCACTTAAAGTGCTCCACAAAATCCCTGGAGTTGCTGAGGGTGCCGATGACCCGGAACTTGTCTGGACTGTGTGGATCGGTGACCAGCCCCTCGTGGGAGCTCTCTGGCGTGCGCACGGAGCACCACACCTGTGCGAGGGACACAAGGGCCAGGGTTAGGGAGGCAGGGACCCAGCCTGGTCTTCAACCCAAGCCCCAGCCTGACTTCCAGGCAACAGCTGAGACAGGGAGTGTGCCTCCCAATGCAGAAACTGGCCCGTCAGGGAGGTGGTGAATAGAGCTAGGGTAAGGGAAGGTGGAGTACTCGCCGGGAGTGGGCCAGACCGTAGGTAGGACTGTGCTGGGCCAGGGTGGTCCATTTGGCCTCCCTGAGGATCTCATGGTTCTTGTCTCCTGAGTTCCTTTAAAAGCCATGGCTCATTGCTCCCAAATGAACTAGCCAGGAGCAGTGGGTTAGCACTGGGGCACTGGCAGAGCGTTAGTGGGGCGAGGGGAGACAGGAAGGGAGCCCGGGGCTGTGGGTCAGCTGTGAGAGACATCAGCAGAGCAGTGTGTGGGGAGCCCAGGACTGGGATAGCAGGGTCTGCAGGCTGAGGGGCCTCAGCAGAGCAGTGTGGGTAGGTGGGTGGGCATGACTTAGAACTGGAATAACTGGGGGAGGGGGACTGTGGGCACTGGCAGGGTGGGGGAGAGGCAGCCTAGCTAAGCTGTTTTCACATCTCCGAGCCATACCTGTGCGAACCCTACAAAGAAGAGCTGGTTGTTGGTGAGCCCCACGGCAGGCAGGTGCATCTCCTCCCCGTTCTTCTGCAGCCAGGCTTTGTAGGCCTGCAATGAATCACCGGGGCATGCCATGACGTGGCAGCAAACACCGAGTGATGCTTCCCACAGAATCCGGGGCAGTGGGAATTGAACCCTGGGATCTGCTTCCCATCCCCCAGCGGAAGGGCAGGCGGACTGGGTTACTCACATTGTATGCTGTCTTCAGGCCCCCGTTGTCGGCAATGTTCTCGCCCAGGGTCTGCTTGCCGTTGACGTGCTCCCCATTCACCATGTACTTGTTGTACTGCTCCATCATGCACTCGGTCCGGTTCTTAAAGGCCTCCAGGGAGGAGTTCTGCCACCAGGGACGCAGATTTCCCTCCTTGTCGTACTCTCGGCCTGGAAGACAACCGGCTATGTTATTACATGGCCGGAGGAGGAGCTACCGGAAGGGACAGCGCTAGGAGATCTGTCACCTGCACCCATCTCTGGTGCCCTCTGCTCCAGCGACCCACAGGGGAACCGAGCCCCAACTCACAACACAGTCTCAGTTCCGTCTCGAGTGACCCCCAGCCTGGAGGCTCTTGTGGGCAACCCAAAGGCTGAGGTAAGTTACAAGGCTCTATGTGACGGCTCGACAGGGATCTTAAGCCTGCTGCCCGTGAGTGGGTGTGTCTGGCGGGGAGTGGAACTGCTGAAATGGAGAGGGGCATGAAAAGGGTAAAATCAGAGCCACACACCAGTCAAGGTCAGGATGGGGCTGGAACAGCTGCTCTATGGGCTTCAGGATTCGTCCTTAGCCATGGTGCTCCTGTGAGTGAGCAACAGGAAAAGGGCAGGATCACGTCCCAGGATCTTCTATGGCCAGGTGGCTGTGCAGCCTTGGAGACTGACAGCCTCATCTCCCCAGCAGGACCTGCCTGGGCTTCCCCCAGCTTGTTGGCACCGCTCTAGAAGAGGTCACCCCTCATGGTCTGCTCGGTCCCTAGTGTCTTCAGTCGCTAACACTGGGGCAATTGGTGCTGATGGCTTTTCTGTCTGCCAGGGACCGGCCGGGATCCCGGCTCGCTTCGCCTCGGCCACCAAAGAGCCATGGATGACTTGCTCCTTCCCTGCCACCCAGCTGTGAACCAGCAGCCTCGAGGAGAAAGTCTCCATGCCTGTTTTCAGCATGCTGAGCCTACCAGCCCCCACCCTGATGGTGGCTCTCTCCATACCCCTGTCAGTGTGGGAACTCCACCTGCTTCTCAGCCAGACCCAAGGAGTGACTCTTGGCAGGGAGGCCCCAATAACCCCCAAACTGCCCTTTGTGTTCCACCATTGGCTGTGGCCTAGCAACACTGCACAGCATGCAGAGAGAGGATGCAAACAAAACAAACGCAAGTCCTGCTGGAGAAGGGGCAGATCCCCAATTGCCACAAGAAGCAGTGGGGAGGGGGGGGAGACTGGGAATCGCCAGCCACTAGCCATGGCCCGAGATGCAGAGGCATGGGTCCTCACCAAGCAGATGGAGCAGAAGCGAAAGCTGCACAGAGAAGCCTGGGGAGATGCCTGCAGGTGTCACCTGGGGAGACAGGAGGACAAAGAGATGGGGAGGAGGGCCAGCCGAGGGGAAAGGACATCTCGAGGGCTGTGGAGAAGCTAAGGTGGGCAAGGGGTGTTGGCCATGCTGCAAGATGACGTGGGGAAGCATAGGATGGAATGGATGGCAAGGCCATTGGTGGCCCAGAGGAGAGTGATGTTGGGAACCTTGATGCGTACAGGACAGAGGTGCTGGGCAGCTCCATGGTGCAGAGGGCAGGATGAGGCTGCGATGAAGAGGCAAGTGGAGCAGGGAGCACTGTGCGGGGGGAGGAGCTAGCGTCACCTCTATCCTGTATAAGGACTGTTTGCTTAGTGGTCCCGGACCCAGCGTCCTTTCTGGTAGTGCCCCTGGAGCATGCTTGGAGTGGCAGGCATGTGCGTGAGATCAGGGAGCCAAGAGGGGAGCCTGATGGGCCAACTGGGTCCTACCTTGGTCATCGAACGCGTGCGTGAGCTCATGTCCCATCACTACCCCGATGCCGCCGAAGTTGAGGGCCCTGGGTAAAGCCAAAGAGACACCCTAGTTTATTGCCTGAGCTCTTAACCTGGCCCTTATCACAGTGGCATTGGAGCCTCCCTGGTTGCTGTGTATGCAGGGGAGTGAGCCAGCCCATGCTGCGTTCCCTGGTGCCCTTTCGATGAGCAGCCCGTGCTGAGTGCCGGGCCTGGGTGCCCGGTGAGACTCCACTGACCAGAGCTAGGAAACCCGCTCAGACGGGCCCGGAACGCTGCACTAGCAGCGCAGGCTTGGAGCAGGTCCTTCCCTCGCCTCAGCGTCACTCCAGGGCAAAGCATAAACTCTGCCCAGCCAAGGGCTACAGTGCCAGCTTGCTGGGAGCCCAAGGCTGGCACATAAAAGACATAGAGCAGATCTGCCCTCAGTTGCCCTCATTAACTCAGAAGCCTGGCGTGTGGGGAAGACCGCCAGGTCTAGCAACGGGCCTGGCCATGCAGACAGAGCAATGCATGCTGGGGCTTGCAGCCTCCGGAACGTCAAGGGCCAAAGGATGGCCACCCTTGTTGGCATGGCGACACCTGCCGGGCGTTTTCCACAGCACCGTGGCTAAGGCTGCCCTCTCCTCTGACACCCCATGGGAAGTGCTGCTGCAGGCCCTGTCCTCGCAGAGGGGGAGAAGGGCAGTGAGCCGGCGGAGACGCTCCTTATGCTGAGCCGGGTGCCCTGTGACTGCTCACCCCACCCTGAGCCCACAGCCACCGGGGGCAGGGCTGCCCCCCAAGGGACACGTTACAATAGGACCCAGGGAACAGCTGAGGGAGTAGTGAGGGCCCACTCCACTGGGGTCACAGGGCAGCGCGCTCCTCTGACCGGGGCAGTTTTGGGAAGGCAGGGACCAGGGAACCTTCCATTCATGTGTCATTGGGAGTAGCTCAGACCCAGAGAGTCTCTGCCTTGGAAGCTCCATCCTTGTTCCCAGGACCCAGTGCTGCCCCCACGTAAGAGAGGGGGCTGCCCAGATCTGAGGATACCCAGGGATCTGCAGCTTCCATGGGGCCTCGTGGCCTCTCCTTCCCCAGCCTCTCCCTGCCACCCATGGAGGCGGTGACGAGGCGAGAGCCCAGAGCACCCGACGCACTTGGGGTGGTTGCGGGCGTAGAAAGGAGCCTGCAGGATCCCCGCGGGGAAGACGATCCCGTTCTTGGTGGGTAGGTAATAGGCATTGACAGTCTGTGGGGTCATGCTCCACCTAAGGAGGGAAAACATGTTAGGCAGCAGCTGGCACTCTGTTAGCCAAGGACGGGGCAGGCGCCAGCAGGAGGAACAGCCTGCCATACAGGGGAAGCTCCCGTCTACACCCAGCGTGAAGGGGCCCAAAGCCAGCATTACCAGGGCCCTTTTAATCTGCCTGGAAACACTCGGTTGACATGCTTGGACTTGGCTGAGCCTCGCACCATCACAGCAGCCTCCCAGCCTGAGAGCGGAGGTCTGCCCCAGCAGTGGGCCGGGGTGACATGAGCCAAAGGCTGGCCAGGAACACAGCAGGACATCAGCCCCCTTGCACAGGCTCTTAGCTGGGGCTGCTGTCTTCCTGTTTCAAAGGGAGCAGCCGGCTGCCGGTGTGTCTGCGTTACAGACAGAGCTAGGCGGGCCCTAGCCTGTGATTGCGCTGTGAGGCGTGAACGTGCAAACAAGTGCGTGCGTGTTTGTGAACGGATGCTTGGCCGCATCTGCGCCAAGAGTGGGGCTGCCTGGCGGAGAGCCTTCCAAGGGGACTGTTCGGATCAAATGCTTCCCAAGGTTGCTGCCTTGGAGGGAAGGAGCAGATTGCAGCCACCTCCTTCGTTTAAAGGTGCAGTCTATGGAGACTACATCTCCCAGCACGCAATGGAGCCAGGGGCTAGGTTCTAGGTAGAGCACTGCATGCTGGGACCGGTAGTGTCCACAGGCTGCAGCTCCAGTGGGCCCTGGAAGTGAGGAAGGCTTTGGGCTGCATTGCAGTGCAATGGGACAGAATCTCCCTTTATCCTCTGCCACAGGAAACGGACAGCACTGGCCATGCCCCCAAACTAGCCCCCAGGCCTCCTGGTCATGCACTCCTCATATGGGGCCCTCCTTTCACCCTCCACTCCACTCCCTGCCCCAGTTCCTTACTGGTCCCGGTTGGGGGGTTTCCGTAGCTGGTCAGCCATGACCTTGGCAGAGAAATTGTAGAAGTTCAGCATGTTCTGGAAAAAGGAGTCTTCAGAGACTTCGTACTGAGAAAGAAACACAAGAGGCTGAGATGGGCTAGGGCTGCACCCCTCAACCCTGCAGGCTGGTTACCGGAAGGAGCGTGTATGTGTGTCTCAGATGGTCTAGGATGTGCCCTCCCCCCAACCCCTCAGGCAGCGAAGGGGTGAGATGGGGTGGAGAGATCAATCTAGGTACTCAGTTACTATAGCAGTGAAGGCCCGGCTCCTAGCTCCTTCAGCAGGCCCAGACACCGGGAATGGGACATGTAAGATGGGTGCTGGGCAAGATCCCATCCCAATGGGACCCTTGGTTCGCTGGATCCCTGCCACATGCCTGGCACAAGCCAGCTGGGAGCCACTTGCTCCCCACTGGTCTTGCAATCCCAGGGATGTTACTGGCCCAAGTCCCTATGCTCATGGGCCACCTACCCCGTCATAGACGTCGTCCAGCTCCTTGTTGTCAAGGATGAAGTCTGGGAAGCCGATCATGTCGTAAATGGCGTCTGCCTGTGGGAAGAGGGGTGAGGGCAGCGGCTGAGATCGTAGCATGGGGAGGAGAGGCAGAGACCTGGGAGCTCCCAGTGGATAGCCCCGGCTCCTCCAGGGAAGCTCTGGGTCACACAGAGCCAAGCACTGCTGCTCTAGAACTGGGATTCCCTGCCAGGCCCAGGGACGAGGTGGCTGTGATTTTCCCCGCCCCCACCAGGACACCCATGTCCCAGAGACCACGCTGGGGGAGTGCACCGTGGCATTGCCTGGGGAGGGATTATTTGGAGTCAGCTCTGATATCGCCTCCCTCTAACTCAGGGAAGGAGCTGGGCTGGCTCCCGTCCCGCTGGGGTCTCGGTGCCCAGCAGAGCGGAGGTCACCTTCTCCTTAGCGGCCTGTCTCGTTGTCTTGTCCATCCAGTCAAGCTGGTCCAGGGATTCCTCAAAGGCCGTCCGGATCTCACTGATCATCTCCTCAGCCTGTGGGGGAAAGGGAGAGCCAGTCCCCCCTGCAGCCAGCCTGCACCCCCGTTTCCTGGAGACAGCCGCACGGCACTAGCCCTGCCTCCCAGCCTCACCCCCTCAGTGGCGGCTGCTCTGGTCCTCGCCGATCCCCCGAGCTGAGTGGTTAGCGCAAGAGGGCACATGCAGCCAGGCCAAAGTCCCCTCACCTGGGCGACTGGCAGGGCAGGGAATTCCCTTGTCTCTGTTCTACGGGCCCCTGGCACTGTGGAGCTCACTGCTGGTGAATTGGGGGCTGCAAAGGAATGGGAAGGGGGAGGAAATAGGGGAAGAAAGGAGGAATCGGAATCTGCAGGGGAATTGGGGTGGCTGCAAGAGAACTGGTGAATGGAATTTTAGGGGGCTGATGGGGGGATCGGAGGGGCTGCAGGGGGCTCAGGTGCTGGCATGAGGGAGGCCAGAGGGCCTGGACAGGGCAGGGATACTCACAATCTCCTTGCTGTCCTTGTCGAAGGTGGCTTTCACAAACAAGGAGCCCAGGGCGAAGCCCAGCGTGTCGTCCGTGTTGGAGATGCAGGTCTGCCAGCGAGGGGTGCAGGACTCCAGAGAGAGACAGACAGACCGGGTGAGACCTGAGGAGGGCTGGTGCTGCACCCCCGTGTGCTCGCTGGCCATACAGTGGGGCGGGGCATAGGCCGAGCTCACGCCCTGACACAAGAGGTAGGGGGACACAATCTCTGACCCCAAAGTTCCCGCCTGTCTGCTGTGATGACCTGTCATCTCGTCGAGGAGCCCCTGGGGCTCAGACGTGAGCCCAGCGACATCCCTCACCTGGTCTCCTTCTGAGACAGACTGGCCCTCATCTGCACTGGGACCCCATCCCGGTCTCTACCTGCCTCCCCATAGGCTCTGCCAGGCCATCGGGGGGTGTTGGGAACACACTCAGGGGCGCTCATTCCTGGCCCTTTCTCTGCCTGCAGCCTCCTGTTCGCTGGGTCAAGGGGCAGAGCTTCTTACCCCACAAGGCCAGTCAGCCTCTAGGGGAGGTTCCTTTTCCTTAGGCTGCCCGGCTCTCTCTGACTCCAACCCAGGGCTGCAGGCTGAGTGGCACAGGAGCAACTTCTCCGTAGCAGCATCTCCACTCACATCCATGTCTCATTGCCCCAGGCCCCAGACAGGCCGGGTTGTGGCTGACTGGCTGAGGATTTTTTTTGGGGGGGAGGGGGGGATAAGGCAGTAACAGCAGCAGGGCACAGGATGCCGCCATGCACATAAAGAAAGGAGTCTGGGGACGGATGCCAGTGGTATGGCCCGCTGCCCCATGCAGCAGCCCCTCACCTTCTTGGTACCATAGAGGGTCTCCAGCAGCTTCTCCTGGGCTGTCTCGAATCGCTGGTCCAGGCTTGAGGCAGTTTTCTGAACCAGGTTCCAGATCATGTAATTATTCAAAATGCTGCAAAACGACAGAGCCACATGGACTCACAAAGACCCTGCCCCGATGGGCACAACCTAAGACATGCCCCCCTATCTCCACTCACCCCACCCCCATGGGCATGGTCCTGAGAGCCCCCCAATGGGCATGGCCTTGAGACAGGTGCACCCCTCACCCCCCAGCCCCACCTACTCACCAGACCCCAAGGGCGTGGCTCTGCGACACGCCCCCATGCTCTGGTGGGCACGGCCCTAAGATAGATACTCCTTCACCTCAGACATGGCCCCAATGGGTGCTGTAAGGAGAACCCTGACAGCACTTCGCGGGTGCCTGCCTACCCCCAGCCATGCTCTTACCTTCTGTCTGTGCTGTTGATGAGCTCAGACACCTGCTGCAGGTACTCACGGCCGTACACCACCACGGGCTCCGCCTCGCTCAGCTCCACCGGGGACAGGGTGTAGGCCATGTAATCCAGCCAGTCGATGGCAGGGGCCAGAGCCTGTGGAGACACAGGGCTCTGAGGGGGTGCTGCTCCTCCCCGGCTTCCAGGGCGGGCTTCCCTTGTTCTGGGTAACGGGCTCCATGCAGAGCCCTCTGCCCGTGAGGAAACCACAGCCCACAAGCAGGGGTTCACTGGAAGCAGGAGGAGACATGTCTCTGGAGAAATACTTCTGGTCCCTCAGTTTCACGCCAGCCCCCATCACTCAGACTCGCTGCCTCTGCCGCACTCTCAGCCCCCTCATCCTCACTCCATCCCTGCTCCGCCCCTGCACCTCACTATGGTTTCCCAGTCCCTGGTCTCTGCCCCTGCCCCTCACTCCAGTTCCCCCATCCCTGCCCCACCCCTGCCCCTCACTCCAGTTCCCCCATCCCTGCCCTGCCCCTTAATCTGGTTCCCCCATCCCTGCCCTGCCCCTCACTCTGGTTCCCCCGTCCCTGCCCCACTCCTGCGCCTCTCTCCGGTTTCTCAGCCCTGTCCCTGCCCCTCACTCCGGTTCCCCCATCCCTGCCCCACTCCTGCACCTCTCTCCGGTTTCTCAGCCCTGTCCCTGCCCCTCACTCCGGTTCCCCCATCCCTGCCCCACTCCTGCACCTCACTCCGGTTTCTCAGCCCTGACCCTGCCCCTCACTCCAGTCCCCCATCCCTGGCCAGCCTCTTGAGACCTCCCTTTCCACTAGACAGCATGGCACCTCGCTTTGTTGCCATGGCAACCGGCTGCGGGACTAAAGCTGGCTCTTCGCTATTGCTAGGAACTAAAAAACTGAGAAGAGGGCCCTGGCATCGCTTCCCTCCCACAACAGAGTTCAGGACCACGACAGCAGGGGGGGCGGGTCGAGACTGAGGGGCAGCAGCCCAGAGCACTGCACAGCAGGACTGAGAGGAGCAGCGGAGCTGGGTGGGGGACCAGAGGTGGGTAGCAGGGCACAGGGCAGCAAGACAGAGGAGCAGCAGTGGGTGGGAGGACCCCAGAGGTGGGTAGCAGGGCAGTGGATGGAGGGGGAATCGTACCCAGAAGCTGCGTGTTCTGACTCTGTGGATACAGCCACCCCCTTGCACCCATGCCCTTAGCGAGTGGGTGACGCATGGCAGGGGCCCCCATCTTTCTGTGTATGGGTCTGAACTGCTGAGCCGGGGGCTGGCGAGGTATCTCAGCAATGGCTCCTGGCTGCTTAGGATGCGGCTCAGCCAGGCCTCCTGCATTAACGACACTTGGGCTGCGGAGCAGCATCCCTGCTGGAATCCTAATGAGACCGGGGTGGGGGGGATGGGCAGCAAAGAGCCCAGCGAAACAGAGCCCTGGAGTGTGCAGGGAAAGCAGCCAAGAGCTGCCGGGGGGAGCGGACGGGGCACAGAAAAGGGCTGCTAAGGTGGGCCTGCTGTCTCCCTCACGCTCTGCCCTGGCAGCTCTGAAATGGAACTAAGGGCTCAGAGCCATTGATTTCTTCTCTCGTTTTTCATTCAGAATTTTTCTCCCAGCTGTTCCAGGCCAGGGAGGGATCGACCCAGCAAATGGAAGCTTCCCGCTACAGATCCCCACACAGGACAGAACTCAGCCCCCCTCCCCCATCCCACAGCAGCCCAGGCTGCCCCTCCCCCCGGACCCACCTGCAGCTCTGCAATGCTCAGCTTGTGATAGATCTTCTCATCATCCCGCCTCTCGTCCTGGGGGACGGTGATATTAGCCAGCAGAGTCTCAAACTCCAGCACCTGCTCCATCTGCTCCTGGGTGGAGACCCTCATCCCACCCAGCAGCATCCCCAGCTCCACCATGTAGTCCAGGTAAGCAGCCAGCACCTGTCACTCAAGCAGGAGGCAGCGGGGTTAGTCGCCTGGGCGGGGGCAGCCCCATGCAATCAGTGATAGGCCGTGGGGGAGTTCAGCTCCCACCGATCCTGTGCTCTTTGATTCCCGCCCCCGCAGGATGTCCTGCCAGAGGGGGTCCCAGCCTGGGCTCCAATCCAGAGTCCTAGCGCCTGGGGATCCCTTTCCTTCTGCCCACGAGATCTGGGGTGGGGCACATTCCACCCGCCGGGCTGGATCTACATCAGGAGCTCAGGAAGCTGTGCTGGGAACATGCATTTCAGACACATTCTGGGTCACCTCAGAGGTGGAGCCTACACTGGGGAGGTTTCAGAGAGGAGCCACCCAAATGATTAAATGATTAGAAACCCTGTGTGACGTAGTGGGGGTACCTTGCTGGTTGCTAGGCTTGGGCTGTGGGTGACCCCCACTGGCTGCTGTCTGTACCACGGCCCAGCCGAGTAGCTGATAGGACAGGGAGGTAACCTGTTCTACTGGTTACCTCCCAGGGAGAGGAACAAAGGAAGGTGGAATGGTGACTGGGGGGCAGGGCTGGAAGGGACGATCTTTAGTTTCTGGCTGGGATCATGGAGGAGACAGCCATGGGAAGGGGCTGGAATTTAGGGGCCCAGTTTCCCCCATCTCAAGGGGGGGCTGAGGTATCCTAGGCCTGCCCTGTAACCAGATGACATCTGTGCTGTGCTGTATCCTGGAGAAGCAATAAACTCCCTCTGTTCTACTGGCTGGTGGAGTCTGTTCGTGCCACTTCGGGGGTGCACGAGACGGGGAAACCCACACCCTGCCAGCTGGGAAGAGACTCAAGGAGTTCCGTTCCTATTCGGCTGGACAAAGAGAAGCAAGAATGACTTGCTCAGGCTGAAAATACCTACATGGGGCCCACACAGCTGGGGATGGGCTCATCAGGCTAGCCGAGGATGGTCTAGCCCGATGCAGTGGCCGGGAGCTGAAGGGAGACCAGTGCAGCCCGGAAGACAGGCGTGAATTCAGGTTGGCTTGGAAGGCTCTGGGGAAGGGATGGTCTGTGTGGGCTGTTACCCACCCAGCCCCCTACCTTTTCATTGGCTGTCTTGTTCAGGTAGTAATCCCGGGAGGGGAGGAAAAGGCCTGATTGATCCACCTGGGAGACAGAAAAGAAATGAATCTGCACCCCACAACTACTGCTCTGCGGCACAGAGCCCTGCCCTACCCCCACACCCAGGCATGGCTCAGCTTGTGATAGCCATGGGGGTGCAGGAACTGGGGCAACCCCAGTGCTGAGCAGTAGATTAGGGCCATGGAATCCCCAAGCAGCGTTCACATCCCCAACAGCGAGAGGCTGAGGTGCCTTTCTAAGGCCCTGGGGTTAGCACTGGTCTACTCCCAGATATGTGATGCAGCCCCTAAACAGTTCCCATCCACACTGAGCCCCTCCCGGCGCGTCCCTTCTCATGACAAGAGGGGGGCAGGCAGGGGGCTGAGTGTCTGAACTGGGCCCCTTAAGCCCAGAGTCAGAAATACTCAGCCATGATAGCCTTGCTCCCCTCTGTCCCTGTGCCCTCCCTGTACTTGCCTAGGTTCCCTAATGCCTTTACCTTGCCCTCCCCTCCCTTTATGTCCTCAACGCACCCCCCCGGATGGGATCCTTTGTGCTGTTCCTGCGCCCCTATTGGGCCCCTCTCCCCATGGTTTGCAGGCCCCGCCACCCCCCAACTTGTGATGCTGATGTTTCCGAGCGAGGGGCGAAGGGAGGCGTTTGCGTCAGGCCCATTGCATGCTGGGAGCTCTGTGTGAGGCTTTCACGCTGCCTCCCCGTCGGGCTGTGCCCACTTCACAGGGCTACCTGAATGATGTTGCTGTTGGAACTCTTGGAGTCGGCGCCCACATAGACAGTGAAAAAGGGGGAGGCTCGGTAGGTCCCCGACACCATCTTCAGAACCTCCATGAAGTTGCTCTGGTTCCAGGGCCCAGTAATATTCCACCCGCCGATCTGCAGGAAACAGAAGCATCGGGATTTGGGCTTGCTGGGGACGAGCTGCCTCTGTGGGTCACCAAATGCCTCTTCTGCCTTCATACCCAGCACAAGAGAGGACCTCTATGCCAGTGAGAGAGGCAACGTAGGCTAGTGAGGGGGCTTCAAGAGTGGCCCTCCTTCATCTCGAAGGGCTGCAAGGTTGTCGTCACCAAGAGGGTCTCCCGGGATACGGGGTTTTGCTAACTGCGCTGGTGTTCTTCGAGTGTGTGGGCTGTGCCGATTGAACCGTAGCAGCCCTTTGATTGGCTGCAGAGGGAGTGCACAGCACTTACAATGCTGTGTGCAATCAGCGCACACCTCACTTCACGGGCCCTTGCTTTATGTGCATGTCACTTTAGTAATACTGGTGGGGGGGAAACTACGTAGATGAAGACCAGCAGAATCTGGCAACTCTGTGCGTGGGCAATGGTAAACAAAATGTCTCACAGGCCACACGCAGAACTCCAATGGGCCATATGCGACCCTCAGGCAACAGGTTGTCCACTGCAGCTCTCTACACCCTGCCTGTGCTCCATGCACAACACCCCAGCCCAACACTAGGGGGCGCTGTGCTGCTTCTGTGCTCCCAGGTGTCCCCAGCCCAGCACTAGGGGGCGCTGTGCTGCTGCTGTGCTCCCAGGTGTCCCCAGCCCAGCACTAGGGGGCGCTGTGCTGCTGCTGTGCTCCCAGGTGTCCCCAGCCCAGCACTAGGGGGCGCTGTGCTGCTGCTGTGCTCCCAGATGTCCCTAGCCCAACACTAGGGGGCGCTGTGCTGCTGCTGTGCTCCCAGATGTCCCTAGCCCAGCACGAGGGGGCGCTGTGCTGCTGCTGTGCTCCCAGATGTTCCTAGCCCAGCACTAGGTGGCACTGTGCTGCTGCTGTGCTCCCAGATGTCCCTAGCCCAGCACTAGGGGGCGCTGTGCTGCTGCTGTGCTCCCAGATGTTCCTAGCCCAGCACTAGGGGGCGCTGTGCTGCTGCTGTGCTCCCAGATGTCCCCAGCCCAGCACTAGGGGGCGCTGTGCTGCTGCTGTGCTCCCAGGTGTTCCTAGCCCAGCACTAGGGGGCGCTGTGCTGCTGCTGTGCTCCCAGATGTCCCTAGCCCAGCACTAGGGGGCGCTGTGCTGCTGCTGTGCTCCCAGATGTCCCTAGCCCAGCACTAGGGGGCGCTGTGCTGCTGCTGTGCTCCCAGGTGTCCCCAGCCCAGCACTAGGGGGCGCTGTGCTGCTGCTGTGCTCCCAGATGTCCCTAGCCCAGCACTAGGTGGCACTGTGCTGCTGCTGTGCTCCCAGGTGTCTCCAGCCCAGCACTAGGGGGCGCTGTGCTGCTGCTGTGCTCCCAGGTGTCCCCAGCCCAGCACTAGGGGGCGCTGTGCTGCTGCTGTGCTCCCATGTGTCCCCAGCCCAGCAGTAGGGGGCATTGGAGGGGGGTGCTTTCTTCCAAGATCTGTCTGTGCTCCAAGCACACCAGCCCAACACTAGGGGGTGCTGTGCTGCTGAAGGTGCTACCTTGCACAAATGCCCATGCTCCATGCAAAGCACCCCTGCCCAGCAGCAGGGGGCGCTGTGCTTCCCTTCTGAGGCTATGTCTACACTGCAGGCTTCTTGCCGCAAGAACTTTTTGCAGAAGAGATCTTCCACAAAAAGTTCTTGCACAAGAGCGTGTCCACACTACCATGTGCTTTTGCGCAAGAGAGCATCCATGCTGCCATGGACTCTCTTGCTCAAGAAAGCTCTGATGGTCATTCACAGAATGGCCATCAGAGCACCTGTGCTTTTTCTGATAGGGGTTTCTTGCACAAGAAAGCCCTGTTGTCTGTCCACACACGCCTTTTTGTGCAAAGGCTTCCAGGGTTCAGCCCTCGCCAGGGCGGTCCCCCCTAATGGAGAGATTTTCCCCCTGCAGAGAGGCGAGTACCCTGGGCAGCTTCCCTCCCGACAAGCCAGGTTCCTGCCCAGACCTCAGGGTGGTCCAGCTCCCCCTGGGAACCCACCTTCTCAATAAGGTCCATCAGTGGCTGGGAGCCCAGCTCCCCAATCTTCTGCTCCTTCAGGCAGGACAGGTAGTAGCGCTGGGTCTTCCTCTCCGCCTCACTGCTGGAGTTGAAGGTGGCATTCTCTGGGGAGTGGGTAACAAGATGGACTTAGTCACCATCACTTCCTCCCTTACAGCCTTAGGCTGAGCCAGTCTCACCTTCCTGCTGTACCTGGAGCACATACAGGATGAGGGGAATGCCCAGACCTGTGTTCCAGACCTAGTGCCCCCTGCCTCGGGCCCAGGCAGAGAGGAGGGCACTCAGGTGGGTTAGATTCTCCCAGATTATACAGCCTGATCCCCACCTGCCATGGCACCAGGGAATTGTCCCCTGAAGCTGCCCAAGGGTCTTCCCAGATACATCTGGCATACCACACATGTGCCCCATCCAGTCCCTGTGTGGGACAGACCACCAGGGGGCGAGCTACTCCATGCCTTGGCCAGTGCCAGCGTGGGACAGATCACCAGGTGCCATGTTACTCCATGCCTTGGCCAGTACCAGCGTGGGACAGACCACCAGATGCCATGTTACTCCATGCCTTGGCCAGTACCAGCGTGGGACAGACCACCAGGTGCCATGTTACTCCATGCCTTGGCCAGTGCCAGCATGGGACAGACCACCAGGTGCCATGTTACTCCATGCCTTGGCCAGTACCAGCGTGGGACAGACCACCAGGGGGCGAGCTACTCCATTCCCCAGCAAATGCCAGCATGGGACAGACCACCAGGTGGCGTGCTACTCCATGCCTTGGCCAGTGCCAGTGTGGGACAGACCACCAGGTGGCGAGCTACTCCATGCCTTGGCCAGTGCCAGCGTGGGACAGACCACCAGGTGCCATGTTACTCCATGCCTTGGCCAGTGCCAGCATGGGACAGACCACCAGGGGGCGAGCTATTCCATGCCTTGGCCAGTGCCAGTGTGGGACAGACCACCAGGGGGCGAGCTACTTCATGCCTTGGCCAGTGCCAGCATGGGACAAACCACCAGGTGGCATGTTACTCTGTGCCCCAGCAAGTGCCAGCGTGGGACAGACTGCTGGCCAGCAAATTCCCAGGTGCCCCGGCTGGCGCTGGTACTGGATAGAGTGCTGTCCACTGTGTCACTGTGTGCCCCTGGCTATTGCTGATGTGGGACAGACTTCTGGTCAGTGTGTCCTCTTCAAGGTGGCGAGACCATGGAAGCTGATGCAGGATGTGACCTCAGCCTGCCCTATACTGTTTCCAAGAAGCGGTGACCGAGCAATATACGCTGGTGGCAGGTGAAACACCCACATAGAGGTTATTGTCCCCTGTCTGTCACCAGCACCAACCAAGTGAAACCAATCCAGGGGACTCCTCAGTCTCTATGCTGGATGGCCTGTTTGGATTGTCTCCTAACCCCACCCAGTGTGTGTGTGTATGGGGAGCCCTTGTGATCCCTGAACCTATGGGCTTCCTCCCCTTCCAGGCTGGGCCCTGGGAAGCCGATCCCTGAGGATGCTGTCGATGTAGCAGAGAGAGGAGTCCGACTGCTGACTCAGATCTCTTCCCGGCCCCGCCTTGGCTGCATTTTGTCCATACAACCCACCATGTGCCTCCCACCACTGCTGCCCTTCCAATTATGTCTGTGCAGAACGGGGCGCCACGGTGTGGGGGCTACACACACCTAAGAGGTGTTTCATGATGGCCTGGTTCTGGTCCCAGATGCTGTTGAACGTGCTCCATTTGGAACGCCCGTCGGGCAACGGGTTCCGTTTTATCCAGCCCCCGCAGGAGTACTGGTAAAAGTCCTCGCAGGGACTGGTCTCCCGGTCCAGGGCCTCCAAGATCTTACTGGCCACGGTGATGCAGGCTTCTGTGAGGCATGTGCTGTGGGAAGGGTCTGCGTGGGAGAGACGCAGTCATTAGGGCCCAGGAAGTGGAGAAACCGAGGCACAGAACAGGGACATGCAACATGTTGGTAGCTGAGCTAGGAAGAGAGCCTTAGAGCCCTGCCTCAGAGCCCTGCACCTGACCACTCCTGTGCTGATGCCCGGATGCCCATTAGATGGGGCACTGGGAGTGGCCATTAGAGGGGCATGGGAGGTGGCCCCACAGTCCTCAGGAAGTGGGAGACCAAGTCCTGCAGTAGCGCCCTTCTTCAGCTACAAGGTGAGGCCCTGGGCTGGAGCCACCTGATCCCTTAGAAAATTGAATATTTACTTCCTGCCAGGCCGTCCCAGGAGAATCCCATCCCTGTACCCATCCCCCATTAGCAACTCCCCAGGGTAACTCCAGCCCAGGAGGTCCCCTTCCTCTGCTGAGCCCTTTGGAGCTCCCTAGGGCAGGCCCAGGATCTTTCCTCTACTGAGTAACCACAGCCCTTTTGGCGTGTTCCTGATGAGCAGCTACAGTGGCAGGGAGATGAGCTTGGGGGCTCCAAATGTTCCCTCTAGTTTTTCCATCCATGTGTGGAATAAAATTTATGTGCACTGAAGCATGTGCGGATGTGCACCACCAGCAGAAACACATGCTACTGGCTGTGGGCGCTCTGCTAATCAGCTGGGCAGCATTCGTATCGCTCCTGGGTGGCCGTAAAAGGCTATTAGCCAGGGGATAAAATGGTGTCCTTGGCCTCTGTTTGTCAGAGGCTGGAGAGAGATGGCAGGAGACAAATCGCTTGATCATTGTCTTCGATCCACCCTCTCTGGGGCACCTGGTGCTGGCCACTGTCGGCAGACAGGATACTGGGCTAGATGGCCCTTTGGTCTGACCCAGTCTGGCCGTTCTTCTGTTCTGTTCTTATGTGGCCGCCCAAGGGCTCAGCTTACAGGGAACACTGACCTGCAGGAAGGGCTGTGAGCTCCTCCCCCTCCTACCTTTGCTGTACTGGATGCCCAGAGCAATCATAGAGCCCAGCAGCAGCAGAGCCGTGACGAGGCAGATGGCGCAGAGAACCAGCTCCAGCTGGCTCCGTGACCCCAGGCGGCTCAGCAAGGGCACGGCCCCTTTCCTGAACCCCACCTGGGTGGGAAAGAGGGAGTGTGTGTGTGTGTGTGTGTGGTGAGGGGAGGGCACAGAAGGGGAGAGTGTATTAAGGGGCACCTGATGGACTAAATCCACAGGTACGATCAGAAATAGCCACATCTCAGCCTTGCAGGGGAGCCCTGAGGCCCTCCCTGGGCAGTACTGCCCTAGCCCTTCCCTGCCTTCAACCCTCCTCCCATGGCAGGGCCAGCCTGTTTCTCCCTGGGCTGCCCAATTGCCTGTAGGTGTGAAGAGATGCTGTGCCACTCCCCAGCACTGAGCGCTAGCACATGGCAATTCTGTTGGGAGCGGGCCCCGCCCAGTGCAGCAAACGGATCCTGAAGTTAGAGGGCACCTGCCAGAGAGCAGGGACCAGCAGCGGGTCAGGCCTTGTCACACCTCCCCCTTCTGCTCACAGTCCATAGGACCTGCCTGGGAGACCCTGTGGGAAAAGCTGGAGCGACCCGAGTGAATATCCCACAAGACCTGGCGGTCCTCAGTGAGCTACCTCCCTGGGAGCCAGGGCCTGGCACTGGGACCTCGCCATGTGCAAAAAAAAGCCTTGTCTCCCAGCGGCTTTGCGGGAAGGTCAATCACCTCTAAAAATGCCACCAAGGTCCATACAAGTCACTGTGACAGGCAGCCCCGGCCCAGGAGTGACCAGGCAGGGTGCAGGGCAGGAGTAAGGGGCAGCAGCAGGGCTGGGTATGGGGAGCCCAGGACTGGAACCAGGGGGGGAGAGGCTGCAGAGCAAGCCAGAGGGGCAGTGGCAGAGCCATGGGGGCCTTTGGGAAAGGGAAGCAGAGCCAGCTGTAGTTCCTGTAGGAAATAGCCCCTTCCCTCCTTTTCCCCACGCCCGTCCCCGCTGGTGAGATTATCTTGACCCTGGGGTTCCAGACCCAGCTTTTATTCATAGCGCTGCAGCTGGACATAACTCGGGGGGAGCTCCCGTGGGAACCCAGAAGCTCAGAGGCTGAGCCGTGCCCTCCCTCGCAGTGCACTGGTCCTGGCCGCTAAGAAGCCTGCACCGTGTCCTGGCCGAAAAGAGGCCCCCATGTCGGTAAGCCTACCTCCACGCTATCAGGAGAGGCGCTTCCATCTCCAGCCGCATCCACTCCCTCGTCATCCTGCAACGTAGCTCGTTTGTAATCAGACATCTGCAGAGAGAGAGAAAGCCGCCCGGGGATGACACTGCAGAGCGCTGAGCCCGGCTCCGGCGGGGGCCCAGGGTCCCAGTGACCCCAAGGCAGAGCGGAGGGGCCAGGGAGCTGCCTACAGCAGGACAAGTTCACCTTCCTGGAGGAGGCGTGCGCCGTTTCATGCCGGACCGCAGTGGGACCTCCCTCTCTGTAAAACCCTGAGCCTGCACTCTGAGCATGGGGAAGCTGGCTCATGCCCTGGAGCAGCCGGGGGCTCCCCGCGGGCAGGGGGCAGGCCCTGGTGCTGCCAATCAGGAGTGGGCAAATGCATTTCCCTCTGCTTGCAACTTTAGAGGGTCCCGTTCCTCCCCTGCCCAGCCCCCGAAGGATTCACATGCAAGGCGTGTGCGCTAGAGAAAGGGAAGCTCTTGCACCAGCTCCTGAGCGGAGCACGTCCCTTCACCCTCAGTGGGTTGCCATGGCTGCCTCTGCAGAAGCTGCTCTGACATCAGCATTCTTGACAGGTGTCAGATTGCCTGGTGGAGACTGTCCTCCGTTCCCAGGCAACCCGCAGCTTCATTTCCTAGCAACGCCTCCTCCACAGCGCTGGGACTTGCCATGCAGATGTGGCCAGTCCAAGAAACATCTGGAACTGGCGGCCTTGGCCGGCAGGCACCAACGGCCTGGATAGAGCTCAGATGGGGAACTTCCCCTCTTCATGCCACAGGCATGTCTGCCCAGCCCCATGGCCTCCTACTGCCCTCAGCAAGGCATTCTCTTGGGCAGAGGAACTTTCCCCAGCCCAGCTCCTACCCTCTCCCCATCCAGCCCCCTCTCCAGCTCCTCTCCCAGTCCCTCTCCCTCCCACTCCTTGATGCAATCCCCCCGTTCTTTCTGTACCCCCTAACTCAGACATGGTCCTCGATTTCCTCTCTGGAGGGGCAGGGCGCATGCCTAGGGCAGGAAAGGCAGTGCAGCTCCCCCTAACGCCAGGGGGAGGTGGTGGGAGAGGAAGTGTAGCCAAGGAAGGCAAAGAAACTTCCCCTGCAGCACAGTGCCCCTGAAAGCCAAGCTGGGAGCATGAGAGGGGGCATGGCCAGATAGATCATGGAGGGCAGCAGCCCCGCCTCCCCTAAAGCTAGTCTGTGCTGCAGAGAGATGGGGGCCAGGTTACCAGAGACAGTAGGAGACTAGGCTACATGTCTTGCTGTCCAGCGGTTCCCACTCCTCAAGTTGCTTTACTTTGCAAAGGCTGGCTTGGACACTTGCACCCTTTTACTGCAGGCAACGAACGTTTGGTCTTAACCCCAGGCTGAACCCTTGCGTGAACTGGCAATCAAAGTCATAAATAAATAAATAAATTCCAGGGAGGACTAGACAGGGGAGCCTGCCCTTTCACTCAACCCTGCCGCGTCGACACGAGGCTTTCAAATGCGTCAGGCCTTGTCTACACGGTGGGCACTCTGGTGGCATAGCTTGGTGGTTTCCATCGCTGCACAGACACTCCCCCAAGCTGTGGTAGCTAGGTGGACCTAGACACATCTACATGGGCTTGTGGGGGAGAGGGGAGGTTGGCATAGCCACGGCTTTTCCATACCCCTAAGCACTGTGGCTCTGTCGAGCCAAATTCCAAGTGCAGCCCCAGCCCCAGTCAGAAAGGGCGTAAGGTAGCTCCGAGCATGGTCTAGACAAGGCCTCAAGCGTGACGCTTCATTTACACCAGAAAGGCAGGCGTTGAGCGAGATGACTTTGCTGTGCAGGGGCTGGGGCCCCTCGGCTGTCTCGCTGGACAGTTCGTTGGAATGTCTTCTGTATTGCCCATGCTAGATGGTCTCAGAGGAGAGGGAGAAACCTGCGGGTGTGAGCATCTGGGGATTGGCCCCTGGGGATGTGGCCTGGGGATGTGGGATAAGCACATAAGCTGGCTGATTTTGCTATCTGACCAACGGTGAAAAAGTTAATGGCGGTTACATGAAAATGTCACTAGGTTTCAGGGTAAACAACGATGAGCTGGCGGGGGGCAGGGAATCACCCCTCTGAGCTCCAGTCTGAGGCTGTCTGCAGACTCAGGCACACCTCACTGTCTCTGTTGTATTCGGCTCCCACTTGCAACGTTTCCTTTACAGCGTGGAGGGCTAGAAAGCTAAGACTGGGGAGCCCAGTTTCACGATGAGGGGTGGCTTGGGAGGTTCCCAGAATGTGAGCACCAGGGCCCAGGCCACAAAGGCTCAAGAGGCAGCCTACTGGGGGTTGCCCAAAAAAGCTGCCAGCTCAGGAAACGAACCTGAGTCTGTTCAGAAAAAAAAATTGGCAGAAATTCCCTGGTTGGGGAAGGATTCCTGGGAGCTGCTGGCATCTGTGAAAATGTCTCAGCACCCTGCTGGCAGCCTCGTCTGAGCCAGGGATTCCCCCACCCACCTCTCCTACTCAGGGAGACCCCATGCCTGGGAAAGCACAGCTCCCTTTGATGGAGGCCTGCCCCACTCTGCCAGGCAGAATGCCCCAACAACCGCCCAGCTCTGGGACAGGCAGCTCAGGTGTGCCCGTCACACTGGCTCCTTCAGCCTCCCACCCACACGGTGGCGCAGCTGGCTCTGGTAACCACGCAGGCCTCCGGAGGGCAGGTCAGGCCCCACACACCCCATCACAGGCATTCACCTTTCCAAGACCCTCTCTTGATGCCGTAAGACCTCCAGGTGTGGGCTGGCATGTCAGTATTAAGCCCAGGAGTCCACACAGCCTCCAACTGCTTTGCAGCTGGCCCTAGCATCCCCTGCACTGGCCCCAGGGACACAGGCTGGTTGCCCCCGGCATTGCTCCCCACATCCCGGGGGACCCAAGCAATGTAGGCAGGTGGTAATGCCCCATTCCGAGCTACAGATGATCTTGCTGCAGGTGGGTCTGAGTCCAAATGAGGTTCCTGGTAAGTGGCACCAACCCCTCCCAATACTGGGCCTGACTGCAAACAGCCCTCTGGGGTGCACCAGTGGGGTGAGCAGACCTGGGGGAGCACAATAGGTGGAAAGGAAGCCTTTATCTCACTCACAGGTGCTGCTGAAAGCCACTCCCCAGCTCACAGTGCAACCTCCAGTCCTGGCCAGCTTCCCAGACCATAGGCCTGGCGCTAGGATGTGCCACAGTCCCAACTTTGCTGCCTCCAAGGTCCTGGGGCTTCTGATATTGCTGAGCACCACCTGGAGACTCCTGAGCCCTCACCGACGCTGAGCAGTGACAGTTCCCAAAGACCGGACAAGCCAGGACACAGGCAAAAGCCCCAGGGTGCTGAATGGGTGGAGTGGGGCTGGGTCACCAGATCAGGGTGATGGGGAGGGCAGGACCAGGCATTTGGAGAGGGTGCAGCAGAGACAAGCTGCAGGTCCACAGCTCTTCGGCTGTGGGTGGGGCTCAGGCACAGGCGGGGGCACTCAGAACTGGGGGGGGGGGGCTGAGCCATAGGATCAAGGCAACAGGGCGGGACCAAGCAGCTGCAGACCCCACGGCACCCTCTGGAAGGATTGGCCGGTCCCCAACGGAACATCCTGCCAGGGGATGGAGATGGACAGCCCAGACCCCTGTGGTTAGAAGATGCCTTCCCACAGGTGCTGCTGAAAGCCACTCCCCAGCTCACAGTGCAGCCTCCAGTCCTGGCCCGCTTCTACCCGGCCCTTCCCAGACATTCCCCCCCCCCCCCCCCCCCCAGTGCCGCCAAGCATGGAGGGCATATCCGGGACTTTGCTCTGCCCTTCACTGGCCAGGAGAAATGACTCCCGGAGCAAGCCCCATCCTCCTCCCTAGAGCCCTGGGTGGGCTGAGTTCCTTCCCTCGGGAGCCCATTGTGCAGGGACTCTGGGCGAGGCTGCAAGGGGGGCAGAGACCACGTGGCCCCCATTCATCAATGGGTTTGCCTACAACCCCTGCAAGGTATCAAGGCCAAGCCAGCACCAGCTGCATGCCAGAGCTTTGGGGCCCTGGCACCCACCCGGCGCTCTAGGGCGCCCGCACTGCCCCCTGCTCTGAGAGTGAGTTTTAAAGGTCCCCCCTGGAGTCCAGTCCCTCCGCCGCCATAGTCTTGCCTGGAGTGTGGAGGGAGCCAAGCAGCCAGGGCCCGGGAGCCAGGGGCTTGGCCTGAGCGCGGCCCTAGGATCGCCCGGCGCTGGCTGCCCGGCCCCGGCCCCGGCCCCGGCCCCAGCCCCCGCGCTGCGGGCTGCAGGCAGCTCCCGGCCAGCCCCCCAGCCCGGAGACTCACGTTGTTGCTGAGATCCTGGAGAGCTACGTTCATCCTGGACATGATGGGTCAGCCCGGCCCGGCCCCGCCGCCTAGCACCGCTCCCAGCCTGGGGCGAGCGGGGCTGCCGCCGCCGCGCCGGCCCCGGGGCTGGCCATGGGGCTCGGAGCAGGTGCCGCGGGACTCAGGGCAGCTCCCCGGGGCGCGAGGGCGCAGGCGAGGCCCCGGCTGCGGGGGCCGGCGGGGCTAGGGGCAGGCGGCTCCCCGCGCTCACTGGGGCGAAGCGGCGGGTGTGTCCATGAGGGCGGGCGGGCGGCATCGGCTGCTGCCGGAGGACCGCGGCTCAGCCCCCGCGCGGCAGCTGCCCGGTGCCCCGGAGCGCGCTGGCGAAGGTCACCGGGGATGGAGGCGCCGCCGGCTCCGCGGGACGCACAAACAGCCTGGCCGCGGGCTCAGCGCGCAGGGGCGCGGCCGCGCTGCGAGACACTCGCACACGCGCGGGCACCGTGACTCAGGCGCGCACAGACACAGGCTGCGCGGACAACGATCCGGGCGCACCCCCCTCCCGATCTGTCAACACACACAGGCAGAGTACCACACAGGGACCGCGATCTGACAACACGCACACAATCGCACACAGACACAGAGAACCACACAGGGACCGCGATCTGACAACACGCACACAATCGCACACAGACACAGAGTACCACACAGGGACCGCGATCTGTCAACACGCACACAATCGCACACAGACACCGAGAACCACACAGGGACCGCGATCTGACAACACGCACACAATCGCACACAGACACAGAGAACCACACAGGGACCGCGATCTGACAACACGCACACAATCGCACACAGACACAGAGAACCACACAGGGACCGCGATCTGACAACACGCACACAATCGCACAATCACACACAGACACAGAATACCACACAGGGACCGCGATCTGACAACATGCACACAATCGCACACAGACACAGAGTACCACACAGGGACCGCGATCTGTCAACTCGCACACAATCGCACACAGACACAGAGTACCACACAGGGACCGCAATCTGTCAACACGCACACAATCACACAATCACACACAGACACAGAGTACCACACAGGGACCGCAATCTGACAACACGCTCACAATTGCACACAGACAGAGAGTACCACACAGGGACCGCAATCTGACAACACGCACACAATCGCACACTGACACAGAGTACCACACAGGGACTGCAATCTGTCAACAAACACACAGACCACGATTTGTACACACATACACACACACACACCACAATCTGTCATACAACACACAGTCACAGTACATACACACAGACCATGATCTGTACACACACACACATAGGCCACTCTTTCTTTCAAACACACACAGAGGGATCTGACTCACATACACGCACTCAGACCACAATCTGTCACATACACATGCATACGCCACAATCTGTCACACACAAAGAAAGACTGGACTCTGTCACTCACACTCAGAGGCCCTCAGAAGAGAGCCTGTCACAGATACACGGACCACAATCTGTCACACATACACAGCACTCAGACCATAATCTGTTTTACATGTAGACACCACACACACAGTTACTTAGATGACATATAGACCACAATCTGTCACATGCAGAATATCAGATATACAATCACACAGAGAATCACACATTCACAATCTCATATGCACATATAGAATCACACAGACCACAGTCTCTCTCACATACATAGACTCACACAATCGCATGCTAAAGTTGCACAAACACACAGCTGCACACACAGAATCACACAGTCTCGCAAACACAGAGAACTGCACACAAAGGGCTACACAATCACACACAGAATCACAATCACAGAGACTCACACACAATCACATAAATAGCAGAGACATAAAATCATGCAGACCCACTCTCAGCACCCCCAACAGAATCCCCCCGGGCACCCAGAACCTCACAGACATACAAATGCACACACAAACCCAGACAGTTCAATCCCATGTTAGTATATTGGGGTGCCAGAGCCTATACATTCTAGTGTGTCAGGAATCAGGCTCTGCTAAGTACAAGAGCCACCTGCCAGGTCTATGGCTTCTACAGGGCATATGGGATTTGTTTCTCTATTATTGATGCCCAAGCAGAGCAAGGGCAGGTTGCTCTGTAGCATGAACTCTTTCTTTCTTATTCCCAGGGCTGGTGGCAAAGAGGTGGGTGAATCTGTTGCTGTGGCTGATCATCTGAAGGGATCTCTCCCCCCTCCTTCCTTTGCAGGGTGAATAAAAAGTCATTAAAAACCTCATATATTTACATGTAAATCCAATTATTTCACTTAAAGGCATTTTTCTATTTAAAAATAAACCATGTTAAAATCAAATTTGAAATCCTGCCATCCACGGAAGCCTAAATTTAGTAAAATCTATTAAAATTGTTTAAATAAAACAAATACCATCCACGTGGTATGTGTCTGTTAAGTTTCAAAGAAAGTCAAACCACTGAACTGGGGGAAGTCACTGACTAAGCCCCTGGAACCAGAGTTTGCTGACGTGCTAACTCAGCATTTAAAAGCAGGAGCCTCTTCTGCAAGTGCAGAGAGAGAATATTTTCTGCATTTCATGTTGGTTAATGAGCTTGGAATGTCTAGTACATTCAAAATTAAGAACCCTACTAGGAGCTGAAAAAAAAGCAGGAAAACTAATTTCCCTTGTCCAATCTATGAATAAAAAGGTGTCAGAGGTTGAGATCTACTAGTTCTAAAATATTGAAGGACATGGGGATTAGAAACTATTGGTTCAGTTCATTAGACACAGCTAATAATAAATGGGTTAGTTTTAAGTGTAAAATCTATTTTGACATGAACAAAATCATACAGAACATTTGAAGTAGTTTTATTTAGCTAATCAGAAATGTAAAACACTGTTTTTGTGCTGTTTTAATTAACTTCCAATTTCCATCCAGAGTGACACAAATTAGAAGCAAAGAATTAGTTATTAGCTAATTAATAATAAATGTATCATTCTACATTTTCTATCAGTAAACAAATCTAAAAATTAAGAATTTGAATAAGTGTCTGTTGAGCTATATCACTGTTTAATTACTACATTTAGATATAGCGTATCCTCGTGGTTAGCATCAGCTTTAGTGTAAAAGGCATTATTTGGTTGAGGGTCAACATATTTTAGTGGTTACCTACCATGAGAATTAATCTTTCCTTAGGAAAATAACTAAACAAAACAAATGCAAAGCAAGATTTAAAATGATTATTTAAATCATGGTATCCCGTTTGCTGATTTAAATTACAATTAAGGTTGGTGATTTAAATTGCTTTCATTTAAATCACTCCACTCTGCCCTCCTGTATTTGGGACACAAGTACACAGGGGCTTCTGGCTCAGGATGGATCTATGACCAGGTTTACACTACGAAGTTTGGTTGATGTAGGCTGTCTTGTGTCTACCTATCGGTGTACGTGTCTACGCTTAAATTTATCTCCAGCCAATGTACATGCTCCATTATGCCAAAATAGTAAAACCTCCTCCGTGACTGGTGTTGAGCCAGGTTGGCCCGGGACTACACTAGGGCTTTATTTCAAAATAGCCTCCCGAAGGTCAAATTAATAAGCAGAGCATCCACACTACTAAGCCTGTTGTTTTGAAATAACTGGCTGGTTATTTCAAAATCTGTACTCCTGCTTTTTTCGAGGAATAACGCTCATTTTGAAATCATTATTTCGAAATAGCAGTAGTATGGATGCTCTGGTGCTGCTTTTTTGAAATAACTATTCCCCAGAGTCATTTGAACTAACTATTCCACAGTGCTTCCTGGGGCTGTAAGTCAAGGTAGCGCATCTACATTAATGGAGCCTGTCTTGGACTAATTTTGATGCTTCCCCATAGTGAGGACACGCTATTTGGATTTTGTTAAATCAAGCGTTATTAAGTCGATTTAAATAATTTGAAAATAGTTTCCTAGTGTAGACATGCCCTTGGGGTACTAGGTCAATGCAGCATGAGCGTAGGCATTGCGTTACTTATGTCAACCCCTAGTCCTCCAGCAGCTGTCCCACAATGCTCGACACTGACCACTCTGGTCACTACTGTGAACTCCATTGCCCAGCACTCGCTGACACTGGAAGGTCCCCCTCCTCCTCAAAGAGTGAATTTGTGCAATGCCTCTTCCCGATTATCCAGCTTGGGAAGCACACCTAGCAGCTGTCCTTTGTTGAGTGCACCTGCCCAGATGACCATGCTGGGCACACGCTATGGACGCCCTCCAGCATGGAGGAGACAGGAGGATCAGATCTCCTGGGCTAGCGGGAGAGGAGGCTGTGCAAAGTAGGAACGTGGACATCTCTGTGCAGATTCTCCAGGAGAAGGGCTACTGCAGGAACCAGCAGTAGTGTTGTGTGAAAGCAAAGAAACTGTGGCAGACATGCCAGTGGTGTAGCCATGGGTGGGCTATGGCCCACCCACTTAGGATCCAGGCCCACCCACCTGCAGTCCTGGCTCTTCCGCTCTCCCACACGGGGCAAGCCCTGTGCCCCAGCCCTGTTCCCTGCTGGGAGAATGGGGCGGCCAGAGCAGAGTAATCCCTGTGCCCCAACCCCGCACCCTGCACCCCAACCACTGTGACAAAGTGGGGATTGTATTCACTCTGTTCGCTTTGTTATGTTGCATGTGATTTCTACTGTCCTGCAGTAACCTAGATCAGGGTCAGCAACCTTTCAGAAGTGGCATGCCAAGATTTAACTTATTCACTTCTATTTACAGATCTGTATGTAGGGGATTTAGGGGGAAGAGGCAGGCTGGGTATGGTTCTTCTTCACACAGCGTATAGTCAACCTGTGGAACTCCTTGCCAGAGGAGGCTGTGAAGGCTAGGACTATAACAGAGTTTAAAGAGAAGCTATATAATTTCATGGAGGTTAGGTCCATAAAAGGCTATTTGCCAGGGGATAGAAATGATGTCCTTGGCCTCTGTTTGTCAGAGGCTGGAGAAGGATGGCAGGAGACAAATTGCTTGATCATTGTCTTCGGTCCACCTTCTCTAGGGCACCTGGTATTGGCCACTGTCGGCAGACAGCCTACTGGACTGGATGGACCTTTGGTCTGACCCAGTATGGCCGTTCTTATGTTCTTATGTTCTACCATATTTTCTGAACCAGCTGCAACTAGGGAGAGCGGTTTAATTTAAATTATTAAAAAGACTAAGTGTTTTAACTTTCACATGTTCAGGGCTTGCCGAGTGGCGGTGAGCCCCGCTCGCCAGCCGCACGGTTCTGCGTTCTGTGCATGCGCAGATTGCTCTGCGCCGGCTCTTCTGGGTTGTAATCTACTCGTCATGGGTGAATAGATTACATTATTTGTCGAGCCCTGCTCATGTTAGTTTATCAAACTTCATTTTAAATAAAGTATAATATGAATTTATGTCCAACACAAAAGGTTTCAATGTTTTATTTATTTATGGCAGATGTGGGGAATCTTTTTTGGGTTGGGGGCCACTGACCCACAGAAAAGTCAGTTGGGGACCACACTAGTGAGAAGCAAAAAATCTCCTCCAAAAACCCCTAAGCCTCACTGATGTGGCCCCCAACTGAGACACCTCACTCCTTTGCCACTACAGCCTCACAGGGTGAGGGGAAGGAATAGGGAGGACTGAGGTTCAGGGGTTTCCATAGGCCAGATTTACTTTTCTGGGGTTCTGGAATTAGTGGATTTTATGGATTCCCTTAGGCTCTGGGATAGTGACAAAAATGAGGGGTTCCTTATACGGGACAGGACTGCCAGTGAGTGGGGTAGGGATGGGGTGCAGGATCTGGGAGGGAGGTGGGGTGTGGAAGAGGAGTGGTTTTGAGGTCTGGGTGGGTGGTAGGGTGCAGAAGCAGGATGGGAATAGGGCATCTGGCCAAGGGGAGGGAGGAGGAGCAAAGGAGGATGCAGTGTGTGGCTAGGAGGGAGGGTGCAGGAGCAATAGTCGATGCAGGAGCAGGGTAGGGGTAGGTGTCTGGCAAGGCCAGGGGGAGGCTGCAGAGCAGGCTGGGGGTCGGTTGTCTGGCCAGGAAGGAGGTTGCAGGAACAAGGGAACAAGCTGGGGGTGCAGGGTCTTGGCGTGGGGAGGGGAGTGAGTGAGGGGGACTGGGGTGTGGAGGTCTGGGCATGAGGGGGGACGCTTCCCTGGCTTTGCACTCCCTGGTATCAACTGCCGCGGCCACGCAGTCCCAGGCTGGCTCCGGAGGCTGGAGGCGCCACTGAGGAGCCTCAGCCCCAATGCTGCCTCCTCCCACCGCAGCCTAACCTGCTGCTGGGGGAGAGGGAGGGCTCCCGTGGGAGGAGGGGCGGGGCCGAGCTCCCGCCGTGCGTGCCACTGAAAACCAGAAAGTGGCACGCGTGCCGTAGGCTGCCGACCCCGACCTAGATGGTGATGTGAATTTGGGTGTGGTAGTCTCCTTGGCGTGCACAACAGCTGAGGCTTTCTGAAACCCGAGCCTGGGAGGGGGTGTAACCCGGGAGATACCTTTTGCCTGGGAAGTTGAGCAAAGGCTGGAGGTGGGGCTGGTAGCAGGGCTGGGGCAGGCTTCTGAGTGTGCCAGTTAATCTCACTGGCTTGGGGTGTGGAAATGGGGGGCTGGGCCCTTGGCCCTGAGCCCCCTTGTCCCAGGACAGATGGTACTGGCTGCTTCTGGCTCCTGTGCTGACAAGTCTGTTCTACGCTGAGTCCCTGTCAACTAATGAAGCTTCTGTTCTACCTGTGGCTGAGAGTCGCATCTGACTGCAGATGGGGACGCGAGGCCTGGGGGCTCCCCATACCTCGGTGACACCCACTGGCGCCCCCCACTGGGAGCATGGGGTCTCAGCTCGCTCTGCTCCCTTGGCTGTGCTACTCCGCTTCCCACCGGTGAGTGCCGGGGTGTCCTGCCCCCTCCCCAGAGCAGCATGCCAAGAGAGCAGAGCGAGCTGGAGCCAACTTGATTGCTGGTGAGTGCTGGGGCACCAGACTCCTGCTGTGGATGCCAACCCCCCCCCCCCCCACACACACACAGTCCCTCCACTGGCTGCAAGCCGGCCCCTCCTGCCCACGGCATTCAGGGCACATGTGACCCCTGTTGCGACAACCCTTTGTGCCCTCCCCATAGTCCCTATCAGGACCTGTTGGGGTATGTCTACACTAGCTAATGTAGTCATTCGAACTTGCAAATATTTAAATATCCCGGACTTTATTTGCATGTTCCCGGGCGCCGCCATTTTTAAATGCCCGGTAGTCCGGATTCCCTGCCCACAGCTACACATGGCACGGGCTAGGTAGTTTGAACTAAAGCCCCTAATTCGGACTACCGTTACTCCTCATTCATTAATGAACTTGTATGAGAAGAGATCGCAGTACTACAAAAACCGGAAGTTCTGTGATCCATAGGCACTGGCTTTTGTTTTTGCCGGCAGTTGCTTTTGAAGAGATGTGTGTGTTGGGGGGAGGATACTCCCCCAGTTTTGCAGGGAGGCTATTTTCAGTGTATTTATACATGTCTTTCATATTCTAGTTATTGAATGTGTCTGTCATTGGGCATCCTTACTGTTTTAATAATGGGTCGATTGTGATGAACAACATAATTACACTATCCTGAATTACAATGTATTAAAATAATTGCAATCACCTACAAACTGCCTTCATTATGGCTCACTGTGCCTCTTCTGGATGAAACTGTCAGCAATGTTATTTACATCTAGTTCCCTGGCATTGTCTCTGTGCGCATTATGAACAGCTCCATTAGTCAGTCGCCTCTGTCCCATTAAGTCTTTTGAAGCTGGAGAATGAGTTCAGGATGGTACAGGCACAGTGAGAATCCGAGAACTGGAAGGGACCTCGAGAGGGCATCAAGTCCAGTCCCCTGCCCTCACGGCAGGGCCAAGCACCACCTACCATCCCTGACAGGTGTCTGTCTAACCTGCTCTTGAATATCTCCAGTGATGGAGATTCCAAAACCTCCCTAGGCAATTTATTCCAGTGTTTAACCACCCTGATAGGAAGATTTTCCTAATGTCCAACCTAAACCTCCCTTGCTGCAATTTAAGCCCATTGCTTCTTGTCCTATTCTCAGAGGTTAAGGAGAATATTTTTTTCCTCCCTCCTTCTTGTAAATCTGCAGCACTCTGCAAAACACTCCAAGATCTCTTTCTGGATGGGTAGCAGCTAAGTTAGGCACCATCAATTTGTAGATATAACTGGAATTATATGTTGCCACGTGCATTACTTCGCATTGAACTTCATCTGCCATTGTGTTGCCAACTCACCCAGTTATGGGAGCTCCCTTTGTAACTCTTGGCAGTCTGCTTTGGACTTAACCAGCTTGAGTAATTTTGTATCGTCTGCCAACTTTGCTACCTCACTGTTTACCCTCTTTTGCAGCTCATGTATGAAAATGTTGAACAGCACAGACCAGTAGAAGCCCTTTAGAGGACAGCACTATGTATTTCTCCGTTCTGAAAACGGGCCATTCATTCCTACCCTTTGTGTCTTATCTCTTATCTGGCGTTTCTGGCAATGCTTTCAGGATCATCTAAGCAGCCTTAAGTTTCAAATTCCAAAATGATTTCCCACTGACTGGAAGTAATCCGGCATTGCACGTTTTCACAGTGTGATCACCACTCACTTCTCCACTATCAGTGCAGCTCTTGTCCTGGTGCCCCTGCACTGGGGCGATCTCGGCACACAGGCCCAGGAAAATGCCCTTGTGCATCCTGTGACTCTTATATTGGCGCTGGTCCAATATCCTCAGCCCTTCTGGTGCATGTACACAGGCACACATGCTACTTACAGGCAACTTTCCCCAGCGCACACGTGTGCACCCAGCCACTCTCAGCAACCCGCACACAGGCTTGCAGGCACACTGTCCCCCAAAACGCACCCATGTATGATTCAATGCTGTTAATTCACTGGCCCAGCCAGTGTGGGTTATTTCCCCTGGGACAGAGCTCACAGTGTGTCCAGACTCCCTGCTGGGGCATGGTCCCAAGCCAAATAGCTAGACTGCGCTGAACCAGCCCCACAGCCCTAGCCAGCTGGCATGGGGCTGCGATGATCTTTTAATTGCAGCGTAGAGATGCCGTGAGAGTTCTGGGTTGTCTGGGGGAAGCTGTCTCTTGTGATGGGGATAGAGGTGACCTGATGACTGATCTCTCCTCTGTCACAGGGACTGCTACACCGTGCTCCTCGACCCACTCACTTGCCCTGGTGCACTCTCTCCCCCACACTTACCCCCACAACTTCCTTACAGGCACACTGACATCCTAACATACCCTCGTGCACAGTCCTCCACTCTTGCACAGGTGTACTGTCCCCTCACACTTACACCCTGCAACACCCACACTCACACACATTCATACAGTGTAGGGGCAGGGAGAGACCCAGTCCCTGTCTATTAGGCTGTAAGTGGAAGAGGGAACCGGCTGCCACACATTGATTGGGCCCTGCCTCTTCATGCTCTGCTTTAGGGCCAGACATGTTCTCCACGCTGGTGTCTGACCAGAAGAGTCACTTTTACTTCCTGAGGGCCACAAACGCCTGCTGGATTTCCTCCAGCAGGGACAGGGTATGTGTGTGTGAGAGAGCAGTGAGAATTACAGATGTTAACTGACCAAAATTTTAGTCGTTTAACCAGTTAACTCCTGCTCAGCCTTTGCTGCTCTGACACAGCTGGGGGTCTGCCCGGGCCAAGTCTGACTGGCAGGGGTTGGAGCCAGCTGGGGCCAGAGACCCACTTGCCTGCCCCATGTGGCCAGGGCCAGGACACTGCTGGGTTGCAGCTGGGGCTGGCATGTCACGAGGCTGCTCCCACTTGGCCAGGGGCAGCATGATGGTGGGCCATGGCCAGGACTGGCACGTGGAGGCTAGAGTCCCTCTGAGCTGTGACTGGGATTGGAGCCGGCACATCACCGAGCCACTCTTGTGTTGAGTCAGAGCGGCTGGGGCCCCACCTGCTGCCTCCATGCAGGCAGGGTCCCACCGATTGATGCAGGCAGGGTCCTGCCTGCTATCCCCCATCGCAGACTGGACTCAGCCAGGGCTGCTCTAGCCTGCTGCAGGTGGCCATGAAACCAGTCATCCACTAAGTACTCCGGTAAGCCTAATGCTTAACGGGTAACCGGTTAAACATCCCTAGTGAGGAAGTGCAAGAGCGAGTGTGCAAATGCGTGTGTGACTGTCCATGAAAGCAGTGAGTGTGGATTTGTAAGTGTGCCCATGGCAAGAGTGTGAGTCGGTATTTGCTAGGAGTGTCAATGTACAAAGGAGGCCTGAAGTTCAAGGCTCCCTGCAGCTCCCCCTTGAAAAAACTCCTGGGATGTTGATGAGAGAGGAGGGTCTGTGTGCATGTGGGAAAGTGTGCGCAAAGCCAGGAGCCAGTGGGAGAGTGCAAGGTGGGCAAGAGCGTGTCAAAGGTGCACATGCACGTGCAGGAGTGTGCATCTGTATGATCAGGGCGAGTTACTGTAGTGTGTAAAAGTGACGGTCATGCCAATAGAAAGACATGCTGCCAGGTGTGGGCACTCTGCTAATTAGCTGGGTGGCTGCCCAAGTGTGCAGTTTACAAGGAACATTAAGCCCAAGGCTGTTGCACTGTAGCACTAGTTAGTGTAAAAATGAGTGCAAGTGCTACGAGATCACCCTTTGCACTGAGCAGCAGTGATTCCCCTGCAAACAGCACTCAAAGAGGCTGGGTGCGGGCAGAGAATGGCCATAGCTGAGGAGTCCTGGGTTTTACTAGCAGACTCTTCTCTCTGCTGAAGAGGGGACTTAGCACCCATCCCCTTTAGGTCTCACTTTTGCTACTGAGCAGGAATTACTGGCAAGCCATGCAGCAAGATCTCGCCAACACACTATGGGAAGGAGGTGGACAGCCCTTGGTGGGGAAAGAACAAGTTAGGAACTATTTAGAAAAGCTAGACATACACAAATCCATGGGCCCGGATTTAATGCATCCGAGGGTACTGAGGGAGTTGGCAAATGTCATTGCGGAGCGTTTGGACATTATCTTTGAAAACTCTTGGAGATTGGGAGAGATGATGATTGGATGATTGGAAAAAGGCAAATTTTGTGCCCATCTTTAAAAAAGGGAAGAAGGGCAATCCAGGGAACTACAGATCAGTCAGTCTTACCTCAATCCCCAGAAAAATCATGGAGGGGATCCTCAAGGAATCCATTTTGAAGCACTTGGAAGAGGGGAAGGTGATCAGGAATAGTCAACATGGAGTCACGAAGGGCAAGTTGTACCTGACCAATCTGATTAGCTTCTATGATGAGGTAACTGGCTCTGTGGATACGGGAATGTCATTGGATGTGATATACCTTGACTTTAGCAAAGCTTTTGATACGGTCTCCCACAATATTCTTACCAGCAAGTTAAGGGAGTATGGATTGGATACATGGACTGTAAGATGGATAGAAAGCTGGCTAGACTGTCGGGCCCAAAGGGTAGTGATCAACAGCTTGATGTCAGGTTGGTGGTCGGTTTCTAGCGGAATGCCCCAAGGATCTGTTCTTGGACTGGTTTTGTTCAATATCTTTATTAATGACCTGGATGAGGGGATGGATTGCACCCTCAGCAGGTTTGCAGATGACAGTAAGCTAGGGGGAGAGGTAGATACACTCGAGGGCAGGGATAGGGTCCAGAGTGACCTGGACAGATTAGAGGATTGGGCCAAAAGAAATCTGATGAGGTTCAACAAGGTCAAGTGTAGAGTCCTCCACTTGGGATGGAAGAATCCCAAGCATTGTTACAAGCTGGGGACTGAATGGCTAAGTAGCAGTTCTGCAGAAAAGGACCTGGGGATTACAGGGATGAGAAGCTGGATATGAGTCAACAGTGTGCCCTGGTAGCTAATGGCATATTAGGGGGCATTAGGAGGAGCATTGCCAGCAGATCCAGAGAAGTGATTATTCCCCTTTATTCAGCTCAGGTGAGGCCACATCTGGAGTATTGTGAACAGTTCTGGGCTCCTCACTATAAAAAGGATGTGGACACATTGGAGAGAGTCCAGCAGAGGGCGACCAAAATGATGATGGGGCTGGAGCACATGACCTATGAGGAGAGACTGAGGGATTTGGGTTTGCTTAGTCTGCAGAAGAGAAGAGTGAGGGGGGATTTGATAGCAGCCTTCCACTTCCTGAAGGGAGGTTCCAAAGAGGATGGAGAGAGACTGTTCTCAGTAGTGACAGATGGCAGAACAAGGATCAATGGTCTCAAGTTACAGGGGGGGAGGTCTAGGTTGGATATTAGGAAAAACTATTTCACTAGGAGGGTGGGGAAGCACTAGGATGGGTTCCCTGGGGAGGTGGTGGAATCTCCATCCCTAGAGGTGTTTAAGTCTCGGCTTAGCAAAGCCCTGGCTGGGTTGATTTAGTTGGGATTGGTCCTGCCTTGGTCAGGGGGCTGCACTTGATGACTCCTGAGGTCTCTTCCAGCCCTATGATTCTATGATTCTATGAATGCTGGATTGGGTCCCCTGAGGACCCCACCTTACTCAGCACTTTTTACCTTGCACGGCTACATCCAGCAGCTACACTGGGCCGGATTACAACCTCTGTGTGCATGGGAGAGAGAATATGTGTATGGCAGGAGGACAGTCATTCACAGGCATGGAGTGTGAGCATGTGAAGGTAAGGTGTGATTGGGAGTGAGGGACAATGCAAGGGGGAAGGGAATGGACGTGTATGTGGAGCTTATGTGGAAGCTGTAAGGGGCCTGAGGAAGTCTGAGAGGAAAGACACGTACAAAGAGTAAGGTTCTTGCACCTTGTGCAGTGATTTACACCAGTGAATGGGCATCAAGTGCCACGGTTCTGAGTTAGCAGCATTTGCACCCTCTTGCGCTGATGGAAATGAGCTAGGGGTAAGAGAGCTGTGTGCATGGGTAGGGTGCAGCTTTTGGGGAGAGACTGATGACTGGGCCATAAGGAGAGAGTTAGTTCTCTTGGTTACCTTAATTAGTAGATGTGGAGATTAATGAGCTGCTCTGGGACATGAACAAGCCCCATTAGCAAACAGTTACCCTGAGGATCCCACTGTCCAGGGTAGGGATGGGCAATTTTTTTGGGGCCCAACGGCCACTTTGGGTTTGGAAATTGCATGGAGGGCTGGGCAGAGAAGGCTGGGGGAGACTGTGCCTCCCCAAACAGCCAGGTGTGGCCTGGCCCTACTTCCTATTCAACTCCTCCCTGCTCCCCTTCACTGGGACTCCAGCCCCCATCCAATCCCCCCTGCTCCGCACCCCTTGAAAACTCCCCTGGGGATCCCTGGCCCTGATCCAACTCCCCCTTCTCTTCACCCCCTGACCACACTGTCTGCTTCAGGGCTGGCAGCATTGTCATTCATTCACAATCACGCCTTACTTTTGCATGCCTTCACTCTATGCTTGTGAGTGACTGCCCTCCTGCCGCACACATATTCTCTCTTGCATGCACACAGAGGTTGTAAAAGGGGAGGGATCGGGGGCTAGTTGTCCCTGCTCACTGTGCTGCCCAGAAATTGGGCTGGCTTCTCCCCAACCTTGCTCCATGGCAGGAGCTCGGGGTCCAGACTGAAGTGTCCAACGGGCTGGATGAGGCCCATGGGTCATAATTTGCACCCCTCCTAAGGTCTAGTAATTGCTGCTAGCTAACCGCTCTTCTCTGTGTGACACACCCAAGGAAAGGCATGATTGTGAATGAACGACAATGCTGCCAGCCCCGATGCTCCAGGCGGTGTGGTCAGGGGGTGGGGAGCAGAGTGAATTGGATCAGCGGCAAGGATCCGAGGGGGAGGGAATTTAAAGAGGTGAGGAGCATGGGGGATTGGATGGGAGGAATTGGATAGGGGATAGGAGCCAGCAAAGACACGGGCCAATAGACAGTCAGACAGATGGACAGGCAGAGCTATTGCAGTGGGCTGGGTAGGCGGAAGAATGGATGGTTGGACAGACTGACTGATGGATGGTTGGTACTATTGCAGCAGGTTGTGCAGGTGGATCGATAGTTGGACAGACAGACAGACAGATGGATGGGTGGTGCTGGTGCAGCGGGATGGACAGACAGATGGATGGGTGGTGCTGGTGCAGCGGGATGGACAGACAGATGGATGGGTGGTGCTGGTGCAGCGGGATGGACAGACGGATGGATGGGTGGTGCTGGTGCAGCGGGTTGGACAGACAGATGGATGGGTGGTGCTGGTGCAGCAGGATGGACAGACAGATGGATGGGTGGTGCTGGTGCAGCAGGATGGACAGACGGATGGATGGGTGGTGCTGGTGCAGCGGGATGGACAGACAGATGGATGGGTGGTGCTGGTGCAGCAGGATGGACAGACAGATGGATGGGTGGTGCTGGTGCAGCGGGATGGACAGACAGATGGATGGGTGGTGCTGGTGCAGCAGGATGGACAGACAGATGGATGGGTGGTGCTGGTGCAGCGGGTTGGACAGACAGATGGATGGGTGGTGCTGGTGCAGCGGGATGGACAGACAGATGGATGGGTGGTGCTGGTGCAGCGGGATGGACAGACAGATGGATGGGTGGTGCTGGTGCAGCAGGATGGACAGACGGATGGATGGGTGGTGCTGGTGCAGCAGGATGGACAGACAGATTGATGGGTGGTGCTGGTGCAGCGGGATGGACAGACAGATGGATGGGTGGTGCTGGTGCAGCGGGATGGACAGACAGATGGATGGGTGGTGCTGGTGCAGCAGGATGGACAGACGGATGGATGGGTGGTGCTGGTGCAGCGGGTTGGACAGACAGATGGATGGGTGGTGCTGGTGCAGCGGGATGGACAGATGGATGGATGGATGGTGCTGGTGCAGCGGGTTGGACAGACAGATGGATGGGTGGTGCTGGTGCAGCGGGATGGACAGACAGATGGATGGGTGGTGCTGGTGCAGCGGGATGGACAGACAGAGGGATGGGTGGTGCTGGTGCAGCGGGATGGACAGACAGATGGATGGGTGGTGCTGGTGCAGCGGGATGGACAGATGGATGGATGGATGGTGCTGGTGCAGCGGGTTGGACAGACAGATGGATGGGTGGTGCTGGTGCAGCAGGATGGACAGACGGATGGATGGGTGGTGCTGGTGCAGCAGGATGGACAGACAGATTGATGGGTGGTGCTGGTGCAGCGGGATGGACAGACAGATGGATGGGTGGTGCTGGTGCAGCGGGATGGACAGACAGATGGATGGGTGGTGCTGGTGCAGCAGGATGGACAGACGGATGGATGGGTGGTGCTGGTGCAGCGGGTTGGACAGACAGATGGATGGGTGGTGCTGGTGCAGCGGGATGGACAGATGGATGGATGGATGGTGCTGGTGCAGCGGGTTGGACAGACAGAGGGATGGGTGGTGCTGGTGCAGCGGGATGGACAGACAGAGGGATGGGTGGTGCTGGTGCAGCGGGTTGGACAGACAGATGGATGGGTGGTGCTGGTGCAGCGGGATGGACAGATGGATGGATGAATGGTGCTGGTGCAGCGAGTTGGACAGACAGAGGGATGGGTGGTGCTGGTGCAGCGGGATGGACAGACAGAGGGATGGGTGGTGCTGGTGCAGCGGGTTGGACAGACAGAGGGATGGGTGGTGCTGGTGCAGCGGGATGGACAGACAGAGGGATGGGTGGTGCTGGTGCAGCGGGATGGACAGACGGATGGATGGGTGGTGCTGGTGCAGCGGGATGGACAGACGGATGGATGGGTGGTGCTGGTGCAGCGGGATGGACAGACGGATGGATGGGTGGTGCTGGTGCAGCGGGATGGACAGACGGATGGATGGGTGGTGCTGGTGCAGCGGGATGGACAGACGGATGGATGGGTGGTGCTGGTGCAGCGGGATGGACAGACAGATGGATGGGTGGTGCTGGTGCAGCGGGATGGACAGACGGATGGATGGGTGGTGCTGGTGCAGCGGGATGGACAGACGGATGGATGGGTGGTGCTGGTGCAGCGGGATGGACAGACAGATGGATGGGTGGTGCTGGTGCAGCAGTATGGACAGACGGATGGATGGGTGGTGCTGGTGCAGCGGGTTGGACAGACAGATGGATGGGTGGTGCTGGTGCAGCGGGATGGACAGACAGATGGATGGGTGGTGCTGGTGCAGCGGGATGGACAGACGGATGGATGGGTGGTGCTGGTGCAGCAGTATGGACAGACGGATGGATGGGTGGTGCTGGTGCAGCGGGTTGGACAGACAGATGGATGGGTGGTGCTGGTGCAGCGGGATGGACAGACAGATGGATGGGTGGTGCTGGTGCAGCGGGATGGACAGACAGATGGATGGGTGGTGCTGGTGCAGCGGGATGGACAGACAGATGGATGGGTGGTGCTGGTGCAGCGGGATGGACAGACGGATGGATGGGTGGTGCTGGTGCAGCAGGATGGACAGACGGATGGATGGGTGGTGCTGGTGCAGCGGGATGGACAGACGGATGGATGGGTGGATGGTTGGATACACAGACAGATGGACGGGCCAGGCCCCACGTGCCGCCAGCCCCACGTGCTGTCAGGCAGGCACGGGGCGGCCGGGTCCCCCTTCCACATTCGAACCCGTCAAACTCCGCCTTCGCCACTGGTCCCGCCCCCGCCTCTAGCCCCGCCCCCGCCGCTTTCCCCGCCCCTCCGCCACACGAGAGCACGTGGTACGTAGTGTCTACCTGTGATTGGTCCCTTTCGGAGCGGGCCCGTTGCGCCTGCGCAGTGCGGTGAGGAGCAGCGCGATGGAGGACGGCGGCGGCGGGGGCCAGAGCCGGTCGCAGGCGGGGACCCCGGCGGGGGGCGGGGACGAGAAGATGTCGGGGCTGTGGTCGAAGGACCGGAAGGACCCGGCGGCGGACAAGGAGCAGGAGCTGGTGAGAGCGGCACGCGCCTGCGCACGGGCCGGGCCCCGAGCTGAGTCACGCCGGGCCCGGCCGGCTCCGGCCCCCGCTGGGCCCCCGGTACCCTCGTACCGCCCGGTACCCCCGTACCGCCTACCCCCGGTACCCCCGTACCGCCTACCCCCGGCACCCCCCCGGTACCCCCGTACCGCCCGGTACCCCCGGTACCGCCTACCCCCGGTACCGCCTACCCCCGGCACCCCCCCGGTACCCCCGTACCGCCTACCCCCGGCACCGCCTACCCCCGGTACCCCCGTACCGCCTACCCCCGGCACCCCCCCGGTACCCCCGTACCGCCTACCCCCGGTACCCCCGTACCGCCTACCCCCGGCACCCCCCCCGGTACCCCCGGCACCGCCTACCCCCGGTACCGCCTACCCCCGTACCGCCCGGTACTCCCGCACCGCCTACCCTCGTACCCCCGGTACTCCACCGCCTACCCCCGGCACCGCCTACCCCCGGTACCCCCGGTACCGCCTACCCCCAGTACCACCCCGGTACCCCCGTACCGCCTACCCCCGGTACCCCCGTACCGCCTACCCCCGGCACCCCCCCGGTACCCCCGGTACCCCCGTACCCCCGGTACCCCCGTACCGCCCGGTACCCCCGGTACCCCCGTACCGCCCGGTACCCCCGTACCGCCCGGTACCCCCGGCACCGCCTACCCCCGGTACCCCCGGCACCGCCTACCCCCGGTACCCCCGGCACCCCCTCGGTACCTCCGTACCGCCTACCCTCGGTACCCCCGTACCGCCTACCCTCGGTACCCCCCCGGTACCCCCCGGCACCGCCTACCCCCGGCACCGCCTACCCCCGGTACCCCCGGTACCGCCTACCCCCGGCACCCCCCCGGTGCCCCCGTACCGCCTACCCTCGGTACCCCCCCAGTAACCCCGTACCGCCTACCCCCGGTACCCCCGTACCGCCTACCCCCGGCACCCCCCCGGTACCCCCGTACCGCCTACCCCCGGCACCCCCGTACCGCCCGGTACCCCCGTACCGCCTACCCCCGGTACCCCCGTACCGCCTACCCCCGGTACCCCCCCGGTACCCCTGTACCGCCTACCCCCGGTACCCCCCCAGTACCCCCTTACCGCCTGGTACCACCGTACCGCCTACCCCCGGTACCCCCCCCCGGTACCCCCGTACCGCCTACCCCCGGTACCCCCGTACCACCTACCCCCGGTACCCACCCTAACCCTGGCCCTCCCTAACCCCCCGTACTGCCCCCTGGTACCCGCCGGTACCCCCATACACCGGTACCGCCCCTACCCCCTGCCCGCTGGTATCCCCGGTACCCCCGTATCCCCTCCTTGATACCCCCTGCGTGCCGGTATCCCCAGTACCCCCTGCCCGCTGGTACCCACAGTACCCCCGGTACTCCTTGCCTGCTGGTACCCCCTGCCCACCGGTTCTTGTGGTACCACTGGCAACCCCTGCCTGCCGGTATCCCCGGTACCCCCATGTCCCCTCCCTGGTACCCACTGCCCGCCGGTACCCCTGGTACCCCCTGCATGCCCATACCCTCAGTACCCCCTGCCCACCGGTTCTCGCAATACCCCCGGTACCTCCTGCCTGCTGGTATGCCCGTATCCCCTCCCCGGTACCACCTGCCTGCCGGTACCCTCAGTACCCCTGGTACCCTCAGTACCCCTGGTACCCCCTGCCCGCTGGTTCTCCTGGTACCCCCTGCCTGCCAGTACCCCCGTACCTCCAGTATCCCCTCCCACTGGTGCCCCTGGGCTGCCTGTGCCCACTGGGGTACCCCCTATACCCCTCCCCTGATATCTGACCCCTGCCCGCCCCCCGGGCTGACAACACCCCCTAGCGGTACCTACCTAACTTCAGGTAACCTTCCTTCTTCTGGCTGTCGGTACTTGCCCTCCGCCGATACCCACTGCGGTACCCCATGGCCACTGATATGACCTGCCCCCGGATAACTTCCCTTCCCCTGGCTGCTGGTCCCCATCAATGTCCTTCTTTCCCTGGCTCCTGGTGCCCATCTGCCCCCATATCCCTGCCCACTGATGCAACCTTTTCCGAGATAGTCCCCTACCTTTGGCTACTGATACCTGCCTGCCCCGGATATCTGCCCCCCTGCTAATACCCGTACCCCAGCAATAACCCCATGGCCTGAATACTCTCTTTTCCCTGGCCACTAGTACTCCCCTTTTCCAGGTCGCCGGTACTCACCTGCCCCTCAGGCTGCCTATACTGGACATCCCCTTCCTCTGGCCAGTGTTATCCCAAATACTTGCCCCCTGCCAACACCCCCTGCCTCTGATACTTGCCCCCCAGGCTGCCAGGGCTGCCTGGACACCAATACCCACAAACCCCATGAGCCACCTGTACCACTTGTGGGTTCCAGGCTAAGGATGTTAAATATTAGTTAATTGAATAGTCGATTCACCTCATGAATTCTAACCCCCGGGAACTATAGACTAGTTGAGTAACCGATAAGGCCAACAGCCAGTGCGCTCTGGCCCCACTCTCGAGGAGCCCCCTGCCACTCCATGCTGCTGCCTCTGTATCAGAGGCAGCAGCGTGAGGTACCAGGCGGGAGCTGGTCCACAAAGGGGAGCCAGTTAAAAACCAGCTCCGCTCCCAGACCAGCTGCCTGTCGCCCTGTGCTGCTCCCTCTGATACAGAGGCAGCAGTATGGGGTGGCAGCAGCCCAGGTCTTGGGGGAGTCTGAGCTCCCGGATCTGGCATGAACCAGAACTGAGCCGGGCTTCGTGCCCACCTGGCTCCTAATACATTTTACATGCGGAGCTGTAGTGGGGGTAGGTCCTGGACCTGGCAAGCGGGACTGAACTGGGCTACTGGTTAGCTTGCTAAAAAAATGTACTGGTGGGGGAGGGGAAATGCGTGTAGTCTCCAGCATTAACTGATACGCGTTTGCTTATCGGTTAATCGATTGCACTGTTACATCCCTACCCCAGGCGTGTGGCTGGGGGTCTGTGTCCCTCACTGAGGCAGATGTGATGCCCCCAATCTGGTTACAAAACTGAGTCACTGCCAGGCCGAGTTCAAAGCCAGTCTCCCCTCTTCTCTAGGGAGGGGAGTTGCTGTGGAGGCCCCCAGACACCTGCCTGGGAGCTGATTCTAATACCCTTCTCAGCCAAGGGCCCCTCTGTTCTAAAGGCACAGAGTTGCCCCCTTCCTAGTCTGTGGATAGGGAGCCAAGGCTCCTAGCCTGGAGCTAGTTATGTCAGGTTCCCTGAAGGGCACTGGGCCCCACGCTGAGCAGGTGGAAGCCCCCCAGGAGCCCAGAGGGGGAGGGATAAGGAAGGGTGAGAGCTGCAGTCCCTCGGCTCCCTTTGTGCACAGCTGAGTGCTTCTTTCAGTTGTTGTGGCTGAATGACGGCTGGAGGGAACTCCCTAAGCCAGTGCCTGGGCATGGAGTGCCCGCCTCTGTTTCACTGTGATGGTTGGGGGGGCCATGAGCCAGGTGCCTTGCTGCAGTCAGAAGCACAAGGGGGGGGGGTGCCCCTGTAGTCATTGGTTCTGCCAGCTGGGGAGCCTCTTGGGCGCAGAACGTGGGTAGTTCTTCCCCTTGCCTCCGCTGGCTGCCGGGGTTTTGTGGGGCGGCAGGAAGGTTTCCTCTAGGGCTGATCTGACCTCTCTGCTCCTATGTTGCAGTCTGAGGAAGACAAGCAGCTGCAGGATGAGTTGGAGATGCTTGTGGAGCGCTTGGGGGTAAGTTCCCTTTGCTTCCCGTGAGCCTGTATCTGCCTTATGTCACGTTCATGCGTCAGGCAACTCCCCCTGCCTTTGGGTCCCAGTCTGAAGGGGCAGCACCAGGATCCCCTGAGTAACAGAATTGCCTCTTTGAATGGGCGAAGTGGGTGCAGCGGTCCCCCCCAAACTCTCTGATGGCCTGGGAGTAGGGTCACCTAGTGGCTGGTCTCTGGGTTTTGTCCGCTGGGATTGGAGATGGCAAAGCCCATGCTTCACAGGCTACTGCTTAGCTAAGATTTTCTCCCCTGCATACAGAATTCCCTCAGTAGGGCCTTCACCTCCAAAACACACTGCTGGCCTCTTAACAGTCCCTGGCCCTCCCAGGCCCAGCTCATGTTCAGTGCAAGCCAACTGCATCTTTTATTAACTGCTCGGTTCGGGTAGAGCCTGAGAGCCAGAGTTTGCCAGCCGTAGGTGTACGGGCAAAGCTCAGGTGTATTGCCTAGGCGTTTGTGCAGCATTACGAAGCACAGAGACTTTCAGGCTGCCCTGTGGAGCTGGCTTTTGTCGCTGTGTGTTAGTGTTTGAGGCGTGAATTGACCCAACGTGATGCCAGTCCACCAAACGTGGCTAAGAAGCCCCCTTGCCGAGTCACACCTGGCTGACTCCTGCAGTGAGGCACCCCCGTCAGTAGGAGCCAGAGTACTTAACGTTTCCAAATGAGTTGGCTGGCTGGGCAGGTGTCTGACTGCTGAGCCTGCTCGTCTTGGGAGCTAGCTGGCTGTGCTTGGAAGGAACAGGCGAGGCTGAGGTGCTGTGGGCAGCTGCCACTTCCTGACGGATGCAGTTTATCCTTGCAGGAGAAGGACACATCCCTGTATCGCCCTGCCCTGGAAGAGCTGCGTAGGCAGATCCGTTCTTCCACCACCTCTATGACGTCTGTTCCCAAGCCCCTCAAGTTCCTACGGCCTCACTATGGCAAGCTGAAGGAGATCTACGAGAACATGGCTCCTGGAGAGAACAAGGTGGGTGATTCTCGGCGGCGGGGTGCAGTGCTGGAATCGCTAGGCGGGTGGGGATGACAGTGTAGCAGAGTGACTCTCGCTGTGTGTGACAGTGGAGGAAAGCTCTGGAGACTGTTTCGGTGTAGTCTGACGCTAGCACTGGACAGCAGCAAGGCAATCGGGGGATTGAGCCCTGCGCATGAGGGCGGATTGAACCCCACGTGTGCGGGGTGAATTGCTCGGTGGAACTATTGGCCCTGAAATGAGAGCACATGTGCAGCTTGTCATGTGGCTGAAGTGTTTTGAAGCAAACTGCATGCTGGGAGCTATAGATTGAGGAAGTCCCTACTTACTGCAGTCTCTGGGTGCCACAGGGTGAAGGGAGGGGTGTGGTGCTACGTAGTTCTCTGGGGCTCGGGAGGCGCTGTGGCTGATGTGGGTGACTGTCTCAGCACTTTCTCCCGCAGCGTTTTGCAGCTGATATAATTTCCGTTCTGGCGATGACCATGAGTGGGGAGCGAGAGTGTCTGAAATACCGGCTAGTGGGGTCCCAGGAAGAGCTGGCATCATGGGGACATGAGTATGTCAGGTGAGAAATGGGGCCGGGAATAGGAGTCACAGAAATCTGATGGAAAAACCTTTGCTCAGTGTCACCAAGTCCATCCCCACCCCTGCGTTGCTGCCTGCTGTGTGTGGAACGAGTGGTCCGCTCCTGATTAATGTCCTCTATGACAGAGCTTGTCCCCCGTTTCCTTGGGAAACTGTTCCACAGTCCGCTTGGTCTGAGTCCATGATGTTGAGCAAGGTAGAGAGATCGTGCTGGCAAGAAGAAACTTGGCTGTGCCCATTCTTACCTCCTTCCTTCTAGCCGCACCCCCATGACTAACATCCCTCCTTTCTGCTTACACCCCTCTGACACGTCCACACTGGGACCATGCCTTGTTGCCTTGCCAGGCGAGGCAGATCCATCACTTTTAACACTTATAACCTCTAGCCCTTGGGTTGTGTCCGTGGCTTTTCTCTGAACTCCTGCCAACCCGTCTGTGTCTGTGTGGTAGCCTGAGGCCCAGTGCCCCGGACAGCGTTGTCTGCCCTGTCCCCCTCCTCCCGCCTCTTCTCCTTTGGCTGTGTAAAGTGGGGCTGCCCCTTCCTGCTCTAGGACTTGAGGCGTTGGCCCAGAGCTGAGCTGTAGAAAGAGGGCCTATGCCCGTCTGGCCTGTGCATACACACCTCAAAATTAGCCTTTTTTTTTTTTAAGCTGTTTTTGTCCATGATTCCAGTCTTGCTTGGTCAGTTTGTAGCCTTTTTCCGTCCTCACTGGTATTTGCAGCTCCTCTCAATGGAGTGCCTATTTACAAATGTAATTAATGTGCTTTTTACTCCCTTCTCCTTCAATAAAGAAGGCAAGACCTAACCATGAGCCACCTCCCACACACACACGGTCTCTGTGTTTCACGAAATATCATTATAGCATCCCTCTGGTTAGGATCTTCCAGGCAGTTGCTAAGATTGTCTGGTTCTGTGGATCAGATTCTCCAAACAGAGTGAAATTGACCTGATTCTGCTCAGTTTCCTGGCTGGGGAAGGAAACAGCAGAGAAACAAAGAATTAAGTTTGCAAGCTTATCTTCCTAATGCACTGAGCAGCAGTTGTGAGCCATGGGCAAGCAAGCTCCGGTCGAGGGCACTGCATCAGATCACATGGAGAAAGTTGTTTTCAATCACTAGGATTGGAAACGTTTTTGAGGTAACGCCCGTTTGGCTAGGCCCCTCCCTGAACAAGCGGCGTGATTGAGCTCTGCCTTAGGATGCTGGTTGTCTGCACTGGCTTGTGTGTCGTGAAGTTTCTCAAGTTGAATGACAGTCTCTGGGGCAAAGGAACCAGCATTTGTGTGTGGCACCTGTGCTGAGTTTATGGGGCCTCGTGTCCCAGAGAAGGTGGAACATTTGCACAGCCAGATGCCTGCCCCAAAGACTGTCTGCTTCTGTTTTTGTGGGTGCTGATGGGGGAACTGTGTGGGTGCTGCTTTGGGAGGCTCAGGGCTTGGTGTTCGGACATGGGTGTTTGTGAGTGAGGCTGCTGGACTTGACTGGTGTGTCTGGTCTGATCAGCATTCTCTCCTTGGAGGACTGTGGTCTATCCAGCAACAGGCGTAACTCGGCCATGGTCCCCCTTCCCAGGTGTTAGCCCCATGTAGGCTGTGACCCTGTTCAGATGTGGGCATGTAGCTTCTCTTGAGCACTGTGGGGATTGCAGCCCTGGAGAAGTGGTTCTTGTCCTCCACGCCGGTGTTCCAATGGCCTCTTTCCCTTCGCGCCTCCAGACACCTGGCAGGCGAGGTTGCAAAGGAGTGGCAGGAGGTGGATGAGGCTGACAAGGCCCAGCGGGAAACGCTGCTCACCTTGGTGAAGGAGATTGTGCCCTACAACATGGCCCACAATGCGGAGCATGAAGCCTGTGACCTGCTGATGGAGATTGAGCAGATGGACATGCTGGAGAAATACATAGACGACAATGCCTATTCCAAAGTCTGCCTGTACCTGACCAGGTGAGGGAGCCAAGCTGCTCTGGGATGGGGCAGGGCATAGGAGCCAGGCTGCCTTGTGCTGGGGGTTCTCAGTTTGAGCTCTCTGTCCTACTGAAAGCTGTAAACCGCCCCAGGTGGCGCAGAAGTCCTGGTGGTGGCTGCAGGGTAGATGGCGGCATACCATGATTCCTGGAACACTGGGAGCCTTTGGTCCAGCTATGTAAGAGCGGCTGTCTGAGCGAGCTGCTGTGAGGGGCTGGCTGGTGCATGCAAAGCTCTGCACCCTGGCCCAGATCTCTCCTCGCCCCAGGCTGAGCAGCAAGACCTTTCTGGTCTTGGTCTCAATAGCAGCTGCACTTACCTTCTTCTGTGTCTCCTTCCCGAAGCTGTGTGAGCTACGTCCCTGAGCCCGAGAACTCAGCCCTCCTGCGCTGTGCCCTGGGGATCTTCCGCAAGTTCAGCCGCTACCCGGAGGCCCTGCGCCTGGCACTCATGCTAAACGACATGGAGCTGGTGGAGGACATCTTCACTTCCTGCAAAGACGTGTACGTGGAGATTCCCTGTTCAGCCCTGGGCTTGGCTCAGGGAGGGAGCTGAGGCAGATCAGCCGCTATGGCGTCATTGTGGGGTACAGACCCTACTGTCTCCAGGTCCCCAATGGGGATGTGAACTGGTACCTGGGAGCAGACACTCATTCGTGGGCGGGAGCTGGCTGTCCCGCACCAGGGGGATGCTGGGAGCAGGATCCCACTTAATTGCTTAAACCTAATGTTCAGGGCTCGCCGATCCGCGGAGAGTCCCGCTCGCCCGAACCCGGCTCTTCCGGGTTGCAGTCTACTTGCCACGGGGGAGCAGATTGCATTATTTGTCGAGCCCTGCTAATGTTTAACCGGTTAACTGATTAACTGGGATTTTACATCCCTAGTCCCCGCTCCTAGCCCAGGCCAGGCAGGCAGCACCTGGGCGTCCTTGCCACCTGAGGAGAGTTTGTGCTGTGGAACGCGCCAGGGGTCTTGGTTCATCATGTAGCCACCTGTCATGCTATGTCATTTAAACAATCATCGCAACGGGCAGTAACTGGTCCCTTGTTGGCAGCCTCAGCCCCCTCCCCTCTGCCCGAGAGAGCTGTTCTGTTGGCTGTGCTATGGTGGGCCGGCTTGCCCTTGCTGTACTCATTCAGGGCACTGGTCTCTAAAGAGAGTCCCTTGCTCTGCCCCTATCAGGGTTGGGCTGAAACTCTTTTGCTCCCCTCCGGCTGCTGAGGATGGGCATGAAATGAGCTTGACTAGCACAGCCTGCGCTAGACCAGCGAGGCTCACGTTCCCATTCTAGTGGCTGCTCCGCATAAGATAAATACTCTACTACAGCTACTGCCTAAGGGAGCTGCTCCTGTGGCTCAAGCAGTAGAGACCAGCTTTTGGTCTCGACGTTCCTGTGCTACAGCCCTGGCGGGTTTGGCTGTACCGTCGTCCCAGGTATGGAGATGGTCTTGCCAGCAGTGCCGCCTTCCTCTCTCCGGTACTCTGCCCTGGCTCCTGCTTGTGCTGAGCTGGTTTTGAGGGGTTACACTTCAGCAGCTTTTCTGGGTGGGAGCAGCCGCTGTCCCTGCATGCCCCAGAAATAGGAGCCTCCCAGCAGGCCGATGTGGCAGCCTTGTCCCTGACACATGTGTGAGTGGGCAGGAAGCATCAGACAGGAGTTCCTGATGCAAGCCCTGTCTCTAGGTTTGACATGAAGGCAACGGGGAAGTCTCCTTTGATCTCTAGAGCAAGGTCTTACCACAGTGTAGGGCCCGGGCTTGGGCCAGCCTGTGGTGCTATCACGTCTCCTTGTGGCTGTGGCTTGTGATCCAGGAAACTGCTGTTGGGAATTAGGGGGATGGGAGGGGCATAGGCAGTAGGGATGTTAACAAACATGGTTTTTTGTAAACCTGAGCCATTCTTTTTAGGTGACAAATCTGAGGAATTGTCCCAGATTAAGGTGTCATTAGAGGAGGTTTTGGAACAAATTGATAAACTTTTAACAAGTCCCCAGAACCAGATGGCATTCACCCAAGAGTTCTGAAAGAACTCAAATGGGAAATTGCAGAATTAACGGTGGTTTGCAACCTATCCTTTAAATCAACTTCTGTACCTAATGACTAGAAGATAGCTAATGTGATGCCAATATTTAAAAAGGGCTCTAGAGGTGATCCTGGCAATTGCAGACCTGTAAGTCTAACGTTAGTACCGGGCAAATTAGTTGAAACTGTAGTAAAGTATAAAACTGTCACAGACATAGATGAACATAATTTGTTGGGGGAAGTCAACATGGATTCTATAAAGAGAAATCATGCCTTGCTAATCTAGACTTTTTTGAGGGGGTCAACAAACATGATACAGTCTCCCACAATATTTGATATGGTCTCCCACAATATTCTTGCCAGCAAGTTAAGGGATTGTGGATTGGATAAATGGACGGTAAGATGGATAGAAAGATGGCTAGAAGGCTGGGCCCAGCGGGTAGTGATCAATGGCTCGATGTCAGGATGGCGGTCGGTTTCTAGCGGAGTGCCCCAAGGTTCGGTTTTAGGACCGGTTTTGTTCAATATCTTTATTAATGATCTGGATGAGGGGATGGATTGCACCCTCAGCAAGTTTGCGGATGACACTAAGCTGGAGGGAGAGATAGATACGCTTAAGGGCAGAGATAGGGTACAGAATGACTTAGACAAATTGGAGGATTGGGCCACAAGAAATCTGATGAGGTTCAACAAGGACAAGTGTAGAGTCCTGCACTTGGGACGGAAGAATCCCAAGCATAGTTACAAGCTGGGGACCAACCGGTTAAGTAGTAGTTCTGCAGAAAAGGACCGGGGGGTTACAGTGGATGAGAAGCTAGATATGAGTCAACAGTGTGCCCTTGTAGCCAAGAAGGCTAATGGCATATTAGGTTGCATTAAGAGGAGCATTGCCAGCAGATCCAGAGATGTCATCATTCCCCTTTATTCGGCTTTGGTGAGGCCGCATCTGGAGTATTGTGTCCAGTTCTGGGCCCCCCACTACAAAAAGGATGTGGACGCATTGGAGAGGGTCCAGTGGAGGGCAACCAAAATGATTAGGGGGCTGGAGCATATGACTTATGAGGAGGGGCTGAGGGACTTGGGTCTGTTTAGTCTGCAGAAGAGAAGAGTGAGGGGGGATTTGATAGCAGCCTTCAACTTCCTGAAGGGAGGTTCCAAAGAGGATGGAGAGAGGCTGTTCTCAGTAGTGACAGATGGCAGAACAAGGAGCAATGATCTCAAGTTGTGGTGGGAGAGGTCCAGGTTGGATATTAGGAAAAACTATTTCACTAGGAGGGTGGTGAAGCACTGGAATGGGTTACCTAGGGAAGTAGTGGAGTCACCTAGAGGTGTTTAAGACTCGGCTTGACAAAGCCCTGGCCGGGTTGATTTAGTTGGAATTGGTCCTGCCTACAGCAGGGGGCTGGACTTGATGACCTTCTGAGGTCTCTTCCAGTTCTATGATTCTATGATGTGGACAAGGGGGATCCAGTAGATACAGTATACTTAGATTTCCAGAAAGCCTTTGACAAAGGTCCTTCACCAAAGGCTCTTAAGTAAAATAAATTGTCATGAGATAAGAGGGAACGTCCCATTATGGACTGATAACTGGTTAAAAGACAGGAAACAAAGGGTAGGAATAAATGGTCAGTTTTCAGAATGGAGGGAGGTAACTAGTGGTGTTCCCCAAGGGTCTGTCCTTATCAGTGATCTAGAGAAAGGGGTAAACAGTGAGGTGGCAAAATTTGCAGATGATACTAAACTGCTCAGGATAGTTAAGACCAAAGCAGACTGTGAAGAACTTCAAAAAGATCTCACCAAACTAAGTGATTGGGCAACAAAATGGCAAATTATTTTCTCCAATGCACATTACTTTACATTTATCAACATTAAATTTAATCTCAACTATATTTACAATATGATGGGACTAATTTAGCTACAACTACTCGAGAGAGATCTTGGAGTCATTGTGGATAGTTCTCTGCAAACATCCACTCAGTATGCAACGGCAGTCAAAAAAGTAAATAGAATATTACGAATAATTAAAGGGATAGAGAATAAGACAGAGAACATCTTATTGCCTCTATATAAAACCATGTTATGCCCACATCTTGAATACTACATACATATGTGGTCGCTTCATCTCAAAAAAGATATATTGGCATTGGAAAAGGTTCTGAAAAGGGCAACAAATATGATTAGGGGTTTGGAACAAGTCCCATATGAAGAGAGATTAAAAAGACTGGGACTTTTCAGCTTAGAAAAGAGGAGAATAAGGGGGGATATGATAGAGGTCTATAAAATCATGACATGTGGAAGAAGTGAATAAGGAAAAGTTATTTACTTGTTCCCATAATATAAGAACCTAAGGGTCAACAAATGAGATTAAGAGGCGGCAGGTTTAAAACAAACAAAAGGAAGTTTTTCTTCATGCTGCGCAGTCAACCTGTGGAACTCCTTGCCAGAGGATGTTGTGAAAACTAGGACTTTAACAGGGTTAAAAAAAGAGCTACATAGATTCTTGGAGGTTAGGTCCATCAATGGCTATTAGCCAAGATGGGTAGGGATGGTGTCTCTAGCCTCTGTTTCTGTGTAAATGGATGACAGGAGAGGGATTACCTGTTGTATTCCCTTCCTCTGGGGCATCTAGCATTGGCCACTGTGGACAGACAGGACACTAGGCTAGATGGCCCTTTGATCTGACCCAGTCTGGCCATTCTTATGAAGTGTCTGAGGGGAGAAAGGAGCTGGACTGCGAGTGCTGCTGCAGGGGGGAAGGGCCCAGGCTTTCACTGCTTGGCATTGACTTTCCTTCCTCGCCCGCACAGGGTCATCCAGAAGCAGATGGCCTTCATGCTGGGCCGCCACGGTGTCTTCTTGGAGCTGAACGAGGATGTGGAGGAGTACGAGGACCTCACCGAGATCATGTCCAATGTCCAGCTCAACAGCAACTTCCTGGCCTTGGCCAGAGAGGTGAGGTGCCTGACCCGGTCTCTAGCAAACTGGGCTGAGTGGGGAGGCTCGGGATTGTACCCAAGGTCCCCAGTGCTGGGTGCTGGCTAAGGATGTAAAAAAGTTGGTTAAAAATGTAACTGCTAAAAATCCTCATGGTTACACGGTGTAAACGCCACCAGGCGGATTTGAACCTGGGACCTCTGGAGCTTAGTGTAGGAGCCGCCACAGCTTGCACTATAAAGCTAGCTGGCTCTCAGCTTAGACCGCATACAGCGAGAGATAAGAACAAGGGAGCTCTACAGCCTAAGTGCCACTACATGGGACAGTGAGCCACAGTAGGTGGGTGGGTTATATGGGCTCTGCGGTATAATGCTTGTATATAAGCCTCATACTGCAGAGCCTGCAGCGAAGCCAGCTTTCTGGGAGGCCAAGCCCTGCTCCCAAGGAGCCAGGGTGTAACCGGTGGTGGGAAAAGGCCCCTGCTTGGGGTGGGCGGGGAGCTGCTCCAGCCCTATTGGTGAACCGGAACCAGTAACCATCACCCATTAAGGATGATTTATATCCCTGGTGCTGGTACAGATGCCAGGCTGCTCTGAAACTGGGCCTTCTAGCTGTGGGTGCTCTGCTAATCAGCTAGGCAGTGCTGGAATCTCCTGAGCGGTCGCACAAGCGCCCAGCTCACAGGGACACTGCTCCAGTGGGGCTGAGGGGACACTCATCTCTGACCACTGACTCGGCAGGGGCTGTGTGTGTTGTCAGTGCATCTGGTCTCCGGCACCTCCTATGCCCTTGGCAACATCAGGCAGAGCCCGGGTGTACTGAGGCTGTGCACAGCTGCGTCCCTCCGGAGGGGCTGTGAGGGGGGCTGGTTTGGCAAGGGAGGTGACTTCTTCTTCTCCCCTCTTTGCAGCTGGACATAATGGAGCCTAAAGTGCCAGACGACATTTACAAAACCCACCTGGAAAATAACCGTAAGCGAAAGCTGCGTCTCCTCCTTCGCTTCCTGCTGGGGCCGGGCTCGGTGTTGGCCTACGGGCGGCCTCGTCCAAGGGCACGGGCATCTGGCCTGTCGCGTGCCCGGTCAGGCCCGTCTGCAGTTGCAGCCCCTGGTCGTGCTGTCTCTGCAGCGCCCCCTGTGGGTTCAAGCTCTTCCTTGCTTGCGCTGAATGGGATGGGCTCCTTGGTGGGACCTTAGCAGGGTGGGGAGGGTGAAAGGCAGGGCTGTCCCTACCAGTGCTGGTGCCCTATGCCCTCTGCGTACTGGCGCTCCCTGTCCATCCCCCATAGGGGAGCAGCTGCTCCTTAGAGGGGTTTGTAGGGGCTGGCCGTTGCCAGCTCTCCTGAAGCGGAGCAGTGCAGGGAAGGAGTCTCACTGTAGTGGCAGGACAGCAGGTGGGAGGTGCGGGTGGGCTGCAGGAGCAGTGGGCTCACATGCTGCCAGCCAGAGAGGGAGAACGCTGCTTCTCTCCAGCTGCGCAGCTGCCCCTGCTCCTCCGAGTCCTCCGACCCGTGCTCCTGCCACCACCAAGCGAGCGGAGGCGTGTGTGTGCGGTGCTGGAGCCCTGGTGCTGATGCTGCAGGGGGTGGGGCTGCGGTGCTGAGCCTGCGAGAGGAGGGCAGGGGGGCAGAGGCAGCCAGAGGATGAGGCCTTCGGAGCCAGTGCTGCCTGTGGCTGCTTAACATCCCATCCCATGGCATACGCAGCATAGGACACCACTATATTTGGGGAACCAGCATGGTGCTTCAAATGTAGTGGTGCCCTTGGAGCTGCGTGTGCCTAAGGATGGCCCTGGTGAAAGACCCTCTGGGATTGGGTGCTTGAATTGGGGGGCTGGGCATGGGGAAACGCCCCTGAGCTCAATGGGCCTAATGAGGTCGGGCGACGCTCTGCCCGGCTCACCCCGCAGTTTCTGCTCCCTCAGGGTTCGGCGGCAGCGGCTCCCAGGTGGACTCTGCGCGGATGAACTTGGCCTCGTCCTTCGTGAACGGTTTCGTGAACGCAGCCTTCGGGCAGGACAAGCTGCTGACGGATGACGGCAACAAGTGGCTGTATAAGAACAAGGATCATGGTGAGCGGGGGAGGAGCCGCCTGCCCCTTCCCCAGAGGACAGGGCGGTGGGGTGCTCACTGCAGCCGGGACTGGGCCCTACAGGAGTTTCCCTAATGGCAGCTTGTAGCTGGGAGCGTCCAGCAGCTTTTCCAAGGGATGCTCCTTATGTTCTCTGAGCCTGGAAGTCCCAATCCAAATTTGGCCCCTCAGCCCCTGGGTTAGATAACACATCCTGCTGGCTTACATTGGCAGCCCCCGACCAAATGGGGAGAGCAGCCCGCAGGGGTGTGAACGTGAATGTAGCTTGGTGGCACTGGGGCGTGTTCTGTAGCCCACGGGGGCCACATATCCTAGCGTGCAGCATTCAACCTGGCCCTGATTTGCCAGGCTGGGACCTGGCGTCTGGATTATAGAGGAAGGCAGCTTGTTTTGCTGCCTGCCTCCCCTGGACCTTGCTTTCCAGGCCCAGCATGGAGGCCTCTGCAATGCCCTCTGTGCACGGAATCAAGGTGAAACTGCTCCAGCAGCATGTGGTGGAGGAATTGGTCCTTGTGGAGTATCCAGCCCCACTGTCTCAGCCCAGAGAATGTGCTGCAGATCTCTGTGTCCCTGGGGCAGCTCCCAAAGGCAGCGGTGGGACACCCAGGCGACAAAGAGCTGACTGCCCCAGTGGAAGTGTTCTGAGGGATCCCCCTTTCCTAGTATGGGAACGCAGCCATTGAGGAACCCCAGCACCCGCACAGGGGTGTAGGGCCCGGTCGTGATTCCAAGGCTGACAGGAGGACTTCTCCTTGTGCAGGCATGCTGAGCGCTGCTGCCTCGCTGGGGATGATCCTGCTCTGGGACGTGGACGGGGGGCTCACGCAGATCGACAAGTACCTGTACTCCTCTGAGGACTACATTAAGGTGGGTGGCACTGCTCTGGGCCTGGGCTCAGATGCAGCCTCTCTGGCCAGGGAGCCATGGCTCAGATGCCAGCACACCTGGTGACATAGCTGCATGGGCCAGTCCTGCAAGGGACATACGGACCAACTTCAGTCCTCCCAGCTGAATGCTTCACACCCCCTGAGAACTGCTCCCTGGGTCTGGGGCCTGACTGGCACGAGAATGGGGGTGACAGAAGGTTGCTCATTGAGATTCACTAGGGGCCCCTGCTGTCCCCTTAACACAGGCAAGATCTTTGGAGACTACAAATCCCACCAGGCAGTGCACCTGGGCTGGTCCGCTCCCGTGGAGCATGGCATGATGGGGCCTGTAGTTCCCACGAGCTGCACCTCTGTGTGGGTTATGACTAAGGCTACATTTAGTCATGGGTATTTTTAGTGAAAGTCATAAGCAGGTGATGGGTAGTAAATAAAAACTGACAGCCCATGAGGTGTCCATGACTTGTACTACATACCCCCACTACATCGGGGAGGGGGGAACAGCCTGGGGCAGTTTGTGCCACAGATGCTTTTGGGGAGGGGGAGAGGGAGTGCCACAGGTGCTCGGGGGGGACAGGACATGCAGGGGGATGTCTGGGACCCCCTCGGGGAAGGGGGGGGTTGGTTGGTGAGGTTGCCTAGCTTCCCAGATGAGGGTGACCTGTTGCTCCCTCAGCTCCTAGCTGCACACTGCCTCTGCCCCAAGTGCTGGCTGCACAGCTCCCATTGGCTGGGAACTGAGGAAGGGACGTGTTGCCACTTCTGGGGAGCCTCTCCCCCCCCAAAGAAAATGCCGCCCAGAGCCTCTTCCCAAACCTAAACTGCTGCTACACTGCGGGGGAGGAGGCCGCACAGGCCTCAGACTGCCCCAGCTGCAGCCATGTGGCTGGCCCCGGAGCTGCCCCAGCTGCTCACTGGAACCCAGGCCAGCGGCACCGGTTGCTGCAGGAGTCTTGGTTTTGGCCAATGCAATCTGCCCCCTTTCCTGTGAGCTGCATGTAGACTTTGGGCGCCTCCTGCTGTGTGTGGCGCTGAGCCGCATGTCCCAGCTGTCCCCAAGGCAGCCTCATGCCAGCCTGGCTGATGGTGCCTTTGTCCTGCAGTCGGGAGCCCTGCTGGCTTGCGGCATCGTGAACTCAGGGGTGAGGAATGAGTGCGACCCTGCCCTCGCACTGCTCTCCGACTACGTCCTCCACAACAGCAACACCATGAGGATCGGCGCCATCTTTGGGTAAGGGCCTGCCCCGCCCCCGCCCCTGCCTCCTGGGCAGGGCGGCTCCTGCAGCTAATGCTCCCTTGGGTTGTGTTGCAGGCTAGGGCTGGCCTATGCGGGCTCCAACCGGGAAGATGTTTTGACTCTGCTGCTACCCGTGATGGGAGACTCCAAATCCAGCATGGAGGTGAGAGCTGAGGCCAGGCCAGCACGCTGATCTGGGTGAGGCAGGAATTGGACAGAGCCCTGGCCCTGCCTCTCAGCAGCTTCCCAGCATGGGCGGAGGTTAGCGGTGATGAAGGACGGGTTGGGGCAGCGGGCCCAGAGCTGCTGTCTCAGGATGTCCTGCAAAATGGGACCCAATAGTCTCTCCTCAGTCTGTGGAGAGCCCGATGGGAGCAGCACATGCCCAGACAGCTTTCCAGAGGTGGCTGGGTCTGAAGGCGAGGCCTCAGGCCTTTCTCACGTGCTCTGCCCCATCGCTGCAGCGGCTGCTCTGTGTCCTCCAAAGGCTCTGGGGCGCAGGCAGGGCTGTCTGAGCTCACCTCTTCTGCCTTCCCTGCCAGGTGGCCGGCGTGACGGCCCTGGCCTGCGGCATGATAGCTGTGGGCTCATGCAATGGGGACGTCACCTCCACCATCCTCCAGACCATCATGGAGAAGTCGGAGACGGAGCTGAAGGACACCTACGCCAGGTGGCTGCCGCTCGGCCTGGGCCTGAACCACCTGGGTAAGGTTGGGCTCGGGGCTCTGCGGAGGGGCGCACGGTGGCAGGGGTGAAAGCAGCTCCAGGCCCTGAGGCTTTCGTGGCTTGGGGGCTCTGGCTAGAGGGAGTGGTCTTTGTGGCACCGTCACTCTCCCTGCCCCGCGAGCGGCTCAGAGCGCTGGTGGGCAGGGGCTGGGAGCCCAGGCTGACCTGAGGGGGTGGCAGCGGCGATCAGGGACTGCCACAGGCAGGTTCGTGAACTAAAACTTTGCTCTGTGGCCTGTTGTGTCCCATAATCCTTTGCAGCTGCCACGGCCTGACAGTGGGTTGTGGAAGGAGCGTGGGGGGATGGGCCCGTTAGAGCCGGGTGCTCTGGGGGGAGGGGAGGATGTGCTGTTCGATGCAGGGGTGGGACGGGAGTCCTGTTGGTTGCAGGATCTGGAGTGTTCTGAACCATTCCAGCCAAGCCCCAGGGGCACTCAGCGCCCCCTGCTGGAGAAACACTGGTGCTGCTGAGGATCCTGCTGGCTTGGGACGCTCACTGAGGCGCTTGCGAGTTGCTGGTTTGAGCCCCCCAGCTGGGCGCATCAGCAGGGGCCCGGGGCCGCGCTGCTCTAACGGGCTGCCCTGTGCTCTCCTCGGCAGGGAAGGGGGAGGCCATCGAGGCTATCCTGGCGGCGCTGGAGGTGGTGTCGGAGCCCTTCCGCAGCTTCGCCAACACGCTGGTCGATATCTGTGCCTACGCAGGTGAGTCTCTGGCCAGCTTAGCGGGGGGTGGGCCGGGCCAGTGCCCAGAGTCACCATAGTGCCTCCTGCCCCCAGGCTCGGGCAACGTGCTGAAGGTGCAGCAGCTGCTCCACATCTGCAGCGAGCACTTTGACTCCAAGGAGAAGGAGGAGGACAAGGAGAAGAAGGACAAGAAGGACAAGGAGAAGAAGGAGAGCTCAGCTGACATGGGTGCCCATCAGGTGAGGGGGGGAGGGCCAGACTCATCTCCTTTGCTTGGGCTTGCTGGTGGGGAGACCCCTTCCCCCCATCCCCCAGGGCCAAAAGAGATTCCCCCATGGATGGAAGGGCCTGCCGCAGAGCTGCTTGCCATGGCTGGGACAGGAGATGAGCTTGCCTGAGGAGTCCAGTGGGGTCTGTGCACGATGGAGCCGGTGTAGCACGGCTGCCTGCTCCCCAAGGGAGGTGTTCCAGCAGCTGGTTACAAGGGCTGCCTGGGCCCAACGAGGAGCCCTTCGTGTGGGCAAGATGTTTCTGGGAGAACCATCTTGACTCCTGGGGAGGGGGAGACACTATCCTACTCTGGGTTGGCCTCATGTGGCCTGGGGGGAGGGGTGACGGGGCCCCTTAGCCAGTTCTCCATCTTTCCTCCCCTGCAGGGCGTGGCGGTGCTGGGGATCGCCCTCATCGCCATGGGGGAGGAGATCGGTGCTGAGATGGCTCTGCGCACGTTCGGTCACCTGGTGAGTGACGCTGCGGGACAGAGGCCTCTGCCTCGGGGGCTGCGTGGCAGGGCAAGGGAGGTGCCTGGAGCTAAGCAAAGGGCTCCGGCGATGGAGCTGGATGCAGGCTGGGAAGGAGACATAAGCAAGAGCTGGCACAGGAGTGTGCAGGGAGCACACGCCTGGGGCGAGAGGCAGCAGCGCTGCCCTCAAGTCGACCACTTAACTCTCCGCCCTCTCCTGGCAGGCTGGGTCAGCAGGGGGAGGTTCCTGCTTTCTTTGGTTCCCTGGATCTGGCTGCTGCTTGTCAGTCCTCATGTCCTGATGGTCCAGGAGCTCTGTTAATGGCTGAGAGTCCCTGGCTCAGGGGTGAGGACAACAGGGGGGGCCAGGCAGCGTGGGAAGTGCCCCGGCGGCTGACTCCCTCCTTTCTGTGCAGCTGCGGTACGGGGAGCCCACCCTGCGCCGCGCTGTGCCCCTCGCCCTGGCGCTCATCTCCGTCTCCAACCCGCGCCTCAACATCCTCGACACCCTCAGCAAGTTCTCCCACGACGCCGACCCCGAGGTCTCCTACAACTCCATCTTTGCCATGGGCATGGTGGGCAGCGGTAAGGGCGGCGAGTGGGAGGGTGGTCAGAGCTGGCTCCTTGGGCCACCCCCCGCCCCCCATCGTGGGTGCATTCCAGGGCGTCCTGTCAGCGCAGCAGCTGGCGTCTCGGCTCTGGGTGCCAACACGTTGGGGGAGGTGCTGAAGGCTTCGGTGCCCTCTTGCAGTGGCTGCATGAAACTGGCTGCCCCGGCCTGGTCACCTGTTCTGGTCTGGCAGGAGCCCTCGTGCCAGCTGGGCCATTGGCAGCCTCTGAGTTGCTGGGTGAGGCTGGAAGGGCCCATGGGCACGGGGGGAGCTGGGCCTGTTGCACGAGGCAGAGCGGGGGGGGAGGGGGGAATCTCTGGGGCTGGGCCATTGTGCCCCGAGGCTGTCAGATGCAGCGTGTGGGTGATGCCCGCGGGGGCTGCAAGCGGCCCAGCACCCTGGGAGAGACCGGGCCCTGTGCTGACTGTTTCAAGCACCCCCTGTTCCCAGCCTAGGATTTGTGCCTGTTGCTCACCCCATTTCTCCTGTCTGCAGGCACCAATAACGCCCGGCTGGCCGCCATGCTGAGGCAGCTGGCCCAGTACCACGCCAAAGACCCAAACAACCTCTTCATGGTGCGGCTGGCCCAGGTGAGTACCGGAGCCCGGCCTTTATTCTCTGGGGTGGCTGGGTGGGCTCTTAGCACTTCCAGCTGCGCCTTGCCCCGGAGGACAGCTGGACTCCTCAGCCACTGGGGGGTAGGGCCTGCTCAATGAGAGACTTGCCTGGGCCATGCTGACCAGGGGCATCTCTGCTCATGTGCTCTTTGCTGTGCAGGGCCTGACCCACCTGGGGAAGGGGACACTCACCCTGTGTCCCTACCACAGCGACCGCCAGCTGATGAGCCAGGTGGCTGTCGCCGGGCTGCTGACTGTCCTAGTATCCTTCCTGGATGTGCGCAACAGTGAGTACCTGTGTGCGTCTGGGCCTCCTCCTGGAGAGGAGGGAGCCAGGAGCTGGTTCACAGGCTGGCTCCAGGCAGCAGTGTTCCTTGTAGGCTGCATGCTTGTGTGGCTGCTCAAGAGAGATTCAGATGTTGCCCAGCTGATTAGCAGAGCACCCACATGTAGGTTTGTGTTTCTGTGGGTGGTGCACATTCACACATGCCTCAGTGCACAAACACAACATTTATTCTGCGCATGGAGGGAAAAGATTAGAGGGACGTTCTGATGTGGGGTTTGGGCAGCAGGCTGGCTGCCTGCCTTTTACCTGGGAAGGTGGATGGCCAGGGCCAAGCCCACCATCCTGGTGGTGTCTGCTGTGGTCTGTTGGGCTGCATTGCCATGGGTGGTGACAGCTGGATAACCCAGAACTTGCTTTGAGCTGAGACCCGGGGCCCTAATTACCTTCTCTCTCCCCCAGTCATCCTGGGCAAATCCCACTATGTTCTGTACGGGCTTGTGGCTGCCATGCAGCCGCGCATGCTGGTGACCTTTGACGAGGAGCTGCGGCCTCTGCCAGTGTCGGTCAGGGTGGGGCAGGTAAGGAGGCTTTGTCCGTCAGGGATCTGGCTGGGGTCCGTTGGGGACAGAAAGGGTAGGCCTTTTGTCAGTAGGGGGTCTGGCTAGAGCAGGGTGGGCAATAACTTTTGATAAGTGGTCGAGGGCCGTGCTCTTCCATGATATTCATGAAGGAGGTGCAGATCTGGGATGGAGGTTTGGTGTAGGAGGGAAGTTGGGGTAGGGGATTGGAGTGCACAAGAAGGTGTGGAGTCTGGGAGAGAATTTGGTTGAAGGAGGGGGCTGTGACCTGAGGCACAGGATTGGGGTCCAGGAGGGGAGGTGCAGAGGGTTTGGGTTATGACCTGATGCAGTAGGGGAGGGCAGAGAGTTCAGATGTGCTTGCCTTAGGGGGATCCTGGCCAGCAGCCTAGTGGATCCCGTGGGCCTGCTGCACCCCACACGCTGCTCAAAGCAGCTGGCTATGGGGTCCATGTGCTCTTTGTGTGCCGCGTGCCCTTTGGGGGTGTGAGGGCCTCTGCGTGCTGCCTGCACCACAAGTACAGCCCAGGCAGCTCCTATTGGCTTGTTTCTGGCCAATGGGAGATTGGTGCTGGGAGTGGGGGCAGCATGCAAAGCCCACCCTCCCTTCCCCAAGAGGCACACAGCATGCAGAGAGCACATGGGCCCTGCAGCCAGACACTTTGAGCTGCATGCGGGGGGGGGGGGGGGGGAACAGGCAGGGAAGCTGCCCGAGCCTCTGGGTGGGTCATGGGCCGGATCTGGCCCAGAATAGGGATGTTAAATATCTGTTTATTGAAAAGTTGAGTAATCTTCTGAATTCTTATTGGTTAGTTGATTATTCTGTAGTCCCCTGGGGCGGGGCTGGCAGCCAGTGCACTCTGGCCCCACTCCTGAGCAGCCCTCTACCCTGCTGCATGATGCCTCTGTATCAGAGGCAGCAGCGCAGAGTGCCAGACGGATCCTGGTCCGCGAGGGGAGCCAGTCTGCCTGTCTCCTTGTGCTGCTACCTGTGATAAAGAGGCAGTAGTGCGGGGTGGTAGCAGCCCCTGTCTAAGGGCGGGTCTGGGGCCCCGGCACGAACTGGAATGGAACTGGGTTGCCTGCCCACCCATCTTCTAATACACTTTAAATGCTGAGCCGCAGCAGGAGTAGGCCTCGGCTCCACTGTAAGCCAGGACTGAGCTGGGCTGCTGGCCAGCCTGCTAAACAATTTACTGGCAAGGGGAAGGGGGGAAGGTGTGGAGTCTATAGCATTAACCTATAAGCTTTTGCTAACTGGTTAATCCGCTACACTCCTCCATCCCTAGCCCAGAAGCTGCTGTGTCAGCGTGGAATCTGTGGTGGCTCATGCCAGTGTCTGTCATTTGGGCCCCAGAGTTTGGCTGCTGCTGGGTGACAGGTGCTATTCCGGGCTCTCAGCTCTAACCTCTCGCTTCTCCTCCAGGCTGTAGATGTGGTGGGCCAGGCGGGCAAACCGAAGACCATCACTGGCTTCCAGACACACACAACGCCAGTGTTGCTAGCACACGGCGAGCGGGCGGAGCTGGCCACAGAGGAGCATTTGCCAGTCACCCCCATCCTGGAGGGTTTTGTCATCCTGCGCAAGAACCCCAACTATGATGTCTGAGCTGGCACGAGACGGTCTGGGAGGAAAAGGCGCTGGGCCGTGCCTGGATGGGGCAGGTGCTGGGCATCACACTGGGGGACAGGGACCTACCTCCCCACTTGGTGGTTTTGTTACTGAAAGCTGATTTAAAAAATAAATGTGAGGGACTGGTGCTGCCCAGTGTTTCCTGCGGGAACTGCCTGTGCACAGCCGGGGGCTGGTTCCAGGCCTGGTACCTCTCTCCTGGACGAGGGGCAGGTGGCTGAGTGTCAGCTGGGGCCCTGCCAGAGGCCTGTGATATCTCTAGCTATGCCCAGTGTAAGAGGCAGTGAGCAACAGCTGTTGTGCTTCACGGCCCAGCAGCTGCCCCCTTTCCCATCAAGACAAACTCAGAGGGGAAGGGGGATTACGCCCTGGGCCAGCTCGCTGAGGGGCGTGTGGATTCTCCCCTGCCTGGAGCCTTTGCTGGGAGAGCTGGTCCCTTTCCGCCCTGCTGTGGTGCAGGGGTCAGAGGGACAGAGGAGAGCGCCGGGGCCCCGGGTTAATTCTAGGTCATGCTATGCGCAGGATGATGGACTCCCCCAGTGCACACAGACACCCTCCTCAGAGTCACTTTGAGAGGCGATGGATTGGGAAGGTGAGAGCAAGGTGCTGACCTGGGGGAGAGGTTGAGGGTCAGGCTCTGACTCTCCTGGCCAGCTGCTTGCTGGCCCTGTGGGCTGGGCAGGAATGGGGCGGGGCACTGGGTGCCCATGGGGCTGTTGCTGCCTGACAGTGCTGGAGGGGCGGGGGCCCAGGGCTGGCTTGTGGTTTTCCTTCCCCTTTCCTTTAGGAGCACACAGCTGGGCTGCTCTCAGCTGATCCTAGCAAGATGCACCATGCTTCTGTCTAAAGATGGCCTGAGATGAATGGGGGTGGGCTTGCAGGTGGTGGAAGTGGGGGCTACTCTGCCCCTTGCTGGAGCCCTGGGGCAGAGGGAGGTTCAAGGACCGTGCCTGGGCCATACTTCTCCCTGGCTGCGTTCGCAACACTTCCCCCACACAGGAGCAGTGACTGGAGACCCAGGAGCTCCCTGGTCGGCTTCCCTCAGCTGCACTGGAAGTCAGAGCTCTGCCACCAGCCCAACTTCCAGGCTCCTGCTCAGGGCCCTGGGGGAGATGCTCAGCTCCGGGGGAACATGCTCCTTCCAACTTGGTCTTGTTACTTGGGCAGGTGGCAGCATGATCCCTGCTCAGGCATGGTGGGGGCGCCCCTGCTCCGGGCCCCAGTTTCTGCTGGATCAGCCATGCAGCTGCTGTGCCCTTGGCCAAGCCTCACTGTCCCAGCTGTGACAGCCAGAAACTGCCCCTTATTTTCACAGAGTACCTGGGCAAGGGTGAAGGTCAGCAGAGGCCAGCAGAGTCCTCGCTGCTCCTTTCCTGGGTGGTGGTAGGCTTCAGCCAGAGGTGGGTCTCGTGCTGGCGACTGCCACCCTCCAGAAGTTCTGCCCAGGGCCTGTACCAGCGCTGGTGCCTCTTGCTGGCAGGGTGAAGTGCAAATGGGGTGCAGCTCTTGGCCCCCCAGCAACTTGCCACTGTGCCTCGTGCTGAGCAATTGGCTGGGCCATGCCAACTTACCCTGCCCAGAACTCTGCCTGTGGGTTTCCCTCTTCCTCATGCAGGTTCTGCTCAAGAGCAGCATCATCCTTTGGTTACTCCCCAACCTCGGCACATCAGCCCCTTTCCTCCTCAGCTGCTTGTCTCTGGGTGGGGTCACTACAGCCTTGTACCCTACTTCCTTCCCCTGCAGGATTCCCCTCTGGCCCCACAGCCAGTTACCTTGCCAAGAGGCCGATCCTGATACAGGGTTTTCACATTAGCTTTCCTATGAACTCTGAAACCAGTCTGCTCAGCCCCTTCACTAGCTGTGTGTGCTAGAACACGGGTTGATTGATTCGCCCTCTTCCCCTCCCCTTCCCCGTGGCTGGGCCGCTACCAACACAGCAGGAGTGGTGCCGAGCTCTGTGTTTTATCTCGTTTCCGGAGCAGCAGCCTCCAATCCAGCTCCAGGCACTCTGGCCCTGCTGCCTCACCCCTGCAGGTGGCTCAGTTCCTTGCTCCTGGAACCTGGCTAACTGGCTCAGCCTGTGCCAGGGTGGCTGCTTTGGTACAATTTTGCTCAGTCATGCTGTTTGAGCCGTGTAGCCAGCCAATCTCCTGGCTCTCAGTATCAGCTGCTCTGGACATGGTCACTTGTTGAACTCAGCTGCTGCTCTGATGTGTAATCCCTGCTTGATTTAACTCGGGCAAATCAGTCTCATATCAGCCCTGTCCCCACCCTGTTTGCTATCCTAGCTGAAGGGCTCCTGGACTCCCTGCATTCCTCTGCTCTTTTGTTCCCCAAACCAGTTCAGTGGCATGTTAAAGAAAGGTGAAAATCCAGCTAATTCCAGAAAGCTGGACATCAACTTGCATCCCGAAGCCACAGAACGAGCAATTCTGTAGTTTGTCAGAACCTCCCCCGTCCCTCCCCACTCATTGCTCTGAGCTCAGATTGCGAGTGCCCTGGATATGGGGGTTTGGGTCTTTTGTCTGTACAGCCGCTCCCCGAGTTGCGAACGGTCGAGTTACGACCGTTTGCACCTATGACCAAAGCTTCCATGGAGCGGTCCCCAAGTTACGAACGCGACCTGTGCTTATGAACAGCATGGTCGCGTGTAACTCAATGGGGTCCGAGTTACGAACGGATCGAGTTATGACCAAGTGTTTGGTTCGTAACTCGGAGAGGGGCTGTACTGCAATGCAGCCATTAGTTGCTATGTAGCTAAGATGGGTAAATTGATACAGTTGGCCAATTACACTGGGGCTGTGTCTAGACTGGCCAGTTTTTCCAGAAAATCAGCTGCATTTCCAGAAAAACTTGCCAGCTGTCTACACTGGCCGCTTGAATTTCCGCAAAAGCACTGACTTCCTACTGTAAGAAACCAGTGCTTCTTGCGGAAATACTATGCTACTCCCGTTCAGGCAAAAGTCCCTTTTACGCAAAGCTTTTGTGCAAAAGGGCCAGTGTAGACAGCTCAGATTTGTTTTCTGCAAAAAAGCCCCCGATCGCGAAAATGGCAATAGGGGCTTTTTTGCAGAAAAGCGCGTCTAGATTGGCATGGACGCTTTTCCACAAAAAGTGCTTTTGCAGAAAAGCGTCTCTGCCAATCTAGACGCTCTGTTCCGAAAATGCTTTTAATGGAAAACTTTTCCATTAAAAGCATTTCCAGAAAATCATGCCAATCTAGAAACAGCCTGGGTGCGCACCACTCTCCCTTTCTCCCCCAAGATGTTTCAATTCACAAATCACTGTCCCTCTTGGCACCAAGACCCTCTTTTCAGATGGGCGCATATGCCCCTCACCCATTGTAAACGCCTCTGAGCATGTATCTGCTTTGAATCTTTTTGTTCAGTATTTGTACAGCACCGAGCCCTGGCACCTGACTAGTGGTTTTAGGCACTACAGCAGGGCTACTCAACACACAGCCCATTTGTTTGTGGCCCACAGGGTAGTTTGGATTTACATGGGGCTCAACATGCAGCCCGCAAGTGGGAGCCAAATCAAAAAAGTGGTCAATATAATGGTCTTCTGTTGATATGTGTTTTAGTAGTAAAATTCCTGGACTGTCATTGCTCACTGAAAGGGCTGTCATATGGGTGGAAATCAGGTGAATATTGCATTTTATTAATATCAGCAGCACTGACTTAAAGGAGGCCTGTGTGTTGTGTAGTCTTGCCTTAATCTTTGTATTCATGCCTGTCAGTATGAAAGAAGCTATTTGCATATATTTGGATGTATATGCAACCACACTTAAGTTGCAACCCTCGGCATATGCTGTGAGTATCATTGTGGCCCCCGGGGCTTCCAAAGTTGAGTAGTCCTGCACTATAGTAACCAGAAAGGCCAAATGGACTTCTGGAGTCTGGAGCTTACACTCCTTATCAGCTGCCAGATTCCAGTATGCAATACACTAATGTGACCTGAAGGGGGCCTTTGTATGCTGGGACAAGTTAGTTCCGCATTGCATGCTGGTATTGGTAGTTTCTGTGTCCACCCCTCCATGTTACAGAGGCATGGTGGCTGCCATCTGCTTTATTTTAGGCAGCTTAGGCATTGAACAATTGCCAGGGTAGGGCCCCTCCCCCAACTTAGAAAAGTTCAGACAGGAGCTAAACTGCCCTGTGAAGTGATGTGGCTAGAGCAGAAGACTGGGAGTCAGGACTCTTGTGTTCTATTCAGAGATGACTATGGGAAATTTCCTTCAAGGCTTTCTGGGTTTCCTCCTCTGCTAAAAGGGGCTGGTAACAGCGTCATCAGAAGGTGTGTGAGAGGCTCTGGCAATCTGATTCGAACTAGAATTTGGCTGCATCCTGCTCTCCTTTTCCATCCCTTGCTTGCTCTCTGCCACCCCCTCTCCTATTCTGTCCCGAAGCCTATATTTCAAGCCTTCACATGTTTGCTAAGGAGTAGGCATGAAATGAGTCACTGCCCAATATTAAGGATGCAAATGGGTCAGGCCCCACCCACTCTCCATCATGGCTGTTCTTTCCCTCCTCCTTACCTCACATCAGTGTGATCAGTGGTACTTAAGTGAGAAGGAAGGCTATGGATTGGCTATGGACCAAGGTGGGTCTTGGCTCCTCCCTTCCACATGGTGAATCCTTGTAGGTAGAAGAAGCTGAAGCAGCTACATAAGTAGCTTCCTAATGTTACTTTTCCATATGAGCAACTGTAAATACCATCATGACTTTATGGAATCATGAAGTAAATGGGAGGTGACCAGGACTGGTAAAGAGGTAACTTAGCATGATTGTGAGGAAAGGTGTCCCCCCCCCCCATGACAATGTTTAGCAACCCCTGATCTAATGCACATAAAATCTCTTCCCCCATGTATTGATCTGTGATTACCTTTCCCTAACCTGAGGAAGAGCTCAGCGGAGCTCCAAAGCTTGTGTCTTTCGTCAACAGAAGTTGCTCTAATAAAAGCTACGCCACCCACCTTGGTTTTTGTTCTCAACTTTGCCAGCTGTTTGATGTAGGCACCTGTGAGCATGGCAATAAATACAGCTCTGTGCCCCCTTTGCCCAGTGCCACTGTGCGCATGCAGATGCCTATGTATGTGGAGGGTGTCAGGCTTGGAGAGATGTGTATGTGGGAAGATGAGGGCAGAGGGTACCAGCTTTTGGGCGGGTGGAATGTTTATGTGGTGAAAGGGCACAGTACCAGACATGGATGGATGGAGGTGTGTTTTGGAGCTTGGTGGTAGGCAGCATCAAACTGGGGAATGTGTTTAGGTCAGAGGTGGGAGCAGAATACCATGCTTAGGGTGTGCATGTGTGTGTATGTGGGGGAAGCATCAGACTCCGGAGTAGCAAAGTATTAGGCCATTGGGTGCATGGGAGGCAGGGAGTGCTAAGCTTAGAGAAAGAGGTGTGGGGAGGGGAGTAGGTGTAAGGACTTTGGAAATGCTAAACCTAGAAGGAAGAGTGTGTGTGGGGGGAACAGGTGCTAAGCCAAAGTGGAGGTGTGTGTGGGGGGGACAGGTGCTCAGCCTAGGGGGAAGAGTGTGTGGTGGATGGGTGCTAAGCTGGGGGTGAGGAGTGGGAGGGATAGGCACTAAGCCCAGGGGGAGGTGTGTGGGGGCCGTTGCCGAGCCTGGTGGCAAGCGGATCAGTGATAGGCACTAAACTTGGGGGGAGGAGTGGGAGGGACAGGCACTAACCCTAGGGAGAGATGGGTAAGGGACAGGTGCTAAGCCTAGGAGGAGGTGTGTGTGTGTTGGGGGGCAGGGGCTAAGCTGAGGGAAAGGTGCTAAGCCTAGGAGGAGGTGTGTGTGTGTTGGGGGGCAGGGGCTAAGCTGAGGCAGAGGTGCTAAGCCTAGGAGGAGGTGTGTGTGTGTTGGGGGGCAGGGGCTAAGCTGAGGCAGAGGTGCTAAGCCTAGGAGGAGGTGTGTGTGTGTTGGGGGGCAGGGGCTAAGCTGAGGGAGAGGTGCTAAGCCTAGGAGGAGGGGTGTGTGTGTTGGGGGGCAGGGGCTAAGCTGAGGGAGAGGTGCTAAGCCTAGGAGGAGGCATGGGGGGGGGGCAGGCACTAAGCCCAGGGAGAGGTGTGTGGGGGGACAATCACTAAGCCTAGGGGGAGGTGTGTGTGTGTTGGGGGGCAGGGGCTAAGCTGAGGCAGAGGTGCTAAGCCTAGGAGGAGGTGTGTGTGTGTTGGGGGGCAGGGGCTAAGCTGAGGGAGAGGTGCTAAGCCTAGGAGGAGGTGTGTGTGTGTTGGGGGGCAGGGGCTAAGCTGAGGGAGAGGTGCTAAGCCTAGGAGGAGGGGTGTGTGTGTTGGGGGGCAGGGGCTAAGCTGAGGGAGAGGTGCTAAGCCTAGGAGGAGGCATGGGGGGGGGGCAGGCACTAAGCCCAGGGAGAGGTGTGTGGGGGGACAATCACTAAGCCCAGGGAGGTGTGTGTGTGTTGGGGGGCAGGGGCTAAGCTGAGGCAGAGGTGCTAAGCCTAGGAGGAGGCATGGGGGGGCAGGCACTAAGCCTAGGGGGAGGTGTGTGGGGGCAGTTGCTGAGCCTGGTGGCAAGCGGGTCAGTGACAGGCACTAAAGCCGGGGGGAGGGGCAGGACTAAGTGGGGGGGCAGTTGCTGAGCCTGGGGGTCGGCGGGTGCAGGACCCGGGGACAGAGCCCAGGGGCGGGGGAGGGGGTCTGGGTGGGGGCCCAGGGCGGGGGACGCCGAGCCCCAGCGAGGAGCGTGTGGGGGAGGCGACAAGCCGCGGCAGGCCGCTGGGTGCGGGGAGCCTGGGGCACCCCTGCCTCCCACGCCTGACACGCGCTCGTCACATGTGCGCGCGAAGGTAGGAACCGGAAGTGCGTCGGCTCACGTGAACGCCCCACTAGCCCAAGCGCAGTGGCTGCCGGCAGGCCCCATGACAAAGGTTCTGCTGAGGCCGGGCGTCACATGACTGAAATGCCGGGCTCTCCGGAAGAGGCGGGCTGCAGGTCACATGACACGGGCCCCGCAGCGGGCGGGGAGGGGCGCAGCACGGCCTCAGCCGGCCCCGCCCCCTCCTCCGCCCCGTGACCGGCCTGGCCCCGCCCCTCCCCGCGGAGCGGCTCCGGAAATGGTCGTGCTGGGCTGCGCTGCGGCTGCGTCGGGCCGCTCGGACTGAAGGAGACTGAAGGTAACGGGGGCCGGGGCGGGCCGGCCGGGCGGCGCCGCCTCCCTCCGCCATGCCGGGGCGGGGGGGGCCGAGCAATCCGCCGCCATCCACCCCCGGGGGAGCCCGGCCCCGCCGCCCCGCGACGTCCGCCCCGGCCCCGCGCCCGCCCGGCCCATGTGCGCCGGCCCGGCCACCACGTGGGGAGGGGGCTCGCTGCCCGGCCCGGCCACATGGAGCCCGCGCGCGGCTCGGGGGGCCCGGCCTTGGCCGCCCCCCTCCCCCCAGGGCGGGCCTAGGGCTCGGCCTGGAAGGGCAGAGACCGGGATCTGGCTCCTTCCGCCCCGGCCCCGTGGGGCTGATCCGCCCCCCCCCCCCGCAGCCTGGGGGGCCTGCCCCCCTCGGATCGTCTCTTCCCCGCACCGGTTCCCTGGGGCTCCCCGCACCGCCCACACGCACATGCACAGGCCTGGCTCTCCCTGCCCGCCCCGAATCCCCGCTGTCGGGGGGGGGGGTCCCCCCTCTCCCCGCCCCCAGGTGCCACACGGCCCCTCGGCCGCCTCGCTTCCCCGCCCGCCCGGAACACTTGCCCCTGGGAGAGGCCTCTTGTCTATAGGCCCTCCCCATTATGGTGTCTGTAGGGGCTTATTAGCCCCTCCCCCCAGCGCCAGGGCTGGAGTGCATCCATTTCCTTCCCAAATTCCTGCGGGCTATAGGCCCCGACGGCCCGTATGGCATGCCACGTCTGTCTCCCCTGCGCCCGGTGCGCACAGGCTCCCTCGCGCCGAATGCCTGGCGCCTCTGCGCTATAGGGGCCTGAGCGCCCCCCCTTAAATATCCGGCGTCTATAGGGGCCTGAGTGGGCCTCCCGAGCCCCCTCCCCCGCGGTATGTACGGCTGGCCCCGCCCCTAATGCCTTTATCCTGCTCTTAGCGGCCGCCCCCACGTGCTCTCGGCTCCCCCTCCCGTCCCTAGGCCCAGCCCCGGCCTCTTCCGAGCCGGCGTCTAGGCCCGGCCCCCACGTGTCCCCGCCGCCCGGCTTCCATCGGGCCCGGGCAGGCTGTGCGGCGCCGGCTCCCGCCCGCCCCGGGCTCCCTCCCCGCCGCTCCGTAGCGCGGGGGCGCCGGCTCCCGCCCGGGCCTCTCTCGAGAAGCGATGGCCGCCGCCGGGAGTGACACGTGTCCTTGGCAGAGGCCGCCGCCGGGCCTTGGGAGCGGCGGGCCGACAGGAGCCTTGCCACGGCTCCGTGTGCTGCGGGGGGAGCCGCTGGCCGGCTCCAGCCCGGGCAGGGGACGGCTCCTGGTGGACAGTCCGGGGGGGTGCGCGCTGCCCCCTCCTCAGGAATTTCCTCGCGTGGGGGGTAGGATCCTCAAGTCTGCCTGTTCTATAGGGGCGAGGCAGAGTCTGGGGTCCGTCGGCCCTGGTGGTGACTGGTGAGATGCCCCAGAACTGATATGCCTTTGCTGGGTGCGCTGTGCCCCATGGGCGCTCATGGTCCATGGCAGGACCCTAAAGCCAATGGAGTGTAGCGGGGGGGGGGGGGTGTCTAAAGCTGAGCCCCCGGTGGGGACATTTACCCTTCTCCTATTTGTTTTGTTCCATAAACTGGCTTGTTAGATGTTTTCCTAGGCGCAGGTCTCCCCTGCCTCAAAGCAGCAAGAAAAAACAGGATTTTTTTCTGCCCCTTTTTCCAAATTTTGGGTTCTGCTGGGGTGTGCATGTCCTCCAGGGAACAAAAAATGGTGGGGGGCGGGGGGAGGGGAAGTAATCAGCTGCCTAGCTGGAATTCGTGAGTGGGGCATGTTCTTTGGTCTCCTGCAGCTCTGCATGCAGGATAGTGTGAGCTCATTTATTCTGTGACTCTTGAGAGCTGTTTTGTACCTGTCACCCAGCCCTTGAAAATGGCATTGAGGGCTCCCTATTTATCCTCCTGGTCAAAAGGCAAAGTTGACAAATTGCGTCACTACCCTTCAGTTTCTTGGCCTCTGAAAAGGGGCCAGGATCCTTGGAGGGGACACAGGGTTGGTGTGTCCTGCCCACGGGCTGAGCTCTAGCCCCCGTTAGCACCTGTGCAGCCCTGAACCGCTTACTGGGTTTCAATAACAGTTCCTTTACTGCCAGACTGGAATCTGTTTTCCCCTCCTGCAGCTGGTCTAGCTCTGGGGGACTTCCAGGACACACAAGCACAAGAAGAAAGTTGGCACCTAAAGTGGTCACCTTTGACTCTGCCTACACCCAAGGGGCAGTGCTGTGGAGTGGGGAGGGACCATTGTTCCAGGGGCCTGTTCCTAACTAGCTGAGCATGGCTCAGAGTTGCAGAACAGACAGCAGAGAAGAGCCAGGATGAACTGTGCCCACACCCCCTTCTCTAGAACATCCTCCTCGCTTCCCGTCCCTGTGAAACATCCCTCTAAGGCAGCGAATGCCCTTCCTCCTCCGTTTCTGTGGGCCAATTGGCACAGCAATGGCAGGGATATGCCGCCTGCAGAAGCAGCTCGGGCACCATCCACAGTGCCAGGAACAGAGGCAGGAGCACATGTCGGTTCCTCTTTCCTCCGGTACCAACAGAAGCTCCTGGTTCCTGCTTGGGGAGCAGAGAGAGACACTGAGTTCATGCTAATTTGGCTCTGCTGCTCTAGAGAGCAGAGGCAGGACCAAGGTGCTGCCATCCTCCTCTCTGGAAGTCTTTTTGGGATGCGGGTAGGGTTCCTATGCCAGTTGCTAGTATGGAATAAGCAGAGGAAAGGTTATTTCCAAAAGTTTCCCAGGGGAATTTGTGCTGGGCAGAATGGTTTGCCCAGTGTACAAATCACAACCTCTCTTCAAAAGTGCTATGGGCCTCAGTTATTTCTGCTCAAAGTCAGCAGTCTAAGCACCATGCTAGGATGTTGGGTTCAGCACCCCGGTGCCCCCTCACTCCTGTTCTTCCTTGGTGGTCTCCAGCCAGGCTTCCCTCTGCTTGCTGTGGAATCTGATGCAATCTCAGCCCCTGTTGTCTCAGTTAATACTCTGCCTCTTCTATTATTTCAGACATTGGGGTCATATATTAGCCACTTCAAACAGCTGGGCTGTAAACTGGCAGGCAAGCTGTTTGCCCAGATATAAATTGCATATTGGGCGGTTGTTACAAAGAAGGTGAACGCCTTCCCTCTCATCCAAGCTGCAGCGGAGCTAGTTTCAGGTGAACCGAGCAGACAGTTATAACTACCTAAGGAGCCGGATGTTTTTCTGCTTCCCCTTAGGAAGTGAGCGTCAGGCTAAGCGAGCTCCAGCTATTGATCCCAGGCAGGAGGTTGCTTTCTGAAATGTCTGGCTGAGCTTGCTTGGGTCAGGGGAGGGGATTGGTTTGTGAAGAGCTGCTGGAGGGTTGGCACTGTGTGGAAGGGAGAAATCAGTGAGATGGCGCATGACAGAGCAGGGAGCAAAGGGTGCTGTGCTGCCATCTCAAGATTGGAGCCGGCGGTAGGGTGGGCTTTGAGACTGGATTGGCTTAGCAGGGGAAGCGAATCGCAGTTTGCAGGAAATGAGCCTGGTGAATGCACACAGCAACCGGGAAACTATTGACCGGGTGGTCCAGATTAGGGATGCAATAGTGTAGTCGATTAACAATAACCTATCAGCTTTAGCTTATCAGTTATAGACTACACACTTCTCCCGCCCCGCCCCCCCAATAAATTTTTTAACCAGCAGCCCAGCTCAGTTCTGGCTTGTGATGGGTCCGGGACCTCCCCTGCTGCGGCTCTGTATTTAAAGTGTATTAGGAGCTGGGCAGGCAGGTAGCCTGGCTTAAGTTCTGGCTCACACCAGGTCTGGGAGCTCAGACCCCCTCCCCCAGACGGGGGCTGCTGCCACCCCACATTCTACAGTAAAATTCCAATAGTCTGGCATCCAATAGTCCGGCACTCCTGATAGTCCGGCATCAAAATGGCAAGAGCATAGTGAGTGAGCTTCGGCAAAAAATGAGTCACAAGGTAACAGTGGCAGCAGCTGAACTGAGCAAAAAGGGTAAAAAAGACTTAAAAAACCTAAAACATCACAGTATACTGTATACAATATGTACAATAAAAAGGGTTAAGAACACTTTATATACAGTATATAATGTATACAGTATATATATAACCAACTTATAGTACCTCCTGATAGTCCGGCATATCTGATAATCCGGCACCACCTAAATCCCATAGGTTCCGGATTATCGGAAGTCTGCTGTACCTCTTTATCAGAGGCAGCAGCACAGGGCCACAGGAAGCTGGTCTGCGAGGGGAGCTGGGGTTTTTAACTAGCTCCCCTCACAGACCAGCTCCCGCCTGGCACCCTGCGCTGCTGCCTCTGTTACAGAGGCAGCAGCGCAGAGTGGCAGGGGGGCTCCTTGGGAGTGGGATCAGCACGTTGGTTGCTGGCCCCACCCCCGGGGCTATAGAATAATCAACTCACAGAAGAATTCATGAGGTTATTCGATTATTCAATTAACCGATAGTCAACATCCCTAGTCCAAATGCCTTGAGAGCCCCTGGTCGTGCTAGGCATTCCCCTGGCCAAGACAGGCATGTGGCTGCTGCAGCCTTGCTCCTCTCCCCTCTCCCCAAGCCACTCGAGAGCAGGCACAAGAACACAGCGATGTCCAGGGCTCTGTCTAGACTGCATCCCTTTTCCGTAAAAGGGATGCAAATTACACACACCGCAATTGCAAATGAAGCGGGGATTTAAATCCCCCCCACTTCATTTGCATAAACATGGCTGCCGCTTTTTTCCGGCTTGGAGCTTTGCTGGAAAAAAGCTCCAGTCTAGATGGGGATTTTTTGGAAAATAAAGCCTTTCCCGAAAGATCCCTTATTCCTCTTAAAATAAGGAATAAGGGATCTTTCGGAAAAGGCTTTATTTTCTGAAAGATCTGCGTCTAAACTGCCGCTTTTTTCCGGCAAAGCTCCGAGCTGGAAAAAAGCGGCAGCCATGTTTATGCAAATGAAGTGGGGGGATTTAAATCCCCGCTTCATTTGCAATTGCGATGTGTGTAATTTGCATCCCTTTTACGGAAAAGGGATGCAGTCTAGACACAGCCCCCGACCCTGCCTCTCTTTCCTCTGGGTAGTGTGACTGGCGCGCTTTAAAGTTGTTTTAGCGCCTGGCTTAAATCTCAAAGCTGCAGAGGGGTGGGAAATTGCTGTATAGGGGAGAACTTCTCCCGGTTCCTGAGCCGGTGAGTCGGAACCCGGGGGCCCCCTAATCAGCAAAGTTTTGAAGATGTGGCTGCCCTGGGCTCCTGCTAGCTTGTAAATATTTTGCTATCTAGTGCTCTGCCCAGCGGGGCCCTGATCCCACTAGAAACATGGGAGGGTTCGTTGTACTTTAGTGCCTTGATGCTGCCACCTTCCTTACTGCTGGGCCTAGCTCTGCCCAGGTAATTGTGTTGGGGAGCTGTGGCTGGGATGTGGACAGGCAGGGTCAACGGGGCTGTGTCATTAGGGCTGTGTCAGCCTGAAGCTGGCGTGGCCTGTTGTGGGCTGCATGTCACAGGCAAATAGGACGCTGTCCTTGCCCAGGGAAGCTTGTCTTGTAATAAAATTAAGGGCTGACAAGCAGTCCCACACCCCAGGGTGGGGGAGGAGAGCTTGGCCGGCCGGTGGATGCCTGGCTTCGCTTACCCCAGGGTGGGTTTTGAATGTCTGAATTGATGAGGGGTGATGCTTGTGCTCCTCACCGGAAGAGCTGGGGACCTGGCTGCTTGAGCTGGTCTCTTCCTTGGCTGCCTCTTGGTTCAGACTCCGCAGTGCCCTTCACCTGCCCCTTTGGATGGGGCTTAACCTGCCAGGTCGAGGCGATCTCAGCCCAAGGCACAGGGCTTGTCTTTGGAGTCGCTGGGGATAAGCTGGCCGCAGTAGGGCTCCTGGCTCTTGTGGGCTGGTAGCTGGCGGTGTGTGTTGGGTGGCCAGCCTTGTCCTGCTGAGCTGATGGGAGACCTGGAGTGGCTGAAGCTTTGGTGTGTGCATGAAAACCTGCTGGGGAGGAGGCGCCTGGGTGAAGTTCTGGTGTCAGCTGCCTAGAGACCCCTGTGCTGCTCTGAGCCTGCCAGCTGCCGCCTGAAGCTTGCGCAGTTCTAGGCGGGAGGGGTTCCCAAGTGCAGAGCTGTGGGCATCCTTCCCCTACAGCCCTGGGTTGCAGTAGGGACGGAGGCCTTCAGGCTGGAGAAGCAGGGACTGCCGGGAACAGCCACTGGCTGGTGCAGTGAGCTGCACCTGGGCAAGGAGGGTGGCTTCTGGCCTCGGGCATGGTCCTCCACTGATCGTGGGCTTTTGGGGTCCCAGGCGCCTCCCTGCTGCGGGGAGGTGAGGCGAGGGTGCCCCACGTTCCATAAATACCCAAGCCGGGGCTTAAAGGGCCTTGCCCCCAGGTCTGCAGGGGAGGCAGGTTTGGTCTGGAGGCCTGAGCCCGGGGGGGGGGGGGGGGGGGGGAAGGGGGGAGGAGAGCCATCCAGGCTTTCTGTCTAGTCCTGTTTCCCAGAGGCAGGGGAAGGACTTGGCTATGGAAGGGTTAACTGTCCCTGCTTCTGCAGGGAGGGGCCTGCACCGAGGGAGGGGCCCATTTAGTGGTTTCTTATCTCCCCCTCCGCCCCCCAAATGACTCCTCTTGGGTGTTGGCAGCTGGCAGATCTCTGCAGGCTGCCGGCAAGGCAAGCTAGACTCTGCCCTCGGAGGGCCCTGTGCCCACTCCCCTGGAGTAGCTTCCTGGTGGCCTGCTCCCAGCGTGCGGGTGGGGGTGGGCTCCCCAGAGCCATGTGGCATGGTAGGTGCCGGCCCTGCTCTTGCACCGGAGCTCTCCAACTGCATTGGGCCAGCTCCTCCCCATGTGCTGTGCCCCTCCCCCACTCCGGCTCTCCCCCCCCCCCCCCCTCAGCTGCCTGTCTCCCTGGTGGAGGTGGGGCCATTGTTTCCTGCCCCGCTGTGCCGGCCTCCCTCCTGGCTGCAGTTCACAGCCCCCCCTCCCCGTGTCACCTGCCCATTCATTCCGGGGCTGCCTCCCAGCCCCCCGCCTGGGGGAGGAGGGTGATGCAGCCGCCTGCTGACCCTCCCTCTCCTCTCGGGGTGGGGGTGTTGGGGTGCCTGGCTGGCCAGAGCGTGCTCGGGGCGGGGGGGGGAGCTGGGGAAATCGCACGGCGCCTGTCTGCCTCCAGCCGGCGTGAGCGCCGTTGGCACAGGTGGGTGTCTGGCTGCGTTGCAGGGCTGGGGGAGAGGCAGGGCAGGGAACGCCTGGCGTGGGGATCGTGCGCAGCGGGAGTGACTCATGCCTGGAGACGGATTTCTCTGACTGGTTTGGGCAGTGCTGAGGCCGCATGGCTCTGCCTGTGGGTGGGGTTTCGGGTGCTCCCTGGCTCCTCAGTCTCTCTCTCCCTGTCTCTGCACTGCAGCAGACTCTGCGATCTGACACGGGCGTCTCGTGGCACTCATGTTCCCCTGCTGCCCTGCCTGGGGGCGGGGGGCTGGCCCCTGCCTTGCCCATGTTTGGCTCGCCCGGCCCTCCCCACCGCACGCGGGCAGGTCTGCAGGCTGATTTTCCTCTCTCTCTCTTCAAGTCAGTTGGATGAAAGGTCTCTGCAGACCCGTTCAGCCTGCCCAGGATTTTCCCGGGCGGGGGTGAGTACCCTTCTGTGTGTGCGTGTGTGTGTCTGTGTTTGGGGGGGGACTGGGGTCCCTGCATGGTGCTGTCATGATCGCTGGCCGTGTGCATGCCAGGCTGGCTGGGTAGGCTGTTCTGAGCGACTGGTCTCTGTGGGGAGTGGCCGGGGCGCTGTCTGGGGCCAGCATGGATCAAAGGCCTGTGAGACCTGGGCTCCCCCATTCGGGAGTGGGGGGGGGGGTCACAGCACAGTCAGGAACCTCTAAATCTCTCCCCCTTTTCTTAGTCGCTTGTGCTGTCCCAAAATATGACGGTTTCCCCAAGCTTGGACCCGGGAAGGGCTGAGAGCCGGGGTGTGCACTCTAGGCACCGTGCCAGGGGCGAGGGGCAGAGAGCCATGCCCTGGGCACTAGACTGGCTTCTCCTGCCCTGGAGAGGTGGAGATGGGGAGTTAGTGATTGCTGGGAGGTCCATCCACTGCCCCCTTTCCTGAGGCCTCGGGTACGACTGTTGCTATGTCATGTTCTCCAGGCCTCCGTCCAGGTTAGGGCTGGGAGCAGCTGAGTTCTGGGCACATTCAGGGCTGCAGTCCCGGTGGGAGGCAGCCTCTGAAATGCCAGCTGTTGGTGGCAGGTGCTACCTGTGCTGGGGAGAGGGGGGATTGGACCTCGCCCCGCATGCCACTGGGCTGAGATGGCACTGCTGTGTGCAGTGACCTCCCCTGGCCCGCAGTGGGCACCCGTGCCCCTCAGAAATTGTGTGAAGATTCCCAAACCCGGCCACCCCTGGCCTGCTCTGCACCTGCCCTTCCCCAGTGGGGGAGTTGGCCTGGTGCAGGTTCTGTCGCGTGGGGTGCCTGGTGTACCCCTTCAGAATGGGCAGAGCCAGCCTTTGGGGATCTCACCCCCCTGCATCTGGCTATGCAGGCCCCTGCTTTGCCTGGCTCTGCTGCTGATTCCTGGCAGAAGCTGGGCTCTTCCTGGCCCCACTGCCCAGCAGTGGCAGCAAGGACCTGGGCAGCCCCAGCGGTCAGAGCTGAGAGCAGTGAGGAAGGGTGCAGGAAACAGTGGGGCCCACAGCTCGTGCCCCCTCCCCCCCGTGAGCCAGGGTGCTGTGGGATCCTGCTCCTGGGGGGGCTGGCCGTGGTTCCCTGGGGCGCTTGCAAAGGGTCTGGCTGTGGTGCAGCTTGGCTGCAGGGAGATGGCCCACCCATATCTGCATTGGTTATGCCTCCCCCATGGTTGGAATGCTGACTGGCCTGAGCGTCGGGTTACAGAGCCGGGCTGTTTGTTTGGCTGGGGAGGGTTCCCTGGCCAGGCCAGGCCAGCCCAGCCGCCTGCTGCCTCTGTCTGGGCACCTCGGTGGGGTGGTGCTGTGCTCCCCTGGGGATTTCCTCAGAAAAGGAGGCTGCTGTTGGGTAGCCTGGACCTTTCCACAGTAACCCTGGGGGGAAGGGAAGCAGCCAGGCAGCTCTCTGGGGTGAGGCCTGTCGGCATCAGAGGTGGGTCAGGGCTGGCCCTGCTGCTCACCAGATCCAGGCAGCCTGGGGCGGTGGGGGGAGAACATGGCAGGGAATCCCCCCAGCAGACCCCTCTCTGGTGGCCCCATGTGAGTGAGAGCAGCCCTTGGTTGGGGTGCCAGTCCTGGCCTTGCCCAGCACAGGGCCTGCACGCTGGCTGTGGGGCCACTCCCAGCAGGGATCACTGTGGGGCTGTGATGCTGCCTTGCTTTGGGAACCCAGTTCCCAGTGCGGCCTCCTTCCTCTTAGGAACACGTTTGTCTGGCTTGTGGGGGCAGGAAGTGAGCTGAGCCGGGGGCCTGGCCTGCCCCACAGAGCCCTGCAAATCTGCAGATAGCCACGTGTAATTTTCGCAAATATTGGAGCAGATTCAGGTGCTCCAAAAAGGGCTCCACATGGGTGCTTGTCCTGCTCCGCTGTGCCTGGCGCTTGCGGGCTTATCCCACTCCCGGGGAGGAGTGCCTGGGGGGCAGAAAGGGGCGAGCCTCCCTAGGGCGATACCCCCCTCCCCCACCGCTTGCTGCTGTGGAGGTGTGAGTGCCCATCCGAGGCAGGGAGCGGATTGTGGAGTGGATGCACGCTTCCAGTGGATCGGATGCAGAGCCACGTTTTTACATGGCGCAGGGCTCTGCCTGTAGCGTCGATGTGCCTAGGCAGGGCCCTGTGGCCAGGTTCTTCGTGCTTGGGGCTCCTGACTGGCGGAGGCCAGCAGTCTCTGGAAGGGAGAGGGTTGGGATGCTGTGTCCTCAAGTGAAGCTACCACCCCCACGCCCTTTGAACGTCTGGGGGAAGTGGCCCAGGCTTAGCCCTTGGGCTGTGATATGGTGAGGCCCCTGCAGCGCTTGGCCTGCCTCGCATGTGAGCCGGGTGTTTGTTCACCCAGGTGTGCAGGGGAGGAATCTTCCCCCGGCTCCCAAGGACCTTAAAGCATGCCGGAGTTCTCAGTTTCCCCTCCTGTAACCACTGATCGTGGCTGGGCCCATTGGGTTCCAGGACACGGTTGGGCTCCCACTGCCTTGGGGCCTCTCTGGACTCCCCAGGAACCATCTTTACTGACTCCACTTGGGCGAGATCTTTGCTTTGTGGCTCTTCCGACCACCTGAAACGTTTGGCTGTTTGGGGGAGCGGGGGCTGCAGGAGATACAGGCTGCTCTGAGAGATGACCTCCCCCACCCCCGCAGGGCGCTAATCTCAGTGCCCAGGGCGAGGGATTTCTTCCCAGGCCACCCAGGAGCTTACTGCTAGAGGAAGGCCAAGCTTGCATGCCGTACTGTGGGTGGGGTGCTGCCGTGACAGCTGGGGAGGCAGCGGAGCATCAAAGGAGCAGGGGAAAGGTTGGGGGGGGGGAGGTTTGGTCCTGCTGGCCTAGGAATGGTCCTTAGGCTGGGCCCCTGGATTCTAGACCACGGCCCACTGAGCACTCCTGCAGGCGTGGCGAGCAGGGCCTCAGGCTGTGCCTGGCTCTGACTGAGAGCTGTCCCCTGCAGCGGCCGGTGCTCTGCCTGGGTTCAAGAGTTCTGGCTGGTTGGAGTCAGGCTGGCTGGCCAGCTTGCCTTGGTGCCCTGGCGCACAGCCCCTGGGGCCAGTCCAGGGCCGCCTGCTTGCGCTGCAGGCTTGCATGGACCCAGGCTGCAAACTCCTCCGCCAGCCCCTGCCGGAGCCGCCTCGGCTGAGGCCTCGCTTTCGCCTTTGGGGGACTCAGCTCCTCCGTGCCCTGCTCGCCCTGACTCCTCGCCTCTCCACTGAGCGTGGGCCCTCTGCTTCTCTGTCCGCAGATAGCCAGGGGATCCTTATGCAGCACCACATGAAATGAACAAAGCTCCACAGCCCACAGGAGGAGCCCCGACAGGCCCGCACCCTGCCCCTTCTCCTGGACTTCCACAGGTAGGGCCCCTCTGCAGCTCCCTGGCCTGTCTGAGGTGTCACTGAGTGCAGTGTGTCCCCGGAGAGCCCTTTGGACGCCTACTCCCACCCTCCCAGCCATGCTGCCCTCCGCGGAGGCCTGAGGTGAGACGCCTGGGGCACGCTCGGTCCCCCATTGGACCAGTCTGGGCCCACAGCGTCTGCGGTGCCGGGCGCTTTGCAGTGCAGTGAGTGGCCCAGCAAGGGGAGCACGGTGCACAGCCCCCGGGGTGAGGTTTTGGGGAGCCTCCGTAGCTGCCCGGCCAACCGGCTCCTTCCTTGACTCTTCGCAGTCGGCGTTTCCCCCTGGCCAGACGGCACCTGTGGTTTTTAACCCGTCGCAAGCTACACAAATGAATACGCCTTCCCAGCCTCGACAGGTAAGGGGGCCCAGGGGCGGGGCCGCTGCCTTCCCTCAGCCGGGGCAGCTGCTGCGCTTCTCTGGGGTGTTGGCCAGGCTGCGCTTGGGTTCTTGGAGCTGCTGCCGAGCAGGTTTTGTGGTGCTGACCCGGCCCCTGCTCTGAGTCAGGCAGGGTGCCGGGCAGAGGGAGGGCACTGGGCAGCCCAGACTCTCCTGAGCTGGACTCAGGACCCGTTGTGTGTGCGTGTGTGTGTGTGTGTGTGTGCGCGCGCGCGTGGAGGAAGAGGGGCTGGCTGAACGGATGCTGTCTGCTGAGAGTGGGAAGGTGGGACCACTGCAGGGGAGCCGTGAGGGGCTGGATGGATCTCCGTCTGTCCCCTCACTCTGGCCTGCGTCTCTTTCCTCGGGGCCTTGGGGAGGGGCACGCGGTGCGGTGCAGCGCCGCAGTGCGCGCCCCCCGTCCCATTGGCCTCACAGTCTTGTCTGAACCTGAAGTGACCTTGCTTCTTCTTTCCTCTCCCCTGGCTCTTTCCTGTCTTAGTTTCCAGCAGGGCCTCGTGCTTTACACCAGCAGGTACTAACCAGCCCCCCCCCCCCGCCCCCCGCATGCCGTACGGACCCTGGGGGTGCAGCCACATGGTGTTTGTATGGACGCTGCAAGGAAATGGCAGGGCTGGAGCAGTGGGGAGGGTGTGGACGGCTGCACCGAGCACTGGGGATGGCTGCTTGGGGTTCATGCGAGGCACAGGAAGGCTTGGCAGAGTCTCACGTGGTTCCCTGTGGCCCAGGGCCCCCGCCATGTCCTCAGACCTGCAATGGCCCCACCCTGGGGAGAACAGGTGACTGGAGAGAGAGCGGGTCCCAAGGGCTGGTTGAAACGCCTCAAACTCTGAGAGCACAAGCTAGGAGCCCCGTGCTGGGGCTCTGCAGGGCCGGTCAGCTGGAGGGGAGGCAGGGGCTTGGCGGGGCTGCTGTTGCGAACAGCTCCGTGTGCTGGGAATCTCTGCTGGCCGCCTGGTAGCCCCGTGGGGGAAGCGTCCTTGGCTAGGAGGCCATGGGAGTTTCACTGCAGCGTCTGTACCTTGGTGTGACTCCTGCATGAAGCTTGCAGCATGTGGCTGCTTCTCTGCTACCAGCCTCCACCCACTGAGCCCCACAAAGCTGCTTCTGTCCTGCCCTCGTTCTTGGAGGGAGCGGTCCCCTGGCAGCGCTGGGAGATGACGCCGTGCCACGCTGCCCTCTGAGCCGTCACCCTGTCCTGTAGTAAAATGGCTCCCACCCTGGCCAGCGAGAGGCAGGCTCGGCTGCAGTGTGAGGTGGGCTCGTCCCTGCTCTGCAGCAGAGGCAGGTTATTGGTAACTACAGTCCCTCCCTTACCGGTCACCTCCCTCTGCACCCCCGGCTGTGACGTGGACTCCACACCTGGTCTGAAGTACTGGGCTGCGTGGGGTGTGTTCACAGGGGAAACACTCTGCAGTGGGGCCGAATGTTCCTGTGGGGCAGGGAGGAACTGGGGTGACCGCAGCCCCCTTAGGCTGGTGGGGGCCATGCATCCAGGTCGTCTCTGGATGTATGGAGTTGGCTGCTCACCTCCAAAGCCGGGCTCCATGTTGGCGTTTCCTTCGCACCAGCATTGCGTGGCCGGATGCAGGCCGGGGAGGGGATGTATGTGCCGGTTTGGGTCCCTTGATCCGACCTGGCTGGCCTAGAGAGCAGGGAGGTCGTTTGCTGGCTGGCCTAGAGAGCAGGGAGGACTCCAGCAGTGGAGTCTGGGGGGGGCCTGAAGGCCGGGGCGGCTCATCGAGATGGAGAGCGGCGTAGAGTCTGAGGGGAGCTCTAGCTTGTGGGATGGCTCCCTGAAGCTCAGGCCTGTCCCAGCTTGGCTGGTGTCAGCAGCCCCCTCCACACTGGGGCTGTGCCAGGATTCTCCTGCTGTGTCCGGAGGCGCCGGGGAGGCATGTTCTGCCCCTGAACGGGGTCTCAGAATCTCGAGGGTGGGCAGGGGCAAGTGAGGGACTGCTCTGGCCTCTGTGTCCAGCTCCTGCACATGAGGAGCGGTTAGGCCCCTGAGCCTTCTGCTAGCCCGGTGGACCATGGCCCTGGAGGGGTCGCCTGGCGCCAGGGCTGCCTTCTGCACATTGGGCTCCAAAGCCCACGAGTCACGCTTGCTTTGCTGCTCTCTTGCCTGGCCTGCCCCTCTGACTTTCCCTTCCACCTGGGCCGCTCTTGTGTCAAAAGTTCTTTGGCTTCGGACTTGAGCTCCGGCTCCCCCCGCAGCAGCGTTTGCCTCTGGCCCGGCGCTGGCCTGTCCCCGGAACCTGGGACCTTGTGAGGCTGTGGGGTAATTCCTGTCTCTTTTCTCTTCCTTCTCCCCTTGTGTGTGTGCTCGCTAACAGGGAGGATTCAGGTCTCTTCAGGTAACGCTTTTTCTTTACCCCTGCTCAGGCGGCGCTCTCCGCTGTGGAGCGGGAGCCCGGGCACATGGTGGTGGTGTGCGTGTGTATGTGAACACTGCTCCTGTCTGCCATGCTTCACTCTGCTGGGGCCGTTGCTGGCTGCCACTCTGGGTAGCGCGGGACTCCAGGATGGATCGGCATTGGGATGCAGTAACTTCCCTCCCAAGCCCGGGGGCGTCTGATGTTGCATGGGGGGCAGGGGTGTCTGGGAAAGGCCCGGGGCTGCCCTCACTTAAAATGAGACCCCCCCCCCAAAAAAAAGGAAGCTGGGAGGTTGGATTTGCCTGGTGCACCCCAGGATCCCCCACAGCAGCTGGTTAATGAGCAGGTCCCCCACTTGTAGGTGGTGTGGCCCAATAAACGTATGCGGCACAAGTCCACACAACCCCAGCTAGTTGCTCAGCTCCACCTGTAAATGGGCCGCAGTGGCTAATGTGGAGAGCAAGCCGTAGAGACTACATGTCCCAGAATTCAGTGCCCCATCGCAGTCCCTGCTGCCTGGAGGCATTGCATGCCAGGGCCCGTAGTCTCCGCAGGCCACAGCATCTCTGTGGAGAGTGCTGCCATCCGCTCTGTTAGGCTTACAGCCTTTGGCCAGGTGGAGCTTGGGCCTTGTGCTTAAGGTGACTAGGGAGAGGCAGATTGCCCCACTTCCTGGGGGGGGGGGGGGGTTCCCAGGTGCCTTCTGGGAGTTGTAGTTTTCCACAGCTGTGAGAGGGATGATGGGAATCTTTGCTAGGGGAAGGGGGTAGGGCTGAGTCCACCACCACCGGAGACAATGGAGCTGAGCCAACCTGTGGGACTTGCCCGCCTTGGCTCCTGCAGTCCCGGGGCAGATTATGGCCATCTTGTGATGGGCACAGACGACAGCTACGTCTTCATTGGCCCCGCCGCCCCATGGTAGCTGATGTGTGCTGCCACTGGGGCACCTCGTAGCACCTAGGCCCCGTGTGGGGATGCCAGGCCCCTGCGGCTGGTTCCTTGCACCCCCTGCACTGAACTGCCTCTCCCATTCCCGCGGGGGGTGGAAAGTTAGCGCTCTGCTTTTGGGCCCAGCTCTGGGGTCATGGTAGCTGCTGTCTCGCCCTCTGGATGGGGGATGCAGAGAGATGGGAAGCAGCTGCCTCCATGGGGCGTGGAGCTGGGCAGTCCTGGCACCCTGCTGGGACTAACCAGGTGCCACTGTCCTTCTCTCCCAAAGCATTTCTACCAGAGCAGGGCCCAGCCTCCGACAAGTGCTTCCCGGGTGCAGAGTAACACGCCGGCCCGGCCCGGCCCGCCTGCTCATGTCTATCCAGCTGCTTCCCAGGTGATGATGATCCCCTCCCAGATTTCCTACCCTGCTTCGCAAGGAGCCTATTACATCCCAGGACAGGTGAGGGCTGCACCCGGGCACCGGGTTCCTTGGGTTTCTGCTCCCTGCCGCATGGGGCTCAAGCTGGCTTGACATGAGGGTGCCATGAGGCCACCAGACCCTCTTAGGAGTGGGAGGGAAGGCTCTAGGGCGCCCTTTGTGAAGTCCTATGGACCTGCCCCTCTCTCTCTGCTGCCCTGTGCAGGGGGCCCACCTCATGCCCTCTGGGAGCCGGTCGTGCTGCTGTTGAGCTGGAAAGGTTGATGCTCAGTGGCACCGTGTGTCACCTCTGCTCCCGGAAGCCACGGGGGCCAGGTGCGGTGGCGTGTCCTGCTCATTGATGGCCTGGCAAGGACTTTTGACCCCCTGCTCACCTGAACCAGGCCTCGTGGGGCCGGCAGCCTGGTACCAGGGCTCACCTGCTCCTCACCGCCCTGCTTGCCACTCTCACCCACGCTCTGAAGCCTGCCCTCTCTGAGCCTTGCTGGGAGAGCCCCCTCACATCTCTGGGGCCTGAAGATGTGCACGCCCGGGCCTGGCGGGCAGTAACCCGTGTGTTCTCTGCCCCCCAGGGTCGCTCCACGTATGTTGTTCCAACTCAGCAGTACCCTGTTCAGCCGGGCGCCCCCAGCTTTTACCCCGGAGCCAGCCCCACGGAATTCGGCCCCTACGGTAAGAGTGCCTGGAGATGCCGGTCCGCTTCCATTCTGTCTGGGGTAGGAGTTCAGGGGGTGCACATCCCTGGTGAGAGCAGACACAGCGTACGATGGCTCCGCTGTGCCCTATGCAGCTCTGCTGACACCCCTCAGGCCTGACCTGCGGATTCTTGCTACTCCAGCCCCCTGTGCCCCACACAGCTCTGCTGATGCCCTGCAGTCCCAGCATGCAGACCCTCTGCTGTTCCAGCCCGAGGCTTCCAGAGCCCCCTGCCACCCCAGCTCTGGCCTCCCTACAGCCCCTGTGTCAGGCTGCGGATTCGGCTGTGCGTGTGTGTTGTGCCTCAGACGTGTGTCCAGTGGGAAGGGTGGGGGGCTGAGTCTAGACTTCCACCCCGACACCCTTCCCGTAGCACCCTGGCGTTGGGAGACGTTCATCCCTTTCCTCCTCTCCGCGCAGGGCTCTGCCAAAGGAGAAGGGGGAGCAGTGGGGTTCTGCCAGAGGGCAGGGGAGTTGTGAGCGGGGGGCTGACATGAGGGGGCAGAACGTTGAGGCCGGGCCACCCCGTGGGGGCCCCCTGTCCTCCCGCCCCCCAGCAAGGGCAGCTTAATGTTTAACTGTCCCCGCAGAGGCTGGGCAGACTTTAGCCCCGGCCTGCCCTGCCCTTTGGTTGCTGCGGAAGCACCGAAAGGATCCGTTGTGTTCGGCAGCCGCCCTGGCATCCGCTGTTCCCTAAATAAACACAGGGCCCTGTCCCCGGAGCATGGCCAGGCTTGGGGTTTGGGGGGGGAGGGGGGGCGAAAGGGGGCTCCCCTGGGGGCGCCTCCGGCCCCCTTGCCTGGAGTGGTGTGTTTGTGCAGCCGCCGCCCCTCCCCCGCACTGCGCTCACATGGCCAGCAGGGCTGTGACTATATTTAGTCTGGATCCATCCCGGGCGGCTCTGCAGACGCAGCAGTTGTGAGCCGCTGGGGCCTCCGTCCCGTCCCCTCCCCGGCAGCCGCCGCCTTCGGACACGGCACCAAAATGGGCTCCCCCCGAAGGCAGGTAGGTGCGGCCCTTGCCCCGCTCCCCGCCTGGGATCCAGCCTCTTGGGGAGAGCCGGATGCGGAGGCGGGCTGGGCTGGGCGCCTCGACCCTCCAGGCCATGTCCTGTCCGCAGACGGGGGGCGGGGTATCCAGTAGGCCCTGACATCTCCAGACCACATGCTTCTGCGAGGCAGCCGCTAGTCAGCAATGGCATCTGCAGCCTGTGCATGAGTAATGGCAGGCTGGCTGGGCTGCTGCAGCTAGTGCCTGGCCGGGGCCCTTGGTCTTACAGGGCAGGTGACTCATCTCCCTCGAGCAGCAGGCGGGTGGGCGCGGCAGCTTCCAGCCTGTCGAAAGGGAGCCGTGGGTCAGGAGCGGGGCTGCAGGTGTTGGCGCCCACGTGTGGGTCGGGGCTGCATCCTTCTGCCCCCCAAGGCACGGGGACTCCGGAGTCGCAGGAAATGTCCCTCCTGGGAGGCTGCTGGCTGCATGTGCCCGAGGAGGGACCTGGCACTGGCTTCTCCTTGGCAAGGCATCGGGCAGGGATCCCTCTTGGTGCTCCACCAGCCATCGAGAACCTGGCTACCAATACTGTGGGAGGCTGAGCTGGGAGGGGCAGGAGCAAAATGGGGTGTGGAAACTACACTTCCCAGCATCCTCTCTGGCGATTGTACTTCTCCCTCCATGTTGTTCTGAGCCCCCGGCATTGCTTTGGCTTGTGGGCTCTGACGATGGCAGTGAGGGGGGGCAGGGAGGTCTGACTCCTGGGCAGCTTGGCTGCCAGACAGCGAGGCTGGGGGAAAGCATCAAGCGGCTGCCTTGAACCTGCTGCTTCAGTCTGTTGCCAGGAGCTTTGGATGGGAGGGGCTCTCGTTCCCTTGCTGAGGCTCTGCGGTCGCATGCTGGGGGGCTCTGTCCCTGGGGAAGGGCAGCCGGGTGGCTCATCACAGGACCAGGAGTCAGGAGTTCTGGGCTCTATTCCCAGCACTGCCACTGACTCACAGTGTGACCTTGGGCAAGTCACTTCCCCCATCTCTGTCTTCCCCATGTGAACGCAGGTCACTGAGTCCTAGCAAGGGCCATGTGTCCCTAGGAGGGGTGGGGGAGGAGGCAGAACTTTGCTGGGTTATTCCCTGGCCAGCCAGCTTGGGCCCCCTGATGCTTGGTCTGCCCTGTGGCTGCTTCCTGGCTTGAGCAGCAAGTGCCCCATTGGGGTGTTTATATGGGCAGGAGGATGGAATGTCTTCTTCCTCCCCCCCCCCCCCCCCCCCCCGGTGGGGAGATCTGGAGCCCCCCCCGTGTTCCCTGCTAGTACTGCGGCCCATGGGCTAAGGGTGTGAGGGGCCCAGCAAAGTGCTGACCTGGGATGAGGCCAGGCTCCCACCTGTTACTGTCTCTTCCTCCCTGTGCTGGCATCCATCTCATGGTTGCCCGCCCTGCTGAGGGCATGCGGGGGGAGGGGATCTGTCTGGTCCGTCTTTCGGGAAGGCTGGCTGAGGCCAGGGACTGATGTGCTGCCTCCTTGGGCACCCTCCTGTGCCCAGGTCGGGACCTTACCCATGGGCCTGGCTGCCTGCTGGTGATCTGGGCAGAGATGCAGCCTCTTCGGGCGCCAGCTCTGACTTGGGCTGCTTGGTGTCCGCCTATGAGGCATCTCGGCCCATGCTGCTGGCTCCCTGCCCTGCCTCGCGGTCCCTGGGGCTTGTAGTTGCCCTGTTTTCCTCTGGTTTGGCTGAGTTCCCAGTATCTGCAGTTGGGGATCATGGCACCTTGGGGTAGCCAGGGAGCTGGGGAACCCCAGGCATGTTGAGACGTCCTGGGAGGGCGGGCTGGTGCTGTGGTCAGGCTGAGAGGAGCCGGGACGCTGGTTGGTCTAGCAGCTCCACCTCGCCAGGCATTCGGGGCGAAGGCCTGGGGTGGGAGCAGAGGGAGCTGGCTGTTCTGCTTTGTGCTTTTCCACGGAGCTGGGGCAGGGGCAGTCTGGTGCGAGGGAGATAAGGCCTGGCAGCCGCTGCAGAGCTGGGACACCAAGACGGCAGCTGCGGAGGAGACACCTGAATCCCAGGGCTCTCTGGGGTCGTCCCGGCTCCGGGTGGGGAATGGACCTCACCCAGGCGCGCCCTCCGCTGCCCAGTGGGTTGGTTTGGAAGAGGACTGGCTTGGGCTGTCCTGTAGCATGACGTTGCTGGGCCTGGAGCAGGGATTTCTCTCTGGCCTGCTTCTCCTAGCTGTGGCAAGCTAAGTCCTGCCTGCCAGTGGGATGGTTTCCCTGGCCTTGCCGTGGGGCTGGCTCGCTGGACGGGGGGCAGCTCCTGGTGTGGAGTGGGCGGCTCGGGTCCCCGCGGCCTCCCCGAGAAGGGGTTCTCATGAAAGCGGGTTGCACCTGTTCTTCGGGTTTGGGACGTGCCTGGTGAGGGCTGCATGAGGATCCCGCCCCACTGAGCAGCCTGTGGGCCTCCTGAGCGCATGAGCGCAGCCGCTCCTTGGGTGGAGCTCTGGCCCCCAGCAGCCCTGGGTGGCACTGGGCAAGGAAGGGGGCTGGGCTGGGGGGTGTCTCCTGGGCTGGGGCTGCCTGGCAAAGCTCCCATGAATTGAGGCGTTTCTTAGGGATCTTCACTTGCCCGGGGGCCCACAGGCCTCTGGCACGGTGCCTGGTGGGTCGTGCAGGCTGCTGCCCAGTGCCCTGGTGCCGTGAGGAGGGGGCCGGCCAGCTCTACTCACTCTCTCTCTCCTCTCCCAGCCGGTGCCTATTACCCTGCTCAGGGGGTGCAGCAGTTCCCAGCTGGAGTCCCCACTGCCCAGGTCATGATGAACCAGCAGCCGCCCATCCCGACAAAGCGAGAGCGCAAGACGGTAAGGGGGGTGGGGGTGGGGGTGCTCCCCACACTGGTGACTCCCTGTCGCCAGCTGCAAAGCCTGGCGTGTATGGGGTGCCTGATGATGGCCCCAAGCTGCTCCCCCCGCCCCGACTGAATGTGCGGGGAGTGAGGAGCTGGAATCCCAGCTCTGTGGGAGACTCGGGCCGCCAAGGGAAGCCCAACGGCTTGGCCAGACCTCGCATGCCTGCCCTTAGGCGCAGCAAGCAGGGAGCAGGTGGGGCTGCGTTGCCCCTGTGGGTGGGGCGGGGCAGCTCTTCAGTGCTTTTTCCCGGCGTGACTGTGTTCAGGGGATGGGGGGAGCACATGGCGGGGGCTGGATGGTGTGTGCAGAGTCAGGCCCGACCTTCCCCGTCCTCCCTGGTAGGGAGAACATGCTGAGTCACGGCTGCTGGGGGGGACTGCAGTTGCCAGCCGGTGCCTGCCTGCCTGCCTGCCTGCCTGCCGGAGCTGCAGCAGCGCTGTTGCTCAGAGGCTTGGCACAGGATCTATTTATAGCATGAAGCCGTCCTCTGTGAGTGCTGCAGCTTGGGTCTGCCAGGACCACTTCCCGGGGGTGGGGGCGTATCCCCCTAGGCTCCACCCTGGCTGCAGGGGGCTGGTATTTCAAACCCTGTGCCACCTCCTTTCTCCTGGCCCTTGTGGGGGCAGCTGAACCCCTGTGCTCCTGTGGAGGGGAGATACGAGGGAGCCCGCTTCGTAGGGACCCTCCTCTGACCAGCCCGTGGACCTTGATGCTGTGGTAGCAGCAGACCATGTTGGCCACCTGGAAGTCAGCCCCTGATATGGGGCCATAATTCCCACTGCTGGGCTGGGGGGTGCCAAGGGCTCTGGTGTGGGGGTGTCGGATGCGTTGTGGGGACTGGGCCTTTCCTGGTTTTGGAGCTAGGGCGGGGTGTCCCATTTTCTGCCCTGCCCAGAGGGGCACGGCAGAGACAGCAGATCCAAGCCTACTCTGCCCGCGGAGGCTGGTAGGTGGGGGCAGCTTAGAGCGTGGTGCATGCTGTGCTGGGGGGGCCATGCCAGCACTATTCTGTTCCTCTGGGAGTGTGGGGGAGCCCTTGGCGTTGGGCTGCCATGTGACTTGGAGCGTGACCACCCCAGGCAGCGGTGGGGGGGTTCTCAGGGGGTCGCATACAAGGTGGCAACTCCTAAAGCCTGGCTTGTCTTGCTCACCCCTTCCCAGGTTCCTTGCAGGCTGGTTCTCCCCCCCCACCCCCAGCCTGCCCTGGGCAGGGGCATTGGAGCGTTCAGCCAATGGGGAGTGCTCAGGTCCCTGAGCATTGTGACACCCCCTTGTCTCGTGGTCAGAATGACAGGACTGTCCCACTGCCCAGCGAGGGGAGGGGGGCAAGGGACTGTCCCACTGCCCAGCGAGGGGAGGGGGGCAAGGGACTGTCCCACTGCCCAGCGAGGGGAGGGGGGCAAGGGACTGTCCCACTGCCCAGCGTGGGGAGGGGGGCAAGGGACTGTCCCAGTGCCCTGCTGGTGGCAGGGGAAGGTGCTTGGGCTGTCACATTGGAGATGCCTGGACCCTCGCCCCCCCAGTGGGGGGAGCTGCCTGGCTCTCTGGGGTGGGGCTTGCTATGGTGGCTGGTCTCGTGCCCAGCCCGCCAGGTGGGCTGCTCTGCCATTGGCTGCCAGACAGAGCCTCTGTGACCTCACAGGCTGCTGCGAAGGGCCTTCCTCCCCCTGCGCTGGGCCTGGCTGCTCCCCCTCCAGCGGCCGAAGTCCCATCCTGGCTGCTCTGGGGCAGGAGGAGCCGTTTCCTCCTGGCCTAGCCTCTGCGGGAGGGGGGAGGCGGGGAATGTGCCGAGCAAGCGGGAGCGACATGGCAGCTGGCTGCGGCGCCGCTGGCTCCCTGCCATGGGCTGTGTGAGGTCCCAGCCGCGCACGTGTTGGAGCAGGGTGAGTGCTGTGCTCCACGTGGCTACGGCAGCCCACCGGAAGCTAAACAGACCTCCCCTTCCTGCCTGGCCCGACTCGCTCCCCGCCCGGCTGTCGGGGGTCGGGGCTTTGCAGAGGGGGTTGCTGCCTGGCTCTGTTTGCCTGGGAGTCCAAGTAGGCAACTCGACATCTGTGCCAGAGCCGCTCCCCCACAGGCCTCCGCCTGGCTGTGCTGTACAGGCAGGGGTGCCAGGGCAAGGTCGCAGGGCATCTTGGAATGATGTGAGCTGTGCCCTGCTGCCAGCCTCTGCCTTGCTGTGGGAAGCGCATGCCCCTCCCTTCACCCTGCCAGTGCCGGGGGGGGGAGGGGTAGAGTGTGTGCCCCTCCCCCCCCCCCCCCCCCCCCCCACACTAACTGCTGCTCTGCCTCTTACATGGCAGATCCGGATACGAGATCCAAACCAGGGCGGCAAAGACATCACCGAGGAAATCATGTCTGGTGCAAGGACCTCCTCCACTCCTACCCCACCTCAGGTAAGGGGCCCCTCCCGAGCCCCCCGCAAGCGACAGGGCCGCATGTTCCTTCTCCAAGGAGGGAGGGGTGGCTGGCAGTGTTCCCTCTATTTCTACTCCCGAGCGGAATGAGTGTTACGTGCACGAGTATGGAGGTGACATGCGACACGTCACCTTCGTGTTGGTGCGCACAACGTTCATGTGGCGCGGTGGGGCCAAGTGGTTCTGTGTGTGATGTGGGGGGGAGTGTTCAGGCTTGAGGCAGAGTTGGGTTGCAGGCATCGGAGGACTCCAGCTGGCACTGCAGGCTCTGGGGCAGAGGTTGGGGTGCAGGATGTGAGGGGCAGCTCCAGCACGTGGCATGGAGGGTGCTCTTGGCCTGCGTGGGGGAGGGGGGCCTCCCTGGCTGCCTCCTGGACACCTGCGTGGTGCTAAATAGGCATCTGCACAGCTCCCAGGGAACATAGGTGGCTGCGAATTGAAGGGCTCGTTTACACTTTCAGCTCAGCCCTGGTGTAGCTTCTCTCTCCGACGCAGACGCTCTGCCTCCCTGGTGGGTGGTAGCTGTGTCGACGGGAGAAACTCCCTGCCCACTTGGCGCTGTCCGGCCAGGGGGCTAAGTCCAGGTAACTTCGTGGCTCGGGGGCGTGGAAAATCCACAGGCAGCGACAGAGTGATGGGAGCGGGGGAGTTTGAGAGGGAAGGCTGCCCATTAACCCTTCCCACGCTTCTCTTCCGCAGACTGGAAGCGGTTTGGAGCCACAGGCCAACGGCGAGACGCCCCACGTAGCGGTTATTGTCCGGCCAGGTGTGTCTCCGGGGTGGGGGCGAGGCACCGGGTGGGGACAGCCCCAGGGGTGCTCATTCCTAGAGAATCGGCTGCCGGGGCCTGCGTGTGACCTGGGGGAGGCACAGGAGGGAGGCAGCTGCAGGGCTGGGATGGCTGCCCCCTGCTTGCGGCCTGTTGCCTTCTCCCTCGCTGCGACTCGACGGCGCTGTGTTGGGGTGAGGGTAGGAGACGCTCTTCGAGCTCCTTGATGGAGGGTTCCTGTTATGGAATCTGTAGCGCCCAGACAGCAGTGGGGGGGAGGGGGGGAGAGAGGGTTCCTGTCTTGGAATCTGTACCCTCCTTGGGGTTTCTGCCAGTTGGGGTTAGACTCATCCAAGCTCAGCACGTCCCGCGTGCTCCAGCCAGTGTGGCTGACAGCCGTCGTGGGCCCCGGGAGCAGGTGCGAGAGGCAGCTTGTGCTCTTGGGGGGGGGGGGGGGTCAATGAGCCCTCAACTGCATGGAGTGGTGCTTCAGCAGCAATTCAGAGGGGCCCGGGGCTCTATTCCAGGGCCGCTGTCTCCTCCCCACCGTCAGCAGGCCTGGCTCCAGGGTCAGCCTCTCCAGCTCTGTGGCTCGTCTCTAAACTTCCCCCAGGGCTGGGTATCCCTAGAGTGGTGTGTAGAGTGCCCAGGCCCTCCCAGCTCCCGGAACGGGACTCTGTGTGCGGCTCCAACTGGCATCAGCCCTCTTCTTCCTGTTGGCGTCTAGTTGGAAGCCGGGTCTCCCCCAGCTTTTCTTTCTCCCTGGCCGCAGGGCTTGGTTTCATGTTGTTCGCCCTAAGAGTTCAGCTGTGACTTCCTGAGCTGTCTCTCCGCTGCTGTCGGCCTGTTTCTGATCACGCGGCCGGGCCTCCTAGCTCAGGCTCAGCGCGGCTCCGTACCTGGAGAGTCCTTTGTAGCCAGTTCCCGTCCCTGCGGCCGCGCACGGGAAAGCTGCTCTAATTTGGCAAGAGGTGCTGAGTGTTGAATGGTTCCCTAAAGCCGAGTGTTTAGCTTGCAGCCTGCTGTATCCCTCCAAAGCCAGCGCTTGGCTGCTTGGGCCTGCCTGGATCCATGTGAACCCTGAGGCTGCTTGCAGCTCCTGCTGCCATTCGTGTGACGTTCAGACCTATGCGCTAGAACCGCGTTTCCCAATTGTATTTGACCACAGAACCCTTTTCAGCTTGAAAGAGTTTCAAGGAATTCCTAGGGTTGCCAGGGTAAAAAAATTTTGGGGGGGGGAGCGGGGGAAGAGACCCTCCGTGCCCTGCTGCAAAAAGGCTCTGTCTCTTCAAGAGGGGGTGGGGGGAGTGCCGAGTTCTCACAGAACCACGGGGTTCCACGGAGCACCAATTGGGAAACGCTGTGCTAGAAGCATCTGGTCCGTGGTCAGGGTGCCCCTTCCCGTACTGGGAAGCCAATAAGCCTCGATTTCACTGAGCCGTCTAAATCCACCCCAGACCGTTCCCCCATCCTGCTCCCTTGTCCCGCCCCGCCTCCGGCTTATCAATTTGTCTGTCAGGGTCTCTCGGGCTGGGGGTCGGGTCACCAAAACATTTCAAAGGGCTGCGTGGCAGCTCCTATCCATGGGGCTGGCAAGGCCTACAGAAGCCAGATTTGAGTGCGGGGCCCTGCAAGCCCAGGAGCCGTCAGAGGGCGGTGCCAAACCTGAGCAGTGCTCCCACCCGGAGGCAGAGCCAAGCCCAGCTCCGCAGCATAGGAGCTGCCGCAGTGGGGTGAGGACAGGGCAGGATCTGACTGAAACCAGGGTGCAGCAACTGGGTCAGCTGCCCAAGGCGCCACGCCCTGGGTGTGGCTTGGGCTGGCAGCTTGGCCAGGCCTGTATGGCGGGGCTCAGGGAGGGAGCACTCCCTCCACCCTGACTCACCTCCCTGGGCTGCTCAGGCTGTTTGGATTGGGGCGCAAAGACGCTGCTAAAACGCCTCGTTACAGCTCTGCCCAGCCCCCACCCCGACTATAACTGGGTCGTGACAAACCATAACCGTTTTCGAACAGGCCTGAGCCCAGAGGGGCTGGACACCGCTGGTCCAAGCCGCTGCCGTGGGGTTTCGCTGGCGGTCTGACTTGTGGGGTGCCATTGCCCAATAAATGAGCAAGGCAGATCCTTTCCCAGCAGACTGGTCTCTGCACGTTTGTCCGGTGCTGACGTTAGGCACGCCGGCCTGTTGCTGGAGCCTGTTTAGAAATCAGGCTACCTTCTAGTGATCTGGTACCGAGGCAGATTTCAGTGGTAGGTTAAATCGTAGTCAGTAGTTCTGCAATTGTATCTTTGCGTTCCTTCAGGTCGCCTGGGTGAATCCCGTCTGGTCCCGGTGGCTCATGAACTAAACTGTAATCAGTCTGTTTGCAAACCAGGGCTTTACGTGTCACCCACATCAGAGCTCTTCTTTTGGGGCCTTTCCCCATCCCCTCTGCAGCAAAGACTGAGGCAGAGAATTCATTTCGCTTCTCTGTAACGATGGGCTCTTCCCCGAGTGCTCAGTTAATGCATCTGGTGCCCCTGACTGGCAGAGAGGGGACAATTGGCCAAGCAGCTGGGAATATCCCACACACATGAACATGATTGGTCGAGGGAAAGTCAATAGAGCTTTTGTCCAATCCCTCGTCATTCCGTTGAGGGGTCAATAGGCGCGTGGACACGGGTGATCCAGTTGGCACATTGTACCTGGATTTTCAAGGCAAGGTCCCACACCGACGGCTCTTTAGGAAACAAGTGGTGAGATAAGAGGGCCCGTTCTCTCATGTGTCAGTAACTGGCTGAAAGATGGGAAACAAACGGTAGAAATAAATGGTCCTTTTTTACCATGGAGACACGTGAAACACATTTGGGTGACCCCCTCCGATCTGTACCAGGGCTAGGGCTGGTCAGCGCTTTCATTCGTGATTTGGAAACAGGAAGTGGCCAACGTTGAAGACTTTCTAGATAGTTTTATCCAAAACTGACTGGAAGGAGTTAAAGGATCGCACCAAGCTGGGTGACTGGACACCAACATGGCAGATGAAATTCAATGTTCAGTGCAAACTAATGCATGTTGAAAAATAATCCCAGCTTTACATAGGCCCACCACAGTAATGTTTCACTTTAAAAAGGGGAACTGCGGCCGTTCTCTTCATGTTACTGTTCAAAAAGGGATCTTGCTGTCCCCGTAGATAGTTCTTTGAAAACTACTGCATGGTGCACAGCAGGGCGCAAAATAGGAATTATTAGGAAAGGAATAGAAAATAAGACAGAAAAATACAATAATGCTTCTATATAAATCCATGGAGCGTTCACCTCTTGAAAGCTGTATCCAGAGGATATAGTGGAGGAGCAACAATGACTGGCCGTCTGGAACAACTTCCATCCAAGGAGAGACTAAAAAGAATTAAGCAGCATAGAAAAAAGATGACTATGGGGGGGATAAAACAGAGGTCTCAGATCTCATGAATGGGGTGAGACCGTGAATAGGGAAGCGTTATTTACCCTTTCACGTACTACAGAAGTGTCACCTGGTACAATTGATAGGCAGTGGGCTTAATGCAGACAAGAGAAAATATTACTTTTCAGTATATACCGTTAATCTGTGGAACTCCTTGCCATGGGATGTAGTAATGGCCAAAAGTATTGCACTAGTTACAAAGACTAGAGGATAGGTTTGTCTGTGGCTATTCACTAGGATGGTCAGAGTAGCAGCCTCATGCTCTGGGTGACTCTGAACCCTAGTCATCAGAAGTATGTGAGGAAAATGAATGTGTCAGCCTGTAATGGCTCTGTGCTGTGCACTCCTCAGAAGCTGTGGGGCAGGCGACCGTTGCAGGCAGATTGCAGGGCATAGCGGCCCATGGTCTGACCTGGTGTGGCAGCTCTTGTGCGCTGACCTGGCACTGAATTCCTGTTTTGTGATTCCCAGCTCCACTCCCGAGCCCGGTCGGTGCTGCAGCCCCGTGTCTGCGGGTGTGTTGGTTAGCAGCTCCGCCGCTTGATGCCTGGTCTCCCTTATGTGCTGCAACCTCCTGGCTCCTGTTTGGGCAGGACCCTCCTTCGCCTTCATAGACATTTGCTCTCTGCTCTTCCAGCCCCTCCTCCTCGCTGCTGCGTCCTCCCATCTCTTCCTGCACCTCCCCCTGGCTGCCTCACCCAGTCATGCTCCCTTGGCTTCCTCTGTGACCCTGAGCCCTTCCCTCCTCTTGGCAGCCAGCTGGCATCCACTAGCCCCCCGGCCCACCTTCCCCCTCTCTCCTGGGATCCTTTGGCCCGTGTGCCCCCCCTCCCTGGAATCGGCCTGGAGAGGCACCGCTAACGCCCCGTCTCCTTTCTTGGCAGATGACCGGCCAAAGCCTGTCCCGGTTGTAAGTAAACCTGCCTCCTTAGAGCCAAGTAAATCAGCATCCCCATCTCCCCCGCCTCCCCTGATCGCCGAGGTGGAGCCCGTGCTGCTGGCCGACGTGACGCTGGTGCCGATGGAGAGCCCAGTGCAAGTGGACACTAAAACGGAGCTGCCTGAGGCTCCTGCAGACACACACGAACCTCTTAGAGACACCACTACAGTGCCAGGGGGCATGGAGCAGCCCGAGGAACCCCCTGCCTTGGACACAGAGCCCCAGGAGGAGGCAGCTGCCAGCCCTGTCCTGGCACCCCCGGCCCAGCCATTGCTGATAGAGACACAGGAGGAGGAGGAGGAGGAGGAGGTGCCAGTGGAGATGGTGCCAATGGAGCTGGCACCCCCCGAGGATGCGCCCCTGGAGGAGGAGCTGCCAGCCAAGCCTGCTGCCTCCCCCAGCCCCCCACCCCCCCTGGAAGAGGCCTCCAGCGAGGCTGCTGTTGACTCCAACGGAGTCTTGGAGGAAACGCCGGAGCCGGTGGCCGAGCCGCCCACGTGCCAGCCAGAGCCGGACATGGAGTCTCCCATTGCCCAGCCCGAGGAGCTGGTACTGCCCAACGGGCTGGAGGTGCCTGGCCAGCAGGAGGCTAACGAAGCAGAGGAGCAGCCGGAGTCGGATGTCAGCCCCATCTCGGAGCCCGAGGAGGTTAAGGCAGAGGAGCTGGCTGTCCCAGCCTCGCCCCCTGCGGAGGAGGAGGAGGAGGAGCCGGAGCCGGAGCCGGAGCTGGAGGAAGAGGAGGAGTGCGAAGAGCCCCTGGAGGCACAGGAGCAGATTTCCCAGTGTGAGGCGCCTCTATCCCAGAGCTCAGAGGCGGTCACTCAAGGTGGGGAGCTGGGGCAGGGTGCCCTGGGCTAAGGAGACGGCTGTGGGAGCAGGAAGCAAGGTCCTGTCTAGGGCCCGCTGCCTTCTGGCGGGTAGTGCTGGTGGGGACACGGTGCCTCACGGTGCGTGGGGTCCCTTGCGGCGCCTCGGGGAGCCAGCCAGCGTGGGGTGGGCCCGGGCCAGGGCTCCGGCATAGCAAGAGAATCTCCCTGCAGTGCAGGGGGAGGGGCTCAGGATGGCGGGGGGGTGGCCGGGGCAGGTGTGGGGGTCTCAGTTGCTCACCTCTTCCCTCCAGTAGCTGTGTCGGTGCCAAAGAAAAAGCGGAAAATGAAGGAGTTCAACAAGAAGGAAGCCGTGGGCGACCTGCTGGATGCCTTTAAGGAGGTGGGTGCGTGGCCCTCTGGGACGGTGTGGGCGCTGCGTCTCTCCTTCCCCCCTCACCCCCCCCCCCCCCCAAACTGCTGCCTCGCGTGATGAGCTCTTGTTAGTGCCATCGTGTCTGGGCCACTGATGCACCGTGATGGGACTGAGGATCTGATCTGCAGCAGGGAGTCCGGGTTCTGGGGCCGCCCCCAGCAGGGCCAGTGGGGTGCCTAGTGCCCCCTCTCGCTGGGAGCTGTTTGCTATGGGATGCAGTCGCCTGAATGTGGCTCCAGGGTCTGGGGAGGCTCAGGCTGGGTTCTCCCTCACGTCGTCTCCCTTTTGTTGGCAGTCTCAGAGCAGCGATGGTGCCGCCGAGGTGGAGAACAAGCCCCCAGCCCCTGAGTCCAAGGCGCCTGCCCCCGCCTGCCCCCAGGAGGAGACAGAGGAGACCTGGGAGGAGAAGGAGGACAAGCTGGATCCGGACAAGGTCAAGGCGGCGGATCAGAAGTACCAGTACAAGGAAGGTGAGCCTTCCTTCAGCCAAAGTAGGTGTCCTGCTTACTGCTTCCTCCTTGCGCTCGGGTCGGCCCGGCCTCCTGTGATGACATCCGCTCTGAGCCATCGTGTCTGGGCCACTGACGCTCTGTGATGGGACTGAGGATCTGAGCAGGCGGGGGCCCACTGGTGGGGGGCTGGGAGCGCGCGCCGGCTGCCTCTCTGCGTTTCGCTGCTCTTGGCTTTCACTTCCCCGGGGTCGCTGTCCCGGTGCACCGGCTTCTGCGGAGACTCGACCGCAGCCGGGCCCACTCGCACCCAGCGCGCACTGGAACGGGGAGGGCAGGGGGCAGATCCTTCGCCTCCCACTAGCCCAGGGGGCACTGGAGGGCAGCAGCCCCAGGCCTCAACTGCTGGGCTGGACCCTGCGGGGGGACGCAGCCCTTCGCGTCCGGGAGGGGTGTTAGCAGCGTGCCAGGAGCTGAAGGGCTTGCAACTGCCTTTGCCTTTTGCTCGCTGCAGCTCCCAGCATGCTCTGGGGCCTGCCTGCACGCTTTGCCTGCTGGCTGCCCTGCTGTGGAGCCTCCCGCCGGGCTGTGGGCATGCCGGGTCTGCGTCTGCCAGTGTGGGCTGCCTGCGCGTGACCTCCCACCTTGCACGAGGGTGGTGGGCAGAGGCTGGCGGTGTCCTCCTCCCCCCTGCAGGGAGCGCCTGGGGCCGGTATCGCTCACTGCCTGTGGTGTGGGGCTGCACTTCTCCGCCTGCCCTGCCGTGCCACTTCCCTGCTCCTTCTTCCCGCCTTGCGATGCCCCCCTGGTGTGGGTTGTGGCTGGTGGGGGCACGTTTCAGGGCGCTCTCCTTTCCTCCGCCCCAGAACAATGGAAGCCACTGAACCCCGAGGAGAAGAAGCAATACGACCGGGAGTTCCTGCTGGGCTTCCAGTTCATCTTCGCCAGCATGCAGAAACCCGAGGGGCTGCCCCAGATCAGCGATGTGGTGCTGGACAAGGTCAGTGCCACCACCAGACTGGTGAGGACCTACAGGCATTGGCTTCTTCCGCGGGTGTTTGCGTGTTACCAAATGGGCAAAGGCGGCTGACAGCACTTCCTTCTGTGCTTGGTCGCTGTGGGCTTTGCTATGGCCAGAACATGAGACCCAAGTAGTCCGGGATGGGGATGGGCACTTGGCATGGGACAGGTACCCCTGAGCCAGCTGTGGCCAAGGAGCTGCTCTGGAGTCATCCGGTGCATGCCTTGCCCTTGGGCAGCTGGAAGTTGTAGTGCCCTGTCTGGAGCGGACAGCCTGTTGCTGACCCTGTCTGGGGCGTTGTATAGAGCACAGCAGCTCTTCAGCTGAGCCATGCCAGAGGTGCTCTCCCTCAGTGTTGCCCTGTCCGTGTCTTCTCTCCTTGCTGTGGGAGACACTTGGCGTTTCTCAGCGCGAACGTGCATTGAGGAACAAGCCCAGTTATCCATATATCACGACGGGGAATAAACTAGTTACCAGAAAGAGAGAGAGATCTTGGAGTCATTGTGGAGAGTTCTCTGAAAACATCCAGCCGTGAAAAACGTGAACAGACGGTTGGGAATCGCGAAGAAAGGAATTGAGAATAAGACAGAAAATACCAGACTGCCTCTGTATAAATCCAGGGTATGCTCACATCTGGAATGCTGTGTACAGATGTGGTGGCCTCATTTTGGAGTTGGAAAAGGTTCAGAAAAGGCCAACAGAAAGGATTGGGGGTAAACAGTGAGGTGGCAAATTTTGCAGACGATACTAAACTGCTCGAGGTAGTTAAGACCAAAGCAGACTGTGAAGAACTTCAAAAAGATCTCACTAAAGTAAGTGATTGGGCAACAAAATGGCAAATGAAATTTAATGTGCAGGGCTTGTCAAATGGCGAAAGCTGCTCGCCAGCCCCACACTGCGCATGCGCAAGAGCCATATTGCACACGCACACGCCGCCGGTAAACAGGGCACGCGGCTGAGATCTCGCCACGGGCGAGTAGATTCTATAGTTTGTCGAGCCCTGTTAATGTGGATAAATGTAAAGTAACGCACGTTGGGAAAAATAATCCCAACTAGACATATAATATGATAGGGGCTAATTTAGCTACAACTAATCAAGAAAGAGATCTTGGAGTCATCGTGGATAGTTCTCTGAAGACGTCCACTCAGTGTGCAGCAGCAGTCAAAAAAGCAAACAGGATGTTAGGAATCATTAAAAAAGGGATAGAAAATAAGACGGAGAATATCTTATTGCCCTTCTATAAATCCGTGGTTGCTCACATCTGGAATACTGAGTACAGATGTGGTCTCCTCATCTCAAAAAATATTATACTGACATTAGAAAAGGTTCAGAGAAATGATTAGGGGTTTGGAACGGGTCCCATATGAGGAGAGATTAAAGAGACTGGGACTTTTCAGCCTGGAAAAGAGGAGACTAAGGAGGGATATGATAGAGGTCTATAAAATCATGAGGGGTGTGGAGAAAGTGAATAAGGAAAAGTTATTTTCTTGTTCCCATAATATAAGAACTAGGGGCCACCAAATGCAATTAATGGGTAGCAGGTTTAAAACAAATAAAAGGAAGTTCTTCTTCACACAGTGCATAGCCAATCTGTGGAACTCCTTGCCTAAGGAGGTTGTGAAGGCTAGGACTATAACAGGGGTTAAAAGAGAACTGGATAAATTCATGGAGGTTAAGTCCATTAATGGCAATTAGCCAGGATGGGTAAGTAATGGTGTCCCTAGCCTCTGTCTGTCAGAGGGTGGAGATGGATTGCAGGAGAGAGATCGCTGGATCATTACCTGTTCGATTCGCTCTCTCTGGGGCGCCTGGCAGTGGCCACTGTCGGCAGACAGGATACTGGGCTGGATGGACCTTTGGTCTGACCCAGTACGGCCGTTCTTATGGGTCTGGAACAGCTGCCATATGACAGATGAATAAGACTGGGACTTTTCAGCTTGGAAAAGGCAACTAAGGGGGGATATGATAGAGGTTTATAAAATCATGACTGGTGTGGAAAAATAAATAAGGAAAATGTTTTTTACTCCTAACACAAGAACTAGGGGTCACCAAATGAAATTAATAGGTAGCAGGTTTAAAACAAACAAAAGGAAACATTTCTTCACATGATACACAGTTAATCTGTGGAACTCCTTGCTAGAGGATGTTGTGAAGGTCAAGAAAATAGAGTTCAATGAAGAGTTAAATAAATTCATGGAAGATAGGTCCATCAGTGGCTATTAGCCGGGATGAGCAGGGATAATGTCCCTAGCCTGTTTATCAGAGGTTGGGAATGGGTGATGGAATGGATCACTTGATAATTCCCTGTTCTGTTCACTCCTGGGGCACCTGGCATGGGCCGCTGCCAGCAGACAGGACGCTGGGCTAGACGGCCCTTTGGTCTGTCTCTTATGGGAGTGTGATCCAGCGGTTTCCAGTTCCCTGGCTGGGCGCACCAGCAAGCTGTGTGGCCTGAGCCATTTGGGTGCATGAGCAGATGTCAGACCCCAGCCCTGTGACCCTTCTCCATGGGGTATACTAAGGGTGTTGCTAGTGGGGTCTGACCCTTCCTTCAGCCCCCAGTTGGGATCCTCAGTGGGTTTGCCCCCTTTTCCCTTGCAGGTGAATAAAACGCCGCTGCGACCGCTGGACCCCATCCGCCTGAGCGGGATGAACTGCGGCCCCGACTTCACCCCTTCCTTTGCCAACCTGGGCCGTCCATCCATGGGCAACCGGGGCCCGGTAAGTGCTTCCACGGGGCACCAGCCTCCGCCCTGCTCGCCTGCATGATGATCTCTTGTTTGTGCCATCGTGTCTGGGCCACTGAAGCTCCGTGATGGAACTGAGGATCTGAGCAGGCCCAGGAGTTTGTGCCGGGGCCGTTAGCCCAACTGGCTCGTTCTTCCCTGGGAGGTGGTCCAGCCGGGAGGCCCCAGGTCTGCCTGAGAGCGGCCCATGGGGAGTGGGAAGGAAAGCCCTGATGTCTCCCCTTCCTCCTCCTCAGCCTGCAGGCCTGGGGCCCCGCCGCTCGCAGCAGAGCCAGAGGAAAGAGCCCCGGAAGATCATCGCCACAGTCTCCCTGAACGAGGACATCAAACTCAACAAGGCCGAGAAGGCCTGGAAGCCCACCAGCAAGCGGGCTGCCGAGGAGGAGGATCCCGACAACATCAAGACGCAGGTAGGGAGGTGCTTGTGCGGCGCCACCTGGCTGGGCTTTGCGCCAGGTGGCCCGTGGCGAGCATCTGGGCCACCGTGCCCCATGGGGGAGCAAGGCAGCCGCTGGGGACGGGTATTGTCGGGTGTGTCTGACTGTATCTGCGACGTCCCTGCAGGACCTGTTCCGGCGCGTGCGCAGCATCCTGAACAAGCTGACGCCGCAGATGTTCCAGCAGCTGATGAAGCAGGTCACGGAGCTGTCCATCGACACCGAGGAACGGCTCAAGGGCGTCATTGACCTCATCTTCGAGAAGGCCATCTCTGAGCCAAACTTCTCCGTTGCCTACGCCAACATGTGCCGTTGCCTTATGGGGGTGAGTGCCCTGAGGGCTCAGCTCCTCCGAGGCCTTGGCACCGTCCCGCCACAGAGATCAAAGCTTCTTAGTGCTTTTGTGGAGCAGGGACCCGCGTCTTCCAGGTGGGGACACTGAGGCACCAGAGCTGGGGATGGAACCCAGGAGTCCTGGCCCTGCTGGTTCGGACAGAGCTGGCAGCTGTCCCCGTGTTGGCTGAGGATGCCGGGCTGGTTGGTCACCCACCCTCATCTCTGCTCCTGTCCCTCCCTGCAGCTGAAAGTCCCCACGACTGACAAGCCGGCGGTGACCGTGAACTTCCGCAAGCTGCTGCTGAACCGCTGCCAGAAGGAGTTTGAGAAGGACAAGGACGACGACGAGATCTTTGAGAAGAAGCAGAAGGAGATGGATGACGTGGCCACGGTGAGTGGCCTGTTCCCGGGGTGGGGGGCGAGCGCCGTCCCATTGGGAGGGGGGCCGGCGGGATTTGGCTCTCCTCTGTAAACCCCGCTCCTCTCCCCTCAGTCGGAGGAGAAGACTCGGCTGAAGGAGGAGCTGGACGATGCGCGGGACAAGGCCCGGCGGCGCTCCTTGGGCAACATCAAGTTCATCGGGGAGCTCTTCAAGCTGAAGATGCTGACGGAGGCCATCATGCACGACTGCGTGGTGAAGCTGCTCAAGAACCATGACGAGGAGTCGCTCGAATGCCTCTGCCGCCTGCTCACCACCATTGGCAAGGACCTGGACTTCGAGAAGGCCAAGGTACCTGTGGCCCAGCTTCCCTGCCCTGGGCCTGCTCGGGAGTGCCGGAGCAGCTTGGCACCGAAGGGCAACCCCATTGCAGGCAGGGTGCAGGTGCTGCCTATGGGAGGGGTCAGGAGAGGGTTCGGGAGCTTGTGTGGGGCTGCTGAGGGGTGGGCAGTGGGAGTGGCAGAGGGGTCTGTGAACAATGGGGCCTCTCCAGCCTGAATGGCTCCCCACTTCCCCTGGGTGCTCTCCACGACTCCCCAGGTGGTGGGCTGGTGTGGGGCGCTGCGCTCGCAGCCCGGGGGGGTGAGCTGTGGGGCCTGGCACGCAGCAGCCAGGCGTGGGGAGAGCGTGGTGGTGACGGACGATGCTGTCTCCCCTCCCACAGCCCAGGATGGATCAGTATTTCAACCAGATGGAGAAGATCATTAAGGAGAAGAAAACCTCGTCTCGAATTCGCTTCATGCTGCAGGATGTGATTGACCTCAGGCGGGTAAGGTGCCAGCGTGGCCCCGGATAGGTGGGCATGACCCTACTGGGTAAGATACGTCTGTACCTGGGCAGGGGGGTGCCAGCCCCGCCACGATGTCCTCAGGATAGATGGGGGCTTGGCCTTGCTGGGTAAAGAACCTACCTCGCCCCTACTCCCAGATCCAGGGGTGACTCCCTTGCCCGTTAGAGACAGACATGACACTGCCGGGTAAGGGGTGTGCCCTGCCTCCTTCCTGATAGCTGAAGGCACGTCTGTACCGTGACCCCGTTGCTGGGGTCCTGTGTGGTGAGCGTAGCCCACTGGGTCGTAGCTGAGACTCCCTCCAACAGCTGTTTGGAGCCGTGTCTGTGTAGAGTGAGCCCCTGGTGGGATGCTGGAGAATTCCATACCAGCAACTTGCCCCATCAGGCCCTGCTGGGCCCTTCCCCCTCCTACAGCCACTGTAATCCCCGCTTCCCCCCATGCCCTTTGCAGAATAGCTGGGTGCCGCGGCGAGGGGACCTGGGCCCTAAAACCATCGACCAGATCCACAAGGAGGCGGAGATGGAGGAGCACCGGGAGCACATCAAAGTGCAGCAGCTCATGTCGAAGCAGGACAAGAGGAGAGGGCCTCCCGGCTCCTCGTCTGGAGGTGAGATCCTGGAGCAACTTGCTGTGGGCCCATGCGCCCGGCCGGGGGTACGGGCAGACTGGGCCGAATGCTGGGGCTTTGGGGCTTGTGAGCCTGCTGTCCCCAGGCCTGTGACATGTACAGGCCAGTTGGAAGGACTCTCCCCATGCCCACCAGAAGCTCGTGGTGGTGGCTGATAGTCCTCACGCCTGCTGGGGGGTGGGCCTGTATGCCTGGGAACTGTGAAGCCTAGTCCAAGAGGTGCCTGGCGAGCTGAAGGACTCTGGCTCTGCCCTGTGAGTGCTGGGGGAGGGTCTGTAGGGCTCCATGGTGCTGGAACTGGGGCAGGCACCTGCAGTGAGATCCTGTCTGTCCCCATGCAGGTGGGCGAGGGAGCCAGGTTGCCGATGACGGCTGGAACACCGTCCCAATCAGCAAGGGCAACCGGCCAATTGACACCAGCCGGATAACCAAGATCACAAAGGTGAGTGTGGTGAAGGGAGGATGTCCTGCGGACGGCAGCTCTCCGCAGCCACAGAGCCGAGCTCCCGTCTCGCGTTTCCTGTCAATGGCCCTAGTCCTTATGGTGGCAGAGCTTTGAAAACTGCCCGCGTGCAACCAGGGCAGATGTCGCAGCCAGGAGACGGTGACTCGCCCTGTTCATCCCAAGGGGGGGGGGGGGGAGTTAACTCTGAAACCTGACGGTGGCGCATTTGAATGCCAGCGTTCACTGTTTTGTTGGGGATCACCTTGGCAGGGAGCTCCAGCTCCCCCGCACCCTTTGGTGTCGGCTGCTTCCCCACGAGAGCTGAGTGCACGGTGCCAGGGATAAAGACTACAGCAGTGCCCAGTCTGGAGGCTTTGCTGCAGGATCTAGGGCCAGCTTGATTTGGGGCATGTGGGCTCCTGCCTGTGGGCACCAGCAGCTCCTGGGCATTATGACCCAGAAGGACCTGGGAGCCCGGCTCTGGGGGGATGCTGTTTGCAAGGCCTTTGCCCTTGTGCTGGCATGGACCCTCCCCAGCGTCTGCCAGCTCCCTTCCACGGGGGCAGGGCTAGACAGGAACCAACTCACGCCAGCTCCCTGTGGGTTTCTCTCCGTGCAGCCTGGATCGATTGACTCCAGTAATCAGCTCTTTGCACCTGGTGGGCGTCTGAGCTGGGGGAAGGGCAGCAGCGGAGGATCCGGTGCCAAGCCTGCCGAGTCAGGTACATGGGCAGTGCTTGCCAGCGCTGTGGCGGGAAAGGGGGGGCGCCCGGGCAGTCTGTCTCCGAGGGGCGCGCTGCGTGCACCGGGCTCTGACTCTTCTGCTCTGTGCCCAGCTGCTGACGCCAGCCGGCCGGCCACCAGCACCTTGAATCGCTTCTCGGCCCTGCAGCAGTCGACGCCTGCGGAGAGCCTGGATTCCCGGCGGGTGGTGCAGAGGTGAGTCGCGCCGGCCACGAGCCCTGTTGCGGCCTGGCGAGCGCGTGCTGGGGGACCTCCCGCGGTGCCCGGGCGTGGGGCGGCTGCATGGGCACCGGGGCAGCCCCTTGGTCCCTAACAGTGGGGGGAAGGAGCTTGCCCCAGCGCCAGCCGGTCGCAGGCGTGAGCGGTGTGGGGAGGTATTGCGGAAGCAGGGCACAGCCCCTAACCCTGTAGCTGCCCCTCGCTCAGCCGTGGGCTGGGGGTGTGGAGTGCTGCTCTCCGTACCAGGCCCTGGGTGATACAGCGTTTCAGGCAGTGCCACGAAAATCGGAGCAGCAGAGCCGGGGCGCTTCCAGCTGGCCCCCCCAATGACGCAGGTGCTGCTGAGGAGAAGGTGCTCACGCCTGCAGAGAAGGGGCAAGGCGTTAAGCCCCTGGAGAGCTGGGCGTGTGGGAGCCCAGAGGTGGCTTGGGGGGCACTCGTGTACTTGGGGGTGTTTCACCTACTCTGCCGCTCCCCCAGGGGCAGCTCCAGCCGGGATCGGTCGGAGAAGGCCGGAGAGCGAGGGGACCGCTTGGAAAGGGGAGACCGCTTGGAGCGCCCCGACAGGGGGGAGCGGGCAGACAGGAACAGGCCCCCCATCACCAAGAGGAGCTACAGCAAGGAGACCGAGGACAGGAGCCGGGAGCGCGAGAGGCAGGGTGCCCAGGAGGCTGTCCGGAAGGTGTCCAGCATGACGGAGGAGCGGGACCGGAGCAGGGAGCCAGGTGAGGAGTCGGCTGGGATGGGACAGGGGTTGGCAATCGCTTTTGATGGGGGTGGTGGGTGAGGAGGGCACTCCGAGATTTTGGGAAGCAGTGGAGGGTCCCACTCTTCCATGATATTGATGGAGGTGGAGGTTGGGTGCAGAAGGGAGCATGGGGTCTGGGAGGGAGTTTGGACGAAGGAGGCGGTTGTGGCTTGGGGCACTGGACTGGGATGTAGGGGTTTGGGTTGTGACGAAGGGCAGGGGGGGGTTGTGACCTGGAGCGAGGGAGTGGGGTGTTGGATCTGGGTGTAGGAGGGGAGCAGAGGGTTTGGGTATGGAGAGTAGGGAGGCAGAGGGTAGTGGGAGAGAGGGGCTGGGTTGCCAGAGGCAGGCTTTGGCGGGGAGACTTACATGGGTGAACCCCTGCCAGCAGCCCGGGATGTTTCCCAGGCAGCTTCTGTGCTTGCCCCAGCCAGGCTGCAAGGGGAAGGGGGCTCAGCCCAGTGCCTGTGTGGATAACTACGAGCCGAGCCGGAGGGGAGAGGGCATGGTGCTTCGTGGATGCCTGTCGTTCAAACAGGCAGCTCCCATTGGCCGGATTGTGTTGGGGGGCGGGGCAGTGCCTGAAGTTCCCGAAGTTCCCCCACCCCAGCTGAGTTTTGAAAAGCAGCCGCCTTTCTCGGCAGCGTGTGGGTGGCCGAGGAAGCGAGGAGCCTGCCAGGGGCTCCCCGCTGCGTCTGCAGGCCCGGATGCGGTGGCTTGGCAGGCTGGGTCCAGCCCGAGGGCCGTATTTTGCCCAGGCCTGTGATAGGATCCTTCCCTCCCCACAGTGAAGCGAGAGCCACCGCCCCCTGCTGCCCCGCCCAAGCCAGCGCTGTCGGAGGAAGAGCTGGAGAAGAAATCCAAGGCCATCATTGAAGAGTACCTGCATATCAACGACATGAAGGTGAGACTGGGGCGGGGGAGGCAGGGGCAGCCCGGGCCCTGTGCCCCTGTCATGCCAGCTGCAGAATTACAAGTGACCAGGATCCTTCCTCTGACAATTGGGGTGGATGGGGCGGGGCAGGGCTGGAGCCATCAGCCCTTTGCTGGGGTCCAGCTGAGCTGAGCCAGGCTCCCCAGGCGCTGCAGTGTGCATGAGACAGACACTGGCCGTGCTGAGCCCCCTTTCTCCTGCAGGAGGCGCTGTGGGGTGGGTGGGTGGGAGGGGCCAGGGCCATGCTGAGCCCCCTTTCCCCTTCAGGAGGCGTTGCGGGGTGGGTGGGAGGGGCCAGGGCCGTGCTGAGTCCCCTTTCCCCTGCAGGAGGCGTTGCGGGGTGGGTGGGAGGGGCCAGGGCCATGCTGAGCCCCCTTTCCCCTTCAGGAGGCGCTGTGGGGTGGGTGGGAGGGGCCAGGGCTGTGCTGAGCCCCCTTTCCTGTGCAGGAGGTGCTGCAGGGTGGGTGGGTGGGTGGGAGGGGCCAGGGCCGTGCGGAGCCCCCTTTCCCCTGCAGGAGGCGCTGCGGGGTGGGTGGGAGGGGCCAGGGCTGTGCTGAGCCCCCTTCCCCTGCAGGAGGTGCTGCGGGGTGGGTGGGTGGGAGGGGCCAGGGCTGTGCTGAGCCCCCTTCCCCTGCAGGAGGTGCTGCGGGGTGGGTGGGTGGGTGGGAGGGGCCAGGGCCGTGCTGAGCCCCCTTCCCCTGCAGGAGGTGCTGCGGGGTGGGTGGGTGGGAGGGGCCAGGGCCGTGCTGAGCCCCCTTTCCCCTGCAGGAGGCGCTGCGGGGTGGGTGGGAGGGGCCAGGGCCATGTGGAGCCCCCTTTCCCCTGCAGGAGGCGCTGCGGGGTGGGTGGGTGGGTGGGAGGGGCCAGGGCCGTGCTGAGCCCCCTTTCCCCTGCAGGAGGCGCTGCGGGGTGGGTGGGTGGGAGGGGCCAGGGCCGTGCTGAGCCCCCTTTCCCCTGCAGGAGGCGCTGCGGGGTGGGTGGGAGGGGCCAGGGCCGTGCTGAGCCCCCTTTCCCCTGCAGGAGGCGCTGCGGGGTTGGTGGGAGGGGCCAGGGCCATGTGGAGCCCCCTTTCCCCTGCAGGAGGCGCTGCGGGGTGGGTGGGAGGGGCCAGGGCCGTGCTGAGCCCCCTTTCCCCTGCAGGAGGCGCTGCGGGGTGGGTGGGAGGGGCCAGGGCCGTGCTGAGCCCCCTTTCCCCTGCAGGAGGCGCTGCGGGGTGGGTGGGAGGGGCCAGGGCCATGTGGAGCCCCCTTTCCCCTGCAGGAGGCGCTGCGGGGTGGGTGGGAGGGGCCAGGGCCGTGCTGAGCCCCCTTTCCCCTGCAGGAGGCGCTGCGGGGTGGGTGGGAGGGGCCAGGGCCGTGCTGAGCCCCCTTTCCCCTGCAGGAGGCGCTGCGGGGTGGGTGGGTGGGTGGGAGGGGCCAGGGCTGTGCTGAGCCCCCTTTCCCCTGCAGGAGGCGCTGTGGGGTGGGTGGGTGGGAGGGGCCAGGGCCGTGCGGAGCCCCCTTTCCCCTGCAGGAGGCGCTGCAGGGTGGGTGGGAGGGGCCAGGGCCGTGCTGAGCCCCCTTTCCCCTGCAGGAGGCGCTGCGGGGTGGGTGGGTGGGTGGGAGGGGCCAGGGCCGTGCTGAGCCCCCTTTCCCCTGCAGGAGGCGCTGCAGTGCGTGCAGGAGCTGAGCTGCCCCTCCCAGCTCTACGTCTTCGTGCGGAACGGCATTGAGTCGACCCTGGAGAGGAGCATGATCGCCCGCGAACACATGGGGCTGCTGCTGTACCAGATGGTGAAGGCAGGCTCCCTCTCCAAGGAGCAGTACTACAAAGGGTAAGGAGGCCCCTGCGGTCCAGCGGGGGGCTAAGCCCGGCCATGCCTGGGACCTGGCGAGGGGAAGGGGCTTGGAGCTCTGTCCTTCCTAGGGCGAGGCCTGGGGGTGGGATTTGCTCCCCTGTGGGTGGCCTGTCTGCAGACACCCCAGCTGCCAGCCCTAGGCTCTGACCCGCTGCCCTCTGCTGCCCTCAGGGTGCACGAGATCCTGGAGATCGCGGAGGACATGGAGATCGACATCCCGCACATCTGGCTCTACCTGGCTGAGCTGATCACCCCCATCCTGCGGGAGGGGGGCATCGCCATGGAGGAGCTGTTCAGGTGAGCCACTCGCCTGGCGGGCCCTGCTCCCTGGGGCGCGGCTGGCTGCCCGAGGAGGAGCTGACCCGTGTCTTTGTGCCCTGCAGAGAGATTGCCAAGCCCCTGGTGCCCATTGGCAAGGCCAGCACCCTCCTGCTGGAGATCCTGGGGCTGCTGTGCAAGGGAATGGTAAGTGATGCCCCCGCACCGCTCCCTGCCTGACCCTGCCAACGGGGGCCTCGAGCGGGGAGGGCTGGGGTCACTCGTGGGCTGGTGGCGTGGCCCCCACTCGCCCTCCCTGTCCGGCTCTGGGGCATGGCCTTGATTCCCCTCAGCCCCGGCCCTCCAGCTCCCGGCCCCTGCTCTGCCGCTGCAGGGATTTGGGCTTGGAGGAAGCCCGGCTGGGTGAGCGAGGGCAGGCTCTGAGCCTGGCCCAGCCGCGCAGCCCCGATCCGTGCCGTGCGGGGAGGCGCTTGCTGCTGTGGTTGCAGGAGGAGCTGAGGGTCTGTGGGCGCCCCCTCCAGCCAGCCCTGGCTTGCCCTGCCCCCCCGCGTGAGTCTGCCTGGGAAGCCTGACAACAGGAGAGCCCCCCCCCCCCCCCTTTCCCTGCCCCTTGCAGAGCCACAAGAAGGCAGGGACGCTGTGGAGAGAGGGAGGCCTGAGCTGGAAGGAGTTCCTGCCCGAGGACCAGGATGTGAACAAGTTTGTCACGGAGCAGGTGAGCGGGGCTGGAGCCTCTCCAGGACTGGGGGAGGGGAGGTGCTCAGGGCAGGGGCTCTGGCGGCCTGGAGGCAGCTGCGACTGGAGCTCTGGGTGCTGGAGGACCCCGCAGGGCGCAGCTCCCTCCTTCCCCTCACTGGCTTCTCCTGCCCTCAGAAAGTGGAGTACACTATGGGGGACAGCTCGGACATGCCCAGCCGCAAGGAGCTGACGGCCGAGGAGCTGTGCAAGCAGATGGAGAAGCTGCTGAAAGAGAACTCTAACAACCAAAGAATATACGACTGGATCGAGGTGAGGGCGCTGCCTCCCCGGTAGGGGGTGCTGGAAGGGGCGGGACATGAGGGGGCCCCCAGGTCAGGAGGGAGGCAGCAGGAGCATTGGCTGGAGCTACCTCTGGCCCGGGGACCGCTCTGATGTGCTCTCCCCCCACCAGGCCAACCTGAGCGAGCAGCAGGTCTCCTCCACCGTCTTCGTCAGAGCCCTGATGACGTCCGTGTGCCATTCGGCCATTGTCTGTGAGTAGGAAGGGGGCTTGTCCTGCCGGGGCGGCTTCCCCTCGGGTGACCTCAACCAGCCCGAGTCCTGGGATGGGAGGGGTTGATGCAGTGGGGATCCCATTCCTCGGCCCTTTAGTCCTTTGCATCCCTAAAACCCACAGTACGGGAATGGATTACCCGCTAAGCAAATGCTTATTGGACAGTCGACTGGTCGCTTCCTCTATCAAAGAGGCAGCAAGGCGGGGACAAGGAGGGGGCACTTCAAAGCAGCAGCATTGTGTGGCGCTTGGGGCATGACCCCGGGTTCCTCGCGGCATTGCTGCTTTAAAACACTGCCTGCAGCCCGGGGCCAGCTGAGGGGTCCTCAGGCATCAAGTGGCGTTTCTACGGGGCAGCGCTGTATGGAGCCTGGGGACTCCCCTGCTGTCCCTCAGCTCTGTGCGGCACCTGATGCCAGGCTCCCCGTGGCGTTTCAAAGGGGCAGGGCCGCACGGAGCCCAGGGCCAGCGGGGGAGTCCCCAGCTAACTCCGGGCTCCGTGGGGCGCGTTTGCCTTTGAAGTGTAGCAACAGCCCTCGGCTAATGGAACAGTCCATGCCAAGTGCATCGACTCAATTAGTTACACTAGGGATGTTAAATTGCAAGTGTTTCCCACCTGCTGTGCCCTGGGCTAGGGCAGGATCTGGGGCCCTTGGCCAGTCTGTGGCTGCCCCCCCACCTCTCTCACTCGCTCTCCTTCCCCCGCAGTCGAGAACCCTTACCGGGTGGACACAGCAGTGATCAAAAGCCGGGCCAAGCTGCTGCAGAAGTACGTGAACGAGGAGCAGAAGGAGCTGCAGGCGCTGTACGCCTTACAGGCCCTCGTGGTGAAGCTGGATCAGCCGCCAAGTGAGTGTCCGGCTGGCCAGGGCCCCAGCCGCTGGCTCCCAGAGGGCTGGTGACTCCCGGGAGGTGGGAGGGAGGGGCGTGATGGGGGAAGTCACAGCTCCTCCATTCCAGGCCTCGTCCCACTGATGGTCACGTGCTGGGGCTGTGGCTTGTGCGCAGCGGGGGTGGCCGGGGGGTTATTCCCATGTCCCTCTGATCCCCCCTCTCTCGCCCTCCCCGCAGACCTCCTCCGAATGTTCTTTGATGCCTTGTACGACGAGGATGTCATCAAGGAGGAAGCCTTCTACAAGTGGGAGTCGAGCAAGGACCCGGCCGAGCAGCAGGGCAAGGGGGTGGCCCTCAAGTCAGTGACAGCCTTCTTCACCTGGCTGCGAGAAGCGGAGGACGAGTCGGACAACAACTGAGGAGCACGGGGCCAGGGCCCCGCTGGCCTCTCTGAGGTCTGGACTCGGTTGCATAGAGGCCGCGGGGAGCTGCCCTGCCTCCTGGACTCCCTCCTTTTCCTTTTGTTTTGTTTTCGAGGCCTGTATTGGTTTGTGTCTGATGATAATAAATTGATGCTGAAGGAGGCAGGCATGCTGTCGGGGCTCTGCCCAGCCCCAGCGCAGGGACCCGGATTCATGGCAGTGACGGGGCCAAACTCTGCAGGGTGCAAAGCACCAGAAACTCATGTCTGTTGGGGGCTGTCTCCTCCCCCCATTTATTGCTGAAATATAGAGAGATTATATATATATAAACTTATTACCTTTGGTTTGGGGACAGGACTTTGCTCTCCCGCTCTCCCGTCCCCGGATCACAGCCTGCTCCACAAACCTGCCGGATGGTTTTTTATTTTCAAAAAAATCATTTCAGCCCCCTCCCCCCAAATCTCCCATCTCTGAGATCGGCTTGGGAGCTGCTGGGGCCGTTCCGGGCCAGGGTCCCAGCCCCTCTGTGCCAGGCGAGCCTCCCCTGGGGCCGGCTCTACAGCTCCTTCCCCCCCACGTTTAAGGCCACAATTGTGCGAGCTAGCGAGCGGTGGCTTCATCTGCATCCCCTGTATTTATAGAGCGCCAGATGTTAACGAGCCGCACGCGTAATTATTAAAACAAGGATTCAATTACCGGTCACGTGAATTTGTAAATAATTTTTTTTTGCTTTTCTTTATGGAGTATTTAATTGAAGATTTAAAGGCATCTTTTCACCTTAAACTGGAAATAAAAGAACATTGCTAAAAAACGCCGCGTGTGCCGCTCTCGGATCCTGGCCTGTCTGCGAGGACTCCCTGGCCGGGTCTGCTGCCCCGGCCCTGCAGCACTGCCCTGAGAGTGGCTCCAGGCTCGGCGCCTCTGGGCCAGCTAGGAAGTGGGCGCGTGAGAGTGCCCGGAGCTGGTGCTGCCAGAAAGCCCTGGAGGGGGTGAAGGCTGCGGTGTGGCTCATCACCATCGCTCTGGGCTGGCTTGAGGATCCCAAGCTGTCACCAGCGCCGCAGAAGTCGAAGGAGAAGCCCTCGCCGGTCCCCTCTGGAGGGAGATCCAGGAATCTGAACACGGCCCGGAAGTCCAGCGAAGATCAAGAGCTGCAGGGCAGGTGCCGCCTGCGGGGAGCCTGGGTCCCCAAAGGACTGACCCTTGGTTTTACTGTGGGGCAGGGAGGTGGCAGGAGGGACGGGAGGGAATACAGTCCAGAAGGCCTGCGTGTTTGGGAGAGTCAGCCGCACCAGCCCTGGGGAGGGGCTACATCGACTGGGCTCCTGCCCTCCAAGCTGCAGGGCCCCTGTGGGTGAGGGTGGGGCAGAGCCGAGGTGGATGGATTGTTAGACCCCTAGTGTAAGGCCCAGAGAGCTAATTTGCATGTCTAGTCTGACCTGGTGATAGCAGGTGTTAAATGTCTCCTCTTCCCCCCCCCCCCCCCCCAACCTCGGTATTGAACCCAGGGCTTTGGCTGGCTGCAGCCCCCCCTCCATTGCCTGGGGAGGTAGCGAGAGACGACCCCCCCCCCCCTTGCCCATGGTGCCATACTCCTCTCCTGAATTGGGTGTGGCTTGTAGCCTCTGGGCCTGGCTCTGCTGCCCCCTGAGGCCTCTGTGGTGTATTGCAGGGGGGAGGGGGCACTGAGCTGGGGGGCTGCACCTTGGCATGGCTGGGCAAAGGCCCCTCAGTGGCTTTTTGGGAGCCCCATGGAGTAGCCCCAAGGACAGGCAGGGTGAGATTGCTCTGCCTCTTCCCTGTTCACCCTGGCTGGGCGCTTGCTGCCAGGGGGTGGGGGCTTGCTGCCAAGGGGGTGGGGAGACCCTACGGGTACCAGCGCCCATCGGGGCCTGGGCCGGGACGCTGGCGGGCTCAGGGAACAGAGAACATGACCTGCCTGGGAGAGAGCAAGTCCCTGGGTTTCGTTGTCTGGTGTGAAATGAGCTATGGAGGCCGGTCCCTGGCCAGCAGGTGGCTGGCATGGCTGTCCCTCATCTCATGTTGGCTGCAGAGCCATAACTGCCCACTCTGGGGTAGGGGAGCAGCATGGGGGCAGGTATGGAGCCTGCCTGGGTGCAGGGTGCCATGTGCAGGGAAACTGGAAAAGGGGGAGGGGGCATTTTTGGCTGCTGCTTTGAACTGGGATTGGTTTGTATTAGCCCTGGAGGAGCTGCTTAGTGTCTCAGTGGAGGGCTGGGGTGGGGGCTGAGCCAGGCAGCAGGCTGACGGGCCTGGGTGTGATAGTCTGGCACCTTTGCAGCCTGAGACGGACATGCCAGCCAGGCAGCTCTACTTCCCAGCAAAGGCAGGCCTGGTGCCCACACGAGTGGTGCCAGCTCCCAAGAGCAGGACTGGGCCCTTGGGGAGGGGGCAGACCCTTCCGCACAGTTGGGGTGGGTGTCCTTACCTCCTAGTGCGGTGGTGTCCTCACTATCTGCTAGGGCTTCCTCTGCTAGGGGGACATAGCTCCTGGGGTCCCTGCTGTGTTCTGCTGGGGATTGGAGTGGAGCCCAGCGCTCTCCCATCCTCCCTGTGTCCCTCGGACCCCTTCCCCCAGTGCCTGCCCTGAGTGGGGCTCTGGTGTCAGGCTGCAGGGGAGAGCCAGGGCAGGGCTGGCCTGGGGTGAAGGATTGTGCCACGCCGGCAGTAATACCTGGGAGCCCAGGCTGTGGCCGAGGCCCTACAGGGCTGGTCCTTGCACACGTGTCACATGTTGGGGAAGTCTGCCTGGTTGTGTGGCATGTAGCGTGTGCTGGACCATCCGTGTTACGAGGGTGAGCATGGGCTGCCTTTGCCATGCTGCCTGTCCCAGCCCTACCTGCACGGCGGCAGTGTGCTGCTCTGGGCACGTGGCCATCAGCGTGACAGCTGTGCCCCCGTGTTGCACGTGGGGGGGAGGCTGCTTGCTCTGAGCCCCTCTTCCAGCTCACCAGTGCTGTTAGCCTGGGTGCAGCGGGGGCTCGGGCGCCACTCGTCCCGGGGGGCGAGCCTGGCAGGGCTGTGGGATGGGATACCTGCCATGAGTCGCTCTGGGCAGCGGGGAGGGCTCCCTTTGCAGGGCGTAAGGCAGGGAGGCTGGCTGCAGCGGCTGGGACCGGCTCGTGGGCCGAGGCTGGGGTAGCATTCGGGGCACTGGCTGCAAGTGTGCCACAGGAGGGGAGAAATGATTTGGAGCCCTTGTCCAAATTCTCATGCAGTCTCCCCCTTCCCCTTCCCTCAGTGACCGGCAGAGGGGTGAAAGATGCTGCTTTTATGAGCCCCAGACAAGCTGGGTGGCTGCAGCAGGATCCAGCATGGGCTAAGGGGAGCTCTGAGCCTGGGTGGGGCTGCAGCCCAGCATCTGCAGCCAGCGAGCATCCCGCAAGAAGCAGGTGTCATAAAGAGGAACAAGCTGCCTTCCCCCACCCCTGTGCGCCTGGCAGCAGGGTCTCTGCTCCAGCGCCCCCTCTGGCCGGGACTCAGGGCGTGCCCACAGCAGGGCCCTGCCCGGGGACGGGTTGGGGCACCTGGGTGAAGGATTTCCCAGGGAAGCCAAGGCGGGGCTGTTGCTTTCCGGTGCCCGACCTACTGACCTGGTCCCCTGGGCCGGTGCCTCTTTGGGGTGCGTCAGGCCCCATCCTGCTGCAGAGGGAGAGGTCAGAGGTGTTCCCACCCGTGCTGCTGGGCAGAGTGTTGACAGGGCTGCCTTGTGCTCCGGGCAAGGGCAGTGAGGACGAGGTGGCTGCAGGATGCCTCCTGTCCCTCGTTAGCAGGAGCTGTAGGGCCCCCCCCATCCTCTTTTCCAGTTGGCTGTCTGCCCCCCCTTCCACAGCTCCCCTGTACCCCGTCCCTGGCTGCTGGAGGTGCTTCATCCCAGCTGCCCCACCTCTTGGCAGGCTCCAGTTCGAACCTTTTGGAGGGGGTAGGGCAAATACTCAGTCTATACTATCCCCTGCCCCCCAAGAGGCAGGGCTGCTGGGCTTGGCAGGGAGCTGGCCCCCAGGGTGTGGCGCCCCTCCCCCCCAGTGCTCCTATGCATCTGTCCTGTTCCGGGTTTCGATGCCCAAGCAGCCCGTATGGCTCTCGGCTGTCCCAGAGGAGTTCCTGAGCCCGTGCCCAGCCTAAAGCAATCAGCTCTGCCCAGCCTGCACCATGCTGGGGCTGGAGCAAAGGAGCCTCGGAGGCAGCGCGATGCCATGGGCGCTGGAAACAGCCTCCCCGCTGCTGCTGGCCCCGACCGTCCGTGCCGGCCTGGGAGCTGCCAGCCTGGACGCCGGGCGTGGTGTGGCTGGGCCTGAGGGTTGGCCCCTACCTGGTCCGATCCTGCTCCGCCCCTCCTCTCCCACCCCGCTTTTTTAAAGAGCCTGCCCCAGGCCGTCTCTTGCTGGAGCAGCGCTCCGAGGCGCAGCCCCCTCACGGTCACGCTGGCCTACAGCCCCCAAGGGGGCGGCCATGGGGCACCGTGTCCCAGCGTAGGCGCTGTAAGAGCTGGGGCTCTTCCCTGCCCCAGCCCGAGTGCTGAACGGCACCACCGGCTGAGCCCTGCTTAGAGCTGCTGAGGCTGGGTCCTGGCGGAGGGGGGAGGTGTGGGCCTTGCAGCCAGCCTGGCGGTGGGGGGCTGTGCTCCAGAGAGGGCAAGGGCCCTCTTCCCTGGGGCAGGTGGCATCAGCTGCGGCTGCATGTCGCTCGCAGACCAAGGGAGCGGGCGAGGGGCCTAAGGGGATTCTGCAACCCCCTGTAGAGTGGCCCCCCCAATTGCCAAGGCGACATGGGGCCCTTCCCTCGGTGGCTACAGGCCCGTTCCCTAAGATGCACCAGGCGCTTGAGCAGCGGAGGGCGTGGGGGGCAGGGAAGGCCTCTCCTGTGGGGGTTGGAACTCGGGGGTCTGGCATGGCCGTGCGGCGTGGGGCCCGGTGCTATGGAGGAGGGGCGAAGTGACGGGGTGGTGGAATATGCTCCAGGCTGGGGCCCTTTCAAATCAACAGGTGGCTGGGCGAGGAGAGCTATGGGGCGGCGCGCACCGTGGGTCCTGCCCTGCCTGGCTGCACCTCCCCTGCTGCCCGCTGGGGGGAGCCGGGCGCCAGGCCACAGCTCTCCTCCATTCCCTGGCCCAGCGGCTCAGAGCCGGGAAAGGGGGTCAAGGAGGGGCCGGGGGTAATGGCTTTCCTGCAGCCCTGGGGGCTGACACCCAGGGAGGGCTGTGAGCATGCAGACGGCTGTGGAGAGCCTAGGCCAGCTGGGAAGCACAGGGCCTGAGTCCGCCCCCCGGGCTGTTTCTCCCGGAGCGGACTCCAGCGGGATGTCACAGTCGCTGGCTGGGACCGGGACCTGTCCGCCTGCAGGGAGAGAGATTCGTGTCACGGGTCACTCCTGGGAGGAGCATGGGCCCCGTGGTGCCTGGCTTCTCAGCTTCACCGTGACCCCTTGCGGACCCCAACGGTACAGCCCCCCCTTCGGAGGGAGGGCTAAGCCCAAACTCCACTGTTCTGGGTGCAAGGAGAAGGGGCCGCAGCCCGGAAGCCCGGCTGCCCCAGGCTGGGGGGGGGGGGGGCTGCAAGCCAAGCCCTGCTGCCCTCGGTGGGGAGACGAGGGGGCTGCAGCCCTAATGGAGCTTGGCCTTCAGCTTCAGCCCTGGCTCCCGCAAGTGTAATGGCGGCTCAGGCAACCCCATTAAAATGGGGTCGTGACCCACTTTGGGTCTCAACCAGACCCACAGCTTGAGAACTGCTGCTCTAGAGCATTCTGCTGCAGGCCTGAGGGAAAAGGTGGAGACGGATAAAGGAGCCCGTAGCAAAGTGCTGATCTGGGCCATGGAATGGGGCCGGGGGGAGGTGTCTGTCTGGGCCGTGGAATGGGGCCTGGTGGGGCCTGTTTGGGCCATGGAATGGGGCCTGGAGGGGGGAGGTGCCTATCTGGGCCGTGGCATGGGGCCTGGAGGGGGGAGGTGCCGATTTGGGACGTGGCATGAGGCCGGGGGGGAGGGGTGCGCCTATCTGGGCTGTGGCATGGGGTCTGGGGGGGGGTGCCTATCTGGGCCGTGGCATGGGGCCTGGAGGGGAGAGGTGCCTATTTGGGATGTGGCAAGGGGGGGGGTGCCTATCTGGGCCGTGGCATGGGGCCTGGAGGGGAGAGGTGCCTATTTGGGATGTGGCAAGGGGGGGGGTGCCTATCTGGGCCGTGGCATGGGGCCTGGAGGGGAGAGGTGCCTATCTGGGCCGTGGCATGGGGCCTGGAGGGGAGAGGTGCCTATTTGGGATGTGGCAAGGGGGGGGGTGCCTATCTGGGCCGTGGCATGGGGCCTGGAGGGGAGAGGTGCCTATTTGGGATGTGGCAAGGGGGGGGGTGCCTATCTGGGCCGTGGCATGGGGCCTGGAGGGGAGAGGTGCCTATTTGGGATGTGGCAAGGGGGGGGGTGCCTATCTGGGCCGTGGCATGGGGCCTGGAGGGGAGAGGTGCCTATTTGGGATGGGGCATGGGGCCTGGAGGGGGGGTGCCTATCTGGGCCGTGGCATGGGGCCTGGGTGCTTTAAACAGGAGTCTGCGAAGGTGGAGGCTAGTAAGAATTAGCCCTGTCCCCTGATCAGGAAACAGGCCCAGGACTTTGCTGAGGTGGCCAGGGCTTAGGGGAGCTTGGTCCCTCACTGTGGCTGCACCCCTGAGCTGTGCTCTAAGGAAGAGCCAGACACAGAATGGATGCAACAGAGCCAGTGGCTCTCCTGTGAACTGAAAGGAGGAGCCCTCCGAAGAGACTTGGCCTGCAAGCGCAGACCTCCGGTTGGGATCTCGCAGACACAGCTGTGAGCTGGGCTACGACAGGCGGGGGAGCTGGCTGGAGGTGTGTTGGAGCAAGAGATCAGGAGTGTCTGGCTGTTGTGTGGGCACCTAAGCCTTTCAGCCACCCCGCTATGGGCACCACTGCTCCGGGTGTGCTCAGTGAAAGGCTGCGGGGCTGAGAGCTGGCACCACGAGATTGAGGTGGGTGAAGTGTGGTAAGGGGTGTGCAAACAGGGTGGTAGGTGGGGGGGATTGGGCAGGGGCGAGGCTGTGACAGGACCCTGGAGCCAAGGGAAGCAGGCATGTCCCTGCCCTGGCCTGGTTACTCTGACACTCACTGTGGCTGGCTCTGCTGTTTGCTGACCTCACTACTGGGCTGGGGCCAGCCAGCCGGGCAGTAATTAGCTGGGGAGCTCTTCCCAGCTTACTGGCTGAGCCGGCTCAGCTGGAGCACTGGGAGATTAACAAATTGAAATATTAGGCTGCACAAAGTGCCCAGTAGGATTAAAGGGAACTTTCTCCACGGAGACACAGGGCCCAGCGGGCGCTGGCCAGAGCCTGGCAAGCCACGCATCCTGCCCCACGGAGCACCCTGTGATGGCAGTGCCATGGGGAGCTGGGGGCAGGACCAGCCAGCCAATCGTACTGAGAGTCAAACTGCCACAGCCCCTTTGCCCTTCTCAGAGGGAGTCGCCACACCCTGGCGCTCAGCCACCTGCCTGCAGGTGCTGGGCTTGTGACCGTCTCCTTGTGGCTTCCTGGAGGCTGTTTTGGGGGCTGGGCTACATCTGGGCCAGGCAGCTGCAGAGCCAAGAGCAGCCGCCCTCCCTGAAGCAGCACCAGCTCATAAGCTGCCACAGTCCCCGGTTCCCACCTAGGGCCGACGTGCCAGGACTCCCAGCGGGGTCTGGTGGGCACGGGGGCAGGGAGAGGTTGGCCTCGGGTGCCGCAATGTGGTCTTCAACCACCAGATGGCGACGGAGGCTCACAGCTCCTGGCAGGGGGCGCTGGATGTGGAGAGGCGGGTATTTAATCGAGTAGTCGATACAAATTCTATTGACTAGTCCATAGGCAGCCAGGCTCAGTCCCAGCCCGTGCTGGGTGCAGGACCAAGAGCTTTGCCACTTAAAAGGAAGTAGGAGCCAGGCAGAGCCCATGGTGGGCTGGGACCTCCGGCGGCCAGGGGCTGCTGCTGTGACCCGGCTCCTGTCTGTGAGCGGTCCCCTCCCCACTGGGATCCCTTGCAGAAACCGGATGCTTTGCAGCAGCAGCCCCTGCCTCCCTCCCCTACTGCCTCTGAGAGGCAGCAGTGAGGGCGGGCAAGTGGTATCGCTGGAGGGAGCCAGCTTTTAAGCTGACTCCCCCTAGCGCTAGCTCCTGCTCCCCCCCTTGCTGCCTCTGATACAGGTTACTCTCTCAGACTAGCCAATAAGCATAGGCTGTTCTCTTACATCCCTACTTTGGACTCTAACTCTTGTCTCCCTGGGCACATGCTGCGTGGAGTCAGGGGCTGGTCTCGCTCTTACGTTTCCTTGGCTGCGAGGCTGGTGTTTGGCTGACCCCTAGCACGGTGCTGCGTGACAGCGATCCCGCCTGCTATATCCTGGTTCGGGGACTGGTTCCCACTTTCTCCTGCAGTGGAGGAGTGCCCTGCCCCAGAGCCCTGCTGTGGATCAGCACCGATCCTCCTGACCCAGACAGCAATGGAGCTGGCACTTCACTCAGGGGTATTGTTAGGGTGATAAGAGGTCATGGCTTCAAAGCAGGCTCCAGATGTCTCTCCCAGCAGCGCCTGGTCAGGATCAGGGCCCATTCCGAAGACTGTGCAATCTACAGAGGTGAATGCTGCACTGGGGGTGTGTGTGTGTGTGTGTGTGTGTGTGTGTGTGTGTGTGTGCTGCACTGGGGGGAAGTGTGTGTGTGTGTGTGTGTGTGTGTGTGTGAATGCTGCACTGGGGGGAAGTGTGTGTGTGTGTGTGTGTGTGTGTGTGAATGCTGCACTGGGGGGAAGTGTGTGTGTGTGTGTGTGTGTGTGTGTGTGTGTGAATGCTGCACTGGGGGGAAGTGTGTGTGTGTGTGTGTGTGTGTGTGTGTGTGTGAATGCTGCACTGGGGGGAAGTGTGTGTGTGTGTGTGTGTGTGTATGCTGCACTGGGGGGAAGTGTGTGTGTGTGTGTGTGTGTGTGTGTGTGAATGCTGCACTGGGGGGAAGTGTGTGTGTGTGTGTGTATGCTGCACTGGGGGGAAGTGTGTGTGTGTGTGTGTGTGTGTATGCTGCACTGGGGGGAAGTGTGTGTGTGTGTGTGTGTGTGTGTGTGTGTGTGAATGCTGCACTGGGGGGAAGTGTGTGTGTGTGTGTGTATGCTGCACTGGGGGGAAGTGTGTGTGTGTGTGTGTGTGTGTATGCTGCACTGGGGGGAAGTGTGTGTGTGTGTGTGTGTGTGTGTGTGTGAATGCTGCACTGGGGGGAAGTGTGTGTGTGTGTGTGTATGCTGCACTGGGGGGAAGTGTGTGTGTGTGTGTGTGTGTGTATGCTGCACTGGGGGGAAGTGTGTGTGTGTGTGTGTGTGTGTGTATGCTGCACTGGGGGGAAGTGTGTGTGTGTGTGTGTGTGTGTATGCTGCACTGGGGGGAAGTGTGTGTGTGTGTGTGTGTGTGTGTGTATGCTGCACTGGGGGGAAGTGTGTGTGTGTGTATGCTGCACTGGGGGGAAGTGTGTGTGTGTGTGTGTATGCTGCACTGGGGGGAAGTGTGTGTGTGTGTGTGTGTGTGTGTGTGTATGCTGCACTGGGGGGAAGTGTGTGTGTGTGTGTGTGTGTGTGTGTATGCTGCACTGGGGGGAAGTGTGTGTGTGTGTGTGTGTGTGTGTGTGTGTGTGTGTATGCTGCACTGGGGGGAAGTGTGTGTGTGTGTGTGTGTGTGTGTGTGTGTGTGTGAATGCTGCACTGGGGGGAAGTGTGTGTGTGTGTGTGTGAATGCTGCACTGGGGGGAAGTGTGTGTGTGTATGCTGCACTGGGGGGAAGTGTGTGTGTGTGTGTGTGTGTATGCTGCACTGGGGGGAAGTGTGTGTGTGTGTGTGTGTGTATATGCTGCACTGGGGGGAAGTGTGTGTGTGTGTGTGTGTGTGTGTGTGTATGCTGCACTGGGGGGAAGTGTGTGTGTGTGTGTGTGTGTGTGTGTGTGTATGCTGCATGCTGCACTGGGGGGAAGTGTGTGTGTGTGTGTGTGTGTGTGTGTGTGTGTGTGTGTGAATGCTGCACTGGGGGGAAGTGTGTGTGTGTGTGTGTGAATGCTGCACTGGGGGGAAGTGTGTGTGTGTGTGTGTGTGTGTATGCTGCACTGGGGGGAAGTGTGTGTGTGTGTGTGTGTGTATGCTGCACTGGGGGGCAGTGTGTGTGTGTGTGTGTGTGTGTGTGTGGGGGGCAGTGTGTGTGTGTGTGTGTGTGAATGCTGCACTGGGGGGAAGTGTGTGTGTGTGTGTGTGTGTGTGTGTGTGTGTGTGAATGCTGCACTGGGGGGAAGTGTGTGTGTGTGTGTGTGTGTGTGTTGGGGGGGAGGACGGTAGGGTCCAACCGGTAACTGTTTGCTGTAAGAATAAACATATGTGCCTATCTGTGGTCCGGCGGTGGCTGCCCGGCTGATTGCCTACAGGCATCGCAGCAGAGGAGGGTCTGGAATAGGGATGCAAAATCCTGATGAATCGGTTAACTGGTTAAACATTAGATCAACGTAACATTTAATCGGCTAAGTGGGATCCTGAGAGGGAGACTGCTCCACCCTGGGAGGCTCCTGCTCCCAGCCCTGCATGGGGCTGGCTGCTGGTTCTTGGCCCCCATGCTGGGGCAGCAAGAGGAGTTGGGGCTGGTTGCCAGCCTCTGGCCCCAGCCATGTGGGGCTGTCTGTTGGGGCTGCTCCTGGAGAACCAGTTAACCATTACCCAGCAGGGTAAAGGTGATGCTTCCTGGGATAACCAGTTACCTGTTCACCTCCGTAGGCTGGAGGGGGATGGGAAGGAGCGGAGGGCAGTGCCAGCAGCTTTGCAGGAATGAAGCAGATGCTGGTGGCAGGAGGCTGGTGTGGTTGGCAGAGCGGGGAGCAGGAGCACGAGGGAGGAGGAAAGCAGAGCTGTGAAGTGCCTTGGAGGACAGTGTGATGGGGAGCCAGGGAGGGGAGACATGGTCAGCGGGTGGGAAGGGGGCTGAGCAGCTGCATTTGGAATGGCTGGGAGCCAGGCAGCCGGCATCTGGACTGCGGGGGGTTACGGGATCGCACTAGATGAGCGTGTGGGCTCGGCGGGCGTGCAGACAGAAAGGCAGCGGGGGCCCTGCTGTGGAGGGGGGACATAGCGGGGCTTGGCCTAGGTGTGTGAAGCAAGGACAAGGTAGGAGTCAAAGCTGGCCCTCCAGATATGGGCCAAGGGGCTGGCGAGGCCGGTGAGCTGATCTGAGCCACTCAGCAGGAGACGGCAGAGACAGGCCGGGTGTGGGGCTTGCTGGTGGTTCCAAGATCCCCGAGTGAGGCTGTGAAGGCAGAAGGAAGGGGGCCAAGGAAGGAGCCCTGTGTACCCCCCTGCAGAGTAGGGGAGAGGGGGATGCTTCTTGCGGAGCAGTCTGAGCTAGGAGGGAGGGGGCAGGAGTGGGTGGCGTGGGACAGAACATCTGGTCACGTCACTGGGGCAGAAGGGGCCCTGAGTGCCGGCCAGGAAAAGGCCGCTGGGAGCTACCGTGGGGAGCTGACCGTGTGTCTGCTCCCCGGGAGAGCCAGTGCCTGGTATTAGGCTGCAGAGGGGGCGGCCCAGCCTGCAGCTTTGCTCAGGCAGCACATGGGCCTGACAGCCAGGAGCTGTTCCGCATCCTGACCCAACCCTCGTCTGCGCTGGACGAGTTGCCCCGGGCTGCATCCAGGGGAGCAGAACCGGTGCCGAACATGCTTCGGCTGCCAGTGCAGCCCGGACGAGCCCACGTTCGGTGCCAGCTCCGGTGCCGCCTCTGTGGGCCGTTGCGCCGTGCGCCGCTCCCTCTGGGGCGTGCAAAGGAGAGTGGTGTTGGTGCAGACACGCTTGGCGTGGTGGCCATGATCTGCCCCCTGCTCCGGATTCTGCTACCCTCATGCACTGCTCTGTGAGCTGCCCCGGTCACTTCAGAGGGGCACAGCGGGAGCCCGGCCCGTGGGAATGAACATGCTCCATCCCACCCTTGGCATCCACAGCAGTGCTAGCACGGATCCTGGTCCCTGTTCTCCCATTGGTCTTTTCTTCCATTGGTCTCTGACGGGAGAACCTGTGCCCTGTTTCCCAGCTGCAGTTTCTCATCTTCAATGGGACATTTTTTTGGGTGGGGGGTGGGAGGGGAGGAGGAGGAAACAGTGGACACTGTAGCTGTTTCCATTAGGGATGGGGGTGGGGAGGTCCTGCTGTGCAGAATTGGGTGTATCCGCAGGTTCACAGCCACGTCTCCCCTCCCCACAGGGCTCTTCCTGGCCTTGAGGGACTCTCGTGCTGTGCGGGCTCCTGTTCAGGCTGGCAGGGCGAGTCAGCAGAGCAACTCTGCATGTGCCTGGAGCCAGATGCTCTATCACAGTTTGTCTGACTAGGCGAGGGGACTGCACTTCCCCCAGGAAGGGCTTTCTTTACTAAAAGCACGTTGCTTGAACAATGGGGTTTTTGAGAGTGGAATTTATGCCAACCCGCTTTAAAACTCCTCTTTGTCTTGTGCTGTCTGTAGTCTCACTCACACACACACACACACACACACACACACACACACACCTTTTCAATCCACAACCACAGACACACACACACACACACACACCCCTTTTCAAACCATAACTACAGACAGATACACACACACACACACACACGACACAGACAGATAGACACACACACACACACCCCTTTTCAAACCACAACCACACACACACACCTTTTCAAACCACAACCACAGGCAGACACACACACACGACACAGACAGATACACACACACACATGACACACACCCCTTTTCAAACCACAGGCAGAAATGAACTTTGGAGAGAGGCCTCCCCTTCAGTCAGTCCTCAGAATTGCGTCCCTAAGACCAATGAGGGGCCTCTTTTGCCACCTGCTCCTCTTTGAGGGTGTGAATTGTCCTCTGTGGTTGTCCCTTCTTCAGCAGCTTCAGTGCCAATGTTGCCTCATGGGTCACCTACTCCAGCATCTCCTCCCTCTTCACCAGCTGAGCTCTGCTTCTCGACTCCTGCCTGCAGCACTCCAAGCTGCGTGGCCGACCCTTCCCTTTACCGCTGCACTCAGCACTGGCTCAGAGGTGCACTCGCCTGTTCTTGAACATCACACCTGGATCCTGTGCTGGGCTGCTGGGTCCTGGGGAGTTCCTCTGTCCCTCAGAAGGGTTAAGAAGATGGCAGAGAGAGCAGAACCATCATGCATATGATTGGGTGGCTCCTTCCGATGATACTCAGCTGCTCAAGATAGTTAAGACTAAAGCAGACTGTGAAGAGCTTCAAAAAGATCTCACCAAACTAAGTGATTGGGCAACAAAATGGCAAATGAAATGTAATGTTGATAAATGTAAAGTAATGCACATTGGGAAAAATAATCCCAACTATGCACACAATATGACGGGGACTACTTTAGCTACAGCTACTCGAGAGAGAGATCTGGGAGTCATGTTCTCTGAAAACATCCACTCAGTGTGCAGCAGCAGTCAAAAAAAGCAAATAGAATGTTAGGAATCATTAAAAAAGGGATAGAGAATAAGACAGAGAGTATCTTATTGCCTCTATATAAATCCATGATATGTCCACCTCTTGAGTACTGCGTACAGAGGCGGTCGCCTCACCTCAAAAAAGATATCTTGGCATTGGAAAAGGTTCCAAAAAGGGCAACAAAAATGATTAGGGGTTTGAAACAGATTTTATATGAAAAGAGACTAAGAAGACTTGGACTTTTCATCTTCGAACAGAGGAGACTAAGGGGGGATAAGATAGAGGTCTATAAAATCATGAGTGGTGTAGAAAAAGTGAGTGAGGAAAAGTTATTTACTTGTTTCCATAACATAAGAACATGGGGTCATCAAATGAAATGAATAGGTAGCAAGTTTAAAACAAACTTAAGGAAGTTGTTCTTCACAGAGTTGGCCTGTGGAACTCCTTGCCAAATGAGGTTGTAAAGACCAGGACTTCACCAGGGTTCAAGAAAGAACTAACTAAATTAATGGCGGTTAAGTCCATCAATGGCTATTAGCCAGGATGGGTAGGGGTGGTGTCCTAGCCTCTGTCTGAGGCTGGGAATGGGTGACAGGCGAGGGGTCACGTGATGATTCCCTGTTTTGTTCCCTCCCTCTGGGGCACCTGGCATTGGCCACTGTGGACAGACAGGACACGGGGCTGGATGGACCTTTGGTCTGACCCAGTCTGGCCGCTCTGATGTTCTCTAGCGCTTGTTACAGGACACAGTTTGTCATCTCCCTGGGCATTCTCCAAGCAGCTCTGGATGCGATACAGGGTGTGTGCCGTGGCTGGCCGTGGCCCCTGCCCTTAGCTATCTGGGTGAAATGGCGTTTTCAAGACTGTCATTAAAGGGAGGATCAATGTGGTAGTTCCAGTGGCTGAAGGAGGCTCCTGTCACCACAGAGACATGTGGGGAGGTCCTGGCCAAAATAGACCTCAGAAAGGTCTTATCCGAAGACGTGGATGTGAGCTCACCAGGGATGCTTTGGGGAGCCACAAATGTGGCTGGGGAGCCAGGCTTCTCTAGACAGTCAGTTAGGTTAGTGAGATGCCAGACAGATGAGGTAAAGCCAGAATCATTCTCATGTTTACACTGGCAGCTTCTTGCGCAAGAACTCTTTTGTGGAAGAGTTCTTGTGCAAAAACTCTTCCACAAGAGAGCATCTACACTGCCATGTGCTTTTTCACAAGAGATGTGCTTTTGCACAAGAGCATCCATGGCAGTGTGGACACTCTTGCGCAAGAAAGCTCTGATGGCCATTTTAACCATAGGGGCTTCTTGAGCAAGAAATTCATGTTGCCTGTCTACACTGGCCTCTTGTGGAAGAGCTCTTGCGCAAGAGGGCTTGTTCCTCGTGGGGAGCGGAATAACTCTGCCGGAAGAAGCCCTGTTTTCCAACGCTGTACTGTAAATTTACTTCTGGAAGAACGTTCATGCAGTGTAAACAGCCAGCAAGTTTTTGCGGAAGAACGGCTGTTCTTCCTAAAGAAGCTGCCAGTGTAGACATAGCCTTGGACTTTAGGATTTGCCACAAACCACATCCTCCGAGCCCCCCCTAAAAAGTTCTCTGCTGTTCTTTGGACTGGACTCTCCCTGCATTGCTCCAGCCATGTTCCAACCAGCAGGGGGCACAACTTCTTCATGCAGTCATTAATCCAGTGCTGCTATTTACCCATGCTGGTCCCAGCATCTCCGGAGAGCCATGGCGGGACTCCAGTTTTCTGGGAGATGGGTTTAGCCAAGAACCCAACTGAAGATGGCATTGATCGTGCCTGGCTTTTCTGCCCCAGTAGCTTCCTGGCCAAACCTCACATAAGACAAAGCCCCCAGAAAGATATTCAGGACACTTGCCTATGCAGAGGCCCTGGGAGACTCAAGGGTATTCCTGGGTGCTAAACTGGTGCTGCACAGTCCTGATGTCTCTAAGCAATTGATCCTATAGGCAGATGCCCTGGAGCCGGGGCCTGGAGTATCCCAGACTCTGGAGGGCAGCAGGGTCGAACATGCCAAATTTCCTTGGCGGAAAAATTGTTCCCTGCTAGCCACACTCCCCTTCTGTGAACATCAGAATGGCCACACTAGGCTGGACCAAAGTATCCTGCCTTCCAACAGGTGCTTCAGAGGGCATCACCAGAACAGGTACTCATCAAGTGATGGATCCCCCTGTGAAATGGGCAACACCAGCATCCCTGCACATTAGATAGCACCCGGTCCAGTGTCTTTCCTGATGCTGCGACCAATGTGCACGATACCACCAGTGTAATGCTGTGACTTTGTGCACCACCCTGGCAGCCCCCTTTGCAAGGTCCTGACCAGCTCTGTCCTTTGCTGGGCAATCACTCCCTGGCATTGTCTGCAGCAGGCACATAACACTGGTGAGGCCACATCGGGAGCATTGTGCCCAGTTCTGGGCCCCCCATTACAGAAAGGATGTGGACGCATTGGAGAAAGTCCTGCAAAGGGCAACAAAAATGATTCGGGGGCTGGAGCACATGACCTATGAGGAGGGGCTGAGGGATTTGGGCTTATTTAGTCTGCAGAAGAGATGATGGAGGGGGGATTTGATAGCAGCCTTTAACTACCTAAGGGGAGTTCTAAAGAGGATGGAGGGAGACTGTTCTCAGTGGTGACAGACTGAGGCGCAACGGTGTCAAGTTACAGTGGGAGAGGTCCAGGTTGGATAGTAGGAAAAACTGTTTCCCTAGGAGGGTGGTGAAGCACTGGGATGGGTTCCCTAGGGAGGGGTGGAATCTCCATCCCTAGAGGTGTTTAAGTCTCAGCTTGACAAAGCCCTGACTGGGACGGTTTAGTTGGGTTGGTCCTGCCTTGGGGAGGGGGCTGTACTCAATGACTCCTGGGGTCTCTTCCAGCCCGATGATTCTAATACATTTCTCCCCCCTGCTAACACCAGCTCTGCTCCCCTAGTGCTAGCAGCATCCAGAGCTCCAGGGAAGCTGGGCTACCCAGCAGAGGCTGATGTGATTAAGGGAACGCTGTAGCCAGCTGCTACCTGACATGTTCAGAGCCTCTTTATAGCAATTACGGTAATTCCCATCTTCAAGCACAGGACCCGTTTCCCTGTCGAGCTCCCTGTCTAGCAAACAAAGCTGGCCAGTGGCTAGCATGAGCCGACAGTTACTGTGTCCCTTGTGATAGCAAACCCTTTCTGTCCTGGTGATAAGATCGCCCCCTTAGGGCAAGGCAACTGCCCCCATTTTATATGAGCCCCAGAGGTTGTAGCCTGGGCTGTAATGAGCTCAGATTTGTGGAAGTCTGTAGTGACTGCTCTCCAGCTGATCGAACACAGATAGGGAGGCTGCTAGCTGACATCTCAAAGGAGGAGACACAGAGGCTGTCAGCTGGTGCGTGGCTCTGTGTCTCACCCTGTTGGCCTGGGCAAGGGCCAGCAGCTTACAGCCTTGATATGCGGCACTGGGCACATATGGTGCATTCCTTCTGGGTGCCAGAAGTCACCACCTTCCCCCCCACACACACACTGGGGTGCAATGGCCACATGTTTACTGACTGGGAGAGCCCTGCAGCTATTTGCTTTCTATCCATGGCTACCCACCGCCGGGGATGTCGGTGCGGCGATCCCGGGCTTGTTTTTGTGGATGCGGACACAACATTTTGTATCTGCATGGGGCTCTCCTGACTGGCCTGCTCTGTCTAGAAAGGGGAAACATCCTACCACTGCATCAGCTGTGTTTTCCCAAGCTGTATCGTCATAGTGTTGCCTGCTTGTATTGCCAACCTTTAGCCCTCTTGGTTTACGCTTTCCATCCTGTGCACAGTGCAATGAAACGAACAATGGGCCATATGCCATAGCCCCGCCCTCCGGCCAGCTGGGGCAAAGACAGGTAAAGCCATAGTCCTCCTTGTCTATTTTATAGCCCACTGGCCAGTGCAAGACTCTTCTCCCTTAAAACTTTCTCCTACGGGTGAATTGTTTGCCAGCTGTGTGTGGTTTCTTGATTTTTATTTTAATTACTCAGAGTTTTTTGCCAGCTACTTCCCGCAAATCATCAGTTGGCTGCAGCTTGACTGCGGATAGCTGGTGGAGGAGCTGTTTGACTGGGCGCATGAGTCACCTGATTAGGTGTCCGTGATGTAACTGAGTGAGAGCCAGGGTCCCAATGCAAGTGCTTGTGACGGTGCCGTGGAATGATATTTTGGGGCAATCTTTGTGTCTGGTTGTTTGAATGTTTCCACCACTGAAGTCCCAGACGCTCACAGCAAAAGGGGGCAGGAGCCTGCTGTGTTTCACGCACTTTAGAATTTGTGGGACACATGTTGCGAGATTCACACTGTTACACACACACACACAATTCTGTTATTCAGAGGCACCCGCCCTTACCCGTTTCTAGGGCTCTCATTATAGGCACCCACCCTCACCCTTCTGCTGGCTCAGGCGTAACCTTCTCACACGGTGGGTTTGTGGGGTCTTTTACCAGTAAAAGAGCCTTTCCCAGTAATATCCTGCTTAACCTCTATTTAGTAACAATCACCAAAAGCAGACTGTCCACGCTAAGCAGACAATGCTCACCACGCCCTGTCAAACTGATGAACTTTTCTTGATAGCCAGCCAGGATCAGGTCCATCAAGGGAATCTGCAGGGTGATGGACACAGGGTTGAGGCCTGGCAGCTCTGAGCTTGGAGCTGTGTCCTGGAGTTGGTTCCCAAATAGCTTCCTTTTGGCCCCTGGATTATACAGTGATGTTTGAGTCCTGCTTAGCTCTACCTTCACCGATTATTTTACTAACGTTTTACGCACCCGTCCTACCATACTGTAATATAATTCCCTAACCAAACATACCCCACCATCTTCATTGATTTACACCTGGCAAAATTAATTATACAGCAGACAGAAGCAATTAAAAACCAGACAGAGATCATACAGCCAAATAGTAGTGAAGTGGGGACTATGAGAGTATGTCTAGACTACATGGCTCTGTCGCCAGAGCCATGTCGATTAGTTTATTAGACATACCCAAATGAAGCGGCGATTTAAATAATCGCCGCTTCGTTTCAATTAAAATGGCTGCCGTGCTGAGCCGATCAGCTGTTTGTCGGCTCAGCGCGCTAGTCTGGACGCTCCATGGTCAACATCAAAGGCATTTGTTGACTGCCCCGGGAAACCTCATCCCACGAGGCATAACGGGGCCGTCGACAAATTCCTTTGATGTCAACCGTGGAGCATCCAGACTAGCGCGCTGAGCCGCCAAACAGCTGATCGGCACAGCGCGGCAGCCATTTTAATTGAAATGAACTGGCTATTATTTAAATCGCCGCTTCATTTGGGTATGTCTAGTAAACTAATCGACATGGCTCGATCGACATGATCCTGCCTTGAGGGTGGGGGGCTGGACTCGATGACTCTCGAGGTCCCTTCCAGTCCTATTATTCTATGATATTCTATGATTCTATGGCTCTGGCGACAGAGCCATATAGTCTAAACATACCCTAACAGTAGAACAGTCAAGGAGTGGGAATCTCACAACCCCAACTATTGATAAGGAGTTTCTTACCATACAAAATGCTGTCAGACTAAGTTTTCTTTAACCTTCTTGAGATCTGTTTCTTTATCTGGTGATGGGGGCTGGGAGAGGCGTTAGGACAGGGTCTCCTTCTGAAGAGCCTGACACTGAACTATTTTAATGTAATTTAGATGGAATATGAAGATGTGACGTCCTGCTTCTCCGCTAATAGCTGCGGCTCTTTCAGTCTGGCTGCGGACAAAGGCTATAGGCTTTAGGCCTTCTAATATGGCTACAAGCCTTATAATATGGCTACCGAAAAAGGCCTTGTCCTTGCAGTGCCCTGGAATAGGTTCCTTTCCCTGGAAAAGGAAGTGCTGTCTAACGCGGTGACCAACTTGTACAATGACTCATCACATGGTGGGCAAATTGGAGAGAGTCCAGCAGAGGTCAAGGAAAATTATGAGGAGGCTGGGGCACGTGACTTATGAGGAGAGGCTGAGGGAACTGGGCTTATTTGGTCTGCAGAAGAGAAGAGGGAGGGGGGATTTGACAGCAATCTTCAAATTGCAGCAAGGGAGGTTTGGGTTGGAAAAACTTCCTAAGTGTCAGGGTGGTCAAACACTGGAATAAATTGCCTAGGGAGGTTGTGGAATCCCCATCTCTGGAGATATTTAAGAGCAAGTTGGACAGACATCTATCAGGGATGGTCTAGAGAGGGCTTGGTCCAGCCATGAGGGCAGGGGACTGGACTGGATGATCGCTTGAGGTCCCTTCCAGTTCTAGTGTTCTACGAAAGTTTCTACCTGAAGGGGGGTGCCAAAGAGGATGGAGCCAGGCTGTTCTCAGTGGTGACAGGTGACTGAACAAGGAGGGATGGTCTCAAGTTGCAGTGGGGGAGGTTTAGGAAAAAATGTGTCACGAGGAGGGTGATAAAGCACTGGAACGGGTTGCCTAGGGAGGTGGTGGAATCTCCATCCTTAGAGGTTTTTACGGCTGGGCTTGACAAAGCCCTGGCTGGGATGATTTAGCTGGGGTAGGGGGCTGGATGAGATGACCTCCTGAGGTTTCTTCCAATTCTAATCTATTTTTGGTGCAACCATTCCACACTCACAGCCAAGAGGGGTGTGTGTGCATGCGCTCATGCTCTTCTCCCCCTCTCTTTCCCCGCCGTTGCTGTCCCCCATCTCTTATCTCTTCTCCATCAGTTCCTCACCCTTCCAGTCAGGGGTCTTCCTCCGTCTTCCATAGGCTCTCTGGTACCCAGTGGGGGAGCACTGAGAGCATAGAAGGAATGGTTGCCCTGATGTCTGGCAACTAGAAGAATCTAGGGGAAATTCTGTTCAGCTTCTCCCTCCCCAGGCTGGAGAATGCTTAGTTGCGTTGTGCACAGTCTCATGAGAACCTAGGAGATGGGAGGGGATAGAGCATGTGCAGTGCAGGTGAAAACTTTGGGGAATTTAGCTGCTGAACTCTAACCAGTCTCTACCAAGTTCAAGCAAACCGATTCTTCAGAGGGGTATAACTTGGCCGAGTGAGGGCAGCAAAAGGCGCATCCCTGCCATGTCCAATGTCAAGTTCCTGCTCCAAAGCATGGAGGGTGCTGGAGCTTCCCAATGAATCAGCTGTGGAGCTGTTTTAATCTGGTCAAATACAATTGTGATGGGGTGGACTACGCCCCAATGCCCCTACAGGAGGCCAGAGGCCCCATCCCAGCAAGAGGAGCAGAAAAGAGGTCCTCCAGGCAGGATAGAGTGGCTGCTGCAGAGACAGCCAATCAGGATCCAGCAGACCGGTATAAAAGAAGTTCCTGGGCTAGGGTCTCACAGTTCTTGCCTGGAGCTTGACCCAGGTAGAGCTAAGGGCTGACTGGGGGGAACAGTAGCACTACAGACAGCTCTGAGTAGGATCTGGATGTCAGAACCAGGCCCAGTGGCTGAAGACTAGCTGGTAAGCCAACAGCAACCCTTGCAGAACCCTGGACAGGGAGGACTTGACCGCAAGGGCTGGACAGAGCAGCTTCCTGGGGGAGTGGGCCAGGGAATCTGACTGCAACCAATCTCTGAGAGACTCAGCAGCTAACTGCTACTTATAGGCTCCTTGGGCCTGGGCACCTCCAGCAGCCACAACAGGGGGTAAGAAGAAGCCTGGTCCCAGGCTACATACAGACACTTCCTCTCCTGAAGACACCTGGGTAGAGAGCCTACAAGACTCCCCTCCTCCACCAAGGAGTGCTCACAAGAAGGGCGGGGCCCTTTACAACATTTCCCCTAATCTCATTGAGGCAGGCCCACCGACAGGGGTGGGGCAAAGGGGGCAGCTGCCCTGGGGCCCAGGGATTCAACAAACCTGGGCTACGTCTACACTGGCCCCTCTTCCGGAAGGGGCATGTAAATTTCAGCAGTCGTCGTAGGGAAATCCGCGGGGGATTTAAATATCCCCCGCGGATTTCCCTACGACGACTAGTGAAATTTACATGCCCCTTCCGGAAAAGGGGCCAGTGTAGACGTAGCCCTGGGGCTCCCGCTGCTGCTACTTCGGCAGCGGCTGGAACCTTGGACCCTTTAAATCACCACTGGAGCACTGTGCACACTGGACAACATTAAGGGTTTTGGGGAGGAGGGGGGGAATGCTCTGAGTGATGCTAAAGGCTTCCTGGGAGCCGGCATGGTATGCTCCAGGTGGCATTCAGAGCTGCCTGAGGCCCCGCCCTCTTCTGCCTGAGGCCCCGCCCCCTCCCTACCTTGCCTGTGGAGGCTTTCAGTGGTCCTGTCCTGAGAAACATGCTGGGCAAAGTTATAAGCCACTCAACAGCTGGTTTTATAACCGAGAGCACAGGCTGCGCCATTGATTGTAGAGAGATTTCTGGAGGTGCTGTGGTGACGCCCAAGGGAGAAACTCATAAGGTGTCTTTAAAAATCATTGGTTCTAATCTGCGAACATATATACTAGTGTGTGTGACTGCGCAGTGACTGCCTGGTATCACGCGAAGGTGGCGTTTAGGTTTTTTGTGTGCCTCAACATTGCACTGCCAGAGCCAAACGTATTTGGATTGAAACCTAAATGCTGAATTCCTGGGTTTGTAATGCTTGTTTTGGGGGGGGGGGGATAACAAGGTCTCTTTTTTATGTACATTACCCACATCACTGCTCTAGTCTCTCCATTGTAACTCCCTTTAATGGAGCTTTTGTCTGGGGGTAGAGAGCAGACTTAAGTCCCTCTGAAAGGCGCCCTGTCCTGCCAGGCTGCTTACAGCGTACTGAGCTGACTTAGCTATGAACTGCCTATTGTTGTTGTTCTTTCTCTCATCCCTGCAGTCAGCGTAGCTCTCTGCTTTTAAGCAATGTGCAGTCCTGGGGGAACAGGGGGGTGTTAGCTATCCAGCACCTGGTGACCTGAGCTGCCCTGTTTGCCCTGTGGTTAAAGGTCCAAGAGGATGGCTAGGATCCCTCTAAATCAGTGGTTCTCAAACTCGTTAGCCCATGGCCCAACCAGCTCAACACAGATCTTTAGCAGACCACTAGCCAATCAGCCTTGATAACAAAATGGGTTCAAGAGGGGGTGGGGCTGCAGGGTTTAGCTGGGAGGTAGGGTGCAGGATGGGGGTGCGCTCCTGGTTGGGTACAGGAGCGGGCTGTGGCTGGGGGGGGGGGGGATCCAGGAAAGAGGGAGGAGGCAGGAGTGGGATGAGAGAGGGAAGGAGGATGCAGGAGCAGGCTGAAGGGGGGGGGAGTCTGGGTGGGAAGAGGGTGCAGGAATGGGGTGGGGATGTGGGATCTTGGCAGGAGGAAGCTATGTGAGGGGGGGATGGGGTTATGGGGTCTGGGCATGAGGAGGATGGATATGCTCTGTGCCTCCCCCTGATCCCAGGAACCACCCTGCCGCTGCTCCCATTGGCTCTGATTTTGGCCAATGGGAGCAGTGGGGGAAGTTTCCTGTGCTGCCATTCCCCCAGCTTCTAAGCCCCCAGTGAAAACATTTATCTCCCTCTGCTTGTCTCTCTCTGGTTCCCAAAGCGAGGTGAAAAGCTAACGATCAATCAGTGCTTATGAGCTGGGAGGGTTTAGGCAAGGCCCCCAGACAGCTGGGGCCCAACAGGGAAAGTGTGACTCACCGTGCCCCTGCCTGCCAGCTATTAGCACAAAGCCATTTTAAAAAATGAAACCAACGTAGGCTGCCCAGAACAGCTCCCGGGACACAGGTGGTAGGATTGGGAGTGGAACGCAGCTGTTGTTTGTGTGGGCTCTCTGGCTGCCTTTCACCAGCGCTTCTCTGCTGTCTAGTTCAGAAATAGATCCGGGTAGGGGAGAACTTCCTGGGCTGGTTAACCGCCCCGCCCCCCTGAAATCCCACCAGCACTTTCATCCAAGGATAACTCCTTCCTGGCTTTTTCTGGACTTCAGCAGGTGAGGCACCATGCCCCCTTCTCCTTCCCATGCGGGCCACAGTGGGTGGTGCCCCATGGTGCTCACTGGCCTCATGCAGCAGGATGAAGGTATCGGCTCCCACAAGGGCTAATTTGTCAAATCCAGCTCTGAGATGTTGCCAGGCCAGGGTGATGCCCCCTCCAGATATTGCTGATCAGCCCAGAAGAGAGCAGTCCTGTGACTTAGGCCCTGCCCGTGTCTGTGCTTGGCTTACCCGCCCTCTGCCCACAGGAGTTCGTAGAGCAGGAGGCACGATGCCCTAGGAGAACCCGAGAAGGGCACCTGAGTTTGATTTCACTCTTCTGATAGGATGGCCTTGCGGGAAGCTCTGTGGGCTGCTGGGAATCTGCAGCAGTGGCTTGAAAGAGAAGGGTGAGGAGCTTTTTTGGGGGGAGGGGCTGGTATTGCCCCAAGCATCAGGGCAACCTGGAAGGGGAACTGGGCTGAGACTTTCCAAGTGGCGTAAGGAATCCCAGCTCCACTGCCTGCCTAATCGGCACAGGTATGGGGCCCTAGGTGAGTGGGTGCTGTGAGGCATTCCCGTGGAGCTAGGTGGCAGGGATTTAACTCGGGCAGTCACCGCACACCTGGCTGTGCAGAGAAGGCTCCACTCTGGCCATTGGCACCGAAACCCCTGAGGTCGGAGGGTTTGTCATTGGCTGTCAGCAGCTCTGCAGACTGATGGGGAGTGAGTCCTGCAGGCGAGGGCAGCCCGGCCCACACCAAGGCTGGGGTGTGGGATTAATCTCTGCCTGTGCATCCCCCTTCATGCTGATTGGCTCTGTGCTGAGGTGGGATCACAAATACCGGCATGAAGTGCACGGCTCCCACTTCATTCCAGCATGGGATTTACAGGCTTGATTTCCCAGCTAACCTGCAATGCCAGTGCAGGTTGACCTGATGGCTCTAGCCCAGTCTTTTGGCAGAGCATTAACCCAAGTGGAACAGGGTGGGGCAGACTCCAAATCAAAACTGAGGGCCCCAGGCAGGCGCCTAGGAGCATCTGAGCTGGAAGGCAAATGTCAGCTGATTCCATTCTGCAGCTGTAAAGAGGAAAGTCGATCTCACGCTGCTTGGATGACTAGCAGAGCCCGGCTACGCATGGAGGCTGCTTATGGTTTGCAGTCCTGTTTCTCTAATGCTTTCACCCCCCTGATAAATAAAAACACGTTGTTTCAAAGGATCTGGTGGTCAGCATCACACTGGCCACATGGCCCAAAAAGGGGCACGCAGGGACCCTCGCCCAGCCAGCCTGCAGGGGAGAAGCAGTTGGCACCAGGGGATCTGAAGGAACATTCCCTTATAGGTAGCTGGACATGGGGAGAGACCCAGGGTGCGTCTCTGGAAATAGTTTGCTCTTGCTTTGCTTAGATGTGTTAGCTATTCAGCAGATGGGTTGGTATTTTGCTCATTGTAATCCACTTAATGTGTGACCCAGCATGAGCTATGTTTGTCTTAAATGCATGGCACAATGTCTGTAATTTTGTAGGAATATGGAAAAATAGGACTGTGCTAAATTGCCCTTAAGGAAAGGGCTCACAGTTAGCAGAAAGAACCTTGCTAATGCAGGGACTCAACTTTCAGAGCCCTATGAGGTAAGGAAAGGTTAGCTTGCTCAAGAAACTGCATAGTTGTCCTTGCCTGGCCTGGAGAAGCTCTTTCCCTGTGTTAACAGTGTCGGAGTTGTTTCTTCTCTCCTGCTTGCTAAGAATCGAAATCACTGGCAGCCGAAGTCATTTGAGACTGATGGGCAGAAGTCACAGCCAATTAGTGGATGGCAGCAGATGGTGACTGAGAGCCGGCAGGGTGGTGGTGGAAATGAGCAGCCAGCAGGGTAGTGGCAGAGAGAGGAGATGAATGGTCTGCCCTGACCAAGGGCAGCAACTGTGCATGGAGTGCAAGGAAGGGCTGGGCATGCAAAGGGCACATCTAGATTGCTGGACTTAAAAACCAGAGGCTGTGTCTAGACTACACCTCTCTGTCCACAGAGAGATGTAGATTAGTCATGTCAAAATTGCTAATGAAGCAGGGATTTAAATATCCCGTGCTTCATTAGCATAAACATGGCTACTGCTTTTTTTGAAACGGAGCTTTTTTGGAAAAAACGGCAGTCTAGATGCGGATCTGTCAAATAAACCCTTTTTCGACAGATCCTGTCAATCTCATGTTTTGAGGCTTACAGGCTCTGTCGGAAAAGAGTTTATTTTTCGACAGATCCGCATCTAGACTGCCGTTTTTTTTCTAAAAAGCTCCGTTTTGAGAAAGCGGTGGCCATGTTTATGCTAATGAAGTGCAGGGCTTCATTAGGCACGTCGAAATTGCTAATCTACATCTGTCGACAGAAGTGTAGTCTAGACACAGCCTCATGAGAGGGAAAGGACGTGGCCCAGTCCATGTGGGGTGAGACTGTTGCTCAAGGTTTTGGTTATGGACTCGGTCTGTGATGGTTCCCAATGTAACATTATTTCCCTCCCTTTTATTGAAAGCTTTTTTTCCTCGCTCAGACTCTGTGCTTGCGAGGGGGATGCGTTGCCTCTCTGCAGTGCCCAGGGGGAGTGTGGCTGTCCCAGGCCACTGGGTGGGGCTCAAGCCAGTTCTGTGTTGAAGGGATGGAGAGGAACCCCTAGATATTGAACCCGGCCCTGGCTCCACCTGGCAGAAGGGTTACAGAGGGAACTCTGGTGCCGTCTGTGGCTGTGGGGAACAGCACTGCTGCCTGTGGGTTCCATTAATAGGGAACTTAAAGGGTCACCTGCCAGGACCCACCTGAGTGCAGGATTCTGTGTTGCTGCTGCAATGAAAAACACCTCAGGTCCTGGCAGCTAGGTATAGGGGACGCTAATCTACTTTATCTGCAACATCTCATCAATGGGGTCTGATGTTCAGGGGTGTGCAGGTGGCATCAGGCTCAGCACGTTTCCAGCTCAAAGACCCTCCCCTCCCTCCACATGCTGGATAATGACAGTGGAAGGGCCACTTTCTATCATCTCGGTGCCTCTAAGGAGCTCCCCACCATGGTACCTGGGCAGCCATCTCCTCCCTGGGCAGTGAACCCCGTAACTCCTCTCCCCAAAGGCAGGAACCACTTGGAGCCAAGAGGGGGGAGATGGGAGCACTCCTGAGCTCTGACATTCCTATTCTTTCCCTTTTGTTGCCTGGCAGGACCCAAGGGGGTGTCTGCTGGCATGGGCAGCAGGGGCTGGGTGTAGTAAACGACCCTGGGATTTTTTAGGCCTCTGAGAGCATCTCTACATGTTTCCCCCCCTGGGGCGGTGGCTCTTGAGTGATTCACTTACCCACTCAGCTGCATTAGCTGGCTGCAGATCCAAGGGCTGCCCTCCAGCCAGGCAGAGAGGCACATATTTGAAGGTGATCCTCTTCCAAAGGAATTCATCACTGGGTCCAGTCACTTTGAGGGGGAGGGGAGAAGTAAATGGGTGTTTATGGGCATTTTCTCCCAGGGCATCCCTCAAATGAATCCTGCCTGGGTTGAGCCCTTGTCTGCCTGGAGGCAGGTGTGTTGGAGGGGGCAGTTTTGCTGTGAATGCCTGCAGTGCCCAATTACCTGCCTCCTATGTGTTCCACCCAAGAGCAGCAGGGAGTGAACACCAAGTGAATTAATAGCAGCATCTGTAGGCTCAGAAATCCCCCGCCCCCTTGCTTCTCCAGTCAGTGCTCTGAGACTGGACTTAGAAGGCAATTGGACTGACCCTAAACCAGCAGGGACTGTATTCACGCTAAGCCAAATTCCCTGGCAGCCTGCCCCAACCTAAGCAGAGCTAATCTAGCCTCCAGCTAGCTCGCAGTGAGCCCATGCTGAGTACCAGTGCAATACTCCTAGGCCATATAAAGACCACTCACCTACAGCAGCCCCCACCCCAGTGGAGGCTACCTTCCAAAAGTACATCACGTGGGCGAGTAATGAATGAATTCATGGGGCACAACCTGAGCCTAGGCACCAGCTTCCAAAAGAAGCCTTTGCAAGGGCCTTTCTTCCTGCTGCAGACTTTCCAGTAGCAGAAATTTCCAGCATCCCCATCCGCTCGCTCCTTCCTGTTTGGAGCAGCAGCAATTGTGCGTGAGAAATGTCCCCTTGGAGTCCCTAACAGGCTGTTCCTGGCCTCAGGTGAGCCAGCCCCTTCCCCTCCCCATGCTCCATGCTGTATGGACACCTGGTAAGAAGGCTCAGAAGCATGGGATGTGGGCATAACAGGCGGGGTAAGGCAAGGCCTTCCCCAAGGGCTGTGCTCTCCCCATGCTGCTCAGGGGCCATGGAGGGTCTGGAGGCTTGACCCTGGGGCAGGGGGAGGGCCGTGGCTCCTGTGGGAAGCAGAGCCTTGGGTAGAAGTGGCAGGGTTGGGAAATTCACAAGGAGTCCTGTGGCACCTTAGTCTGGCGAAGCGGGTTTTGCCCATCAGAGCTTATGCCCAAATAAATCTTAGTCCTCAAGGTGCCACAGGGCTCCTTGCTGTTTTCACCTGGTAAGAGGCAGCCCCTCCCTTGAACGGACAGTCAAGAGACAAGACAGGCATGGTAGGAGAGAGGACATTCACCCCTTGCATGTATTGGAACCCCTTTCCAAGAGCAACCCGGAGGCCTCCTTTCCCAATTCTTAAATACCACCCACCTGCTTCGCTCTAAGCTAACGACTGGCGCTGCCCCAAAACTGACAGCCTAGATCCAGTCAGGATCAGGCCCATGAGATTTTTTTTTCAAAGCTGTTCTGCCCTCATTTGACATGTTGGGGTGGGGAGTTGAACGCCTTGTGCTGCACCCCGACTTTGCTGAGGCACCGAGCCCTAGCTCAGTCAGAACAAGTCCAGCAAAAATTCCATCTGGTACAATGCAGGGCTGTGTGTGTGTGTGATTCCATCTGGTACAATGCAGGGCCCCACATCGTGTGTTCTTTCCAGTCTAGTTCCCAATGCTCTAGCCTCTTCTCCGGCAGGCGCTTTGCACCATCTAATTGGCTGTGACAACTCTGCTCCTATTAGATCCAAGAAAGCTATTGAAAAGCCACAAAAAAGCTCCCATTGACTTCAGTGGGCTTTGGGAAAGAACATAAGAATGGTCCTGCTGGGTCAGACCAAAGGTCCATCTAGCCACAGTCTTCTCTTCTGACAGTGGCCAATACTAGATGCCTCAGTCATGAACAGACCAGGGAATCTTCAAGTCTGGCAAACAGGCTAGGGACACCATTCCTGCCCGTTCTGGCTAATAGCCATCCAGGGACCTATCCTCCATGTATCTAGCTTTTGAGCCCTGTAAAAGTCCTGGTCTTCACAAAATCCTCTGGCACAAAGTTCCGCAGGTTGACTGTGAGAAGAAATATTTCCTTTTGCTTGTTTTAAACTTGCTACCTCTTAATTTCATTGTGACCCTCTAGCTTTTGTGTTTTGGGTACCAGTCAATAACTTTTCCTTATTTACTTTCTCAACACCAGTCGTGATTTTTGTAAGGCTCATACCGTGTAGCATTTACAAGATGAAACAAATAATCTCCCCATAGCTTTGCTCAAATGGCAGAGGAGTTCATCACATGAAGTTAACATTGAAGCTCTTGGAATGTCAAGGTACCTCATCCATAAAGATCAGCCTCACGCAGTTCAGTGGACCGGCTTAGAAACAGACACGTTGCTCACCCCAGCAGCAATTTCCTGCACATTGTGTCCGGCGGCCCAAGTACAGGCAGGCCGGGGTCCCTCTCCTGGGCCCTTTTGTCCTGCAGCGTTTCATTTCCGCTCTCTGCCCTGGTTCTCTCCCCAGCCTTTTGCTGCCTGAATTTATCAGTACATTGCATCATGTGACACTCGGTCACCGGTGTGATACCTCTGTCAAAATACGCAGGTGGGCTGAGCGCCCCTGTGGATGTGATGGCTGGGTGGAAAATGTAGAGCAAAGAGGGCTGCAACCAGCTGTTTGTCCACAGAATAGGCACAGTGTGGGCACCAGGGCCCTGAACAGTCCCTTAATGTGCCTCAATCTTACGGGGCCCATTTGAGGGGTGAGGGGAGAGTTCAGCCTTCATGTTTTACTCCTTGGCCCCTGCTGAGCCTGCCAGCTGGGATGCCTGGTGAGTGCCCATGACCCTGGGCTCCGTGATGGGCACACTTGGCTTGCTAAACTGGGCCCAATGTCCCCTCCCCTGCACCACGTTTACATGGCAAAAACTCCCAGTGACTAGTGAGTTCAGCTGGCTGGGATCTGGCAGCCGAGAATTGAAAGACTCCATAACCCATTATTGATCACACCCGGAGCCAGCTGGGATTTATGACTCACAGCTAATACCAGGGACAACGTCCACATGATGAGCCATTGGAGTGGGGTGTGATCGATGCTGCTGAATGCTCTGCAGCCAGCTCTGGCTGTGCCCAGACTTTGCGGGAAGGAAATGACAAGCCACGAAATGGAAAAGCAGCACAAGCCCAGGCGGGTGACAGGTGCCGTGTTCGGTGCCATTGCGGAGGGAGAGGGGTTCTGCTGACATTTCTGGGTAAGTATGGCTACCCAGGGACCGGTGTGCCCAGCTGTCGCAAGGAAGGGCCTAGCTACTCTCCGCACAGCTGTGAGCCCAGCCCATCTACCTAGGGAGGAAGGGAGAGCGCAGAACGGAGGGTGGCCTGGGGCTTGCTGGCGAGGAAGCAGTGGCGAGGGTCAGCCCCACCAAGCAGGTTTTATTTTGTGTCCATGGGAAATGTCTCGCTGGAGGCCCTGTAGGGCTGAGTGCTGCACACGGGCAATCCCTGCCCCAAGGAGCTTGCAAGAGGCTGCCGGAAGGTGGGGAAAGAGTTTTCTCTCTGCAAATGGGGGGCTGAAAGCCAGAGATGGCCATGCAAGCAGGATGTGGCAATGCTGCACCTAGGGCCCTGGAAGCCCTAATGCCACTACCCCAGCCAGGTGGCCTGACCCAGCCAAGAGCAGGAGGAAACCTCTAGCCAGGCTGTGTTTGCTGGTGCAGGGGTGGATCTGTGATCTGTGCACTAGAGGGAGGTACTCGAGTAATGATAGGTCCCCATGATGGCCCAGCATCCCCCGACCCAGCTGGGCTCAGGGCTCTTTCGGGGCACCAGCCTCTCCTTCGGCATAATGGCACAGGTCGTGAATCCCCCAGGCAGGCCAAGGCGACAAAGCCGCTGCTCGGCCTGTAGTGAGGGCCCCGCAGCCTAGGACCATTGCAGGTTCAAACTGGCCTGAACCCCTTTAGCAGAAGCCAACTCCCTGGAGCACGAAGTAGGAACCTGGGTGATTTTAACTCCACCTGGGCCCACTGAAATGCCCAGTTATCCCAGGGTGGCTCGGCGGGGAGCAGGGGCCTGTGTGATCCCCAAGTGCCTGGCGGGGTTTCTGAGCTGCTAGGGGTGGCAGTGCTGCTGGAGGGGTGAAGGAGGGAGGGGGGCTTTGCTTGGGGGCTGCTGGTGGCTTTAAGACTAGTGGTTGTGGGGCAAGTCCCATTTCTGGCTGCAGACCTCCCCCCTGGGCGCCAGCTTCTCCCTCCCTTGGGGCTGGCTTGGGAGGAGGGCTGAAGGGAGCTCCCTGAGGGGCCCCCTACAGATCTCTTCCCCACGGGCACCCCCTTCCCCAGCACTGAGTGGGGGTTCAGGATAGTTTCCGACAAGCCGGCTGCAGCCCTCCCCCGGCCGGGTCCCAGCCTCCCCCTCCTCAAGGCCGGCTGGGGGCCGCGGGGTGGCTCCCTATGGGGCCGGCTGCAGCCCTCCCCCCGCCGGACACAGGGGCTGACGTGGGGGGGCGGGGCTGGGGGTAGCTCCCCGGGAGCCGCGCGCCCTGCAGCCCGCGCCCCGGAGGCGCTGCCCAGTGTGCTGAGCCCCGCGGCCGGGCCCCGGGCAGGCCGCTGGCCCCGGTGCTGAACCCGGCGCCGGTCCCCGGGCCTGGCCCCGCCCCGCAGCGCTGACGTCGCCGGGCGTGCAGCCGAGCTCGCCGCGCTCCGGGGCCGGCAGAGGCGGCGTGTGGCCGGCGGCGCCCATGCGGGTCTGCGGCGATGCGAGCGGGCTGCGCCGGGCTTCGCTCCCCGCCTAGCCGCCCCGGCCGAGCATGGGCTGCATCGGCTCCAAAGGCACCCTCGGTAAGGCCCGCGGGGTGCAGCGGGGGAGGCCGCCGCAGCCCGGCCGGGGGGGGGGGGGGGTCGCTAGCCGGGCGCGATCCGGCTGCGGCGGGGAGGCCGTGGCCAGGCACCCGTCTCCTTAGGAGACCTTCAGCTGCCCCGATCCGCGCCCGCGGGCGACGCGCTCCTCCCGCTCGGCGCAGCGGGGCCGCCGCTTCCCTGGCCCGGCTCGGCCGGTGGCCGCGGGGCGGGATCGCTGTGCCCTGCTGGCAGCAGCTGGCGTGCGGGGCAGGGCGCCCCGGTGCCTGGGGGGCGGGGGGGTCTGTGCGGCCCGGGCCCCACTCGCTTGCACCGGCGCCAAGTTGCGGGAAGTTGCTAGGAGGGAGGCGACCCCGGCCCCGGAGCGGGGAATCGCCCCCCCGGGAGAAAGGCTGGTTGGGTGAGCCCAGCCGCAGCCCCGGAGCCGGCTCTCGCTCCCTGCTGCATGAGCCTCTTGCGGGCTCCGGCTCCCAGCAGCTCCCAGCGCTTCCCGTCCCTAGCGGCGCCCCCTGCAGCGGGGGTGAATTTCCTGAGCCCTGGACTGCGGCCCCTCCCTCGGATAGAGATTCCTTCAGGGTCTGGGGCAAAGCCACTGAGCCCACAAAGCGCAAGGGCTGTTAGCGAAGGCCAGCCCCAGCCAGCAGGTGGCTAGGCCTGTCTGAGGATGGGCACCCTCTCCAGCAGCCCCTTCAAAACTCCCCCGCCTCTGAGGCCTGGGAATCCTGGTTCAATCCCAGTAGCTCCCAGGGTCCAGGCCAGCTGTGCCCAGATCCTTTGTCCCCTGCCTGGCTGGGGTGTACTGCCCCAGAGGGAAGGGACCCCTAGCCCCAGGGTCTCTCACAGTGTCTGCATCCTTGGTGCTGCATAATCCTCCCCCAGACTCGCTGCTGTCCGAGACCCTGTCCCAGGAGCGCTAGGGACCCCTGTTATCGAAGGGTTCGTGGCTGCTGTGGGCTGCTCGGGTGCCGTTACAGCCTCAGGGACTCCCGCTGTTTTCGAGAGGAAGGATGCTCTTGTGGTGGATAAAGCTCTAGATTCAGACGCCAGCCCGTAAGGGCCTGAGTGGGGTTAAGTGTTGCCTGGGCCTTGCAAGGGGGAGGGGGTTCAAAGCATACCCGGTGCCCTGCTTTGTCCCCTGCAGAGCCCTACCCTGGGCCTCCCTGTGCTCCCGCTTCCCCGGCTCCTTTCAACTTCCTGCTTCGGGAGCGTGTCTATGGCCTGTGGCACCGTCCTGTGGACACTTCCTGCACTGGCAGAGGGGGGTCCTGCCGGTGGAGTTAACGCACCTCTCCGAGAGTCGGTAGCTAGATGGATGGGAGGAGGCTTCTGTTGCCCTGGCTGCATGTCCACCAGGACTTAGCTTGGCTTAATTCTGGCGCCCGGGGTGTGGAAAGCTTCACAGTCCTGAATGGCCCCACTAAGCCAATCGTATTTCCTACGTGGAGACCAGGCCTGAGTTTCTCTCATTCTCTGTGGAGGCCTGACCGCTTTGCCAGCCCATGCATCTCTGGCCCACCAGTCTCCCCATCACTCAGCCTTAGGCGCAGTGTCCGTGCTCCCCACTTTCACCCTCCCCTTTAGTCTCCCCCATGCCCTACATTCCTGGGCCCCACAATACACCTTGCAACTGGCTTCATGCCGAACGCATCTACTCCCTTTTGGTCCTAGCTAGCTCACTGTCCTTAGTGTCTCTCTGCCTTTTCTGGCCCTTTGTTTTGGTCCCACCGTAAGTTAAAGTGGGTTTTTGTCCAGGGACGTCAATGGGAGCAGGATCAGGCCTGTCTTTCTGGTGCTCACCCAGCCTGCTCTGGCTCGGGCTGGGAGGAAGGCTCCCTGCTTTGGAAAAGCCTAGCACATTCCTGCGTCTCCCAGGTTAACTCTGCCTCGCTGTTTGCTTTGCTCCAAGGTCTATGCACCAGCTGTGCCTTTCATGCAGTGTTTGATGTAGCCTCCAGCCTGATTCTGTGCTGGGAGCTCAGCCCAGCAGCCGGCTCCTTCACTTGCTTTAAAAGCTGCCCCCTTAAATCAACTGTTTAAACACCCACCTCTGTAAAGGTGTTATTACACCAGACCCCTGGGCCTGATCCTGCAAGAACCTGCGCTCCCTCAGCTTCTGTGGACTTCAGTGGTGCTTGTGGGTGTGCAGCATCCTGCAGGATGGGGCTCTAATTATATCGCTGGCGCCCAGTGGGTCTCCTACACTCCCATCTTGCCATAGCGCCTGCCTCTTCCAAAGACTGCTTGCCTTCTCCCTTGTCGGCTCTGAAACAAAAGCTGCTCTGACAAGCCATCATTTAGGACTCCAATCATTTTCTCTGTTGTGCCATTCAGCCGGGTAATAGTAGGGCCATTAAAACCGCCTGTTAGCATGACGGTACCCGTGGCTTTTGCTGCTTACATGCTCCTCGGCTCTGAGTCTGGGGGCTTGACTCGGACCGGATTGGGAGGGTTCTCGTTACCTAGCAACTTATAACTAAACTGTGTCCGCTTGGGTACGCTTGGCTTGCCGGTAGCTCCTCTCCCCATTTGTTTGTTTCACTTGTTGCTTTGGGTCTGAAACCGAAGTGGGCAACTCCTCCCGGGCAGGGACTGTCGTCCACTCCGTGCCTACAGCACCGAGCACTGTGGCGTGGACCACGCAGCTGTCCCCACCATGGGATACTCTTTGGGGTCCCCGGTAGGTAGCCAGTGGTTACCCTGCCTCCCTCCCCCCTGCTGATATAACCAACCAACCTTCCTTCCTTCCTTCCTTCCACCGTGTCCAATTGACTGTCATCATCCCACCCCGCGGTGCAGGCATGAGCGATGCACTTGGCTCTCCTGGCAAGGATTCCGGCAAAGCCCTTTTTTGGCCTTAAGCGTCTGTTCTAGCTGTAGCACTGGGCCGGTTGTCACTCTCCTTGTGACGAGCTCCATTTAGCTGACAGCCGGCTTTTGCTTGGCACAGGGCCGTGACTCCCCGTGTGCTCTTAGCCTGGCCACGGGACATGTCCTGCTTTCCCACCCGAGACAGCGCACCCTGGGAGCGACACACGGCTGGCCGGGTGGAGTCCGAAGGGCAGGGGCCTGATTCTGCTGTCGCTGAAGCCAAGGGTAAAACTCCCAGGAGCTTTGGGTGGAGAGCAGGATCCAGGCTGATGTTGGAGCTGGACACCTCCTCTGGAGCTTCCTCCTATGGCTAGAGGCCGTTAGTCAGGATACTCCGGCTGGAGCATGAACCGTGGACAGGCTGTTCCGAGAGCTGGAGGCTGCTCCTTTCTCGTCCTCCAGCTGCTAACAAAGAAACGCTGAACCCCCCCAACTGGCCCCACCCTGTAGACACCACAACGTCTGTATGGAGGGTGCGCATGCATGCCATGCTCGCTACATACACCGTACCTCCGCTAACGTCGCAGCAGCCTGGGTCCCTGCCTGAGGTCATGGATGGGCGGCCGTGTCTTGGCAGCATTTAGTCATAACGTGGGCCCCTCCTGGACAGCTGTTGGACTGGCATCGTAATGCCAGGTCCGAGTCAGGAAAGGATCCCACTTCATTAGGTTTGGGATCTGCCCCTAGCATGGTGCAGCTGCCACTACTTTAAAAGTGGCTGCTCTATGCTGGCCATGGGGAGGGAGGCTTTGTGCTCTGTCCTGCCCCCCCAGCAAAATCTCTCAGCTCCCATTGGCCAGTTGAGTTGAGAGATTTTGCTGGCAGCAGGGGCAGCCAATAAAGCCTTCTCCTTCCCTCCCCCTCCCACCCTGAGCAGAGCCATGTGGAGCAGCTTGCGACTGAAGCCTTCAGGTTCCTGCAGGGCTGCTGGCTGGGAGCCATCTAGGTAAATGCCTCCCAGCCAGAGCCTGCCTCTGGCACCCACCCTCTCTTCCCTGCCCCGCCAGCTATCTGCCCCAGGCCATCACCCAAACCCTCTGTCACAGCTCCCTCCCAGACTCTGGACCCCCCTCCTAGAGCTCCTCCCCCAGGCCAGAATCCTCCCCTGCACCCATACCCCCTTCTGGACTCTGTACCCCATGCCTCTTCCCCAGATCACAACCCCCTCTTTCACCCAAACTCCCTCTCAGGCTCCACACCCCCTCCTGCCCTTCGGTCCCCTACCCCAAGCTCCCTTCTGCACCCAACCTCCGTCCCAGCCCCCACACCCTCTTGGTAGAAATGTGGCACGTGACCACTTGCCAGAATCTTGGAGTGGCCCCCCCCATTAAAAATTATTGCCCACTCCTGGACCTGAGGCTGGTGCCCCATTGCCCCGTCTGTGCCTCGCAGATAAATGTGTCATGTTCCGTGGGCTTGGGGCAGGGCCTCTTTGTGCCCTGTCCTACAGCCCACCCCACTCCCTGATGGTCTGGGCCAGCTACCAGCTGGGAAAGGGGGAGGCACAAATGAGACCTTTCCCGGCCTAAGTCCATTCTGTGCCCCTTCCCGTGTTAGCAGCGGGAGGTCACCTTTGCAGAGTGCTGGGGGTCGGCCCAGGCCCTCGCTGCTCGCCACGCTGGTGTGATTCCAGCGCTGGCTGACGCACATCGCCGCTCCCTGACCCCGCTCCAGCTGGCCGTGCGTGTCCAGAATCCCGGATGGCGGGGCTGTCTGTGCTGTGCCAGGGGGGAGGCTGCCCCGGGAGGAGGCGTGTGGGAACTGGCACCCAGCGCCTGTCTCCTGTCACAGCCCCGACATGTGCTCATCAGCCAAACCCGCTGCTCTGGAGGTACCCTCGGCTCCTGGAATATTAATGGCTGCCGGGTGGGAACATTGTGTCCCTCTATGGAACAGGCTGTAGCAGAATGCCAGCTCCTTGGAAGGACTCCTGGCTGGAAGGCACTTTCCCTTCCCCCGCCCTGCCGTGTGGCATCTATGCAGCGGGGCTGGCCCTCGCCTCAATCTGTGGGGCCCACAGCCGCTTCCTCCCCCACCACGCCCCACCCTCCTCCCGCCCCACCATGCACGGCTCAGTGCCTCCTCCCCCACTGTGCCCCACCCTTCTCACAGGGTCTTTCCCCTCCCCCACCCTACAGTCCTAGTGCTCCGTCCACCCCACTTGCAGAGTTCAGTGCCTCCTCCGTGCCCCACTGCCTTCCCCCTCCCTCCCTCCACTCCCCAGGGCTCAGTCCTGCCCCCTCCCCAAAAGGGGGCATCTTCCCTCTTCCACTTCCCCCATGGCCTGCAGGCCTCAGTGCCTCTTCCCTGCCTCCTTCCCTCTTCTAGTACCCGATCTGCCCTGCCCTGCCCTGCCCTGCCCTGCCCAAGGGACCAGTGCACCCTCCCATCCCTATCCTGCAAGGCAAGGGCCTCTCTCTCCCCTTTTCAGATGCCCATAGTGTTTGATCCCCCTTCCCCCTTGGCCTACAGGATTTGCTCCCCCGCCCCCCAGAGGGGATGAACAGGAGGATCGGGGCGTAGGATTGTCTGTGGTCAAGCACATGACAAATCAGGCCCTGTCCCCGGGACTTATGCCCAAAGCACCCCCACCCCTCCCCACTCTGCTCCTGGCCCCCAGCCCTGGTCTGTGCCCTGCTCCCCTCCTTGCCATGGCAACCCCATTTCTGGCCTCCCCGCCTGCATGCACATCCAGTCACTTGGGCAATGCAACCACTGCTGGGGTGGAACGTGGGACGTGAAGAGGGATCCTGTGGCAGGAACAACCTGAGGCAGCCAGGATATCCTTACGCGATTCGGGAGCTGGCCAGGTCTGCGTGGATTCTGTGTAACCACAACCGTGGACCTGTGTGTTTAGATCTCTCGAGGCCTCTTGTTCAGCAAACCTGAGTCTCCTTGTGCCGTGCTGGGATGCTGACTGAATGCCACCGGGGCCTTTTGCTGAGCCAGCCCTCCCTGTTTCTGCAACTGGCTGGTCCTGGGAGGTCTCCCATCCAAACTTGGACAGGCCCTGCCCCGGCTCAGCGCAGATGGGCTGCTGGTGGCTTGGCTCTATGCCTTCCTTCCTTTCTCTTGGGCGGCGAGCCCGGTGCACTGCCAGCTGCCACGGCACCCGCCCAGGGTCCCTGGCGCTGCTCCAGGATCACGGAGCGATTGGAGAGTGGGGGAGTAGAGCAGGGGGCTGGAGGGCCGGGCCCCCACCTAAAATGGTGCTCTCCAGCCCTGTGTCACAGCTCCTAGCAAGCCCGTGTTGTTCTCTCTCTCTCTCTGCATGTGTCATGGTGGATCCCCCAAAAGAGACAATGCAGCGGGTGGGTGACCTTAATAAAAAGCGCAGGAACCGGTGCTCTAAGAGGCAGCGCTGTCTATTGGTCTGAGCACAGGACTGGCATTGGCGCCTGCTTTCACCTGGGTAACTGGGGAATGATGCTGCCGGTTCCGGTTGAGGAGCCAAGCCCGGGGAAAGAAGAGACATTAATAACCCGGCAGACGCGTGTTGATGCTTGTGGGAGAAGTGGGCAAATCGGGGTGTGAAGGTGGCGTTGCTGGTGAAATGCGAGGGGTCAGTGCAGAGGACCTGGGATGAGATGCTCCCTCTTGCTGTGCCTGGCCTGGGGGTCTAACCCTAGCAGCAAGGGGTGCACCTGAGCCGCGCAGACAAAGAGAAAGCATTGCATGCTGGGAAACGCAGTCCCTGGCTGCAGCTAGGGTTGCCAAGTGTCCGGTTTTCTATCGGGCAGTCTGGTATTTGCGCCCTCTGTCTGGTAGAAAAATTCAGACAATACCAGACATGTGCAATGTCCGGTATTTTCTGAATTCCCGACTGGGTGCTGGACGGAAGCCTGGTGGGGGCGGGGGAGCGACTGGGAGGCGGGGCCGTGATTGGCCTGGGAGCCCTGTGGTCTCTCACAAAAGCCGGGCGGAGGAGGGTGGGGGCCGGAGGCCGGGACTCCCAGCCACTCCCCCCGCCTGGCTTTTGCATGCGACCAGAGGCTCCCCACACCGATCGCCTGGGAGCCTCTGGTTGTGTGTAGAAGCTGGGCGGGGGGAGTGACTCCCAGCCCCTGCCCCGCCCCCGCCCGGGTGCTGTCCAGGTGCCGGGTTCTGGGCCTCTAAGCAGGATGGACCCAGAGCGGGCAGAGCTCTGGAGGGGGAATAGCTCTATTCCCCTTACTCAGCGTGTGCCTCGTGCCTGCCACTGGCAGTGCTGCGTATAAAGCCAGGCCTTTGCCCTGGGCGGGGGGAGATACTGCACGCCGCTGGGGTAGCCCTCAACTCTGCACTACAGCACCCCTCCAGGGATGTCCCTGACACTGGCTGGCTGGCGGGGAGCCTCCGAAGGCTTCCTCCAGGGCCCAGCGGTGCTGAAGAATTTACAACCCAGAGGCAAGAGGAGGGTGAGATGGTCAGGCGGCTCCATGGGCAGGCCCGGAATCCTACGGACACTGGCCTGGCCGCCTCTCGCCTAGCAAGGCTGCCTGGCTTTCAGAGGGCAGCAGAGTAACTCCAGCAGGGGGCGGTGATGTCCCCGAGCAGCGTGAACGGGGGCTGAATTAACAGGGCGTGGGGCAGGGTAACAGGCTCAGGCCGGTTGCTTGGATGCCTTTTGCAGGTGTAGGGCTCTTTTGCACCTGCAGGCTGAAATGCAGCCCAGGTGCGGAGCTTAGTTACCAGGCCTGGGCTGGCCCCTCTGCACCAGCGGAATCGCTCCCTTCAGGAACCCGGCCTGATTTGCAGCCGACGTTTCCTAGGCGTCCGCTTCCATTTTCCCTGCTCGTCTCTGGGGAGGGAGATGCTGCTTGTGTGTTGGGGGCTCTGGGCCTTCCCTCGTGACCCGGGCAGCTGCGTAAACGAACCCACAACCTTGTCCCCGGGTCTCCCCTCACGGGCCGAATCCACATGATGCTGGGATGCAGCAGGCTGAGGCAAAGGGCTGATCCCGGTGCTGCCTGAGAGCCTCATGCTGAGAATCTGCTCTGCTCCCGGCCTGCACAGGGCTGGGTCCGTGCAACTAAGCCAGGGGAGCACAACACCCAGCTGTCTACTTACCTGCCAAGTCCAATGTTCGGAGCCCCTGGGTATCCCTGTGATGCCCCCCCTGCCGGAAGTGGAGGTTTTCCATGGTTCATCTGAGGGGTCTGGGTGACGTCCGCTCTTGCAAGGGAAGCCCGAGCCCCTCTTGTCAGGTATGTGGAGAGGACATGGGCTTTCCAGCCCTGAAGAGATGCCTTGAGAATCAGGCCCTTGTCATTTCACCCCTGCAGCGAGTTTTGGACAGTCTCAGACGCAGAATCCTGGCTCCCCCGACTGGCCTGGCCAGGGCGATTTCATAGCGTGCGGAGCAGGGCGCTTGAGCCGGGTGGTGCCTGGTCACCCCTTGAGCTGGGGGCTGGGCGGAGACAGAACCCTCAAGCCAAGCCCCGAGAAGCGCCTGGCATTCAGCCTGAGGCTGCACGGCCTGTGCATCGCTTATGCCCTGTGGCCGCGTAGGGCTGAGTGCAGACTTGCCCCCGGGCAGTGTGTTCTGGCCCCTTTCGTGCCTGTTCCGGCCCCTGCTGGGGACCCTGGACTCCAGTTGTGTGTAGCTTTGGAGGTCCCAGTTCAGCCTCTGGTGTTTTGGAAGGGCAGAAGGGCCCCGATCCTGCTAGGTGTTGTGCAAGCAGGTAACTAAGGGAGGGGCCCTGCCCCAGAAAGCCTGCTGATCTAAGCCAGCGAGACAACAGGTGGATACAAAAGACAGGCGGGCAGGGTAACAATGCGATGGTTGGGATCAGCGGCGCGCACCAGCTGCCTGATCATTTATGTTCCATCCGGTTGATACAAGAGAGAACAGTACAATTAGCGCCGACAGTATGTCTGCTAGGGAATCCAGCGGCCCTGCTCAGGGGTGTCTGGGCACGGCTGTGTGTGTGGGTGTGTGTGTGTGTGTGTGTGTGTGTGTGTGTTCATTTGCACGTGTGCATTTCTGCTGCTTTCGTTTGCTAGAAGAGTGCAAACCACCCCCGTATGCGAGTGGCAGGTTTGTTCCACACACGTACGCCTCCTGCCGCATTAGGGTTTGCCTGCGGTTTACATGGCACTGTGCTGGGCAGAACTTCATCAGGTGGACTCAGAAAATCCAGGCGGGGGCACCCTTGGGAAATGCAGAAGAGCTGCCTTGGATTTCGTGCCGCAAATACTAGTGCGGCACCCTACCCTCTTTCAGCACGCGGGCTGAAACCCACAAGGTGGTCTGTGCCCAGAGGTCCCTCTCTGAGGGACACTTAGAGGTTGCGCCAAGATAGTTACATCGGTGGGGAGGTCTGTGGAAAAAACCCAGGCTGTGTCTACATTGGCATGATTTTGCGCAAAAACATGCTGCCTGTCTACACTGGCGGGGAGTTCTTGCGCAAGGACACTGATGTTCTAATGTATGAAATCAGGGCTTCTTGCGCAAGAACTATGATGCTCCCGCTCAGGAATAAGCCCTCTTGCGTAACTGTTCTTGCGCAAGAGGCCAGTGGAGACAGGCAACATGAATTTCTTGCTCAAGAAAGCCCAATGGCTAAAATGGCCATCGGAGCTTTCTTGTGCAAGTGAGCGTCTACACTGGCATGGATGCTTTTGCGCAAAAGCACATCTCTTGCGCAAAGGCACATGCCAGTGTAGACGGTCTCTTGCGCAAATACTTTAACGCAAAAACTCTTGCGTTAAAAGTATTTGCACAAAATCTTGCCAATACAGACGTAGCCCCAGTGTTGGCCAATGCACTTGTACTGCCCTATGGCCAGGTGTAGATGCAGCTTTGTTGATGGAAAGCCTCAAGTTCTGTCTACACTAGAAACACTGCAGCGGAGCAGTACAGCCCTGGAAGGGGTGCTTAGGTCTCGGCTGTAAATTCACCCTTCCTAGAGGTGGAAGATTTTTTTTTTTTTTTGGTCTTGTCCTCCAGGTGTCCACACCAGGTCTAGTTCATCTTAATTCCATCCCTCAGGGCGTGACATTTTTTTCAGCTGAGTGAGGCACTGAAGCTGACCGAACTGCAGGGTATACCAGCCCCTGGCTGGGTCCTTCAAGGATATGAGGTTCCTATGCTGACCGAAGAACCCCAGCCCCACCTCCGGCATTGTCTGCATTGCAAGGCTAGGCCGGCCCACCCACGATGGGATAGTCTCCGGTGCAAACACAGCTGGGCCTCCATGCTGGCTGTGGGCAAGACACGTTTAGTGCCCGTTAATACTTGGACTAAACCATTGAACCAGCCTCTTCTCTCCTTTCTCGTTGCTCCTGCTCAATGGTACAAAAATGCTCTGCTCCTTTAGGGTCCCGCAGGCATGCTAACATTAACCCCTCGTCGCCACTGCCTGCCGCCTCCTGCTGGCACTTGGAGACCTTAGAAGTCTGGGGTCCCTGAAAGGGACGACTCAACCCCTGCCATTGCCCAGACTGGGAGATCTGGTCCCAGCAGAGCTCCCTCCCCCCTGCCCCGGGCAGAGCAGGAGTCGGTGGTGCAGAGCAGAGGGGATGCAGCTGGAGCGGGACAGCGGAGCCCCCCCTGCAGCAGGGTTCGGCTCCCGGAGGCTGATGTTTCTCTGCTCTCCCCGCAGTGGCCGTGGACACGACTTTGCACGTGGAGTGGAACGAGGTGAAGACCCTGCCTGCCCTCTCGCCCCTGGGGAGCACCAGGACGTCGCTGGTCCACAGGCTGGTCCGGCAGAGCTCAGTGGACAGCCAGGACTCTCTCGAGGTGCTGCACGTCTCGTCCCTCTGACTGGGGGAGGGTGCTCCTTAGGTGAAAGGAGAGCGGGTGGGAACTGGTGCAGCGGTTTGGGGCCGGGGCAAGTGGAGGGAGGGCCGTGCACGTAGCTTCTCTGCCTTGCCAGTTCCATTTGAAGCCAGGGATCAGTCACCTACCGCTTCTCTTAAGGCCTCAGCAGCTAGAGTCAGGCGTATCTATCACACAAGTCTTCCTCCAGCCCGACTCAGTGACACGTCGGCCTTGTAGGATGAGAACGGCGCCTGGGCTGCCCTCCCGTCATGGGCATGTGAGGCAAGGCTGGAACCTTTAGGCAGGGAGCCGCTGGCTGTGGTGGGACAGGGGGATGTTACTGGGTGACACCCCCCACCCCCAACAGTCCTTCCAGTCCCAAGTCTCTTCAGATCCTTTGAACCTGAGTCCTTAACTACCAGACACTTGGATTTCCCCTCTGGCTCACCAGCCCCGGTGATCAGTGTGCTTGCAGGACACTTATTTTGCACGGTTTGCATGACAGAGACCTGGTTGGTGTAAAAATAAAAGGTTTGCCCAATAGAAAAATCACAGGTTCAAAGAGGAACCAGTGAGGAAAAGCAAACCCAGGGAAGCTATTCAGCACCTTCACAGACACGCCCCCCCCCCAGCCTTCACACTTCTGTGTTAGTTAAAATCCCTTTTCTAATACAAGTTACCTCCTGAATCGGCATATTTTCCTAGCACGCCCACTTCATACAAGGGATCCAGCATTTCCCCAGCCCCACCCGTTTCTTGATTAAAAAAAACCCAGATGCAAGCTTGCTTTTAAAAAGTTCTAAGCCCCCCTTCCTCCCCCCCCTGCACTCCCGCCTTCTTTCTCCTGGCATGGTCATATTCAGTGTAAACTCCCTCCTCCCTTCAGTTTCCAAGACAGGGTGGGGTTTTTTGGGTTTTTTTTGCCAGTTTCAATGTCGTTCCATTCACTTTAGCGGTCCCCCATTGTCTGTCCCTGGCTGTTCCTTGGAGTCAGTTTTTTGGAAACATCAGGCTTGGGAGAAGCCCCCCTCCCCGTTCTGTGTTTGAAATTGTAGACCAAGTCAAGAGCTTAGTCTTTTACATACACAGATCGGTGGCCGCAGTCTGGATCCCTGTCGTATCAAGCCCATTGATTCAGTCGCTTGCTCTTTGGGGTTCGGACCCCCTGTTCTGCCCTTGGGGCGTCTGGCACCTGAGGGCCACAGCAGCATCTCGGCGGTTACGGTGTTGGAGGATTACAGCTCCCCCAGGTGCCCAAAATCAGGGGTGTCTGGGTCAAGTTTGGAGGCAGCTCTGTGCATGCTCAGTGACATGTGTGCCCCGCTTGCTCACACCCTCAATGTCCTTGTGTTGCCAGGGCTGCTCACATTCACTCCTGTGTGCCTCCTAGCTACTGAGGCCTGAAAAGGTGAGACCAGGGAAGGGAGCCCCAATCCCCATGTAACCCCCCCCCATGCTGCTCCAATGTCCATTCATCCGCCCCATCACCCTGAGCAACTATATAGCCCCCAAGTCGAACTGCCCTAGGTTGGGGCAAGGGGGTGGAATGTCCTCCCTCCCGCCCCAGCCGAAGCCATCAGCAAGTGCATCTAGCGCTGTACCCAGGGTGCTGAGCACTGCGGGGTCAGTGCCATGCTCCTGGGGTGCAGGGGGGCTGTGCTGCAGTGCTGCATGGGCTGGGCCGGGACCAGTGCTCGCAAAACGTGGGTGGGCCTGGTGTCTGCTCCTGCCTCCAGGCAGCTCCCCGCCCCCGCACCAGTCAGACCCACCTGCCTCCCAGTTCAGCACTCTCTCCTGAGTCGTCCCTAACTCCGGCCCTTTGCCTTGGAAGGATTCCTAGCGTCCCAGGCCAGAAGGAACCACCGTGATCTTCCAGTCTGGCCTCCCGGGTCACGCTTCCCCCCGTGATTCCTAGAGCAGAGCTGCTAGAGAAGCAGCCCCTAGTGCAGGGGTGGGCAAAAGGGCCTCGGTGGGCTGGATCCGCTCCCCCACACCCAGGCCAATTGGGGCTTGGGGATGGGGGGGGACGCGCACGAAGTTTCCTCCGCCCTGCACGCGACACTCAGAAGCACCGCGCGCTCCTGGCAGGGTGGGAGGAGACTTTGCGTGCTCCGCCCCCAAGCCCTGATTGGCCTGGGAGCAGATGGGGGAGCACGCAAAGTCTCCTCCCACCACCAGGGGCGTGGGTGCCTAGGGAGAACCTCTGGGGGGGGGGGGCAAAGACTTCACACCCTGCCCCACCCCCAGACCAATCATGGTCTGTGGGTGAGGAAGCAGGGAAGTATTCTGGCCCGCCCCTTCTGAAGTGGCCCCGGCCAAAACTTATTGCCCACCCCTGCCCTAGCCGTTTAACAATTGTCCGCAGGGAAGAACTCCCCCTGACCCCGGGCCAGTTTTTCCAACAGTTCATTAGCCTCACTGTTAAATTGGCATCTTATTTTCTGTCCCCAAGGGGGGACCTTTCTCTGCTAGCCTGACGAGCCTGTTGTTCAGTGTTTGCTCCCCATGTAGACACTGCTAGACAGCACTTGCCACCCCTTAACCTTCCCGTTGTGACGCTAACTACGCTGAGCTTTGTAATTGTGTCACTGTCAGGTGGCTTCTCTCCTCCTTGCATCATCCCCATGGCTCTCTTCTGACTCCCAAGGGATCAGCCACCTTCTTGCCCGGTGGGCACCAGAACTGGGCACCAGAACTGGGCACAGTGAGCCATCCGTGTCCAGGGCCGCATAGAGAGAGGCTACACAGCCTCTCGCTGCTCCTCCCGATTATCCTGTTTACACAGCCTGGGATCTCATTAGCTCATTCGGCTACAGGGTCACACTGGGAGCTGTGCGCTGCTGATTCACTGCTATAACCCCCCAAAGCTTTGTCAGAGTCACCGCTTCCCAGGAGCGAGTCCCCACCCTCCCTACGCTTGTTCCCAGAGCGAGAGATCGACATGTAGCTGTATTACAACACATCTTGTTTGCTTGTGTCTCGTTTACCAGTCTCTCGGCATCCGCATCCAGTCCTCCTCCTCCTTTACCCCTCCCCAAAATGCGTGTGTCGTCTTGGTCGGGGTGATGTTGTGTTTTCTTTTCGGTTGCCAAGGAAAGCGTTAAATAGCATAGGGCCAAGAACCAATCCCTGCAGGACCCCACTGGAAACACCCCCGCTCCATGGCGATTCCCCGTTTACACTGACATTTTGAGACCCCGCAGTTAGCCAGTTTTTAATCCCAGTAATTTGTGACGTGTTCTTTGTATATCATTCTGTTTTTTTAATCAACATATTGTGAAGTCTAAGGGTGTGTCTGGACTACAGGTTGTTTTTTTTTTTTTTTTAAAGTGGCCTTTTTTCCAAACAACTTCCCCTGCGTCTAGACGGCTGCTGCGTTCTTTCGAAAGTAAATCAAAAGGAAGCGGCAGTTTTTCTGACCACGGAAAACCTCATTTTATGAGGAAGAACGCCTTTTTTCGAAAGCGCTCTTTTGAAAAAAGGCACTATGTACTGCAAACTGTGCTTTTTCGAAAGAGAGCATCCAGACTGCCTGGGTGCTTTTTCAAAAGTACTGGTTGTAGTCTAGACGTCTTTTTTGAAAGAGGCTTGCAGTCTAGACATAGCCTAAGTCTATTACATCAACACTATTATTACGTTCGTCAACCAAACTTGTAATCTCATTAAAAAATCAGGTTAGCTTGACAAGATCTGTTTTCCATAAGCCCATGTTGCTTTGCATCAATTGCATTGCCTCCATTTTTAATTCTTTATTAATCTAGTCCCATCTCCGCTGCTCTGTTCTCTTTCCTGGGATTGTTGTCAGCCTGACAGGCTAATAATCACCTGGGCCGCCCTATTCATCCTTCTGAAATATTGGCATAACACTGGCTTCCCTCCAGTCTTCTGGAACTTCCCAGTGTGCCAAGATTTATTGAAAGGCAACATTAATATGCCAGTGAGTTTAACAGGCAGCTCTTTTAAAACTCTTGGATGCATTGTTTGGACCTGCTGATTTTAAAATGTCTAAGTTCAGTGGCTTCTTTTTCACATCATCCACAGCTACAGAAAGGGAAGGTGTTTCCCCCAAATACAGAAGAGAAATATTTATTGAACAATTTTGCCTTTTCTGCATTATTATTGATAAAGAGCATGGAGAAAGGTTGTTCTCAGTGGTGACAGAATGAGGAGCAGTGGTTTCAAGTTACAGTGGGGGAGGTCTAGGTTGGATATTAGGAAAAACTATTTCCCTAGGAGGGTGATGAAGCACTGGAATGGGTTACCTAAGGAGGGGATGAAATCTCCATCCCTAGAGGTTTTTAAGTCCCAGCTGAGATGATTTAGTTGGGGTTGGTCCTGCTTTGGGCAGGGAGCTGGACTCGATGACTTCCCGAGGTCTCGTCCAGCCCTAGGATTCTATGAATTCTACTGTTTCCATCTACTTATGGTCTATTATCAGTGTCAGGGTTCTTTTTGTTCCTAATATATATTTTAAAAAACTCTTATTGTCCATAACTTCACTGGCCTCACATTTCTCTTCCCTTAGCAATTTGCTACAAATTCGAAGTTCTGATTTATATTCATTATTATCAGCTTCCCCTTTCATCCTTTTAGTCTTCTTCCAAATTTTTATAGCTGCCTTCACTTTCCACTAAATCAGGTCTTTTTTTAAACCTGCATGGCCGCCTTCCTCCGTTGAAGCATTGTGGCTTTTTGGCCATCGACTACCGTGTTCTTAAATCATTCCTAATTATCATTCAAATTTTGATTAGAGTCTTCCTCCCAGCTGATTTGGCTCCTAATTATTTTCAGCTTTGTCACATTGGCTCTGTTAAAGCACTGAAGGGTGTGTGTGTCTATATATAATTGTGCTGATCTGGACTTTATTTCACTTGCAAATTATAAATGTGATCAAATCACGATCATTTGTAGCTAAGTGACCATTCATTTTTAGTTCTGTGGCAAGATGCTCTTTAACTGTTAGGATAATAAAAGTTAAATGTAGAATTCCTATCACATTCTGAGTTAGGATCTTATCAACTATAATGATTCAAACTTCCAAGGATGTTTTAGTGCTGGCAGCATGAGATCTATAGCATATATCACTGACATTGAAGTCCACCGTGATCATCCTATTTTTAGCTTACATGTGTACAGATAGGTGCGTAAGGAGGTGGTCACCTTGTTTCCATGTGATTTGATGGTCTGTAGCAGACACCAGCTACTGTCTGGTGCTTTATCTGTTAGAACATGAACCCTCCGCCTTCCAGATAATTTCTTCTGACGTGGCGTAGGAAAGGGAGAGGAGGAGGAGGATGGGTGGAAACATGGGGTGCCTAGGGTGGACGCTGAACTTCAATAGCTCAGCCTCTTCCCCTCACTGGTCTGGCTTGTAGGTGGCTTTGTCCCCTGGGACTGACCAAGCTGGTAGAGATGATAGTAAAGTGATTGCCAGTATAGGCTAGGATTCTTCCCAGAGCCCACCATGCAGTGAGGGGGTCCAGGGGGCCCATGCTCACCTTGTTCCTGCCAGCCTCCCTTTGAGCAGGGGAGAGACCCTGCTGAGCTCTGAACATGGGTCTAGCATGAAGCCCCGAACTCAGCAACCCCCAGGTCAGCCCCGGGGAAACCCACCTTGATTTCCTTCTGCTCTCCTGGCTAGGGATGTTAAACATTAGATTAATCAACATTATTAGATTAACATTAGATTAATCAACTAGTGGATGGAAATTCCAGCGACTATTCGATTAGTTGATAAGGGTGCTTCCGCTTTGAAATGTAGTAAGAGCCACCCAGCTGTCCCCAGGCGCCAGGTGGCACTTTTGCTTTGAAATGTACAAGAGCCCCAGTGGGAACGTTTCAAGGGTGGAACGCTGCCGCTGCACCCCACCCCCTCCCATGGAGCTGGAGCTGGGGGGAACTGGCTTTTAAACCTGCTCCCCCCAGGACGTCTTTCTCTCCCCCCCCCCCGCTGCCTCTTTTTGATAGAGGCAGCAAGGGGGTGGGGGGGAAGCAACTAGTCGACTAGTGTGTTGATTAGTTGATAGTCGCTTACATCCCTACTCCTGGCGCACCCTGTGAAGGCTGCAGGGACATGAGGCAGAGAGGCCTGGGGAGAATGGTGGAGGCTGAAGTCTGCATCTCTCCCTGTAGGTCAGAGCCCTTGCAGCCCCCCGATCTTCAGAGGTGCTTGTGGGGAAACTCAGCAGCATTCACCACCTCCCCAGGGCTCCCACGTGTGGGAGGAGGGTGCCCTTTCCCAGGGCCTGGCCCAGGCTGCAAATTTTGGGATGTGCATGGGAGGCGGCCCGTGTTAGAAATTTATACTGGGCCTGAAAAAACGATGCTTGGCCCCTGCATCTCCACCCCCTTTGATGAGAGAGCCGAAATGTAGCTTTAGAGCTCACCCAAGCTTGCCATTGGGGGGGAGGGAGCTGCATGAGAAAACAAACCCCCTCAGAGTGAGGCAGAGCGGGTTGTGCTTAGCAGGGTCAGCTGCCTGTCACCTCCAGCCTGGTAGCCCCTCAATCCCCTCCTCCAGGCAACGCCAGCCCTTCCTTTGTCTTGCAGGCTAACGATAGGAATAGCTCCCTCCCTGAAGCCCTCTGAAGGGTTCCCCTGTAGAGTACAGCCCCTTGTCCACTGACCACCCCCAGGAATCCCAGGTCTGCTGTCCCCATGGGGCCAGTGCACACCCCAGTGTGTGGGATTCAGCTCTGTGCTTAGCACTGTGGCACCGGAGATACAGTCGGAGTGAACCAAGGAGATACTGAATATCAAAGATTCAAGTGCGAGGGAGCAAGGGTACTGGAACCAAGAGGTTACACAGGAAATAAACTTATAACATGCTTTCTGGAGGAGCAGGCTGACCTGGCCAAAGCCTTTTCCCTCATGGCCCAAGTCCCTGTCAGTATTTTAGCCAAGGCCTGACCTGGTCCCATTTTCCTGACTGGTCACTTGCTGCTCACTTAGGCACGGTGTTTCCTTTACAGCTCAGCAGAGAGACAGGTGAATAAACATCCCTTGTCATCTCGGCTGTGATAGTGTGATGTAGTGAGGGTTCGGTCCACTCGCCGGGCGCTATGCTTGGGCGGTGGGTGCCCCCTGCTGGCCTCTCTCTGTAAGCACTGCCCAGCGGGGGGTTGCCCTGAGGTGTAGACCATGGCCCTCACCTGAGAGGGAAGGAGTTTGAACAAAGGAAGGGGGTGGTTTGGGGAAGAGTTAGTCTTGGCTGGGAAGAAGTGGAGAGAAGAGACTAAGCTGAGTACTGGGTAGGGGTCCACAGGCCCCCAAACTCCCCAAGGGGTCTGAGGCTCCCTGACCCCTCACTTCGATGCCCACATAGAACCGGGCTGTGCTGTACCTCGCAGAAGCAATAAGCCCTGTCTATTCTACCAGCCAGCAGAGTCTCATCTTGCTGTAGACGGGGTGCAGGATCGGAGGGTCCCGACACGCCGTCACAGGTAGACAGACGCCAGGCCACGTTGGCTGTACACATAACTCCTCGTGCGGTGTCTGTGCGTACTGGTCACACCAGTACTAATGACCGGTGGGAGCCCAGCTTTCAAGTAGGCCCTCTCACAACAGTCTTTGGTGAACCAGAATGGGCAACCCTGAATCGGGAAATGCCTGTAACCACACTTGCCAGTGGAGATAGGGCAGGGCGAGTGGAGTGGCTGCCCCGGGCCCCGTGCTTCAATAGGCCCCGCGCCAGCGCCAGGGGCGGACTGGCCTGGCGGGATACCAGGAATTTCCCGGTGTGCTGTCCGCCGAAGGGCCGGCTGGCAGCTGCTGGAGGAGGAGGGAGATTGTGATGGGGCGCCTCAGCCCCACACTTTAATTCCCCGGTGCCGGCCAGTATGGGCCATGTGGGGCTGAGGGAGCGCATGCATGGCGTGCTGAAACGCTTTGCAACAGCTGAGAGGGGAGATGCTCAGGCATGGCATGAATTCACGTCCCGGGACTTTAAAACCGCGTGGCCCAGTGTTGCACCGCTCAGTTCGGCACATGGTCTGGAGCCTGGGCCCGGGTCGCGGCTGCCCTGCAAACTGGAAGGCAGAAGGTGAATGGCAAAGGAAGAGGCTTGTGCTGAGGGGAGGGGGGCAGGTCAGGAGAAGAAAGGGGAAGGCACCAAGGGGTTGTGCGGAGGAGAGACAAATGCCATGGGGCCAAGTGGAGACCATGAGGAAAAGGGCAGGAGGGGAGGTGTCAGTGGGAGGGGGGACAGGGTGATGCTGGGAGAGGAGAGGGTAAGGGCATTGGGGGCTAAAGGGGGGAGGGGAGGCTTGAAAGGAGGAGTGGGCATGAGGAAGGTGCAGATGGAGCAAGGCGTGTGAGGGCACAGGGGCATGAGAGGAATGGGGGCAGAGGGTGGTGAGGGGGTGGGCACCAGGGAAAAAGAGAGCAAAGGGGCAGGGCCAGTAAGGGAAGGGGAGGCACCAAGAGGGTGCAGGGGTAAGAGAAGGTGCAGGTGCCAGGAGATTCTGGGGGTGAAGCAGAAGGGCAGACACCTGCAGAGGAGGGACCAGCACCAGAGGAGAGAGGCAGAGCAGGTGTGTAGAGGGAGATGTTAGAAGAGGGGATGAGCAGGGGCAACTCACGTGATCAGAGTGGGGCTACTGCAGGAGTGGGCACAGGAGGTGCCTTTTTTCTCCAAAGGGGGGGCCCCGTGAAATTGTGCTGCCCTGGGCCCTGCAAAACTCACATCCGCCCCTGCCACTTCCATTGGCATGGAGGGGGTCTTGGGTTACACCCTGCCACATGGTTTGTGTGTGGAGGAGCTCCCTGCGGCTTTCGGCATTGGTATTCCTCAGTGACTGAGAACACAACCTCCGGTACCCCCGGTGCCCTGGCCCCACATGCACACCCTCCGTCCTCGCCATCCCCTCATTTCCCTAATGCACAGCCCGCTCTGGCCCCATGCACACATTGCCCATCTGGCTCGCAGGGTGCAGAGCATGGGGAGAAGGGGGTCCCAGTCCCAAGGCGCTGCTGATCCGGACAGGGTGGCCGTGTGTTATTCCCTGGCGGGAGGTGCCCCAGGATCTGAAGCCCAGAGGAGACTAAGGTCTCGGCACCTGGAGATGCCTGAGCGTAGAAGCCACGCCACTCGGTCAGCCACCCTCGCGCTGGGGTAAGCAGAGCCCCTACCCGTGGCAGGTGGCGTGGTGCCTGTGCTGAGCAGACTTGGGCTTTTGCCGTGGGGGGAAGGGGAGGAACCACGGGGAGCCCCAGGGATCAGGTCGCTGGGGAGTTGGATCGTGGCCCTGGAGTTCTCTGGCATTCCTTTTGGCTCCCTTATGGCTGCCTCTGACCCAAGCCTCCATCTTCTGCCCCCTCAGTCTTTCCCCCACACCCCTGCCCCTCCTGTGCATGTTGAGATGCAGCCTCGGTCGTAAGCCGCAGTTTTGGCCACGACTGCGCTTTAGGGCAGGGCCTGTTTCCTGGACGCCTGTGCGTGGAGTGCCTGGTGCACTGGGCTCCTCCCATGGGGCAGCGAGACAAGTAGCCAGAACCCCCATGCGTTGCCCGTCCCAGGGAGCGGCAGAAGTCAGTGCCCTGAACCTGGGACTGGATTGTGGGGTGCTCTTGGCTCAGTGGGGTGGACCCCTGGGGCAGAGCCAAGCGCAGTGAAGTGGGGTATCTCAGTAACCTGCCTGGCCTATGACAGCCCCTGCCCGGAGCTCAGCCAGCAAGGGAGCATGTGGCCTGCCTGCACCCAGGGACGCAGCGTGGATTGCATAGGAGACACCCCGGGCGTCTGTGCAGTGTCAGTGCCCTGACAGCTTCACCTGCTGGCCTGGATCCCCCCTGGCCCGGCCGGGGCATCGCCATTCCCTGGGGTCCCCCCTGGCCCGGCCGGGGCATCGCCATTTCCTGGGGTTCCCCCTGGCCCGGCCGGGGCATCGCCATTCCCTGGGGTCCCCCCTGGCCCGGCCGGGGCATCGCCATTCCCTGGGGTTCCCCCTGGCCCGGCCGGGGCATCGCCATTCCCTGGGGTCCTCCCTGGCCCGGCCGGGGCATCGCCATTCCCTGGGGTTCCCCCTGGCCCGGCCGGGGCATCGCCATTCCCTGGGGTCCCCCCTGGCCCGGCCGGGGCATCGCCATTCCCTGGGGTCCTCCCTGGCCCGGCCGGGGCATCGCCATTCCCTGGGGTCCTCCCTGGCCCGGCCGGGGCATCGCCATTCCCTGGGGTCCCCCCTGGCCCGGCCGGGGCATCGCCATTCCCTGGGGTCCCCCCTGGCCCGGCCGGGGCATCGCCATTCCCTGGGGTCCTCCCTGGCCCGGCCGGGGCATCGCCATTCCCTGGGGTCCTCCCTGGCCCGGCCGGGGCATCGCCATTCCCTGGGGTCCCCCCTGGCCCGGCCGGGGCATCGCCATTCCCTGGGGTTCCCCCTGGCCCGGCCGGGGCATCGCCATTCCCTGGGGTCCCCCCTGGCCCGGCCGGGGCATCGCCATTCCCTGGGGTCCTCCCTGGCCCGGCCGGGGCATGGCCATTCCCTGGGGTCCCCCCCGGCCCGGCCGGGGCATGGCCATTCCCTGGGGTCCCCCCCGGCCCGGCCGGGGCATCGCCATTCCCTGGGGTCCCCCCTGGCCCGGCCGGGGCATCGCCATTCCCTGGGGTCCCCCCTGGCCCGGCCGGGGTATCTAGACTCCATGCCCCGCTGGCCCAGTGATGGCTCTTCCCTTGTTGCTGTGGCTCACATCCCCGTCCCCCGAGGCTGGCGCCGTGATGGTGAATGTGCCTGGCAGAGGTGCTATGAAGGCCCTGTCCTCGTGCCCGGCTGCCAGGAGCCCTGAGTGTGGGGTGAGTGTGAAGTGAGCCCTGAGCTGTCCCCTCCCTCTGGCCCTGACGCCCAGCCTGGCCTGAGCAGGTGCAGGCTCCCACGAGCTTTGCCAAACCCGTTCTGTGCAGGCAGCAGCCTGGGTGCCAGGCTGGGCCCCGGGGCCCCGCTGCTCTGCCCCCTTCCCCACACCCTGCCGCAGCCCCGGCTCCCGGGGCTCTCTGCCTGCCGCCTGCACTGACGTCAGTGCAAAGCCAGGCCTGTATCCTGGGAGAAATCAGTCCATGGTGACTGGTTGCCATGGAAATACACCTTGTTGCAAGCTACAAGTCCAGAATCGCTTCCTAGGAAGCCACTGGCTATGAGCCGCTGGGGCTGCTGGGGAGCAGGTGCAGCTGGCAGTGCCAGGTAAGACGGCGCTGAGGCTGCGCTTCTCCCGGGTGGTGCTGGGACTGTGTCCAGGGGCCCTACGGGGCAGGACTCGGCAGACAGGAGCTGAACTGGCTCCCGCTCTCCCTGGCTGTGGGAAACGTGTCTCCACCTGCTGCTGTTCCTCTTCCTCCTGCTAGTCCCCTTTGCCCCCGTAGGGATCTGACCGGCAGCCGGGGCGGCTGCTGCGGGGCGCGTGCCCCAAGTCCCACTTCCGAGCCCGGCCCCTGTTGCACGAGGGCTTGCAGCGGCCCCGTGCCGCACAGGGTCTGCACGCTAGGCCCAGCGCTGAGTCCACCTCCCACTTCTGTCCACGCACGAGCCAGTCTGACTGAGGTCAGCGAGCCTTCCGGGCCGGGTCCTAGGGCCCTGTTGGGGGGCGGATCAGAGCCTGAGCCTGGCTGTGCAGCGTGGCAGGTGTGCGTAGCGCACTAGGGCCACGTTAGTGCAGCCCGGGGACCCGGAGCTGACGAAGGCAGCCCCAGGCTTGGATGCCTGGCAGGCACGCCCCTAGATTCCTGCTCGCTGGGTGCAGGTCCCCGCGCAGGGGTTTCACTCCCTGGAGCTCCCCTGTGCTGTTCTCCCCCCATCTCTGCTCCAAGAGGGTGCCTCCATTTCCTGCCACTCTAGAGTTGCCTATTATCTGCTCGGGCTCCCCCCTCGGAATGAACAGGCCCCGGGGGGGGTTAGCACGTCCAGCAGCTGCTGCCGTTGGCAGCCCCTGTGATAGGGTGGGGCGCAGGAGGCCCAGCTCCATCCGGTGTCAGGGCTGCCGGCGTTGCTTCTCCTCCCCGCGCCTGCGGCATGGCAGGTGCGTTCAGCAGGGCCCTGCGGAGCACACTTCCCCGGGCCCGGCGGGTGGCTAATTGCCAGGGCGGCTGTGGTGCTTTAATGACTGAAACATTCGGAACCATTATCCATTATCTTGCTTTTATTTTCCCTCCTGTCACTCGCGATTGCTCTCCCGCACGCAGCAGATTTACTTGTTTTCTTAGCGGTGTTGATAAAATTATGACAACGTGCTGCGCATTATACTCAGTTCCCCCCACACCCCGTCCTGAGCTCTCCCGGCTGCCACAAACTCCACTCACTTCTCCCTCTCTCGTGTACTTCCCCCAGCACCTGCGGCTCCATCCAGCGCGACTCCCGGCCTGCCCAGCTTTCCTAACACGCTGTGAGTTTTCAGACTCCATGTCCAGCCCAGCCCCTGCAATCCTGCCATGGGCAAATCCACTCCAGGGCTTAGCAGGAGCCCAAGGAAATATTTATCCTGAATGATGAAACACTGACCATGAGGTTACAGGAGCAGCCAGCTGTACTCAGTTAAATAGTGTAACGCAATCAATGTTCTCCTTCAGCACCCAGCACGACTTCCTGCTGGGGGGGGGAGCAGCAGGTGTGTCTGTGCATGTGTACATGGGGGGGTGTACACAGCTGGGCATGTGTGTGCACATGGGTGTGCATGTGCGGGGTGGGGGGAGAAGCAGTATGAGTGTCTATCTATGGATGTGTAGTGGGAGTGTGTGTGTGTGTGTGTGTATATATATATACTATGAGCACATATATAGATATGTGTGTAGAGTAGGAGACTTGTATACTCTATCTGGACATGTTTGTGAAATTGGCAGATACACACAGTGGCTACGTCTACACTGCAGGCTTTTTGTGGAAGAACAACTGTTCTTGGGCAGAAACTTGCAGAGAGTCTACACTGCACGCGCATTCTTGCACAAGTAAATTTACAGTACAGCGTCGGAAATCAGGGCTTCTTCCGGCAGAGTTATTCCTCTCCCTACGAGGAATAAGCCCTCTTGTGCAAGAGTTCTTCCACAAGAAGGCAGTATAGACAGGCAACGTGAATTTCTTGTGCAAGAAACCCCTATGGCTAAAAAGGCCATGAGAGCTTTCTTGCGCAAGAGAGCATCCACACTGCCATGGACGCTCTTGCGCAAAAGCACATCTCTTGCACAAAAGCACATAGCAGTGTGGACGCGCTCTTGTGGAAGACCTTTTGCACAAGAACTCTTGTGCAAAACAGTTCTTGTGCAAGAAGCCTGCAGTGTAGGCATAGCCAGACTGTACCGTGTGAGAAATGTATGTGTACATTTAGTGTATCACACACACACACACGTGTGTAGTGGGATAATATGTCCGTGTGGATAAAATATACAGATATCTCCATGCCCTCAGGGCTATAAACAGACTAGCATCATTGTGGAATTACAGACCTCAGAGGGGGCCAAGGACTAGTAGTTCTTCCCCAGTTGCCAAGGCATGTTTTTCTTGCTCCAGTACTGTGTCTAGTCTGGATTGACCTGATTCGAACAAAGGGGTTTTCACCATCGGGGGTACTAGGATGATGTTCGGGAAGCACCCTGGGAAGAATTGCCTGCGTGTGATATCACCGTGTGCTGACTGTACTAAGGGTGGCGTTTGTCTCTAACGCCACTTGTATTTCCCCCAATGGACTATCTGGTGGTGTTGATTCCTGCCCATCCCCTCCCGTACTATTTCACAGTCATCTGATGTTTGCAACACCTCCCGGAGGAGTGTCATTTACATGCTGAATCTACACACGCTTTCCCCATTCTTGCATATCATTCATGAAGATGCTACAACAGAATTTCACACGCATCTTTGCGGTGTCTTCCTGCGTGCTCACCCACACACACACTCTCTATACTACAGCCAATGATGTTAAAAGAATAGTAAGGTTGCAAAAAGCCAGTGCAAACTTAATTCGGCCCCCATGTGTCTACGCGTTATGAAACTCTCTTTAATTACACGATTATGTACATTTTTCCCAAAAGGACCCCGTTTCACTAAATATTTATTTTTATCCCCTCATTCACTGTTTGACCCTGGGCCTTGTTTATCACCTACTGTCCAAACCTTGCACTGAATACAAAACTACGCATTTCCTCATGGGAAGGGCCCTACCAAATGCATGGTCCATTTTGGTCAATTCCACAATCATACAAATCAGTCAATGTCATGATTTCAGCAGTTGAAATCTGAAATGTCATGGTAACTGTAGGGGGCCTGACTCAAAAAAGTAGTTGAGGGTGGGCGGGGGGGTTGCAGTTCCGCTACCTTTCCTTTTGCACTGCTGCTGGTGGCGGTGCCGCCTTCAGTGCTGGGCAGCTGCAGAGCAGTGGCTGTTGGCAGGGAGCCCAGCTCTGAAGGTAGAGCCGCTGCCAGCAGCAGCACAGAAGAAAGGATGCTATGGTATGGTATGGTATGGTATGGTATTGCAGGGGGAGGGATAGCTCAGTGGTTTGAGCATTGGCCTGCTAAACCCAGGGTTGTGAGTTCAATCCTTCAGGGGATGATTTAGGGAGCTGGGGTAATTCTGTCAGGGATGGTACTTGGTCCTGTCAGGAAGGCAGAGGGCTGGACTTAATGACCCCCTTCCAGTTCTACAAGATAGGTATATTGCCACCTGTTCTTCTGCATTGCTGCTGGTGGGGTGCTGCCTTCATTACTGGCTACTTGGCCAACAGCTGCTGCTATCTGGCTGCCCAGCTCTGAAGGCAGCACAGAAGTAAGGGTGGCAATACCATGATTGGCCCCCCTTAAAATAACCTTGTAACCCCCCTGCAACTCTGCTTTGGGTCAGGACCCCCAATTTGAGAAAAACTGGTCTCCCCTGTGACATCTGTATAGTATAAGGTATGCTGTTTCATGGTCCATGAGGCTTTTTTCCTGGCCAGAAATTTGGCAGGGGTTTCATGGGTGTTTCCTAGGTGCTTCCATTATATTGTCCAAATGCTTCACAAACCTTATTGAATTGATCTTAACCACATCCTTGCATTGGGGATACTGCAATCCCCATTTTACAGACGGGGAGCAGAGGCGCAGCGTTTAAGGCCAACAGACCCCACATGTGGATGGCCAACTCGAGCCATCTGGGCCCTGATTGAGTACTTAGCATTCGCGTATCACTTGCTACATTGAAAGCTGAGTGCTGATGGATTTCAGTGACAGTTGTGAGAACTCTGCATTTCTGCAGATAAAACCCCAACATCTCAAGTCATGAAAAAGCAGCTCCTGCAGTTAGTGGAAAGGCTGGATTATGGGATTTGCCCGGAATGACACAGGAGCAGTGTGACACACGCAGGAATAGAACCCACTTCTCCACGGTAACATTCACCTGCAGGGTCATCCTCTGGTTCCCTCTGTCACTTGCCAGCTTCTGCAACAGGCAAACTCGCCATCCTTATAGACAACAGCCTCCTTCATTCTTCCCCCAAGATTCATCCCACTGCAGGTCCATCCTGTGCCCTGAGGGAGGAAGGGATCCAGTGGGAAAAAATAGCAGGCAAGCATGTAATTGAAGACTTGACAAAACAATGACGTGGCTAATGCAGAACTCTGTGAATCGAGTCATTCTTCCGCTGTACTCTGCACTGATTAGGCCTCAATTGGAGTATTGTCTCCAGTTCTGGGCATCACATTTCAGGAAAGATGTGGAGAAATTGGAGAAGGGCCAGAGAAAAGCAACACAAATGATTAAAGGTCTAGAAAACATGACCTGTGAGGGAAGACTGAACGAACTGGGCTTGTTTAGTTTAGAAAAGAGAAGACTGAGAGGGGACAGGATAGCGGTTTGCAAGTATCTAAAAGGGTGTTATAAGGAGGAGGGAGAAAAATTGTTTTCGTTGGCCTCTGAGGACAGGATAAGAAGCAACGGGCTTAAATTGCAGTAAGGGAAGCTTAGGTTGGACATCAGGCAAAATATCTTGCCTGTTAGGGTGGTTAAACACTGGAATAAATTGCCTAGGGGGGTTGTAGAATCTCCGTCTCTGGAGATATTTAAGAGCAGGTTAAACAGACACCTGTCAGGGATGATCTAGACCGTGCTTGGTCCTGCCATGAGGGCAGGGAACTGGACTCGATAATCTCTCGAGGGCCCTTCCAGTTCTAGTGTTCGATGATTCGAAGACTGATAGGATAACATAAAGAATGGCCGTCAACATGGAAAAGAGAGTATCAGATTAATGATAGTTAGTGTGTGGCTCTGCAAAAAGTCCTGTTTAAAATTTGCCAGCAAGAGAGGCCCCTGTGTCTGCTACACGATCCTGTGTCTAGGTCTGTTGTCCACCACTCAAGTTGCTGCTACCGTGGGGTAGGTTCCGAGAAAAGTTGTGAGAAAGAGGAAAGGTTTCCAAAACCTGCCTGCTCGTGATAGCCCCGAAGAGACGGTGAAGGGTGATGTGGTTACAGTCTGTACATATCTACATGGGGAACAACGATTAATAATGGGCTTTTCAAACTAGCAGAGCAAGGTACCACATGGTCCAGTGGCTGGAAGATGCAGCTAGACAAATTCAGACTGGAAATAAGCCGCAATTTGTTAATAGTGAGAATAAATAATTTGTTAATAGTGAGAGTAATCCCCCTTTATTTGGCACTGGGGAGGCCACATCTGGAGTATTGTGTCCAGTTCTGGGCCCCCAGCTACAGAAAGGATGTAGACACATTGGAGAGGGTCCAGCACAGGGCACCCAAAATGTTGAGGGGGCTGGAGCACATGACCTACGTGGAGAGACTGAGGGATTTGGGTCTGTTTAGTCTGCAGAAGCGAAGAGTGAGGGGGGATTTGAGAGCAGCCTTCAACTTCCTGAAGGGAGGTTCCAAAGAGGATGGAGAGAGACTGTTCTCAGTGGTGACAGATGGCAGAACAAGGAGCAATGGTCTCAAGTTACAGTGGGGGAGGTCTAGCTGGGATATTTGGAAAAACTGTTTCACTAGGCAGGTGGTGAAGTATTGGAATGAGTTCCCTAGGGAGCGGGTGGAATTTTCAGCCCTAGAGGTTTTAAAGTGCTGGCTGGGATGATTGAGTTGAGGCTGGTCCCGCTTTGGGCAGGGGGCTGGTGATGGTCTCCTGAGATCTCTTCCAACCCTAGGAGTCTAGGATTAACCATTGAAACAAGGGACCCAGGCTCATGGTGAGTTTTCCATCGCTGACGATGGTTAACTGGAGGTCTTGCTAAAAGCTCTGCTCCAGGGCTTATTTGGGGGACGTCGTCTGGCCTGTGTTATACAGGAGCTCAGCGTGGGCGATCGCAAAGGGCTCTTCGGGCCGTGCAGCCTATGGATCTATAAGAAGAGCCAACGGCTGGAGGCGGACGGGAGGCCATTTCCGACTGGAAGTGAGGCATCCATTTTTAACAGCGAGGGTAATTGACCCCTGATACAAATTCCCCCGGGACATGGGGGCCTGTCTTGCTGGCAAATTTTAAACAGGTCTTTTTGCAGAGCCACACGCTAATTCAAACAGGAATCAATTCAGGGCTGTCTTGTGGTGTGTGTTGCAGGGGGTGCCAGACTGGATTGTTACAATGGCCGGTTCTGGCCGCCTTCTCTGTCAGTCTATGAATAATGCACACGCACAAGAGGGGTTGAACAGCACAGGTACCTTAAGTCTGGCATCCCTAGCTTCAGAGGGCTTGCCTTGGCAACCTCCTTCTTTGAACATTTGTGATTTCCTAACATAAAAGCCAAACAAAAGCCCACCACCAAATCTGGAAAAACAGAAATTCCATCATGTGGGAACCTACTGACCCCAACTGGCCACATCAGCAGGGTTCAGACCCTTAGCTCCACAGCACAGACGATGATGACTTAGGCATACACAGTAAGGCTGTGTCTACACTGGGACACTTATTCCGGAAAATCAGCCACTTTTCTGGAATAAGCTGCGAGCTGTCTACACTGGCCCTTGAATTTCCGGAAAAGCAACGATGCTCTACTGTACAAAATCAGCCGCTATTCCGGAAAAACCATTCTGCTCCCACTCGGGCATAAGTCCTTATTCCGGAACACTGTTCCGGAAAAGGGCCAGTGTAGACATCCCAGTAGTCTTTTCCAGAAAAAAGCCCCGATCGCGAAAATGGCGATCGGGGCTCTTTTCCGGAAAAGCGCATCTACATTGGCCACAGACGCTTTTCCGGAAAAAGGGCTTTTCCGGAAAAGCAGCCTGCCAATGTAGATGCTCCTTTTCCGGAAAAACTGAAAACGGAATAGTATTCCATTTTAAGCAGTTCCAGAAATTCATGCCAGTGTAGACACAGCCTGACTGATAGCAGTAGTAGGCTGTTATTCCCTGTCTATTAGGGTATGTCTACACTGCCACTCTAGTTTGAACTAGGGTGGCTAATGTAGGCATTCGAAGTTGCAAATGAAGTTGCAAATGAAGCCCAGGATTTAAATATCTGGCTTCATTTGCATCTTGCCGGGCACCGCCATTTTTAAATCCCCCTTAGTGCGGACTCCGTGCCCACGGCTACACACGGCACGGAGTAGGTAGTTCGAATTAGTTCTAATTCGAACTACCGTTACTCCTCATGGAACAAGGTGTACCGGTAGTTTGAATTAGAGAGCCTAATTCGAACTACTTACTCCGTGCCGCGTGTAGCTGCGGGCACGGAGTCCGCACTAAGGGGGATTTAAAAATGGCGGCGTCCGGCAAGATGCAAATGAAGTCGGATATTTAAATCCTGGGCTTCATTTGCAACTTCGAATGCCTACATTAGCCACCCTAGTTCGAACTAGGGTGGCAGTGTAGACATACCTCTAAGGGGGGTGAAACATGTTTCATAGCTATTTTCTGGCACCAGCTCAGGATTCCAGGTTCCATTCCAGAGGCTGCAGAGAAGTGTTCTCCGGTGCTAATAAGCCTTTCTGACCCATGCCCCCAGCCTCTCCCTTTCCCCTCTGCTCCAATCTAACCCTCCAGCTCCTGCAGTCTCCTCCATCATCCCCATCTGTTTCTCAGCCCACTGTAGTCCAGTATGGCTGGGCTTTCCCCATCTCCACTCTGCCAGCCAGGGGAGCCCTGAGAGCACAGGACCAACTGTCTCCAGGCTCTCAGTTCTGGGGCCTGGCACTACAGCAGTCCCCAGCAGACAGGAGAAGCAATTGCAGGGAAAGACTTGCCCAGGTCCTGCAGCCCCTGGCTGGAGCATGCTCGGTTGCTGTGTGGAGATGGAACGTGGTCTGGTCATATGTAGAAGCTGGGAGGTGATGGAGCAAGCTCAGAGCAGCCAGACTCTTCAGAGAATTTAGTTGCCAACTCTTAACAAATCTGGACTGAACATGTACAAACAGATTTTTTTCAGGGATGCATAATGTGGTGAAATTTGGGTGGATTTGCCTGGGAAGAGGAAAAGCCCCTCTCTGACATTAGTGTGATCACTGCCAAATTTTAAGTCCCTGCTCCAAAGTGTGTGTGTGTGTGTGTGTGTGTGTGTGTGTGTGTGTGTGTGCCAAATGTTAAGTCCCTGCTCCAAAGTGTGTGTGTGTGTGTGTGTGTGTGTGTGTGTGTGTGTGTGTGTGTGTGTGTATTAGAACTTCCAAAGAAAACGGCGGTAAGAATTTTTGTGGCAAATACAAAACAAAATATTTACTCCGAACCTTGCTCTAGGAAACAGCTGACCCGTTTTTGCTGAAACTTTAAAATATATAAATATATTCTGCCTGAGGTAGTCCCCTGCCCAGGATCGCGTCAAGCCAAGCAATTATAGTTTGGTAAGTTATAATCAGCTGAAAACAGGGCCCTAGAATGATAACTGTCAGACAAACTATATGCACCACGACCAGCTTCACCTCCGTATATAGTGTGGATTTTAAAGGGCAAAATCACATTCAGGGGCCTAATTCCCATAGAAAGTCAATGAGTCTCAGGCCACTGATGCCTGGCTGTCCATCTGTCTGGCCTCCATTACCACTGCAAATACGGGCGCACCTATCAGGGTGGTCTGAGTGAGCTCTCGCTTGCATGGGCAGGACTGTCCAAGCCAATCTGTGCAAATGTCTCCTGTGAGCTTTCAGGCTGTACCACACATTTTGGAAGTGCAGGGTGGGTCTTTCCCGCCAAGCCCCCCTGTGGCATTGTCCCTCGAGTGCTTTTAAACTCTCCCTGATAATGTGCCGTGGGGCAGGAGACAGAGAGGGCAGGGCCCCCAACCTGGCCTCAGGGTAGAACCTGCAAGACAGCTGGACTCCAGTTCCTCTGCAGGGAAGGGTGACCATCGGGTCTGGGAGTGTTGATCGATGGCTCTCTCCCTCTCTCTCCCTCTCTCTCAAGGGGTAGCAACCAGCAGGTGCCCCGAGAGTTGGGGCGGGAATTTACCTCTTTCTCCTCTGTGCTGAAGGTAAATGTTGAAGACACTGTCGAAATGTTACCCAAGTCCCGGCGAGCGCTCACCATCCAGGAGATCGCTGCCCTCGCCCGGTCCTCCCTGCACGGTAATACCAGGGGCCTCGGGGGGTCCCTCGGGGAGGAGTGGGGTATGCTACTAGGGGAGGGGCGTGTCTTGGGATTCGGAGTGGGGGTGGGGATGTCTCACTGGGGTTTGTGTCCCATGTGTGGGATGCGCTGTTGGGGACAGAGGGTCTCCTGGCAGGTGCCATAAGGGGGTGGGGGTTCCACGGGGGGTGACATGGGGGGTCCCATTGGGTGCTGGGTTTCCATAGCTGCCCCCTCCTGGCGCCCTGCCTGCTGCAGTCCCTGATGCTGCCCGCTGTGTGCAGGTATCTCGCAGGTGGTGAAGGACCATGTCACCAAGCCCACGGCCATGGCGCAGGGCAGGGTGGCTCACCTCATCGAGTGGAAAGGCTGGTGCAAGCCCGTGGACTCCCCGGTGGCCCTGGAGAGCGCCTTCAACTCCTACTCGGACCTGAGCGAAGGGGAGCAGGAGGCCAGGTTCGCAGCAGGTGAGAGCGGCGCGAGGGGCTTGGGCACCAGGATGCCAAGGGGCTCACGTCGGAGAGTGATGCGGGGGGGGGGGGGCATGGAGGCTGCCAGGCACCTCGCAGAAATGAGGCCCTGCCCACCGAGCTCCCCAGCTGAGACGCCTGGAGCCAGAGAAATGGGGGGAAGGTGAAAGCAGGACTAACCCCCACCTTAGATCAGGCAGCGAGGGGGGGGGTCACATCCCCTCCATGCTGTGGGAATGGGAAGAACTGCCCCTTACGGGGGTGTTACCAGCTGGGAAACACCCCCCCCCCCGTGGTCCCCTCCCCCTGCAGAGCCTGGAGGCAGTTGGGGGGAGCCCTGAACAGCGCCCCCCGGCCCCCAGCTGAGCACGGCTTGCTCCCCCGCTGCAGTAGTGAGAGCCATGCCCTTCCCGCCGGATCCGCCTCATGCACGGCCCGCTGGCCGCGATCCCCGTGGGCCCATCCCCCCTGGTTCCTGGCCTGCACTGGGGGTTTCCTCAGGCAACGGGGGGGCCCTCAATGGGCCAGCAGCCAGGCCATGCAGGGCAACATGGAGCCCAGGCCCCCCGCCAGGACCTGTAGAGGGCGCAGACAATAGCCCAGAGTCTGCACTGACCCCCGGAACCCTCCGGGGCTTGGCTCGCGAGCTCTTTGCCCAGCGCTGTTTGCAGGCGGGTTGGTTTTGCTGCAGCCCAGAGGGGATCGGCCCAAGGCAGGGCCTGTGTCCTGCCCGGCTGGGCCTGGTTCTCGCTCTTCACCACCTGGGGGGCTCTTCTGAGCTCTGTCCTTGGAGGTCCCTGCAGCACCAGGCTGGGAGCTGAGTCGCTGAGCGAGTGGGAAGCAGGGAGCGGAGCCAGAGAGGGAGCCATTAAGCTGCCCCGCCCCAGGTGGGCAGGGGCTGAGCTCCCCGTGCCACCCAGCTGCCCGCCAAGCAGCCCAGCCTCGCGGCCCCATCCTGACCACTGCCTGGGTCAGGCAAGGACCTGCTCAGCGGAGTCCTGTCATGTGGCTGTCCCAAGGCAGCCAGCCAGCCCCCCGGGCTGCAGAATTCACTGGGAGACAGAGGGGCGGGGGCGCAAGGACATGCAAGGTGCCAGATCCGATCAGCTCATTGTCTGGCAGGCCTGTCCCCGGCAGCGGGAGAAGCCAGTGCCTATCTCTTCGCAGGGAGGGGAACCTCTCTGTGGATGGTTCCCCTGGATGGCAGCACATGGGTGCAGAGTCCTGCGTCTATGGCACTTCATTCTCTGAGCCTCTCCACCCAGCCCCAGAGCCCGGGTCCGACCCGGCCCCAGATCCAGGGTCTGACCCGCCACCCGGCCCCAGAGCCCGGGTCCGACCCGGCCCCAGATCCCGGGTCTGACCCGCCACCCGGCCCCAGAGCCTGGGTCCGACCCGCCACCCGGCCCCAGATCCCAGGTCTGACCCGCCACCCGGCCCCAGAGCCTGGGTCCGACCCGCCGCCCGGCCCCAGAGCCCGGGTCCGACCCGCCACCCGACCCCAGAGCCTGGGTCCGACCCGCCACCCGGCCCCAGATCCCGGGTCCGACCCGGCCCCAGATCCCGGGTCTGACCTGCCACCCGGCCCCAGAGCCCGGGTCCGACCCACCACCCGGCCCCAGAGCCCGGGTCCGACCCGCCACCCGGCCCCAGAGCCCGGGTCCGAACCGCCACCCGGCCCCAGAGCCCGGGTCCGACCCGCCACCCGGCCCCAGAGCCCGGGTCCGACCCGCCACCCGGCCCCAGAGCCCGGGTCCGACCCGCCACCCAGCCCCAGAGCCCGGGTCCGACCCGCCACCCGGCCCCAGAGCCCGGGTCCGACCCGCCACCCGGCCCCAGAGCCCGGGTCCGACCCGCCACCCGGCCCCAGAGCCCGGGTCCGACCCGCCACCCGGCCCCAGAGCCCGGGTCCGACCCGCCACCCGGCCCCAGAGCCCGGGTCCGACCCGCTACCCGGCCCCAGAGCCCGGGTCCGACCCGCCACCCGGCCCCAGAGCCCGGGTCCGACCCGCCACCCGGCCCCAGAGCCCGGGTCCGACCCGCCACCCGGCCCCAGAGCCCAGGTCCGACCCGCCACCCGGCCCCAGAGCCCGGGTCCGACCCGCCACCCGGCCCCAGAGCCCGGGTCCGACCCGCTACCCGGCCCCAGAGCCCGGGTCCGACCTGCCACCCTGCCCCCACAGCCTGTCCTGCCCCGGCCACCCTGCACCTAGGCCTTTCTCCTGGCAGGGGAGCAGGCTTTGCAAGAGGCCCGCTCGGCCGCCCAGCCCTTCGGCTGCGTTCAGTGGGTGGCGGCGGAGCCTGGAGCTTGGCAGGAGCAGGAGCGTTAAGGCTGGTTCCCGGGAGAGCTGGAGTTGGCGCTGCCCCCTCCCTGGCATCTGGGGGAAGGTGACGCACGGAGGCAGCTGCAGCCCTGAATTACCCAGACGAGCGGCTCTTAACAACAGGGTTTGTTGTTCGCTGACGAGCGAAATGAGCAAGAGTGGGCCCGATCCTGCATGCAGCTGAGCACCCACGGATGCTGATGGGCCCCATCCCGTGCTGAGCCCCAGCCCCGCCCCCTGTGGCGCTCATGGGCCCAATCCTGCATGGTGCTGAGCCCCCCGCTGCCTGCAGAGGGCCCGGTCCTGCATGTGCAAGCCCCCTAACTCCCCGTGATCGTGCATGGTGCTGAGCCCTCTCTGCCCCACTGATTCCACCAGACCAGTCATGGTGCAGGGCCATGCTCCTTCAGCTCCCATTGGTCCTGGGCCCAGCCCCCGATATGGGGGCTGCAGTGTCAGGCTCCCAACGAGAGCAGGGGGCTGCTCCATCCTGCTCCCAGACCCCGGTTCCATCAGGCCAACGGCTCCCTAGCCTGCCTTGCGGGGGGGCAGCGGGGAGCGTGGGTGCAGTGCCCCGGGCCTGCCAGGTGCCTCCCCTTAGCTCCGGCCTGGGCCCCGCGTGACACACGAGGGTCCGGCGTCGTGGCCTGTGGGAGCAGCGCCTGCACAGGGTTCAGCGGGGCCAGTGGCGGGGGTCCCCCCGCTCCAGGCTGTGCAGGTACCGGGGCTCCCGGCACGCCTGCTCTGGACAGAGGAGCCCATGACTGGGCGTCCAGCCCCTGCTGTGCTAGGTGGCCATGGCCTGTGGTGCCCAGCCTTGGTTCTCCCACCCCCAGAGACCCATCCTGAACATGGGCCAGGACGCCCAGTGTTACCTGCCCCTGTGAGGGGCCGCGTCTCCCCACTGGGCCCCTCCCCAGAGCTCAGTGTCTCCTCCCTGCCTCCCCAGGGGTCGCCGAGCAGTTTGCCATCGCCGAAGCCAAGCTGAAGGCCTGGTCCTCGGTGGACGGGGAAGACTCCAACGACGAATCCTACGAGGAGGACTTTGGGACCAGCGCCAACAGCACCCAGCCAGCTGGTGAGTGAGCAGGAGGTCTTGTCCACACCCGGGGGGGCGGTCCCCACCTGCTGACCTGGGGGAGCAGGAAGCCCCACCCATGCCAGGCAATGGAGCAGGGCTTCCCCACCGGTGTCCTGTGCAGGAACAGGGTCCGCTCCCAGGCCCTCCAGGGGTGACAGGGTCTGAGCTGGACTGAGGAGATCTGTGTGGTTCATGCCAGGCAGCTGGGGGCCAGCCTCTGCAGATGCCCCGTCTGCAGAGATGGGAAAATGGAGGCAGGGAGCTGGCGCCACGTGCCCAAGGCTGAGTCTGGGCTAGACCTCAGCACCTGGGCCATCCCTCAGCCCCCAACACCCTTCCTACACACAGCCCAGGCCAGAGGAGAGCAGAGGGGGCAGCTCGGAGCGCGCCGTGGGTCATTCCCATGCTAGTCTCCCTCGGGGCGCTCGGGGGCCGGGTGTTTGTGAGAGGGGGCTGGGTAAAGCAGGGAGAGCTGGGCTGACTGGGTACTTGGCACATGGGAGCAAGGAGAAAAGCCTGGTGGCCATGGGGCAGGGAGCCCAGCCGTGGGGCTGAGTGCAAAAGGAGCCCCGTCTAGCCCCATACTTTGCTTGCCCTATGGACGGCTGCGGTGTATGAGGCAGGCGGCTCACTGAGCCGGACAGGTGAGGCCGTGCCCCTCCCCTGGGAGGTGCCGAGCGGTTCCCCTTCCAAAGAGTTAGCGTTCCGTGCCCGCTGCCGGGGTGCTGCCGGGCTCCGCCAGGGCCTGGGGACGTTCCCTTCTGCCTTCTGCAGCTTTGTCTCCATTTAGCTGCCTCGCTGCTTCCCCCTTTTCCAGCTCATTCCTTCCAGCCTGGCGCTGGGACTGATCCATGGGCCACTGGCCCCCTGCAAACCTTGGGCCATGCTGCAAGTTGGCTACTGACTCCTCTTTGCCTTCTGCCCCACTGCCAGTATCTACCCACACGGCGCCTCACCGCTCCCCCTGCGACTTTGTTTCCTGAGCAGCCTTTTGTGAGCCCATGGGGCCAGCGCTGGCACAAGTCTCAGTGGGCAGTGCAGGGCGTGCCAGTGACCCCTACACCAGCTCCTTCCGCCCTGGCAAACGAGGAACCAGGAGAGGCCGGTGCACGTGTCCTCTCCAGGCGTGCAAGCCATGTCCTTCTGTGCAAACAGAGGTGGTTTCTCACAGTAATTAGATGCCCACTAATCTCGGGCAATTTGCATATCAAAGGCAGTCAGCAAAAATCTGCCCACACTCCATCCCGTGAAGGGCCTAATTGCTCTTCTGTAATTAGAGGGAAAGTGGAAGAGCTGGCGTATAGGAGCCCTGCCCTGATTGCGTTGTGGGTGTGGCAGGGGGCACTGTGGGCACTGATCCTGCGGCGCCACCCCCCCGCTCCGTAACATGCCCCCCGACCTGGGAATTCTAATGTGCAGCGTCCCTGGGAGGGACCTCGGCGGGGAGTCCGTTTGCCCAGGGGCTCTGAGCCTTGGCAGAAGGCGGCTTTGGGGGAGGCGTGACCACGGACTCCTGCTGCAGCCCTCGGGTCCAGACTCCGTGCAAATGTCCCGTGTCAGGATCAGACCGTTGGGAAGGTGTTTTACAAAGTCCTTGCTTGGATTTTCAGGAGCAGGGAGGGCGGGGCAGGGAGGGGGGAGCATGGCTTGGGCGTGGGCCCCGAGAGCGCTAGCGGATGTGAGGTACAGCACAGAAAGGGACCACTCTATGTGCGGCTCTGCCTCTCAGCCCCAACCCCCAGAGCCTTGGGCTTGCTCCTCCCTGAAGCTTTGCGGATGCTATTCAGTCCTGATGTGGAGCCCCCAACGGGCCAGGCCTGAGCTGCTGCCTGCAAACTACTGGTGTCCCCCAGCGGTCCGTACCGGGTTAATATATTCACACATGAGCTGGATAAATGGGCCAACAGTGAGGTGGCCACGTTTGCAGATGGTACAAAACTATTCAAGATCGTTAAGTGCGAAGCCGACAGCAAAGAGTTACAAAGGGATCGCTCTGAGCGTGGTGACTGGCAGATGAAATTCAGTGATGATCAATGCCAAGTAATGCACATTGGAAATCATAATTCCAACTTCCCATGTAACATGATGGGTCTCAGTTGGCTGTTACCACTCGCGAGAGCAATCTCAGGGTCCTTGTGGCTACGTCTCTGAAAACATCCACTCAGTGCGCAGCGGCAGTCACAACAGCAAACAGAATGTTGGGAATCGTGAAGAAAAGGAATAGCGAATAAGACAGAGAATGTCTTATTGCCTCTGTATAAATCCATGGTACGCCCACATCTTAAATACTGCATGCAGATGTGGTCACCCCTTCTCAAAAAAGTACACTGGCATTGGAAAAGGTTCAGAAAAAGGCAACAAGAACGATTAGGGGCATGGAACAGCTTCCATATGAGGAGAGATTAGTAAAACGGGGACTTTTCAGCTTGGAAAAGAGACGACTAAGGGAGGGATATGATTGAGCTCTATAAAATCATGACTGGTGTGAAAACAGTGAATAGGGAAGTGTTATTTATTCCTTGTAACACAAGAACTAGGGACCACCAATGAAGGTAATAGGCAGCAGGTTTAAAAGAAATAGAAGGAAGTTCTCTCACAGCACACAGTTAACCTGGGGAACTCCTTGCCAGAGGATATTGTGAAGGCCAAGACTGTATAACAGAGTTAAAAAAAGAATGAGATAAATTCATGGAGGACAGATTCATTAATGGCTACTAGCTAGGAAGGGCAGGAGTCGTGTCCCTAGTCTGATTGCCAGATGCTAGCAATGGAGGACGGGATGGAGCACTTGGTGATTACCAGTTCTGTTCACTCCCTCTGGGGCACCTGGCTTTGGCCATTGTCAGCAGACAGGATCCTGGGCTAGATGGACCTTTGGTCTGATCCAATATGGCTGTTCTTATGTTCTGATACAGGCAGGCAGCCTGTACACGCAACCCCCGGTGTGACTTCCATCAGCTGCTGGGAGCGACTGTGGGGGCTGTGTGGGCCGTGGAGGGTGGGTTTGTATAGACGACCGACCATTCAGCTCAGAGATCCCACAGCCCACAGGCCCCCTTCCCTGATGGGCTCTTTGCCCGTCCTGGGCTGCAGGCCCAGAGCTCGTCCTAGTCCCAGCTGCGTGGGTGGAAATGAACATTGCAGCTTCGCTTCCTTCCCTGCCGCTGGCTGCGCCCCAGCCTGAAAGAGCTGCTGCGGGGGTGACCTGGCAACAGCCCCCTGGACACGCATCGGACCCACTGCTGCGACCTGCCCCCTTGCTTCCGGGCAAGGCCTGCCCTCAAGGGGCCAGCGAGCTGCCCAGAGTGGGGTGCAGGGACAATCCGGAGGGGTGGGGGGACCTGGGAGGGAGCCGGACAGAGGCCACAGGGACAAGAGAAGGGCAGTCGGGGGGGCATGGCATCGCTTGGGGCGGAAAGGCCTGGCCTAGGGTGCTCGGGCCCAGCCCTGCCTCCAGCCCACGCTCAGGGATCCGGGATGTGTTTGTTTCTGTCGCATTTCCTCCATTCCCCGCTTTCCCGGGGGCGGGGCACAACGTTATTCCAGCCCATTGCGGGCTCGCCCAAGGCCCTGGCGTGGCTCAGCCCGGCTGTCGCTTCCTGGCCCTCCACCCTTCGTGTGCCCAGGGGGACAGCCGCATGGCTGGGTGCACACAGCTGCCAGCAGCCCCAGGCAGTGTCCTGGGAGGGGGGGGGGGATGAGCTGCTCCTGTCCTGGCAACAGCCCCCTCCCTCCCCCAGCCCTGGACTGCAGCTGGCCCCGCCTCTCAGCTGTTTGTCTTGGGGCCGCAGGAAGCGGGTGAGGTGAGACAGGCCGTGGGGTGGAGCAGGGCAGGGCATCTCTAAAGGTTGTAGGAGCGGTGACTGGAGGGCCAGGGACAGAAGCATCCCTCCTTGGGGGCCATGTGGGGAGAAGGAGAAAAAGGGCCAAGGGAAGCCACCAAGGTGCCGGGAAGCTGCCAACAGCTCTCCCCCTCCTCCCCACCCCCCGGAGAAAGACCCACTTCAGGCCAGCAGCAGGGATTCTACCCCTGTGGGCGCATGCCGGAGGTCTGGCCCTGCCTAGCCGGCTGCCAGGAGACTGCCCCCCCCGTGCCCGTGGGGCTCTGGGGAGAGAGGGAGGCCAGGCCGGGAGCTGGAAGCCATGGGCCTGAAGCCGGCTCTCCCGTTGTGTGTTGCAGATGCTGCCGGCCAGCCGCCGCCCGGCTCCTTCCTGAAGGATCTCCTCCACAGCCGCCTGGGTCAGCTGGGCAGCCGGCAGGGCTCCTGCGAGCCCGAGAGCGACTCCTCCCAGACCATCTCCCCGGAGACCTTGTGCTCCAGCTTGTGCAGCCTGGAGGACAGCCTGCTGCTCAAGGAGCTGGGCTCGCCCGGCGACCTGGCCGCCAAGCTGCTGGGCTCCATGGCCGGCGAGGGCGAGTTGCTCCTCTCCAAGCTGCCCCCTCAGACTGGAGAAAGTGCCTTCCGGAGCCTGGGCCAGCTGGAGTGCCAGGACTCCATGTACTCCATGTCCTACACGGAGTCCTGCCTCTCGCCCACGGAGGACGACAGCCTGGCCAGCAAGGACTACCACACGGCGTGCAAGCTGCCCGAGGACAGCTGCGAGGTCCGGCGGAAAGTCTCCGACGTGGCCTCCTCGGGGGTGGTGTCGCTGGATGAGGAGGAGGAGGAGGAGGAGGAGGAGGCTGAAGAGCAGTGAACTGGTCTTGGTCTGTGGCATGCTTCACCTGCCATCTCTGTCCCACTCTGTGACACCCCCCTTGGGCCCCATTCCCAGAACCACCTGTTCTCCTGGAGGGCGAGTCCTGTCTGGGGATGGCGTGAGCCTTAGCTGGGCAGGGGAGGATGGTGGAAGGAAAACCCAGCACCCCCACTGGCGGAGATCTCTGACGCCCGAGGCCCCCGGCCTGGCGGCCAGGTGGATTTGCTTGCTGCGTCTCTCTCTCTCTCTCTCTCTCTCTCTCTCCCCTCGTCTGTTTTTTTGCATGAGACTGTTTTGGGGCTAACAACCCTCCCCCACCGGATGCAGAGCCGGCTGAACCTGACGCCCGCTGGGACGGTTCTGAGCACGTTCTGCACCCTGCCTCCGAACCCCTGCGGAGCCTTTTGCTGTCCGGGTGGCATGGCTAGTGCTGTGAAAGCAACACGTGTGTGTTCCCAGTGATGATGAAACCCTGCGCCCCGGCCCCGGCGTGGACTGTGCTGGGTTGTTCTGCACGCCTCTTGGGATGCTGCTGTTCCAGCCGTCGGCACAAACCAGCCCTTTGCTTTTCTGGTCCTGGGTTTTGTATCGGGAGCCGGGCCAGGGCAGAGCAGGTTTGTCGGGCCGGCCGGAGTCGGACAGGAATCGCCGTTTCTGCTGCAACTTCCCCCAGAGGCGGCGTGGGGAGGCGAGGGGGCCTGATCCAAGTGGGGGCAGCATGAGAGCAGATTTTTTCTATATTTTTGTATGTTGTCTCTGTGCAGCCCTCGCCAGCAGCCTTGGGGGCACTCCGGGTGGCATGGTGCGGGGCGGGGCGGGTGCCACCCCCATCTGGCATTAACGTAACCGGTGGGACATCTTGGCTTTAAGGGCTCCAGTGCGTTACCCATCTCAGAGCGCCGCCGTGTGGGGCTGGGCAGAGGGGCGGGCCCACGTTCTCCTTGCTGGAGTGCTGGATGCTTTGTGCACGTGCCGACACGGGCATGGTCGTGCACTGCACACGCAGACGCACGGACGCTCACAGACCTCCCTCGTGTGTGCAAGCGCACAACCCCTCCACCCCCATTCAGCTGGGGGCCGGATCCAAATGGGGTGTTTTCTGGTTCAGACGTGGCTGAAACCTCATGGGATTTCAGGCGGAACCTCACCTCCCCCCCGCAGAGCTGCGAACCTCATCCGCACCCCCACCCAGATCCAACCCTGCAGGCCTGCCTGTGCAGACCTGGGCACACGTGTGCATGCCGCGCCAGGCCAGTGGGAACCAACCCTCAGGTCCCACAAGCTGAGATAGGAGCCCCCTCCCCTTTGGCAAAGGGGGGGCTCCCGGCTGCAGCTTTCCCTCTCATGTTGTGGGGGTGCAGCCCGGTGGAAATGCAGGGGCCCGGTGGGGCTGGGCCAGGAGGGGATCTCAGCCCCGCCCTGCAGGCTGTCCCATGCTCTCCTGCCTGGGGGGCCCCATTGCATGTGCTGCCCCACATGAGACCATAGCGCTACGCAGCCTGCAGCCGCCAGCCCCAGGGGTTCCAGACGGCTGGGGGCTGGGCAGTGCTGGGTGTGCAGACTTAAGTCACGTCTGTGTCACGCGTGACCCTGGCAGACCTTGGGCACGTGCCCTCAGCCTGGGGTGAAAGGGCAAAGCGGGGGGGAGGGGGAAATCACCCCACCCTCAAATCCTTGTTCACGGTTAAAGGATCCTGCAGCTTTCAGGGCCCCGTGCTCACGGGAGCTGGCCGGGAAGGGAGGGCAGCGTCCCTGGGCTTGTGTGGGTGAGTGACGGGTCTGGACTGCTGCCCGCTGGAGAGAGACGGCCTGGGCCCTGCATTGCTCCAGGCAGCCATGGCCAGGGAGAGGGAAGGGCCACAAGCAAGGGGGCTCCTTGGGTACCTGTGAGAGCCACAGCTCTGGGGTCCCCTGTGCGACAGATGGTCAAGCCAAGGCCCTAGGGAACCTCCAGCCCCTGTGGCCGGCCTGGGCTATTCTCGGCCCTGGGGTGTAGGACCTGGCAATTCCTTCCAGCCCCTGCTCTGTCTCCCCCAAGCTCCCAATGGCTTGTCCCCCCAAAAAGCTGTGGCTTGGCCCATCCCCCCCGCCTGTTCCACCTTCCCCCATGCACACACGGGCCCATCAGTCCCCCCTCCCCCACGGCCTCCCCATGCACCCAAAGGCTTTTCCCCACCCCCTGCCCACAATCCTTTCCAACACCCCTCCACCTACGGCCCAGTCTCTCCCCCTTTTACAGGAGCCTGCCCTGTGCCCCCCGCCAGTGGCTTATTCCCCTCCCCAAATGACCTGGCCCTCCCCCCTCCCGTAAACTGCCCCCCCCCCCACCAAAACATTTTCGACCCCTCTGCCCCCACCACAGTGGCCTGTTGCACCCTGGCCAGTCTAGTGCCTGCCCTGTTATGTGTAACAAGGCAATTCATTACAGCCGTGGCTGTGCCAGCTCTGGGGGTCGGGGGGGGGGGGCCCAACCCCACCCCTCCCCAGTCCCTGCTTACCCCCCTCTTCATACACTGCCCTATGGGCCCTGCATGGTGCCAAAGCACCCCTCCCCCGGGCACTGCTGCGGGCTGGGGGTCCCACGCTCAGCCTGCCTGCTCGGTGCGCCCCACGCCCGGTGCCGCCCCGGCTCCACGGAGCTCCCAGCAGGGCCTGCCCCCTCCTGCGTTACTGGAATTCAACCAGGAGATCAAGTGCCTAAAGCAGGGGTCAGGCCTGGCCAGCGCAGCTCCCGAGGGCCTGACTCCCGGCCAGGGAAGGTGGCGACTAACCCCAGCCCAGCCCAGCCTACTCTCCACGCCAGCTCGCGAGCCCCCAGGTTGGGCCTGCGCCTTGGCCGTGTCTGCCTGCCACAGAGATGCCTGCTGGATGCCCCGTAGCTCTGGGAACTGCCCAGGCCTGTCCCCGTCTGGCCACTGAGTAGGCTCGGGGCCTGGGGTGGGGGTCAGGTCACCTCCCCCTGCAAAGAACCCGGGGGGAGGGGGGTGTTAGCCGCCTCTAGGGGCAGAGGGGCAGTGCGTGGGGCCCAGGGCACTTGGGAAAGCCACACGGCTGCCTGGCCCAGGGAGGACCAAGGTGCTGGGGTCGTGTCTGGGCCATGGGCCTGAGGGGGAATGTGTCCCCAGCTGGAGATCCGAGGCAGCTCCCCGCAGGCAGCAGTGACTTTCCAGGCGGGGTTGCTTGTAACCCAGGGGCAGGCCTGGGGGCTTGGGCAGTGTCCCGGCATGGCTGGTCCTGGCTTAGTGCCGACAGCGCCCTTGTAGCCGACAGCAACAGGCCAGGGAAGTAGGCGCACGAGCGCTGGGCTGTGCATGCTGCTATGTTGGCCGAGGGTGGCTGGAGCACACTGCACCATGCATGCGGCTTTGTTAGTGTAGGGGGTTGCAAGCATGGGAGTGAGCATGTTGCTTTGTGAAGGTTACTGATGAGTGCTGGGCCGTGCACGCTGGGTTGTTATTGTAGGGTTGCTGCTGAGCCCTGGGCGGAGCATGCTGGTTTGTTATTGTAGGGTTGCTGCTGAGCCCAGGGTGGAGCATGCTGGTTTGTTATTGTAGGGTTGCTGCTGAGCCCAGGGTGGAGCATGCTGGTTTGTTATTGTAGGGTTGCTGCTGAGCCCAGGGCGGAGCATGCTGGTTTGTTATTGTAGGGTTGCTGCTGAGCCCTGGGCGGAGCATGCTGGGTTGTTATTGTAGGGTTGCTGCTGAGCCCAGGGCAGAGCATGCTGGTTTGTTATTGTAGGGTTGCTGATGAGCTCTGCGTGGAGCATGCTGTCTTTCTATAGGAGATTTGCTTGTACAAGGGTTGCATCAAAGCCCTTTGAAATTGCTGGAACGCCTCCCCTGAGTCCCCCTGGCTGTGGCTGGGGCCCGGAGGGGAGCCCGAGAGATTGCTGGGCTGGGCTGAAAGCTTCTCCCCAGGGGCTGTTGGCCTCCTGACCAGCCTTCGTGGGTGCCAGGCCAGGCTGGCAGCGCTCAGGGTGTCTGTGGAGGGGGCGGCTTCTCCTGGCTGGGCAGGCTGGGGCAGGAGAGCGACTGGCTCTAACTCCGCCAGAGATCCCCAGGATTTGGGGAGGAAGGAGAAGCTGCCCTGGGCCCCCTCTCTGCCCCGGACCCCTTCAATCTTCTCTACCCTTGAAGCCCCTGGGACGGGCAGGCTACAGTGTATGGACCCTGGGAGCATCTCTCCTGGCCCCCCCCAGCTCCCCGCACAGCTCAGGCCCCACGCTGGCAGGGCCACAGGCTGCTCCCCGCTGCTTGTACCAGGCAGCCCCCGAACAAGGAGTTTGGGGCTGGTCCCAGCAGGGGCAGCTGTTTGCATCACCCTTGCTCTTACCCCACAGACTCCGGCCACTTCGCTGGCAGGCTGCAGGAACCGCACCTCCCTTGCTTTGGGAGCCACTGGCCGGGGGGTTCTCAAGGGCAGTGCTGGCGCCCAGCTGGGCACTGCCTGCGGGGGCTGAAACGCCTCTTCCCCCAGGAACACAAGCTCGGCAGGCCCCCGCTTGGAGGGGGTGACGGTGGCCACGGGCCAGTGTCCAAGAGGCTGGGCTCGGCGGGCAGCAGGGCAGCTTGCATGCTGCAGCTGTGGGCAGAGGCGGTGGGAGGCCAGGCTAGCCCGTCCCATCCAGAGAGAGGGGGCACATTCGCAAACACGGCCACGTTAACCCCGCCCGGGCGGTAGGGATCACCCCCTTATGCTATCTGGGGAAACTGAGGCACCGGGAGGGCATTTAGGAAGTGAGGCTCCTTAGTACCCCGGGAATTAGGAAAGGAACCCAGGAGTCCTGCCCCCTAGACGGCTACCCTAACCACTAGGAAGCGCTCTCTCCTGCAGAGCCTGGCTCACCGAGGGGCTGCCCTTAGAGCATCTGGAAGGGGGAACGGCAAATGGGGCTGGGGTGACGAGCAGGACTGGGCAGTTCCTGGTTCCTGGGCCTTGGCCAGCCTGCGGTGGGAGCAGGTGTCTCTAGATGCGCTTGCCTGAGAGGCCAGAGGCTCCGGTAGACACACGAGGGCACAGATGGGGCAAGGCGCCCCAGGGGAGGGGAGGCAGCCGTGCAAGGTTGTGGCGTTGTGTGGTGCCCACAGACAGGTGGCTGCACATGCACGTGCCTGTCGTGGGCGTGTGCGTGCGTATGTGCCTGGCTGTGAGGTGTGGGGGGGGCCGTGTCCACACACGGCTGTGAGGGGTGGCGGGTGAGCGTGGCACAGGTCTGCGGCAGGTGTGTGCGTGCGTACGTGGCGATGGAGGGAAGGCTGTGTGAGCACCTGTGGATGTGCGGGGAGGGCTGTGTGTACACAGATGTGCGTGTGGGGGGGTGCACAGCCGTGGGTACATGCCCATGGATGTGTGGGGAGGAGTGTGTGTGCAGCCAGGAGGCAGGCTGGGAGCGGGCAGGCCTGTGACACGGCCCGTCTGCGGCCCCAGGACGCACGTGGCCCGGCGCTGCGCTGGGGGAACGTGAGCCGCCGGCCTGGCGCGGTGGCCGCTGAGAGCCGCTCTGTTGTCCTGTGTCCAGCCACCGGCAGCCATCCTGCCAGGCATCTAATAAAGCGAGTCATGTTACTGCACCTCCGTGTGGGCGCCTCCTTGGCGGGGTTCTGCTGCTTCCCGGCGGGGGCCGCCTGCAATCTCCAGGCAGGGACACCGACCAGCATGGGCCTGGCCGGGCGTTGCCACCTTCGCGTAGGCCGGATCGCGAAGGGATGGCATCCCGGGGCCCAGCCCCCTGTCCCATAGGGTCCCCCCACTCTGGCTAGGCCTGCCCCAGCGGGGCCCCCCCACTCCGCATCAAAGGGAAGCCAGCTCCCCCCCCCCCCCCCGGGGCTGCAGTGGCCACGGCGACGCTACCCCCTCACGCCCGTGGCCGTCAGGCGCTATCTGGGAACGCGGCTGCCTTATCTCGCATTCCAGGGGCCGGTGCCATCGGACACCTTGCTAATTATGGGCATCTCCAGGCTCCGGCCGCCCTCCCACCCCTCCCCCAGCTCGCCCTCCCAGTACAGACCCGTCTCCTCCCTGGGCCTGCACCAGCGCCATGGCCGCCCTCAGCGCGTCCTCCACCTACCGCTCGGAGCGGATCAGCACCTACAGCCAGAACGCCCCACCCGGCGAGCCCTGCTTTGAGCCCCGCGGGCGCTTTGGTGAGGAGGGGGAGGGGAGCGCCCTGCGCCACGGCCCCCTTTGCCACGCGGGCCCCGGAGTCCGATGGATACGCAGGTGGGGGGTGGGGGGGGCCGAACCCCACACATCTCGGCATGCGACAGCCACTGCTTGCCCAGGCTATGGAGGCTCACAAAGGTGAGAGCCTACTACTGCTGCCAGCTCTGAGTTCCTCCTGTAGGGGGAGGCTTGTGCTTTCCAGACTATGGGCCTGAGTCAAAGCCCCAGACCACCCCCGCAGGGCCTTGCCTTTACCTCCAGGCCGGTGGGGAGATGCAGCCCCCCCCCCGCCCGGGGCCTGGGGTGGGCAGCCAGCCCCTGCGATCCCCAGCGCCCAGGGCTGTGCTCACCCTTCAGGGGGATGTGGGGGCTGCTTCTCCAGGGGCCGTGGGCCCAGGGAGGAGACGGGCCTTCAGCCATCCCTTCCCGGCCCGGGTGGGGCACTGCCTGGCAGACAGCAGTTCGGCTCCTGCCAGCATTCGGGTGAGGGGGCTTCCGCCCAGGCAGCCCCCCGGCTTGCCAGCCAGCCCCTCCCCCACGAGCCAGACTGGCCTCCCCCGCCCCCCCAGTCAGTCCCACTGCCAGGTAGACCCCAGTGAGCTAGCTGGGCCCCCTGGGACTCGTCCCACCTCCCCTTGCAGCCCCCTTGCTTGCCAGCTAGACACCCCCCACCAATGGATCCCGCGAGCTCCCACTAGCCAGCCCTCCCTTCCAACAGACCCCCGCTCGCTAGTCAACCCCCCCCATCTGCCTGCAGCCCCCCCCCCCCCACCAAAAGCAGCCCCTCCCCCATGCCTGCCCTACAATTGGCCTATTTGGCCTGAGTACACTCAAGGGCTCAGTCCCCACCCCCCTGCCATGAAGGCCCCTCAGGGTGACATGGACCCCACACTGCACCGGGGGGGAGGGGACTGAGCCCCCGTGGGGGGGGGACAGGAAGCCCCAGCGTGTCCCTGCCTGGCATGTGCCAGCCTGGACTGCACCCTGACACCCCCCCAATGCCACCCACCCTCCCCCCCACTGCGCCATCACCCCCACTGCTCCCCATCTCGGCCCCTGGAGACTCCTGGCTCCGTCACCCACCCACCGCCCTTCCTCTGGGTCATTGTGTCTCCACCTGCCCCGTGCAGGGTCCCCAGGGTCCGTGCGCCCCTGCAGCCTGGGCGGCAACGTGCGAGCCGGGGGCGACACGTACCAGGTGACGGCCGACGTGAGCCAGTTTGAGCCGCAGGACGTGGTGGTGACCACGTACAACTACCACATCGTCATCCAGGCCGAGAAGGTGAGTGGTGGGGGGTGCGGCTGGGACCCAGGAGTTTCTCCCCCCCAGCCAGCAATCCTGCCCCACGCCCTTTGGGAGAGGCTGGGCTGGCGAAGCTGCGCTCAGCCCCTTGGCCGGCCGGCGCGTGCCGGGCGCTCACGGGGGTGTCTGTCTCCCCGGCAGGTGGCAGAGGATGGCACCGTGTCCAACACGTTCAGCCACAAGTGCCAGCTCCCCGAGGACATGGACCCCATGTCTGTCAGCTGCGCCCTCACCGACGCGGGCCTGCTGGTCATCAACGCCAAGCGCAGCGCGGCCGCCCGGGGGGGCGAGGCGCCCCAGCCGCTGTTCCGCACGGAGGTCCAGCTGTGACGCCGCTGGGCACCGCCCCCCCCCCCGCTCTGGCACGTGTGCGGCGAGTCGGGACCGCACACGGGAGGCCCCCTTTGCACGGCGGGCGGGGGCAGCGGGGGGGTCCCAGCATGCCCTGCGGTAGGCGGACTGGCTGCATCGGGGCAGTGCATGCTGGGGCTGCTGGCTCCGTGGGTCAGCCCAGCTGTCTCTGCCCCGGGGGCCGTCCTGTGGGGCTGCTGGCTCCCAGCACCTGACCCCGCCTGGCTGTTGACCTGTTTGGAATAAAGGCTTCCCCCGCACAAGGCTCAGTCTGGGCTATGGGCTATGCCCCGAGCTGGGAGGGGAGCAGCCTCGGCTCCTCCCTGCCCGCCCCTTGGCTCAGCCCAGCGGCCTCTGTGCTGGTGCCATTTCCCTCCCCCTTGCCCCAATGTGCTGGGACGAGCCCAGCAGCGGCCACCCCAGGGCCTGAGCCAGCTGGGCCCCCAGGCAGAGAGCACAGAGGCTCCTTGTGTGGCAGTAAAGGGGCAGGGAGCCCACAGCAGGGGGGGAGGGCTACGCCTGTTCCCAGCCTTTCTTGATTGGGGTGTATGTGTGTGTGTGTGGGGGGCAGAACCACCCAGTCCCATCCCCAAGTCCCTGTCCCATGTGGTTTGGCTGCAATAGCAGCCCCCTCCAGTGGCAGGTTGGGGTAGGAGCAGCGCCCGGTGCCAGGCTCTGGCTGGATCCCGTAGCAATGGGCCCAGCCTGGGCACGGCGGGGGGGAGCCTGGCACACAGCAGTCGCTCTTTGGGTTACTTCATTGCTCTAGTTATAAAGTCCTTTTATTAAATTAATATAAAAATCTCTGTATTTACATCCTGGCCCGTGCCGGGGCCCCGCAGCCTGGGCTGCTGGCCCCAGGCTCTGAACCCTCGGACCCCACCCGGGGCCAGGCAGGAGCAGCCACGCTGGGGAGGGGCTCAGGGGGAGCCCCAGCTGTTCACCCCAGGCGGCCAGGCCACAGGCGAGTGTAAGGCCAGTGGCCCTCGTCCCTGCCCCAGACTACAACCCGCCCTCAGAGGTAGCACGATTGACAGACTCGATTGGAGATTGACTAGTGCAGGGGGGGGCACTGTGGCTCAGGACTGAGGAGCAGCTGCAGGTTAAGCCAGGCCGAAGGAAACTGAGGGGCACTGGCTGACCTGGGTATGGGTGGAGCCCACGGCAGTGGAGCTGGGGGCAGGCCATGGCTGTGGGGCGGGATCGAGGGGCACGGGCAGAGCCCAGGGCCCGTGTACCCAGCGGAAGGGCAGCAATCAGGCGGGATCGAGGGGGCATTCTGCCCCCAGGAACCCTGCGCCAGCTGCCCAGTGACCCTCGCCCAGGACTTTCCCCTTCCCCACGCAGGGCTGCCAGGGCGGCTCCAGGCAGCGGTTCCTGGGGCTCTGCCCTGCGCCAGGCCGGGTGGCAGCGGGCGCGACTGGCAGCGCGGGGTGCCAGGCGTCAGGCACACAGGCAGTGTCCGTGGTGTCCGTCAGCAGCAGGGGCGGGCTCCCCCCGCCGGCCCCGCCCTCACTGGCACTTGTCGTCCGTCTCCGAGGGGCTGGACTCGCGGGGGATGGAGAGGCGCTGGCGCCGGTCCCACAGCTGCTGGATGTCCGTGGTCTCCGTCTCACTGCTGCTGGCGGTGCTGTCCCGGAAGCTGGCCAGAGGCGGACGGACCTTCACGCCCTTGGCCGTGACCGAGCCCTCGATGGCCGTGCGCAGCTGGGGGCAGACAGGGCTCGGCAGTGTGGCACGAGGCACCCTCCCCACACGGGCCCAGCCGCACCGGGCAGCTGGGCCCTCCCCCAGCTATAGGGTCTCCTGGTCAGGGGAGACGGTACAGCCTCCCAGGCGGGTGGTGGCACCGTGTGCTCTGGGGCGGTGGATGGGGGAAGGGACCTTTGCTCCCCCCCGGGAAGGCTCAGGGGTTCTGTTCCTGCCCCCACATGACAAGACCCACAGGGCTGATCCCCCCCCCCACCCGGGGGATGTTTGGAAGGTGCCCCCGGGCCTGCTCACCTCTTTGAGGGTCACCATGCCGATGAGGCGCCCAATGCTGGTCACGTACGCGTGGTCCACGCCCAGCAGGGAGAAGATGTTGTGAGTCTGCAAGAGAGGCAGGGGCTCAGGGCTTGCGGGGTGAGGAGCTGGCCAGGACCCCACTGGGGCTGGGGGCCTGCAGGGCTGGGAGAGCCTGAGGGGGGCGTCCAGGGCAGCCCCAGGGATGGGGGGTGAGCGGAGCTGCAGGGAATGTGGGAGGTTGGTCCAGAGCTAAACCCGTCATGCCAACGTTTGACTGGGGCAATGCTGTGCAGGGCAGTGGGCACCATGGGGGGCTGGGTTTGGGCTGCCAGTGCCCCCCCCCCCCGTGCCATGCAGCAGCTGTGTGCCCTCAGGAGCGTGCCGCCCCAGGGCCAGGCCACTCGCCCCACCTTGTGCAGGGAGGTGCGCTCCACCAGCTGGAAGGGAGCCGGGTCGATCTTGCAGTTGTTGAAGTTCACAAGCTGGTCCAGCTGCTGCTCCTCCCACTCCACGAGCTGAAAGGCAGAGGGGCCGTGGGGCTCTCAGGGACAGCAGCCTGGGCATCGGCAGACAGGCCGGGCCCACGGCCCAGTGCTTTCCCACAGCTGGCCTGGGGGAGGGGGGGTGGGGGGGGGGGGGGGGGGGCCGAGCACAGGGAGGTGACAGCCCCGATCCAGCCCAGGGCAGGGGACTGGATGGCTTCTGGGGTGGGAAGTGGGACGCCGCTCGAGGGCGTTGGCTTTCCCCAGCCCCAGGGCAGGGACTGGCTGGCAAAGGGGGCAGGAAAGGGGACATGGGGCTTTCCCCCCCCACCGATCTGGCCCCAGGGCAGGGACTGGCTGGCTCGGGGGTGGGGAACGAGATGCCCCCTCGGAGGTGACAACTTGGCTCAGGCCGGGTGGGTTACACGAGTTGGGTGCCCCGCTCGCCAGCCCCCCCAGCCCTCACTCCCGGTGCCAGCCCCGCTCAGCCCTGCATCCGCATTGGCCCCAGCGGGAGCTGCAGGCTCCAGTGAGCTGTGGCTCTGCCTGGCGGTAAACACCTCCCACCAGCTCCATGCGTGCCAGGCCCTGCCCGGTGCCCAGTCCCCTCCCCCCGCCCCCGGCCAGGTGGTGGCCTCTGCCCGGCTGGGTCAACGTCACAAGCTATAAGGTAGAGAATGGAGGGAGCCTTTCCCAGCTGCCTGCACCTGGAGGATTGATCCTCCCTTATCTACCCCTGCTCTGCTGGACCTATGGGCAGAATGGGGAGGGACTGCCCTGCCTCCAGGCCCCTGCAGGGCAGCGCTGGGCAGGGGCCACGGGGCACAGGACCTCAGCTCCAGGCAGGTGGAGCGGCTAGGGCGTATTCACCGGGCGAGTGCCACAGGCAGTGCCACAAGGGCGTGGCAGGGCGGCGGGGGCTCCCCAGGCTCTCTCCTGGCTCGTGGAGGGCCCCTGAACGCACTCGCTGCACGTGGCAGGCAGCACCTGCCCACATGCCCCCCGCTGAGGAGCTGGGGTCCCCTCGCTGCCCCAAGCCGGCACAGCTGGGGAGCAGGGCAGAGGAATCCCTTTGCTCTGTGCCAGCTGGCCAGGGGCAGTCCCCCACCAAGACAGGAGGCATCAGCCCTGGGCGTCCCACCAGTGTGGCCCTTGTCCCGGGGAGGGGCAGGGCTGGTGTGCCTGGCCCCGGTGCTCACCTCAGCGGGGGTCATCTCGCCGGGCAGCTCGTACTGGTCCTGCAGGAGAGGGAGGGAGGCAGAGCGTAAGCCAGGCCGTGGGGCCGGGAGCCGGCACGTGCCCAGGCGGCCTGGGGGTGCAAAGCCAGGTGGGACGTGCGGGTACATGCCCCGGTGGGCACTGACCAAGCGAGCTTGGGGCTCCCTCCAGCCCCCCGGCTCACAGCACAGCACTGACTGTGGGCACGGGGCTCCCCAGCCCACGCTCCCCTGACTGGCCCTGCAGGGTGCCCGTAGCCCCAGACACCACCTCTCCACACACTGCTACAGAGCTGCCCCCTCCTGCATGGAGCAGCCCCCCTGCCTCCCAAGGCCTGTGGGGCTGACAGGAGGCTCAGCAGAAGGAGGGGAAGGGCTTCAGGCCCTGGCATAGGAGCCGCAGGTTCGAGTCCCTGCCCCCACTGCACCATGGGCTCCCCTTTGGCGAGTCCGCCAAGCCCAGCTGCCCAAAGTATTTAGACACTGGGCTCCCATGGATGTCGACAGAGGTAGGAGCCCAAGTATCCCAGAGGGGCTGGGCCTCTGTTCCCATCCAGTGGGTGGGGGTGGGGGTGTGCCTGCCTGCCCTACCCTGGGGGCACTCCAATCGCTCCTGGGGGCAGACAGAACGGTCCCCGGCCTGCAGGAGGGTGCAGCCCAGTGACCTCGCTCAGCTTCTCCTGGGTCAAGGGCAGAAGCAGAGGGACCTGCCTCTCTGGTTTGGCCACACAGGCGGGAGCCAGCTGGCAGCCGGCCGCTCCTCCCACACCTGGTGCTACCCTGGGGTGGGGAGGGGGCACGTGCCAAGCCAGGCTCCCTCCCCCAAAGGCTGATCCTTTACTCCAAGCTGCCCTGCCCATGGGCGATGAGTGACCCTATGGCTTGGGGAGACAGGCCGCTCCCCCCACTGTGGCCTGCTAGCCCCTGCCCCCCCATCCCCTGCAATGTGGTTGCTGGCCCTTGCCCCCTCCCCACCCCAGGGTAGCACTCCCCCACTTCCCTGGGCTCCGGCGAGCTGGCCAGCAGGCATGGCACCGGGCTGGGCATGGGTGCCTTCCCCTGCCTAGGATACCTGGCTCTGGGGACAGGTGACATGCCCCTTTGTGCTGGCTGCCCCTTGCTGCCCTCAGCCATGCTGCTGCTCTGCTGTTCAGGGGCTCCTGGAGCCGCCTCTGCAGCCTGGCCCCCCCCCCGACAGGAAAGGCGCCGGCTCCCCGTCGGGAGCGAGGACCGCAGGCGTCAATCAGGCGCTCTCGCTGGGCAAGGCAGATCAGCTGGGGGTGGAGCGATGATCACGGAGGCTCTGATTTCTGATTGGCTGGTAGGAGCGGATCGCGGCCCGACTGGCTGGTTGGAAGGAGCCTTAAAAAGCCCCCACTGGAGGATCAGCTGGGAGAGGGGAATCAGGTCAGGGGGTTCTGATTTCCGATTGGCTGGTAGGAACGGATCGTTGCCCGATTGGTTGGAAGGAGCATTATCAGGCTCCCACAATCAGCTGGCTGAGGGTGAACAGGGAGGAGGGGTCCAATCAGGGACCGTACTGTGCTGAAGGTCCCCAGAGCTCAGGACGGGGCGGGTGCGTGTGTGTGTGGAGGGTGGGGGGTGGACACAGGAACTGCGCTTCCCCTAACCTTCCTCTGCAAGTGGCCAGCAGGTGCTGATCTGGGGGCAGCGAGCGGGGATGCGTCTGTTTCTCACCCCTTGGGCAACCCTGCCCATCATCCAGGCATCAGGACTCCTGGATTCTACCCCTCTCAGCTGCTGTCTGGCTGCATGGCCTTGGGGTGGAGGTTGCCTTCCCCCTGAGTGCCTCAGTTTCCCTACCTGTAAGGAGGGGTGGTGACCCAGACCCTGGTGCGGCCGTGTGTGGCTCAGATTGGTGATTCCTGCATGCCCGGGGGGCTCTGCAGACCAGGCAGTCAGAGCTGTGGGTGCCCTCAGCACAGTACGGGGGGGTGGCGCCTGGCCCGTGAATGGCCGAGCCGTGGCACACACTTACTGTGACAGAAATGCGGACGCGCTTCGACTTGCGCTTTTCGGGCGGTGCTGAATGCTCAGCCTTTTTGGCCACGAGAAAAACAGGAGAGAAGACAGAGGCATTATGGGAAGCCGCAGCATCCTGGCCCAGCTCCATGCCCCCAGGACCTCGGAGGGGGGCTGGGCACAGAGCCAGGGCCATGGTGGTGGGGGGTGCAGACCCCACTGGGGCAGGGGGGCGAGGGGCTCTCACCTCCATGGGCTCTGGGGTGGCACTGGTGCAGAAGAGGCTCTTGAGGGCGATGCCCGAGTGACCCGGGGGCCCAGCTGCAGAGACACAAGCAGAGAAACGTCTGTGCTAAGGGCAGCGAGCCAGGAGCCTGCCCGGCGCTGTGGGGGCCACGGGGGCAGGGGGCTCACCTGAGGGGCTCTCCACAAAACTGCTGGGAACTCGCTTGAGCGCCGGCTTCAGGGGCTTGCGGGACTCTCCGTGTGCCAGGGCCGACGACGATTCCTCCGTGCTGATCTGGGGGCAGCGAGAGTCACCTACAGGGAGCTGGCACCAGCCCCTCAGCCTGGGAGGGAGGGGCAGGCTCAGGCATCTCAGCCCCAGCCCAGCGGGGTCCAGGGTGTGGGCCCGAGGTGTCCCATCCCCAGCCAGGTGGGATGGGGGCCCATGGATCCCAGCTCAGTCCAGGTCAGGGGGACGCAGGCCAGTCTGGAGCAGCCTGGGCCAGAGGGGGTGTGGGTAGGCAGGGCGCAAGATGCACCAGCCAGGCCAGGAAGACGTGAGGTTTTACCCCTATTCAGTCGCTGACTGGCTGCACAGCCTTGGGTGGAGGTCCCTTCCCCCCCTTTGTGCCTCAGTTTCCCCACCTACAAGCAGGGGGTAGTTACCCTGGCCATGCCCCTGAGTAGCTGGGCAAGAGGAAGGGGGTGCCCCCCCCCACTCCCGTGCGTTTCCCACCCCCCTCTGCCAACCTGGGACGCTGGGTGCTTTGGCGTTTCAAGCCCGTGGATCCTGGCGTGGCAGTGGGGTGGGGGATCCCCGCTGCCCCCCGCCTCTCACCTGGAACCGCACTCCCGTGTCAGACGCCCGGGGGCCGTCCTCGGCCTGGGGCTTCTCGGCGACGCTGTTCTGCCCGGCCTGCGCCCTCTCCCGCATGTACTGCAGGCGGCGCAGGTAGCCCAGCTGGTTGCTCAGCAGCGTCGCCACCTGCACCCGCTCGATGGAGCCCAGCAGGATCATGGACTCTGTGGGAGACCAGCCCCGAGGGGCCGCCGGCCCGTCAGCGTGGGGGACACAGCTGTGCACGGCGTTCGCTTCCCCTGGCGTTAGAGCCGTCCCCTCCCCAGCCCCTGCGGGAGAGCCGCGTGTCTCCGTGCCGCAGGGCTCTGGGGGGCAGGGTGGGACCGGTGTGCCCTGCAGGGATCCTGGCTCCCAGCCCTGCCTGTCTGTCCATCTGTCCACAGGGCAGATGACAAACCCCCGCCCCAGCTCCCGTCTGCCCCGCCCCCAGTCAGGGTGGGGTCACAGAGTAGCTACCATATGGGCCTGAGCCTGCTTGGAAAGTGGGAGCTCTGGCAGGAAGACACAGGGGCCCCGGGCTCTGAGCTTGGGAGACAGGACTCCTGGGTCCTATTCCTGGCTTTGCCCCAGACTAGCTGGCTGACCTTGGATCAGTTCCTTTCCCTTCTGGGCCTCAGCTTTCCCTACCGCTCCCCGTTTGGGGAGGACAGGGTCGCGGGTTCGAGTCCCGGGTCCCCTGCAGTCTGGTCGGGTCAGGAGGCGCTGTGGCAGGCGGGATAAAGGGCCTACCCGCAGTAAGGTGGAGGGGCGGGTTCCCTTGTGGCCTAGTGGATAGGGCTCTAGCCTGGAGAGGAGGGGACACAGATCAGTGCCCAGAAAAGGGAAGGGACCACCAGGGTCTCCTACAGCAGGGCCTGGCCGCCCAGGTCTGCTCCCTGCCCACCAGCGTGCCTGCAGGATGCTGAATCCAGGCTGATGAACTAGGGGGTCACCAAATGAAATTAACTGGTAGCAGGTTTACAACAAACACAAGGAAGTATTTCTTCACACAGGCAACCTGTGGAACTCCTTGCCAGAGGATGTGGTGAAGCTCAAGACTATAACAGGCTTCAAAGAAAGAGCTAGATAAATTCATGGAGGACAGGCCCATCGATGGCTATTAGTCAGAGGCTGGAATCACTTGATGATTCCCGGCTCTGTTCAGTCCCTTGGGGGCGCCTGGCATTGGCCACTGTCAGCAGACGGGACACTGGGCTGGACGGACCTTTGGCCTGGCCCAGTCTGGCCGCTCTTATGACGAGAGTCAGTGACATTTGGGTGCTGACCCATCCGCTCGCTCTGGGGCCCAGCCTGGGGCTCTGGGGACAGGCAGGGTGGCCCCATGGTGCCCACAGGCAAGAACTGAGAGTCCCTGCAGCAGGCTCTAGCTGGCAGCCCATGTGTGATGGATTGGAGGGTCTCGGCCAACAGCAGAGCCCTGAGCCCCACCCGCTGCAGAAAGGCCCATCCCCCCCACCCCTGTTTACTCGGTGGGGGTGGGGGAGGATCCATTGAAAAGAGCTTGCACTGGCCTTCCTGTTTCCGCGTAACTTTACAGATTGCCATGGTAACGCAGCATCCTCGTTGCTACGGTAACACGACAGAGGAGATAAATGTCAGAGCGGGCAGGCGTCTGGCACAGGACGCGCTCAAGGCCCGGCCCCTCGCCAGAGCCTGGGGGAGCCACGTGCCCTTTGGGGAAGCCTGGGGGGGCCAGGGTGGGAAGGGGGTTCCTGACAGCCACGGCGCAGGCAGCCTGCTGTGCCCGGGAGGGCTGTGCTGGCCCAGGGAATGGGCACGCAGGGGTGGCCCTGCCCAGCCTGAGCAGGGCACCAGGAGTTTGCCCCCCACCCTGTGGCACCGCCTGCTCCTGTGCATCCCCTCTCCCCCCCCCGGCTCACCCGCCGACTCCACCAGCGCCAGGCTCTTCAGCTTGGTGCTGTGCAGCACCTCCTGCAGGTGGCGGTACTTGCAGTTGAGGGTGACGTAGTGCACGTCCCGCACCATGATGTCCTCCACCCGCACGTTGTACTTCCTGAGGAGAGCAAGGCAGGGCCCTGAGCGTGGGGCGGGAGGGGCTGCTGGCAGGCCAGGGCATGGTCCCGCTGTTACTCAGCCCCGGGAACCCAGAGGCTGCAGGGACTCTCGGGCCCCTTGCTGGGGCGTCCGAGCGCCGAGCCGAGCTCCTGAACTGGGTCCCTTTGAGCTCCCCAGTCTCCTGGGGAAGGGGGCCCTGGCAGCCACTTACTCCTGGTGCCCCCAGCCCAGCTCGGGCAGGTAGGGCAGCTTCTTGATGCGGATGATGCTGTCGTAGAGGGAGGGCTGCAGGCTCTGGGCCACGGCGTTGGCCAGGATGACCGCGATCATCACGGGCAGGATGTGGGAGATCTGGCCCGTCAGCTCGAAGACGATCACCGCGGTGGAGACCGTGTGGGTCACAGCGCCGGAGAGCGCGGCCGCGCCTGGCCGTGGCAGAGGGAGCCCCAGTCAGACCCTGGCGGGCTGGCCTGGCCCCAAGCCAGGCCCCACGGCGCTGCCCCACTGTGATGCCCCCCAGTGGGCCCTAGTGAGGGGGACCATGTGAACCCCACGGCGCAGTGCTCCCCCTCCAGCTGCTCTGCCAATCAGTCTGCACCAGCTCCCAGCCTCCCGCCCCTGCCTGCTCCCAACAGGGGCCAAGAGGTGAATTCAGCCTGGCTCCCTAGGGACACTCCCCTCTGGGAAGCCCGGCCCACCCAGGAGCTTGGCAGGAGGGAGCTGCCCCCTGCACCATGAGCAGGTTCTCTGGGCCGTCGCACCAGCTGGGGCCTCTCCCCGGGCACGGGGACGCGGCACTTACCGACCACGGCGTAGCCGCCCGGCACGATGCGGTAGATGTTGCTGTCGGCGTGGATGCCATCTGGGAACCAGGCTGCCATGCTCTCCCCCACCAGCCGCCCGAAGGCCGCGCCTGGCCAAGGAAACGGGGTTCAGAGGGGGGTCGGGGGCAGCCCAGGGCCCTGCATGGCCACTTCGGGGAGGGGAGGAAACCAGTGGTACCCGGCTGACTCAGGGGTCAGTCGCTGCTCAGAGTGGGGAGGGCACTGGCTGCGTGCTCCCCCGGGGCAGGGCACCGTGGCACTGGGCCCCCACCCCCAGCAGGGCGGAGCGGTACCAAAGTCCCGAGCCGGCCTGGTACCGCGGGAAAGGGCCTGCCCCGATGGCACCCCGGTGGCACCAGGACCCCAGGACGCTCATGGGGCACCAGCCACCCCAGGGAGCTGCCACTGCTGCCTAGGGAGACGGCCAGCACAAGGGCACTGCGGGTGAACCTCTGTCCTCTGCCTGGAGGGGCCGGCTGGCAGCTTGCAGAGGCACTGCCCCTTTGGGAGCTGGGCTGGCACCATGGGCGCTCGGCACAGGGAGGCCAGGAGAGCCTGCCAGGCCCGTACTCACCGATGACAAAGACGGGCATGAAGGCTCCGCAGGGCACCGGGATGGTGGTGGCCAGAGCGGACATCCAGAACTAGTGGCAGAGACGAGAGTTAGGGGCCGGCCGGCCAGCCAGGGCCTCCCCCCACCCCCAGACCACATCCACACAGCCAGGGCCAGACCCATTCCCGGCCAGCCAGGGCCTCCCCCCACCCCCAGACCACATCCACACAGCCAGGGCCCCGCCCACCCCCACCCAGACCACATCCACACAGCCAGGGGCAGACCCATTCCCGGCCAACCAGGGACCCCCCATCCCCACCCAGACCACATCCACACAGCCAGGGCCCCGCCCACACCCACCCAGACCACATCCACACAGCCAGGGCCCCGCCCACACCCACCCAGACCACATCCACACAGCCAGGGCCCCGCCCACACCCACCCAGACCACATCCACACAGCCAGGGCCAGACCCATTCCCAGCCAACCAGGCCCCCCCCCCCCCCCCCCGCAACCCAGCCAGACCGAGAGTCAGCTGAGCAGCCCCAGCGGGGGGGTGGGGGGGGGCCCACCTTCATAATGATGAAAACCACCAGAGTGACGAAGACATTGGCGTGCGGGTGCTTCCAAACCTCAGAGATGCCAACGTACTCGAACTCCTCGGCCAGACCCTGCTTGGCCCAGGTGCGGTTGTCAAACAGGGTCACCAGGGTGTCCTTCTGGCTGAGCTGGGGAGGAGGGCCACAGCAGGCAGGGTGAGCCCAGGGCACTGCCTCCACCCCATCTCTCCAGCCTCCCTAGGGTGCCCCCTGTCACGCGCTCCCTCCCCCGCCCAGCTCAGCACCGCGTCTCGCTCTCTGGATGCTGGAGATCTGGGACACACCAGGGCTGACAGCACTGAAGCTTCCGCTCCAGGTGCTAAGGTCCTGGGTGCAAGTCCCAGCGAGGGCAGGCGCAGGGCAGCAAGTGACCCTGAATGAGTGCTGGTGATACCCATTGGGCAGGGCTGCTGGGCTAGGGAAGAGGAGCAGGTTACCTGGCCAGCCATGAACTGTCCAAAGCCAGGTGGGAAGGTCAGCGTGGAGATGAGCAGAGTGACCAATGCGGGAAAAAGCAGGCGCCTGGGTGGGAGCAAGAGACAGAGCCAGTGATCCCACCGCACCCACCACAACTGCTCGCCGCTCTCCGGGAAGGACTAGCACCACCCTGCGCCCGGCAGCTCCCATGCCAGCAGCTGCTTCGCAGGATACCAAAGAGCCCAGCCAGCATGCAGAGCCCCACCCCGGTTAGACACTTGCTCCCCAACCTGAGTGCTCCCTCCACCTGCTCTCCAGCCAGGTCCGCATTCAGTATCCTCTCCTGCTATGGGCTCAGTGGGCCCCTCATCTCGGGAGCCCACAGCCACCACCTACTTTTTCATCAGGAAGCGGTTGATGGCCTTCTGCTTGCGCATGAACTGGACGATCTTGCGGTTGAAGTAGACGAAGAGAGCCCCTCCGAAGCCGCTGGCGATCCTGGGGAGAGGGCCGCAGGAGTGAGCCGCCACCACCGGGCAGCTACTGCTGGGATGGTCCCTTCAGGGGTGGGGATGGCACAGAGACACCGAGGATGCCCCCCAGCACCTCATAGAGATCCCCCTCATCCCTCCCTCCCAGGAAGCGTCAGCTCTCGCCCCCCACCAGCAGTGCCCCTGCGAGGGGCTGGAGCGGGCGCTGGGCCGGAGGACCGAGGACTCACCCGATGACAGCGAAGGCAGGCAGCTCCTGCAGGTCGAAGGGGAAGTCCAGCCGGAAGCGGGTTTTGAACAGAGCCGTGATGGTCTCTGGGGGACGAGACAGGCCGGGGGGAGCACGTCACCCAGGGGACCTTGGGGGGGCCTAGAGCCCAGACAGGCTGCCCCCGCCCACAGCAAACGCTCGCCACTCCGAGCACTCTGCCCCCTTGGGGCCAGCCCATGGGGCCGGGGCTGGAGACCCCATGGCCCTGTGCTGGACTCTGCAAAAAGCCCTTCACTCCCGCCCCCTGCCCCCAGCTCCCTGCCCCCAGCTCTGCCAATGCCCCCCACTCCCGCCCCCTGCCCCCAGCTCTGCCAATGCCCCCCACTCCCACCCCCTGCCCCTGGCTCCCTGCCCCCAGCTCTGCCAATGCCCCCCACTCCCGCCCCCTGCCCCCAGCTCCCTGCCCCCAGCTCTGCCAATGCCCCCCACTCCCACCCCCTGCCCCCAGCTCCCTGCCCCCAGCTCTGCCAATGCCCCCCACTCCCGCACCCTGCCCCCAGCTCCCTGCCCCCAGCTCTGCCAATGCCCCCCACTCCCGCACCCTGCCCCCAGCTCCCTGCCCCCAGCTCTGCCAATGTCCCCCACTCCCGCCCCCTGCCCCTGGCTCCCTGCCCCCAGCTCTGCCAATGCCCCCCACTCCCGCCCCCTGCCCCCAGCTCTGCCAATGCCCCCCACTCCCGCCCCCTGCCCCCAGCTCTGCCAATGCCCCCCACTCCCGCCCCCTGCCCCCAGCTCTGCCAATGCCCCCCACTCCCGCCCCTTGCCCCCTGCCCCCAGCTCCCTGCCCCCAGCTCTGCCAATGCCCCCCACTCCCGCCCCCTGCCCCCAGCTCCCTGGCCCCCCAGCTCTCTGCCCCCAGCTCTGCCAATGTCCCCCACTCCCACCCCCTGCCCCCAGCTCCCTGGCACCCCAGCTCTGCCAATGCCCCCCACTCCCGCCCCCTGGCCCCCGGCTCCCTCACACCCCAGCTCTGCCAATGTCCCCCCCTCCCACCCCCTGCCCCCAGCTCTGCCAATGCCCCCCACTCCCACCCCCTGGCCCCCGGCTCCCTCACACCCCAGCTCTGCCAATGTCCCCCCCTCCCACCCCCTGCCCCCAGCTCTGCCAATGTCCCCCCCTCCCAACCCCTGCCCCCAGCTCCCTGGCACCCCAGCTCTGCCAATGTCCCCCACTCCCACCCCCTGCCCCCAGCTCCCTGGCACCCCAGCTCTGCCAATGTCCCCCACTCCCACCCCCTGCCCCCTGGCACCCCAGCTCTGCCTATGTCCCCCCCTCCCACTCCCTGCCCCCAGCTCCCTGGCACCCCAACTCTGCCAATGCCCCCCACTCCCACCCCCTGGCCCCCTCACACCCCAGCTCTGCCAATGCCCCCCACTCCCACCCCCTGGCTCCCGGCTCCCTCACACCCCAGCTCTGCCAATGCCCCTCACTCCCACCCCCCAGCTACTCCAAGCCTGGGCTTCCCCAGCCCCCAGCTCTGCCCCTCAATGCCCAATCCCGGCCCCTGCCTCTCCCAGCCGTGGGCCCCCCCAGCCCGCACCTTCGTCCTTGTTCCACACGGCGAGCACGCGGAAGATGAAGGCGCTGAAGGTGGCGGCGAAGAAGCCGCGCCAGTAATTGCGGACGGCGAAGAAGGTGGAGGTGACCTCGATGCTGAAGAGGACACCTGGGGGGGGGGAAGGGGTGCTGCCACCATGGCCCCTTAACACACAGGGGGCTCTGCTCCAGGCAAGATGGGCCCAGGCGCAGCCCATACGGGGGCCAGCCCGGGGAGCACCAGGCCCAGCCCCCCCCGAGGGCACCCCCACTTGGCCAGGCCCCGTGTGCGCCGAGGCCTCGTGGCAGCAGCTGCTCTGCGTGGGCAGCGGCTGGGTTCTGTGGGCACCGTGTGCTTAGCCCCCGAAGGGCACAGTAGCCATTTGCAGCTGGGGCGCCGAGGTGCGGACACCAGCCGGGAGAGGGCCCTGAGCCGGCCCTCGACAGAGCCAAGGCCCCCCAGCCAGCCAGCTGGGCAGCTGCCCCCCGCAACGAGCAGCTCCAGGGGGCCGTGCAAGTGGGCAACAGCGCTTGGGCATGGGAGGAGGCCAGCCCTTCTCGGGGGGCAGGGCACGGGGAGCCTGGCTGGGGCGCGCAGGAGGGACACGTGCAGACGGACAGACGGACGCTGCCCAGCCCGGCGGGAACAAGCGAAGAGTTAGACACGTCACCAACCTAGGAGCACAGGGCTGCGAGGGAGCCGTGGGGCCGGAGCTGGGCCTCCCTGGAGCGCAGAGCAGTGGGGAAAGGAGGAGACATTACACCTTCGGGCTGCCCCCGCCCTGGGCACAGACCCTGGGGACCCCGTGAGGCTGGGTGAGCGTCTCTGGGTGCCTGCAGCTGGGAGGCCCGTACGGGCTGGGCTGGCACCGTGGGGCTGTGTGCCCACGGCCTGGGCAGGAGGGGAAGCGAGAGGCCACAGGAGGGGAGAGCGGGGGGTAGGGTTAGGGGCTAATCCAGGCACTACTGTGAAGAGAGGGGAAAGTGGGGGGCTGGGCTGGAAGCCCATGTTCATTAGGCTGCGCCTCCCCATAACACCCGCCTGTGTCCAGCCCCCTGCCACAGGGGGTGCCCGGTGGGGATCGCAGCGGCCTGGGGGGCAGAGGTCACGGCCTATCCCACTACACCAGGGTCTCGGGGCGGTGGGGGGCGTAGGCGGCGGCACTGCTCCCAGGCTGCCTGCTGAGGCCTCTGGGACGGCAGCTCCGCTGGAGGGTGAGGTTAGCTCCGAGCCGAGGGGCGTCTGGGATCTGGCGGGGCGGAGGGGAAGGGGCAGGCAGGGCCCAGCCCCACAGCCTGCATGGCCGGCCCTACCTCCGATGGGGGCAGCAAAGCAGCAGCCGACGCCCACGGCACAGGCAGCCGCCAGCATCTCGATATTGCGGGACTCGTTCTGCAAGGGGAGAGCAGGAGACAGTCGAGAGCAGTGGCCAGCAAGAGCCCCCCGCGGGGAAACGCTCCGGGCAGCCACGCCCACAGACACCCCACAGGGCACAGCCTCACCCCCGCCACGCCCAGACACCCCCGCCACGCCCAGACACCCCACAGGGCACAGACACGCCCTCGCCACGCCCAGACACCCCCACAGGGCACAGACACGCCCCCGCCACGCCCAGACACCCCCGTCACACCCAGACAACCCACAGGGCACAGCCTCACCCCCGCCACGCCCAGACACCCCACAGGGCACAGCCTCACCCCCGTCACGCCCAGACACCCCCGTCACGCCCAGACAACCCACAGGGCACAGCCTCACCCCCGCCACGCCCAGACACCCCACAGGGCACAGCCTCACCCCCGTCACGCCCAGACACCCCACAGGGCACAGACACGCCCCCGCCACGCCCAGACACCCCACAGGGCACAGACACGCCCTCGCCACGCCCAGACACCCCCACAGGGCACAGACACGCCCCCGCCACGCCCAGACACCCCCGTCACGCCCAGACAACCCACAGGGCACAGCCTCACCCCCGCCACGCCCAGACACCCCACAGGGCACAGCCTCACCCCCGTCACGCCCAGACACCCCACAGGGCACAGACACGCCCCCGCCACGCCCAGACACCCCACAGGGCACAGACACGCCCCCGCCACGCCCAGACACCCCCGCCACGCCCAGACACCCCACAGGGCACAGACACGCCCCCGCCACGCCCAGACACCCCACAGGGCACAGACATGCCCCCGCCACGCCCAGACACCCCACAGAGCACAGACACAACCCCGCCACGCCCAGACACCCCACAGGGCACAGACATGCCCCCGCCACGCCCAGACACCCCACAGGGCACAGACATGCCCCCGCCACGCCCAGACACCCCACAGGGCACAGACACGCCCCCGCCACGCCCAGACACCCCACAGGGCACAGACACGCCCCCGCCACGCTCAGACACCCCCACAGGGCACAGCATCACCCCCGCCACGCCCAGACACCCTCACAGGGCACAGCATCACCCCCGCCACGCCCAGACACCCCACAGGGCACAGACACGCCCCCGCCACGCCCAGACACCCTCACAGGGCACAGCATCACCCACCCCACGCCCAGACACCCCACAGGGCACAGACACGCCCCCGCCACGCCCAGACACCCCACAGGGCACAGAAACACCCCCGCCACGCCCAGACACCCCAGAGGGCACAGACACACCCCCGCCACGCCCAGACACCCCACAGGGCACAGACACGCCCCCGCCACGCCCAGACACCCCACAGGGCACAGACATGCCCCCGCCACGCCCAGACACCCCACAGGGCACAGCATCACCCCTGCCACGCCCAGACACCCCACAGGGCACAGACACGCCCCCGCCACGCCCAGACACCCCACAGGGCACAGCATCACCCCCGCCACGCCCAGACACCCCACAGGGCACAGACACGCTCCCACCACGCCCAGACACCCCCACAGGGCACAGCATCACCCCCGCCACGCCCAGACACCCCACAGGGCACAGCATCACCCCCGCCACGCCCAGACACCCCACAGGGCACAGCATCACCCCCACCACGCCCAGACACCCCACAGGGCACAGACACGCTCCCACCACGCCCAGACACCCCCACAGGGCACAGACATGCCCCCGCCACGCCCAGACACCCCACAGGGCACAGCCTCACCCCCGCCACGCCCAGACACCCCCACAGGGCACAGACACAACCCCGCCACGCCCAGACACCCCACAGGGCACAGACACAACCCAGCCATGCCCAGACACCCCACAGGGCACAGACACGCCCCCGCCACGCCCAGACACCCCACAGGGCACAGCCTCACCGCCGCCACGCCCAGACACCCCACAGGGCACAGACACGCTCCCACCACGCCCAGACACCCCCACAGGGCACAGCATCACCCCCGCCACGCCCAGACACCCCACAGGGCACAGCCTCACCCCCGCCACGCCCAGACACCCCCACAGGGCACAGACACAACCCCGCCACGCCCAGACACCCCACAGGGCACAGACACAACCCCGCCATGCCCAGACACCCCACAGGGCACAGACACGCCCCCGCCACGCCCAGACACCCCACAGGGCACAGACACAACCCCGCCATGCCCAGACACCCCCACAGGGCACAGCATCACCCCCGCCACGCCCAGACACCCCACAGGGCACAGACACGCCCCCGCCACGCCCAGACACCCCAAAGGGCACAGACACGCCCCCACCACGCCCAGACACCCCACAGGGCACAGACACAACCCTGCCACGCCCAGACACCCCCACAGGGCACAGCATCACCCCCGCCACGCCCAGACACCCCACAGGGCACAGACACGCCCCCGCCACGCCCAGACACCCCCACAGGGCACAGACACGCCCCCGCCACGCCCAGACACCCCGCAGGGCACAGCATCACCCCCGCCACGCCCAGACACCCCACAGAGCACAGACACAACCCCGCCACGCCCAGACACCCCACAGGGCACAGACACGCCCCCGCCACGCCCAGACACCCCCACAGGGCACAGCATCACCCCCGCCACGCCCAGACACCCCCACAGGGCACAGACACAACCCCGCCACGCCCAGACACCCCCACAGGGCACAGCATCGCCCCCGCCACGCCCAGACACCCCCACAGGGCACAGCATCGCCCCCGCCACGCCCAGACACCCCCACAGGGCACAGCATCACCCCCGCCACGCCCAGACACCCCACAGGGCACAGACACGCTCCCACCACGCCCAGACACCCCCACAGGGCACAGACACGCCCCCGCCACGCCCAGACACCCCACAGGGCACAGCCTCACCCCCGCCACGCCCAGACACCCCCGCCACGCCCAGACACCCCACAGGGCACAGACACGCTCCCACCACGCCCAGACACCCCCACAGGGCACAGCATCACCCCCGCCACGCCCAGACACCCCACAGGGCACAGCATCACCCCCGCCATGCCCAGACACCCCCACAGGGCCCAGACACCCCCACCACGCCCAGACACCCCACAGGGCACAGACACGCTCCCGCCACGCCCAGACACCCCACAGGGCACAGACACAACCCCGCCACGCCCAGACACCCCCACAGGGCACAGACACAACCCCGCCACGCCCAGACACCCCCACAGGGCACAGACACGCTCCCGCCACGCCCAGACAACCCACAGGGCACAGACACAACCCCGCCACGCCCAGACACCCCCACAGGGCACAGCATCACCCCCGCCACGCCCAGACACCCCACAGGGCACAGCATCACCCCCGCCACGCCCAGACACCCCCACAGGGCACAGACACGCTCCCGCCACGCCCAGACACCCCACAGGGCACAGACACAACCCTGCCACGCCCAGACACCCCCACAGGGCACAGACACAACCCCGCCACGCCCAGACACCCCAGAGGGCACAGACATGCTCCCGCCACGCCCAGACACCCCACAGGGCACAGACACGCCCCTGCCACACCCACAGACACCCCCACAGGGCAGAGACACGCCCCCGCCACGGCCAGGCACCCCCCACAGGGCACAGACACGCCCCCGCCATGCCCAGACACCCCCACAGGGCACAGCCTCACCCCCACCACGCCCACAGACACCCCCACAGGACACAGACATGCCCCTACCACGCCCAGACACCCCTCCACAGGGCACAGTCATGACCCAGCCACGCCCAGAGACACCCCTCCTGGGGCTCCCCTGCTAGGGTCAGAGAGAACAAGCCCTAGCCCAGGGGATCCCAGCCTGGGCCTGCCCGGGCACCGCTCCCTTGGCACCCACCGGCCGCACAGCGTCGGCCTCTCACCTCGTAGATGCCTCCGAAGAGGGAGAGGAATTTGCAGAGCAGGGCAGCGCACATGCTGGCGATGTGGACGAAGGGCCCCTGTGGAGAGAGCGCCAGGGACGGTTACCCCGGGCAACCAGCCGGAAGCTGGGCGCCTCGCGGGCACCCCCCAGCTGGGCTGCCCACCCAGTGCACCTGGCCCACAGCCTGCGCCCCCTCCAGACACGGCCCAGCCGCTCCCCGGCCCCTCTTACCTCCTTGCCCAGGGGCATCCCGCTGCCCAGCGCGCAGGTCAGGCCGATGACCTTGGCCACGAAGGTTTTGAGGGTGAGATACTCCTTCAGCACCACGCCACGGAGGATGGTCTTCATCTCGGGGATGCCGGAGCCTGGGGAAGGGGGGGGGTGAGCACCCGGAGAGGGGGCAGGACCCCTCAGGGAGCCCCTCCTCCCCCATCGCTCTTTGTGGGAAGGGGGGAAATCCAGCCCCCACCCCAGGCTGGCGAGCCGGGCACAGGAGGGGGGAGTGACCCCGGCGTGGCCCGGCAGAGCAGGCTGGTGATCCCGGGGCAGGGAGCGGCTCCTACCCACGGCCTGCGGGGCCAGGATCTGGGTGAAGCCGGCTGAGAAGGTGATGAGCACCACAGGGTAGGTGATCCAGGCCATGTACTGCAGGAAGATGTTGGTGTCCAGGCCCCCGTACATCCACTTCTGGGCTGCGGGGAAATGGGGGAGGGTCACAGAGGGGGCTCGCTTGGATCAGGGTCGCTGGCTGCCCCCCTCCGGGGATCGCCCCCCAAGGGAGGGCAACAGGGCCCCATCCAAAGAGGCCAAACGCTACCACCCGAGAGCCACCATGTCCCGGGGCTGAACCCGCACCCACGGGGGAGACTCTAGCAACACCCGGCCACCCTGCGGACCCATGTCCAGCCTCCACCTGAGGCCACCTCCGGCCGACACCTACCCAGCCCCCTGGGGTCCCGCCCTCTGGCTGACACCTACCCAGCCTCCTGGGACTCTGCCTCCTGGCTGACACCTACCCAGCCCCCACCTGGGCCCCGCCCCCCTGGCTGACACCTACCCAGCCCCCTGGGGTCCCGCCCTCTGGCTGACACCTACCCAGCCTCCTGGGACTCCGCCTCCTGGCTGACACCTACCCAGCCCCCACCTGGGCCCCGCCCCCCTGGCTGACACCTACCCAGCCTCCTGGGACTCCGCCTCCTGGCTGACACCTACCCAGCCCCCACCTGGGCCCCGCCCCCCTGGCTGACACCTACCCAGCCCCCTGGGGTCCCGCCCTCTGGCTGACACCTACCCAGCCTCCTGGGACTCCGCCTCCTGGCTGACACCTACCCAGCCCCCACCTGGGCCCCGCCCCCCTGGCTGACACCTACCCAGCCCCCTGGGGTCCCGCCCTCTGGCTGACACCTACCCAGCCTCCTGGGACTCCGCCTCCTGGCTGACACCTACCCAGCCCCCACCTGGGCCCCGCCCCCCTGGCTGACACCTACCCAGCCTCCTGGGACTCCGCCTCCTGGCTGACACATACCCAGCCCCCCCCGGGCCCCGCCCCCCTGACTGACACCTACCCAGCCCCCTGGGGTCCTGCCCCCTGGCTGACACCTACCCAGCCTCCACCTGGGCCCCGCCCCCTGGCTGACACCTACCCAGCCCCCTGGGGGCCCGCCCCCTGGCTGACACCTACCCAGCCTCCACCTGTGCCCCGCCCCCTGGCTGACACCTACCCAGCCCCCTGGGACTCCGCCTCCTGGCTGACACCTACCCAGCCCCCACCTGGGCCCCGCCCCCTGGCTGACACCTACCCAGCCCCCACCTGGACCCCCCCCGGCTGACACCTACCCAGGCCTCCCCTCAAATGACCTTATCCCTGGGCCATCCTGGCTGTGCCCTCAGGGTGCCAAGCAGACCAGCTGCCTGGCTCGCGCTGTGGGTATTTGGCGAATGGCTCCCAGCCCCCCTCACCTTGCAGGCAGGTGGCTATGGCGAAGTCCATGGCCCAGCTCACCAGCGCCATGACCAGCCCCAGCAGAATGAGGAAGATCCAGTCCTCGCCCACCTTGGAGATGAGGAACTTCTGGCATCGCACGGTGCAGACTGCGGGGAGAGTGTGGGAGCTGAATGGGGGGGGAGGGGGGGAGGGCCCATCCTCCCTGCTCAGCCCAGGGAGCAAAAGGCTGTCTTTCACACTGGTGCCCAGACACCGTGGGGATGGGCACAGATCAGACAGACTGACAATATGGCCACCTCCCCACACAGTCTCTTTGTAGTGATCCAGCTATGGGCCATTGGGCATGCGAGGGGGGGGGGAGATTGGGGACTGGGGGAGCATCCAGGACCCAGGCTGGGCAGAGCCTCAGGGGTTACTGCAGCTGAATTCCATGCCAGCTCCTCGAGGCAGGGCACAGGGGATGGGCAGAGGCAGCCTGTGCCCGCTCCAGCTATTCCTCCCGACTCCTGTCCTGGCCACAGGGACCTCGCAGAGGTGGTGTGTGGGGGGGGGGGGAGGGGGCTTAGAGGAGAGAAGTCAGAGCACTCAGGGCAGCCAGGAGCTCCAGGGGCAGGGACACCCTGGGGCAGAGGGGAGCAGAGACCCTGGCTCCAGGAGGGCGCTGGCCAGAAGGACCCAGGGGAAGGAGAAGCTGGCCCAACGCTCCCTGGGGGAACCCAGGGGCCTTTGCCCACCCTAGGAGCTGGCCCAGGCACAGGGGAGGAGGCTGGCCCCTGTGGTGCTTTGAGCGCCGGGGCACAGTTCAGCTCGTGTTCACTCGCCTGCTCTCGCCCAGGCCTCAGCCGCGCTGAAGTGCTGGAGGGAGGGCCAGGCAGAGCAGCCCAGCCCCGCGCCCCCAGCTAGGGCAGGATGGCAGAGAGGAGGGCTCAGCATTGCGCTCATCCACCCACCACTGAATCTGCTCCAGCCCAGAGCCCCCCTTGGCCCGGGAAGCACAGAGATGGGAGATGCTGGGGACACGGTCCCCCCACCCCACAGCTCTGCTGTGCCTCTTAGTCCCCACCCACAGCCCCTGCTAGCCCACCTCTAGGTGTGCCCACCCTCCCAACTCTGCCAATGCTCCCCAGCGCTGAGCAAAGATGCCCCTAGTGCCAATTCAAGATGGGAGCTGAGCTGTGGACAGCGCAGCAGAGATAGCTGCAGACCAAGACTCACAGTCTGCTTGTCTCACCCGCCAGACAACCCCAGGCACTGACATTTACATCACTCAGGGGCCTGCCACAGCAGAGAGACTGCCAATGCCATGCCGGGGTAGTGCGAGAACTCCAGGGCTGGGGCACGGGAAAGGAGCTGGCACAGCGCCCCCTAGCGTCAGGCTGTGTGGCTGGAGATGGGCAGGGTGCTGTAAGGCAGTAGCACAGCGCCCTCTAGTGTCAGCCTGGGGATGGGCAGGGTGCAGTGGGGCAGCACCACAGCGCCCCCTATGGTCAGCCTGGAGATAAGCAGGGTGCAGCAGGAAAGCACCACAGCGCCCCCTAGCGTCAGGCTGTGTGGCTGGAGATGGGCAGAGTGCAGTAGGGCAGCAACAGCAAAGCGCCCCCTAGTGTCAGCCTGGGGACCTGGAGATGGGCAGGGTGCAAAGGGACAGCAGCACCATAGCGCCCCCTAGTGTCAGCCTGGAGATAGGCAGAGTGCAGCAGGGATGCACCACAGTGCCTCCTAGCGTCAGGCTGTGTGGCTGGAGATGGGCAGAGTGCAGTAGGGCAGCAACAGCACAGCGCCCCCTAGTGCCAGCCTGGGGACCTGGAGATGGGCAGGGTGCAGTGAGGCAGCAGCAGCACAGCACCCCCTAGTGTCAGCCTGGGGACCTGGAGATGGGCAGGGTGCAGTGAGGCAGCAGCAGCACAGCGCCCCCTAGTGCCAGCCTGGGGACCTGGCGATGGGCAGGGTGCAGTGAGGCAGCAGCAGCACAGCACCCCCTAGTGCCAGCCTGGGGACCTGGAGATGGGCAGGGTGCAGTGAGGCAGCAGCAGCACAGCACCCCCTAGTGCCAGCCTGGGACCTGGAGATGGGCAGGGTGCAGTGAGGCAGCAGCAGCACAGCGCCCCCTAGTGCCAGCCTGGGGACCTGGAGATGGGCAAGGTGCAGTAAGGCCGCAGCAGCACAGCGCCCCCTAGTGCCAGCCTGGGGACCTGGAGATGGGCAGGGTGCAGGGAGGCAGCAGCAGCACAGCGCCCCCTAGTGCCACCCTGGGGACCTGGAGATGGGCAGGGTGCAGTGAGGCAGCAGCAGCACAGCGCCCCCTAGTGCCAGCCTGGGGACCTGGAGATGGGCAGAGTGCAGGGAGGCAGCAGCAGCACAGCGCCCCCTAGTGCCAGCCTGGGGACCTGGAGATGGGCAGGGTGCAGTAAGGCCGCAGCAGCACAGCGCCCCCTAGTGTCAGGCCAGGTGTCATCTCAGAAGAATGCGTGGGGGAAGGAGAGAGTAGTGTCAGCATGTGGAACATTATATGAGAGACTATTACAGGCTGCAAAGTGACGGGGTGTGGAGCTTCTAGACTATGACCACAGCCCTGCTCCATAGCCAAGGCTCCCCCTGAGGCCAGGCGCAGGGAGACAGGCTGGGGCTGTCAGTCTCCTCTGGCTCCCCGCTGGCTGCCTTTCCTCCTCCCCGCCCGGCGCACGCTGCACAGAGCGTGTGGCTGCTAATCGCTCGCTAAGTGCCTGCAAGGTCTCCGGGGAGCGGGAGGTGCGGGGAAGCGAGGCGGAGGCGGCCCCGCGCTGCACAGACAGCTCTCTGCGGCTTGCGGCGGAGAGGCAGCCCGGGGCGCCCCTGTGGGGGGAGAACAGGGCAAGGATGGGGGCACTTCTGCAGCGCAGAGGGGGAGGTGGAAGTCAGGCCAGAGGGATGAAGACTGCAGCTATTACTAGGACACGGAAGTCACAGAGTCCACAGTGGGCAGACCTCTGTGACGTTTCCTCTGGGGCTGGGGCTGGGGCTGGGGCTTCTAGCTGGCCCCCAGCAGCTCCCAGCCCAGGGGGAGGACCCTGAAGCCCCCAGCCATGGCAGGGAGGCCCCCGCAGAACTCCCAGCTGCCATGGGGGCAGGGAACCCCCTGAGCTCCCGTCTGCTGCAGGTAATGGGGCTCCCCCCAGAGATGCTCAGCTGCCGCATGGGGGGACCCTGGAGCCCCCACTCACCACAGCAGCAGGGGGACCCCCATACCCCAACAGCAGGGGGTGCTGAGCCCACCTCCCCATTTTGTCAGGGATATTTTTGGGGAAAGTCAAGGTCAGGTCAGGGGCGTCTGTGAATTTCTGTTTATTGCCCGTGACCTGTCCATGACTTTCATGCAGAATATCAGGGACAAAATTGGAGCCTACGATGGCTCCTGAGGTTGAAAGGGACCGAGGGGGGCAGGGCTAAGTCAGCCCAGCCAGACTGCGGACCCAGGGCATGGGGCACTTGCTCAGCCCCAGTGGCGGCAGCTCCCTGGCCCCCGGCGGGTCTCCTGGCAGACATCTGAGCAAAGCAGGGGCTGATCCTGAAGCAGGAAGCCCCTTTCCTGACACTGCTCTGCCTCCAGCGGCTGCAGGGTCCAGAGCCACAAGGTGTGGCAGTACCCCTGAGGTCACGGGCAGCCCCAACTGGCCCCTGCAGCCAGCTCGGGACTGAGGCTTCTCCGCCCCACACACCTGTGCCCGGGGTAGCTGCTCTGCCCAGCCTACCCCCTTCCCGGGTCCCCCCAGGGCCTGGCCTCCCCCAGAGATCCCACCAGCTCCAGTGCACCTGGCTGGCAAAGCGCTGGGGCTGGCTCCGCAGCTTCGTCTGCCCTCTAGTGGCCACTGCCAATAGTGCGGCTCGAAACAGCAGGAGCACCAGTGCTGGGAGTCGTGGTGGGTGGGGATCACAGCTGGCTGCAGAGGCCGGTGGCTCCCCCGAGTTCGGCCGTTGGGAGAACATGCCCTGCAGTGAGTGGCCCGCCCATCCGGGGTCTGACTGCACCACGTGCTGGCTCCCCACCCTGGCACCCAGCTACAGTGCAGCTGGTTCGGGATAAGCCCAGGGGCAGGGAGTGGAGTGTGTGGGAAGAGGATGGGGTCACCTGAGCTCCCCTCCTGCCAGAGCCTGGGGACACTCTGCAGAACTAATATGTAGCCCCCAGACCCTGTAACCCTCATGCACCTCCAGGTCAGGCATGAGCACTGACCCCCACCCTCAGCTTGGGCACAGGCGCGGGAATCATTATGGGGTTCCCCCTGGGATGTTATTGGAGTCTGACACATCTGGTCCTCACCTACAGCCCCCAGCTTAAGCCCCTCCAGCGCATCATGGACAATCTACAACCTAGCCTGGAAAACGATCGATCCCTCTCACAGGCCTTGGGACACAGGCCAGTCCTCGCCTACAGACAACCCCCCAACCTGAAGCAAATCCTTTCCAGCAGCCACACCTCATACCTCAGACACTTCACCCAGGAACCTGCCCCTGCAACGAACCCCGTGGCCAGCTCTGTGCACACTTCTATACAAGCGGCACCATCACAGGACCTCACCGCATAAGCCACGACATCAGAGGCTCAAACAACTGCACGTCCTCTAACGCAGGGATGGGGAACCTAAGGCCGGGGGGCCGGAGGCAGCCCCCGGCTTCCCTGGATCTGGCTCCCGAGGTTCAGGTCTCCGCCCCCCAGCATTGGGGAGCCCGCATTGGTGCTCCAGCCACCTCGTCGTCCCACTGTGGGGATGGAGCACGCAAAATCTACTAGCCTGGCCCCCCCAGGCTCTGGTGTGTGAGGGGAACGTGGGGACGTCTTTCTCCTCAGTCGAGAGCCACATCAGTGAGGGTTTGGTTTTCCTTTTTTGATTCTCACTTGTGTGCGACCACTAGAGTTGCCAGGTGTCCGGTTTTCACTCAGTCTAGTATTTGTGGTCCGTGTCTGGTAAAAAACCCCACAAAATACCGGACATGTAAAATGTTTTCTGTTTTTTTCTTGAATGGAAGGCAGGTGGGGATATTCTTCCCCTGCCATGTCTGGCGGGGTGGAGGGAGGGGGGAGAGGAGAAGGGAGCTTGGGGATTTAAAGCCACAGTGACCTTGTTTAAAAAAAAAAAAAAGTTTGGTCTCCCTTTTTTTTTTTGGTTTGTTTTCTGCTCAACCAATTTTTCCCCCCCACCATGTTTGGGATTTTTTGTGAAAATATCTGGCAACCCTAGCAGCCACTGACTGATTTTTCTGTGGGTCAGCAGCCCCTGACCCAAAAAAGGTTCCTCTGCCCTACTCTAATGTGATATGTGCCAGCAATGCCCCTCTGCCATGTGTATTGGCCAAACTGGACAGTCTCTACAATAAAGGATAAATGGCCACAAATCAGAAATGGTAACACACAGAAACCCATCGGGGAACATTTCAACCTGCCTGGTCACTCGATAATGAATTTAAAGTAGTCATTCTTCTACCAAGGAATTTCACTAAGGGTACGCTACGTCTACACAGCAACATTATTTCGAAAAAACTTAATCTGCATCTACACAGCAGGCAGTTATTTCAAAATAATGTAGAAATACTGTCAAGATGGAGGACTTCTTACTCTGACTCCTGTAATCCTCATTGTACGAAAATAAGTGCCGTGTAGACGATCCCAATTTTGAAATAAGGTACGCAGTTGTTGTAGCTCAATTTGCATAGCTTATTTCCAGTTAAGCCCTGCTGTGTAGATGCACCCTAACAAATGACAGAGAATCTGAAGAACTGGAATTTATGTACAGACTAGGCCCAGAGTAAGGGTGTCAAGCAAAGGCATTAGCTGGTTGGTGCATTACAAAGCCAAATTCTCCTGCCATTAAGATCAGCATTTCCACATCAAAAGCTATGTATTGGAGACATCCAGCCCATGTTAATTAGCCTCATTAACATGGGTCCTACAATTGACAGGTACTTACGCTGCTGCTATATGTATTTCGGTTTCTCTTATTTGCACTCCAATTCATCTCATGAAGTGGTTTTGCCTACGAAAGCTCATGATTCTATATATTTATTTTGGTTAGTCTCTACGATGCCACAGGACCACTTGTTTTTGAAGTTACAGATTAACACCACTACCTCTCTGAGATGTATTGGTACTAATTACCTGATAGGGGGGAGAAAGACTGGACAGCAACTGTTAGCAGAGGACACACCAAGCCCGCCAACTGATTTTGTTAAACAAGAGAGATCAGGATTTGATCTGTACTCCTAGTTTCCTCGAGGAATAACACTAAGTTCAAAATAGTTATCTTGAAATAGCATAAGTGTGGACGCTCTGGTGCTGCTATTTTGAAATAACTACTACTCAGACTAATTCGAACTCATTACTCCCCAGGGTTTCCTGGGGCTCCAAGTCAAGATAGTGCATCCACGTTAACGGAGCCTGCCTCGAACTAATTTTGAGACTTCCCCATAGTGCAGACAACTAATTTTGATTTTTGTTATTTCAGGAGTTATTCAAAATAGTTTCCTAGTGTAGACTTGCCCTTAGTGGACTTGACATCTCATTCCATGTGGAAGCAGAAGTTGGGGATGGAAGCGCAACGGAACTTTGAATTTAATGGTATTTCTTTAAGATAGAAACCAACCTTGGAATTCTTGACATTTGAGAATCTAACTGGTGATCAGCTTAGGAACTAGGTTGATGCTAATTACCTGATTGATCAACTGTGCTGATGCTAATTACCTGATTAGCAGAGGGCACACCCAGCCAGCCAATTGATTTTGTTAAGCAAGGGAGATCAGGATTTGAGCCTGCAGGGCAAGGAGGAATCATGCAAAGGGAAGCCAAAGGTTAACCCTGCTCTACCAGAACTCCAATGGTATTGAGCCAAGGATGTGGTATGATGAAAGGAATTGTAACTGTCCACTTGCAATGGATCTGTTCCTACTGCTGATGTTACCTTTTGTAACTGAGGTGCTGCAGAAACCAAAAATTGTAAAAATGTACAATGGGCATGATTGTTTGGAAACAACATTTGAACATGTTAAGAATGGATCATAAGGACACACGATGTGTTAAAAGACCTTATTTCACAGTTGCTGCCTGTAACTAATCTTAGAACTTTTCATAGGAGAAAACACATCCCAGACCGAACGAGCCACATGAAAAGGGGAAACTGAGGCACACAGCCATACTGCTTTCATGGCTCAATGCCAAGCTTCTTACACTAGGGAGCATATGAATATTTACATTGACCTGCTGTTAATTGGATTCCAAACATTTGCCAGAGCTTGTATGGATAGATCAACCATTTTCTGTAGCTCTAGGCAAAACTACTTAAGACATACAGCAGCCAGGCTGCAAGAGCAGATCCAATCTACTCTTGGGATTAGAACCTGTAGTGATACAGAGCCAAGAGTGGGAAGGCCCTGGGTCGCAGGCAGTGGTGTTTATGGCATCCCTTCCTGTGTCAATTTTGTGTTGGGGGTGTGATGTTACTGGAGCGTGAGATGTCGGTGCAGGGCATTGCGTCAACCACTGTTTTACATTTGCCCCAAATCTTGTACAAAATGGGCCACGGGAGATGTCAATAGAAAGCTTATGATTTGCGGAGTCTCTTTATATGACTTGTGGGCATGGATCTTGTTTTTTATTGGAAGCTATGAGCATTAGCAGTGTGTCTGTACTTCAGATGTCAGCCCCTGGAATGCCACCCACCAAATAGCTAGCCAGCCTGTCTGGGAAGGGCTAGTCAGGTTAATTGGCCCATCAAGGAACACTCAACAAGCAATAAAGCATGGAATGGACTTGCCTTCAGGCCATCAATCTGGAAGGTGGGTCATGGGGTCTGCCTAAGCAGGACTGAGTCAGGCCTGGCCAGCTGACTTGCTCAAGGGATAAACTCTGCCTGGGGCTGGTCCTTTGGGATCAGAAGAACCTGTCTGGGTTTGGTGGGACTGGTTTGCATACCCTCTCCCCTGTGTAAGGAGCAGTGCTGGTGGTGGCATGGCGGTACTGGAGAGTCTAAGGGGATTGCTTGTGTGGTTTTTGGTTGGCAAGAGTGGCAAACGGAAGTGCTCTGTGTGATTGGTTTGGTGCCTTATAGAGGAGGGCACCCAGTCTTGGGCTGCAAGTCGCCCTATCTCTAAATAATTTGCCTTGGTTTGACCTTTCTTAGCAGTATCCCAGAATCCCCCTGTATTACCGTAGCAGTGTCATGCTTGGATCCACCGAACCAGGTCAATTGAGCTTTGGATTAGAAATAGGGATGTAAAACCGCTAGGTAAAGATATTGTACCTCTGACCTTTCACCTAGTGAGTCTATTTGCCCAAAAGTGGATCGTGTGAAAGTCTGCCTGGTGGGCCGAAGATGATTCTGGGTGTAAGGGAAATTCCAAAGGCGTTGGCGGTGGCTCGGCAGTCAAAGCTTCTCATAGCGCCACGTGAAGGTGAATTGCTGTGTAAAGCTCCTAAGGATGAGGATCCGCAGGGTGATAAGCAGTTTGCTGTGGTTGAAGGAGTGACTTTGATTGAGGGAGACCAAGAAAATGGTCTGTCTGCAGAAGGCAAGAGTGTCTTTGTTAGGAGACTCGTTTCATTGAATCCCAGAACTGGAAGGGAACTCAAGAGTCATCAAGTCCAGTCCCCTGCCCTCACGGCAGGACCAAGCACTGTCTAGATCATGGGTTCTCAAACTGGGGGGGCGTGAAGAAATTCCGGGTGGGGCCGAGGCGACCCAGCCCCACATCAAGTTTTGCTGCCCCGCTCAGTTCCTTTTTTTTTTTTTGCTCAAGTTTTTTTTGGAGGGGGTGGGCACGAGGGTTTTTCAAAAATCAGAAAGGGGGGGCGTGATGCTGAAAAGTTTGGGAACCACGGGTCTAGATCATCCCTGACAGATGTCTATCTAACCTGCTCTTAAATATCTCCAGAGATAGAGACTCCACAACTTCCCAAGGGAATTTGTGCCAGTGTTTCACCACCCTGACAGTTGGGAAGTTTTTCCTAACATCCAACCTAAACCTCCCTTGCTGCGGTTTAAGCCCCTTGCTTCTTGGCCTATCACCAGAGCCCAAGGAGAACAATTTTTCTCCCTCCTCTTTGAAACACCCTTTTAGGTTCTTGAAAACTGCTACCAGTTCTTAGCAGCCAGCATTTTTCTGTTTAGAAATGACTCCACTGACTTGGGTTTAGAAAGATCCAGTGTGAATAGCCTTAGAGAAGGGTTTGGATGGAGTAGAAATGGTTAGAAAATTGAAACATCCTGTGATGGCCAAGTAGCTGCGTGTGAGCAGTTTCTTAGGAAGACAATGTTGTTTGGGTCTGTGAGTGGACAGTGTGTGTCTCAGGTTCAGAGGAAAGACTGAGCAGCTGAGTGTGCAGAGCGGAACAGCTGTGCAGTTTATCTCTGGAGAAAGTTGGGGATGGCCGGTGAAGTCCCACCTCTGGAGACTATGGACACTTGTAGCCCTGGTCTACACTAGGGCTTTATTTTGAAACACCCTCCTTTCCAGCCGTAGGTCAAATTAAAAAGTGGAGTGACCACACTACCAAGCCTCTTGTTTCGAACTCACAGGCCGTTTATTTCAAAATCTCGACTCCTGGTTTCCTCCAGGAATAACACCAAGTTCAAAATAGTTATTTCGAAATAGCATCAGGGTGGATGCTCTGGTGCCACTATATTGAAATAACTACTCCTCAGAGTAATTAGAATGTAATTACTCCCTAGGATTCTAAGGGTGTGTCTAGACTACAGGGTTTTGTCGACAAAAGTGAACTTTTGTCAACAAAACTATACCTGTGTCCACACTACCGCTGTGTTCTGTCGACGCTGGTAAACCTCATTTTACGAGGCATAACGCCTTCTGTCGACAAAAAGCATTATTGCATGTAAACTGTCCTTGCGTCTACACTGCCATGTCGACAAAGCAGCTTGCTTTGTCGACAGAACTGAATGTAGTGTAGACGCTCTTTGTCGACAGAAGCTTTGTCGACAGTATCTGTCGACAAAACTTCTGTAGTCTAGACGTACCCTAAGTTGAGACAGTACATTCACATTAACGGAGCCTACCTCAGACTAATTTTGAGACTTCCCCGTAGTGCAGACAACTAATTTCGATTTTTGTTATTATAGGAGTTATTCAAAATAGTTTCCTAGTGTAGACTTGCCCTTAGTGGACTTGACATCTCATTCCATGTGGAAGCAGAGGCTGGGGATGGAAGCGCAACAGAACTTTGAATTTAATGGTATTTCTTTAAGAGAGAAACCAACCTTGGAATTCTTGACATTTGAGAATCTAACTGGTGATCAGCTAAGGAACTAGGTTGATGCTAATTACCTGATTGATCAACTGTGCTGATGCTAATTACCTGATTAGCAGAGGGCACACCCAGCCAGCCAATTGATTTTGTTAAGCAAGGGAGATCAGGATTTGAGCCTGCAGGGCAAGGAGGAATCATGCAAAGGGAAGCCAAAGGTTAACCCTGCTCTACCAGAACTCCAATGGTATTGAGCCAAGGATGTGGTATGATGAAAGGAATTGTAACTGTCCACTTGCAATGGATCTGTTCTTTCTGCTGATGTTACCTTTCGTAACTGAGGTGCTGCAGAAACCAAAAATTGTAAAAATGTACAATGGGCATGATTCTTTGGAAACAACATTTGAACACGTTTAGAATGGTTCATAAGGACACACGGTGTGTTAAAAGACCTTATTTCACAGTTGCTGCCTGTAACTAATCTTAGAACTTTTCATAGGAGAAAACACATTCCAGACCAAATGTGCCACATGAAAAGGGGAAACTGAGGCACACAGCCATACTGCTTTCATGGCTCATGCTTCTTACACTAGGGAGCATATGAATATTTACATTGACCTGCTGTTAATTGGATTCCAAACATTTGCCAGAGCTTATATGGATAGATCAACCATTTTCTGTAGCTCTGGGCAAAACTACCTGTCTTAAGACATACAGCAGCCAGGCTGCAAGAGCAGATCCAATCCACTCTTGGGATTAGAACCTGTAGTGATACAGAGCCAAAAGTGGGAAGGCCCTGGGTCGCAGGCAGTGGTGTTTGTGGCATCCCTTCCTGTGTCAATTTTGTGTTGGGGGTGTGATGTTACTGGAGCGTGAGATGTCGGTGCAGGGCATTGCGTCAACCACTGTTTTACATTTGCCCCAAATCTTGTACAAAGTGGGCCACGGGAGATGTCGATAGAAAGCTTATGATTGGCAGAGTCTCTTTATATGACTTGTGGGCATGGATCTTGTTTTTTATTGGAAGCTATGAGCATTAGCAGTGTGTCTGTACTTCAAATGTCAGCCCCTGGAATACCACCCACACCATCACTAGCCAGCCTGTCTGGGACAGGCCAGTCGGGTTAATTGGCCCATCAAGAAACATTCCAGGGATCAATAAAACATGGGAGGCGCCAAGTACACTGAATGGACTTGCCTTCAGGCCTTCAGTCTGGTATGTGGGCCATGCGGTTTGCTAAACAGGACTGAGTCAGCCATGGCCAGCTGACTTGCACATGGGATAAATTCCACCCAGAGCCTGGGGTTGGTCCTTTGGGATTAGAAGAACCTGTTCAGATTCAGTGGGATTGGTTTTCATACCCTCAGGGTAGGGAACCTTAGGCCCAGGGGGTGGAGGCTCAGCACTGGGGAGCCCAGACGGGCGCTGCACGGCTGGAGCACACAAAATCTACTAGCCTGGGCCGCCCAGGTTCTGGTTGCGAGGGGAATGTGGGAGGGTCTTCGTCCTTCTCAGTCAGGGGCTTCTACTTTGCTTCTTAGTTGTGTGCAACCCCCGACTGATTTTTCTGTGGGTCAGCGGCTCTGACGGGAAAAAGGTTCCCCACCCCGGAGAGAGTGTTTTCTGGTTTGCCATTGTGTTGTGACTGGTTTGGTGCCTGATAGAGGGAAAAAAAACCCTAGTCTTGAGCTGTAAGCAGCCTTGTCCCTATATAATTTGCCCGTCTCAGTGATGCCTGCAGAAACCCCCTGTACTACGCCCCCTGCCAGGCCTGGGACCCGGCAGCGCGGGGCTGCCAGCTATTTTTGGGAAAGCCACTTTTCTGTGGGTGCCCAGCTGGGCAGGTGTCACTGTCCTCATTAGTGAGCGTCCAATGCCAACGTGTGAGTCATTTGATCTCCGGCAGCTCCGACCGACGGCCTGCCAAGGACACAGCCCAAATCCCCGTGTAGCACAGGGTGAGGTCATGCATGCTTAGCCTATTGTTACGGGTCACTGGCTGCTCTCCCGCCAGGAGGCACGGCCGAGCTCTGGGTTTGCAGGGCAGGCAGGGATGGAGACTTGGAAGGGGAACCAGAGCCCAGGAGCGAGAGAAAACAGAGAAGAAAGGGGGCTGGTGAGCTCAACGCACAGTGCCTGGTTGGAGGCTGCGAGCCCTGGCACAACCCCTGAGCCAGCCACACGGTGACGTGAAGGCCAGAGGGGATGGGAGGAGGGGACTGGGATGGGATGGGAGGAAGAGGGTGATGCTAGGGGGACACTGTGCACCAGGGCCCGGGCGTGCCCTGGAGTGTGGTCGTGCGCACACTAGGCCTGAGCGCGCACACACTTGTGCAGGAAGGATTCCCAGGCCGTGTGGGACTGGGGAGGCCGTGATCTTGCTGGGCTGGAGGATGGGGGAGTGGGATTCACAAGCGGACCTCCACCCCCAGCGATGGGGCAGCCCGTCCCCTGGGGGCTCCTTACTGCGGCAGCGGGCACAGCGGCTCTGGTCGTACTCCAGCAGCTCCGGCCCGCGGGCGTGCTCCTTCTGGAAGGCTTTCCGGCGTTCCTGCTGCAGCCGGACCCGTGCCGCCTCTTCCTTGGCAAAGGCTCCCAGGTCCTGCGTGTAGCGGCCATACATCTGGCAAAGAGAGCGCAGCGTCAGGGTGGCCAGGCAGCCGCGGGGGGCGGGTGACCAGCCAGACACGGGGGGGTCTGCCCTATCAGCCCCCACCAGGGCTCGGTGACCCTGGAGAGAGGACAGCAGGTTGCCCCTCAGTCCCCAACACAGGCAGTGCTGGGGGAAAGAAGCCAGAATGTGCCAGAGCTCAGCATGGGGCCCAACCCCCCTGAATCCACTCCCACTGGTGCCCCACACACTGGAGTCTGAGGGGCAGCAGGCAGGCAGCCCTGCTGCTCAGCACGGGGCTGTACTTGCCCCGCAGCCCTCAATCGCCCCCCTGCCCCTGGATCTGGGTTTCCTTCCCTTCCCCATGTGGCGCTGGATGTCTGGTTCGGAATGGAAGTTGCCTGGGGCAAAGGCAAGGCCTTTTACCCCACCCAGCACCAAGCACAGCCCTGGGCCCAGGTAAGGGCGGGCAGAGCGGGTGGCAATCAGGGCACAGCCCAGCGGGCCCTGGCTCCGTGTCCCAGCCCGGCCAGGTCAGTCCTAGCCCAGACCCCAGTGCCCCTGCACAGCACGAGTCGTGGTGCCCAGAGATGAGCCAGCAGCAAGGGATGAGGAGCGACCAGATAGCAAGGCCAGGTCTCGGCACCCAGCGCTCCTTGCACACCGCTCCCCTCCTGCATGGATGGGAAACCGAGGCGGGGCCAGGAGTCTGTGGGGGAGCTGGCTGTTTCGAATCCAGGAGTCCTGACTTCCAACCCTGTGCTCTTCCCATTGGGCAACACTGCCAGCAAAGGGAGCAGAGAGAGCTCACAACTCAGCCCCTCCCTTCCCAGGGCACAAAGGGAGGGAATCCACATGGCGGAGGCCTGGCCAGGACAATGCCAGGCAGATAAGGAGGCTTCAGAGTCCATCAATAGCAATTGTTTCCCCAGTGCCATGCGGCTCCCAGCACCAGCACCGGAAATGGGGCCCCAGCGCCCGGCTGGGATGGCCTGGCACCAGCACATGCCCGGCTCAGTGGCTGGCAGGTGGCAGCATGACATCAGCGGAGGGCATGCCCCCAGCCTGCCCAGGCCAGGGAGAGGGGGACTCCAAACAAGAGGAGGATGCCCCGGCTCATGTCCCCCCCCCCCCCCAGCAACAAATACTCACAAGGGGGTGGGGGCAGCTCACAAGGGGCCTCCCCACAGCCACCGGCCAAACAGGCTGTTCTCAGTCTGCTCCAGAGCCGGGCACCGCCTTTCCGAGCGGGTGCCCAGCCACTGCCCTGCCCCGCTAGCCCAGCAAGAGGACTCAGCAAGACCCTGAGCTCTGATTTGTGCCCGGCGGCTTGCTCCTTTCAGCCCCAGCGCTGGCGAGCTCCCCCGCTGCCAAGGCTCAAGGGGAGACTCACTAAAACTTCCCTTCGACGGGGGGTTCCAGCTCCTCGTCAGGTGCACCCCAGCGAGGGTCCCTCCGGGCTATGGAGGCAGGACCAGAGCAGCAGGGGCTAGATGCAGAGTGGGGGGGGAGGAAGATGTAGAGCAGGTGGGGAGTTCCTGTGGGCTATGGGGCAGGTGCTGAGTGGGGCGCAGGCCCAGAGTGCGGGGGGGGGGGGGATCCCTGCATGCACACACCCACCCACACGCCAGCGCAATGCTGAGCTGATCCAGCTGCTTGTGCCTGAGGAGAGGTGCTGGGATACACCTTGGAGCCTGTCGCCCATTGCTGGCTTGGTGCTGGCCCCACCATGACGGGGGACCAGGCCTGGACATGGAGCCTGTCACCTCTAGGTCGCCCTGGGAGCTCAGACATAGCCCAGAGCAGTCACTGGGCAACCACTGACAGCCCCCAGCCAGGGCTGACGGCGCATGAGAAGTGGGTGAAGGATGAACCCGCCCCCCCCGCAGCAGGTTGTTCGGAGCCTGTCAGTTGGGGGGCAGAAGCTTCATCCTATTGAGCGCCCCTGCAGGCAGGTACGATCTTACGAATGGCCAGTCCTTCCCGCCAAGCCCACTAAGCTCTGGGCCTCACTGATCTGGTGGCAGGGAGTTCCACAGGCCTGCTGCGTCTTAGGGACAAAGCCATCTCCTCTCGTCGTTCTGAAGCAGGAGGGCTGGGTCCACACCCCGCCCAGCACCGCTGCTGCCAGCATCCCTGGGCTGAGGGAAAGTCTCCCTGGGCTGGTGTTGGGTCCTGCTAGGAGGAGGCACGTGGGACAGGCTGAAGCCAGGCCCTGTGTCAGCACACACCCTGAAGGCAGAGAGGAGGCAGCACTGGAGAGATCCAGCAAAAAAGATGCACCTCGGGGGGGGGGGGACGACTCCCTGACAGAGGGACATCAAATAGCAGGGGAGAGGCTGGCTGGAGATGCAGAGCTGGGAGCCTGGGGGCGGAGGCTGGCACAGCTCCTGCCACCAGCTGAGAGCTCCCTGTGCCCTTGCTCTCCAGCAGGAGGGGCGCGGACCAGGCGTTGATCCTGCACTGTAAGGGCACTGCCAAGGATCTCCTCCCCGGGCAGGGCTGGGATACCGAGTGCCAGGAACAACAGGCGGCGTTAGCCAAGGCAGCCCCTCGTGGGAAGCAAAGCCGAGGGGCCCGACGGCTCTGGCACCAAGCGCACGGACCCTGCGGCACAGGAGCGATCTGAGGACCACGCTGATTCACCTGCATGCCCAGGGCGGGCTGCATGGGCCCACCTGAGCCGGCACACAGGGCCCCGGCAGCCCCGGACACAGCTCATCCCACGCTGCAGCTCTTCTGTCTCCACAAGCTATGGGCTGACGGGCCCTGGTTGCTGGCAGGGCCTAGAGGCTTGGGCAGGGCAGGTGCAGCAGCGCAGCTCCCAGGAAGACTCAGCAGGACACCCACGTTCATCTCTGACCCCCTCTGAAAAGCACCGGAACCTTTGCAGGCCCCAGGCGAGGCAGCAGTGATGCAGAGGCACAGGGGAGAGAGGCACGGCTTTGCACTGGGGTTGAACCCGGCTCCAGTGCGCGATTCCAAGCTGAGACACGTGCTCCCAGCTGGCCTGGGGAGCAGGGAAGGGGGCAGGCAGAGAGGAGACCCAGAGACACTTTGGGCAGAAGGGCAGCTCCATCACACAGTCCTTGTCTGCTTCCAGAGAGATCACCACGGGGAGGGGCGGGGGAACATGGACAGCAAACGGCAGGGCCGGGCTGCCAGTACCAGCTGAGCAGAAAGCCTGGCTGGGACGGGGCGGAGGGGGGGACGAGACCCCAAGGGAGTCCCGACACACTCCCTCGGGCGCTAACCTGGGGGCACCTAGGACTGGCCGGATTTAGCAAAGTCCTTGGCCCTGCACCACCAGTCTCTGGCTTGGAACGGAACCGGGCCCACTGCAGCATCCGTCCTGCCCCTCATCCCAGAGGGGAGTGCAGGCTGCCCCGGTGCCGGCTGGCGTGGGGAGAGAGGCGAGGAGGGGTGCAGGGAGCAGAGGCCCACGCTGCCAGGAGGTGAGGGGGACAAGGCGGGGAGCATGTACTGCTGCCGGAGAGCCACAAGGGGGTGCCAGGGAGAAGCGGAAGAGTCTCCGCGGGCACCAAGGAGGCGGCTGGTAAGAAACAGGCCTGGCAGCAGGGGGCAGAAATCCCCAGAGCCCAGGGTGGAGAGCAGGCTGAATGGGCCAGTCTCTGGGACTCAGCATGGGGTCAGTGCCACAGCTCAGATCTAGGCAGCAGCTGCCAAGGGGCCTGCAGGCCAGGTTTCTGTGACATGCGAGGTGCCTTTCCTCACCGTGCACACTAAGCCCAGAGCTCGCCCTGCAAGGGCAGGGATGGGCGGTACAGGGGGGTCAGAGCTGGGCTCAATTTCCTGCTCCGCCACAGACTCCCTGTGACCTTGGGCAAGTCACTCAGCTCCCCATCCGTGCCATGGGGATAATGGCTGCAGTGGGTGGGAATCTCTGTGCAGCCCCAAGCAAGCTGTTTGCTATGACTCTGGGTGGGTTGAGGCTGCTTAGCCTGCGACTTAGCGCTCATGTCACGCTCAGAGGAAATGTCTTTGTCCCTCCCCATGGCTTGCCTGCGGAACTCCCTGCCACCAGATCCATGGGGCCCGGAGCCTACTGATCTTGAAGTGGCCACTCCGGTGGGTGACGTGCAGAGGCACTGGTGAGGATAAACACATTAGGGGGTTCAAGCCCCCGTTAGGGAGAGGGGAGCCATAGAAGTACTTTAAACGGAGGCTGTTACAGCTTCCCACTTCTTAGCCTACAACCCCTTCCTCCTGCCACTTGCCTGTGTGACCTCCCCAAGGTCACCCCAGGTCCCCTCAGCCCCTCCTGCGTCATCACTCCTCCCTCCGTAAGCGCTGTTGTGTCTGGGAGCCAGCTGACGGCTCAGGCAGGACATGCCAATGTTTGGGGCAGCTGCACTCTGCTATGGAGAAATCAGTCGCTACCAATAGCAGCCTGCGATGCCATCTCTGATCCCTGCGCCGCAACGACAGGCAAGGCGGGGCGTGCCCACCGCTGGACCTTGGCCTCCCCCCCCCCCCCCGGGGACATTACCAGGGGTTTGTGCTTGTTTCGAGGGGAAGTAAAATGAGAAATGCATCAGGGGAGAAGAACAAAGACCCCCCGCCCCGGGATGGGAATCCTGCCCCTGCCAGGCACTTTATGAGCCCCAAACACACGCCCAGCAGAGCCACACGACAGCACCACCCCCAACTCGTCACTCGGTCGCATCAAAGCCAGCTCCTCCGGAACAGCAACAGAACCCGCTCCTCGGGGAGCACCGGCCCTGCCAAATTCCAGCCACTTCAGCTTCAGAACTGCACAACGGGAAAACAAAGCCGCTAGCGGGATCGGAGGGCAGGCAGCCCCCACCCGAGTCCCCGTCTCGTCCTTCCACGGGCTGAACCATCGCTCTTCAGACCTGCCCTCCCGCCAGCGGCCGGCCTCAGAGCGCCAGCGAGTGCCACAGCAGGGCTTAGAACGGACACGGTTAGGTGCCTTTGACGCTAGCCGCCCCTCCAGCGCCTGCTTTCTGGCAGAGGACCCTGAGCCGAGCGTGGCATCCCAGCGGACATCGGCCCAGAGCGTTACACGCAGCAACCGTACAGCAGCACAGCGCTGCGCCGGGTCCATGTGCGGCAGAGCGTTCCCCACTGAACAGACTGTTCCCTCTGCCAAGCTCTGCCCAGCCGCCCCCCTCCAATCGCTCACTCACACCCTGGCCAACCCGGTGACACTCTGGTTTGTCTCCTGTTTGGACTTCGTTAGCTTTGCTCTTTCCCAAGTACAAATATTGGCGCAACTGGGGCTGCAGTGATCCCTGGGTCTGCTCCCGAACAGCAAGGTGAGGGCCTGGCTCACAGCGCCCCCAAGAGGCAGGGAAATGGGGTTCTGGGGGAGCTGCATTCTCCTAAGGCCAGTGGCTTCCCCTCTGGTCTTGGCAGTGCCCAGCCGCATCCCCGCACGGCACTGGCTGTGCCCGCCCTGCTTGCTCTGCCAAAGGCCGGACGCTTTGTTTGGGCTCCCCGAGGGGCTTGGCCACAGCTCTCTGCCTTCCCCCAGCTTATTTTTCAACAAAGGCCTTTTGAAAACAAACAGCAGCGAGTCCCCTGCCTCCGCAGAGAAGCAGCTGAATAAGCACAGCTCCAGGGTGGCAGGGAGGCCGGGGGCAGGGAGAGAGGCTCTCCCGGACCTTTCACTTGACCGCATCCCTCGGGTGCCCGGCCCGCTGGCCCTCAGTGGGGGCCTCAGGCAACTCCGCTTGGGCAGCGCCTGAACCCATTCAAAGGGCTCCTGCCCAGGCTGAGCGTGGCCCTGAGACAGCACTGTGAAAAGGCCCCAGATCTGGCCGGGGGCAGAAAACCGAGGTCGTCATGTGGCCTGAGGGAGGGGAATTCATCCGACTGCATTGGCACCTCTAGGGGCACCGAGCACCATGCATGCCCAGGGAGAGGGCACTGGGCTGGGCATGCACCTGCATTTGCCCACACACCTGTGACTCCCCGCTCTGAGGCAGGCAGATGAACCTGAGCCTGGCTGGGGAGAGGCAGGGGCTGGCCATGGCTGCTCCTGGCTCTTCCTCAGCTCTGGAGCCTGCCTGCCAGACATGGGGAAGAGACGGCACCTTCTGCAGCTGTTCCTGGGACCGGGCCTGCGTGAGTTTGGGGGGGTCCTTCTCATGCCCAGATACCCCGGGGCAGCCTGCTGGTTACACTGGCACATGCTGCAGTGCCGATGCCCCCGCAGCCCCATCCAGCCTGCACTGGCCCCATGTCACGGGCACCTCCATGTGCCAGCCGTGTCCTGTGACTACATTCTGGGCCCCCCTTAGTTCCCAGGGTGCCAGGTCCACGTTGGTTGAGGACAGGACTTGAGCCCTTGATCTCTGGCTCCGGAGACGGGTACCTTATTCACTGTGCCACTGGAGGAGCTCCCCCTCCCCCAGACTCCCTACATTCTGGGCCTCCCAGCCAACCAAGGCCCTGCCCCCAGCCCAGCCATGGCACGGAGGTGGCGCAGCGTCCCGCCTTGGCCCCAAGGCCACCATATGAACAGGCAGCAGGTGACAAGACTCGGGCACCTCCCCTCCCCAATGCCCCACAGGAGGGAGCCGGCACCGCCTGCTCTGGGGGCTCCAGCCAGGCTGCAGGAGCCAGAGCCGGGCACAAACAGCAGCCGGCTCTAGAAAGGATCAGTCCCAAGTTCTCACAGACTCGGGGCCCACGGGCTCAGGCGGGAGGGGTCCCGGAGAGGCTGGGGAGCCACGTGAGCATGGCACAGGGACTCTCAGCTTCTCGCTGAAAAGGCCTTTTCTTCTGAGCCGGGCTGCGTCCCTGGGCGCCAGGAGTGCCGGGGACAAAGGGAAAAGCAGCAACAATCTGTGTCACGCTGCTTTTATTACCCTCTCCCGGGCGGCTGGGATCACCCTGAGCTGCCGCAGCAGGAACAAGAGGTGCTTGTGAGACGCTCCGGCGGCGGCACCTCGGAGCAACAGGGCTGGGCACGAGAGGGGCTCACGTCCCGGCCACGGGCACCCCATGCAGCTCTTGCAGGAGGGCTTGGGGAGCCACCCAGGGCAGAGGGGTCCAGTCTCTCGCCCTCCCCAGGACGGGGTCCTCTGCCAGCACTTTGGGTGAGATTGTGGCAGTAGGAGAGGGGCTCGTGCGTCCCTTCGCACGCTGCTAGCTGTGAGCCGCCCCCGGCGACGGAGCGGGACGGAAACCAGCCCGCAAGGGCCTCCATCGCCCACTGCGGCCAGAGATAAGGAAGCTGGAGAAGAGATGGAGGCAAATGGGGAAACCGGAGAAGGATGGAGCTGTCAGCGGGGGCCAAGAGAGACCTGCCCTAGCCCCGAGAAAGGAGACTGAGGCTTAGTCAGACCGCAGGGTTATGGGGTGGGGGCAGGGCCGGCCCACAACATTTTGGCACCTGAGGTGGGGAGCTCAAATAACGCCCCCATGCTGCACCAGCAGCAGACAGTTTTCGACACTCTGGTTCCTAGTGGCACCCCCCCCCAGTCTCAGTTCGCCTCATGGTAAGGCCAGCCCTGGGTGGGGGGAGAGGACGGATGGGGGCGACGAAGAGCCCCGGCTGTTTCCCGAAGCAGCACTTTAAAGGCTGTAGCCATTTGATTGGATTGGGACGCATCTGGGAGGGCGATTCCCACAGCTCGCTCACTGTGCAAACCAGTCGGGCCCGGCTCCAGCTAGACCTGAACTCCCTGGGCTGCAAAGGTGTGAAATGTCTCAGAGGAGGAAACGGCATCCGTGTCGTGCACTCCGCCAGCCCCACGGCCACGGGCACTTCCCCAGCCCGGCACAAGCCGCCTGCAGCGCCCCTCCGCTGCCCCCCGGCCCTGCCTAGAGCCCAGCACAGTGCAGGCCGTTCCCAAAGGCCCACCTGGCCAGGAGCTCTGTGGAGGGCATAGGCGGTTACCCAGGCCGTCTGAGCGATGGAGCCGGCTCAACCAGAAAAGGGACAAGTTGTCCCCTGATCAGCAGGGAAGCGGGGGGGGGAGGGGGCATTTCACATGCTCATGGGAGCTGGCACCGCATCGCTCACGACTGGCAGGGGGGCACCGCCTGTCTCCAAAGCACCCTGCTTGCTCCATCAGCTGGGCTCCTGGGGCGAGGAGGCAGACGGCAGTGACTGTGCCGGGCACGGGCTGAGGTACTGGGGGCCACACGAGCCCTCCCACCCTGCGGAGTCTCTCACGAGGCAGTAGGCTGCTTGGCAGCTGCTGCACAGACACTGACCCCATCCCCATACATCTCTGTTCTCACAAGTGCAGCCTCCCGCCCCCCGCCCCGAGCTGGGTGGGAGCACTAGGGAGCTGCCCAGGAATGGAGGGGCTTGGGACAAGGTGCGCGGGGGGAGAGGGAGAAGCTATTCTAGAAACAGCACCTCCACCGACATGCCCTCCTTCCCCACCGCACCGTGCAGCCCTCCGATCCAGCACCAAGCCACACGGTGTCCTTATGCCTGGGGAGCTGGGCGGGCCACCAGGACGCTTCCCTCAGTGGACGGCTGGGCATCAGCCCTCTCCGCAACCGTGGGTTTGTGGTGTCCCTCTTCTGTGCCCATCTCCAGAGGAGCTGAGCCCGTTACAGCCCCCGGGAGGGAGCCGGGGCTCTTTCCTCACCCTGCCGCAGCAACTAGGTCTGGAGATTGGGGTTCACTCCCTAACGTAGGGCGGCCATCGCAGCAGGGTGAAGGCAGCCTGCCCTCCGTCCTGGCATGGGCTCTTAGCAGAGTCAGCTGCAGGCTACTCCCCAGGTGGTTGGTACCAGCTGCCCAGAATGCCCATGCTCCAGTGGCGGGGGCTGGGAAGAGCCACCGGTCCCATGTGTAGATATGCCAGGAGGCCGTTTGGCCCCTGAGACAACAGCTCTCCTGCCCTCACACTCTATCCCGGGATATAGAGCCCTGGAAACTGCCCACCCAGCGCGTGCACCTGACCTCTTCCTAGCAAGGCACTGCCAGGAGAGACCACAGGCAGCTAAACGGCACCGCGCCCCCCTGCCCCCGCCGTGAGCACAGTGGAGATTCGGGGCTGGGCAATGCAGGTGTGCGCTGCAACACGCCGCCCCCCTCTCTATGAGGCAGTCCCACGGCCTCCGGCTGGAGCCAGAGTAACACTGCAGCGAGCTGGGGAGGAGAGTCCTCGGCGCACTGCTGGGCCCTTCGCCCTGCCGCCTCGCCAGCATCCAGCAGCCTATGCCCCTGGCTTGCCCGGGGCTGCATGTGCTCTACTAGCACATCCTGCATAGGGTATCAGCAAAACCCCTCCTCCCGCCACAATCCAGGAACCCCTCTCCCCTACAGCCTCCTTAGCCCAGCCCTCGCTCACTCCCAGGCCAGGGACTTCACTAGCCACAGGACCACACGCACTAGCCAGAGACGGATACAAGAGATTGGGGAGAGGGGGAGTCAGTGTCCGGGGGGCGGAGAACGGGCAGGGCAGAAGTCAACCCCTCTCTGCCCCATTACTGAAAGAGGAGGGGCTGTGGGGATCTGGAGCAGGTACTGCCCCCAGGCCTGCTCTCTCTGCCTCCGGCTGGCAGGTGTCCGAAATCTGAAGTGCCTCCCTACCCCCCAGTGTCTCTGATGCTCAGTGCTGGGCCAAGCAGCTGCAGCACAGCACGGACTGGGCTCCTGACCAGCCACAGCAAATGCTGAAGGGCTTGGAGCTGGCACAACCTCGCGTTCCCCTTCTTAGGTAACACCTGGTCCCCCAAAGGCACGTCCGGCAGAGGGGCTCAAGGCATGACAGCCACACCAAGAGACTCGGCCATTTCTCAGGGCGAGCGCCACCTGGCCTGGCTCAGAGGCCTGTGTTTGCCCCCAACCCCAGCGCCTGCTCCTCTCTGACCCACGATTCCCCCACCACCTTCTGTGCCCCTTCCACACGCCAACCCCCTCAGCCCTGTGCCCCTAGAGCCGCCTCCAAGGGCAGCCCTGAGGGGCCTCTGGCCCCTTGCTTCCCGAAGGAATGCAGCCACCTCTGGGGTGTGGCAGGGAAGCGCAGTTCACCCAGGGTGCAGCACCACCACAGGGACACTGGTCACCTGCTACTTCATCGCCTGGGGCTTGAGCCTCAAAGGATCATGCAAGCACATGGAGCGTCAGCACCCTCAGCAGCTGCCCCTTGCAGAGCCCAGGAGGCAGCAGAGCGCAGCCTGCCAGCAGCGCCCCCTGCAGGGTACGTGCAGTGTCGCATGCTTCTCCCCACCAGGACAGGGCTGTGCAGGCATCTGAGCAAGACGGGGAGAGTCCCCTCTCCCATCAGTTCTGGAGAGATGCCAGCGGGACGGCTGCACCCAGCTCGGGGGGAACTCTGCCATGTGAGTGACAAACCAGGCGTGGAGGAGCCCCTTAAATAGAGGAGGCTGGCACACTGATGTGGCCGGGAGGGAAATGAGCAGGGGGGGGAAGTGCCATGAACTTGCCCTACTCAGGCTGTGGGATGTGCGCGAGACCCTCGAGCAAAGCGCTTGGGCTGTTTCATGGAAGACAGGGTGACCAGAAAGCAAGGGCAAAAGGACGGCGGTGGGGGGTAATAGACGCCTATAGAAGAAAAAGCCCTGAATGATGGGCCTGTCCCTATGAAATCGGGACACTTGGTCACCCTGACGGAAGAGGAGATCTTGAGGCAAAAGAGGAGCCTGCAGGGAGCAATATCAGCTCTCTGAGCCAGGGAGAGCGGGTCTGAACCCGCCCCTGGATGGAGCACAGCCAGGCACCCCGAGGAGCACCTCTGACCCAGCAGCTGCAGGGAATGGGAGCTGGAGGAGGAGCGTTGATTCTGGGACCCGGGGAGATGAGGGAATCGCCATGCTGGAAGCAAGGGACATGGCTGGGCCCTGCAGGAGAGGCGAGGCAGGCCGGGGTACTAGCAGGCAGTGTTGCGGGGGTAAGAGCTGGGCGGCGAAGCTCAAGCTGAGGGATGGGGGCATCAGAGAGGCCAGGAGATAGGGGAGCAAAGTCCCTTTGCACTTTGGCCTCCCAGGCATGGAGCTGCGAGGAGCCGTGTGTTTACCTGGCGAGTACAGGCAAGAGGCAATCCAGGAATCAGGAGATACGGACATCTAGGGTGCAGTACTCGCACCATAAACACGGGACTAAGGTTAAAGGTGAGGAAGCCAGGCAGTGAGCTGTGTGGAGCTTGCTGGAGAAGGGGTTGGGGCACAGAATAGAGGCACCCTCGGGACGGGGTGTAGGACAGAAAGGCAGCCGCAGCAAGCCAGGTTGCCCACCGTCATACACAGCAAGACGCTTAGGGGCTGGCAGGGAAACGAAAGGAGCTAAATCTGTGAGTGGGGGTGTGCCACACACTGCTGAGAGCCTGGGAGACAGGGGATGGGCTGCAGGTATTAGTGAGGTTTGGAGGGGTGGGGGGTGGAGAGGTGCATAAGGCGGTTTAAGGGGACACAAGGGATCAAATGACAATTTAGGCTGATTATCAGTGGGAAACTCCCTGACTAGATGGATCTGGCTAGGGATCATCTCCCGGGCAGGGCTGCGAGCCCCGTTGCTCCCCAAGAGGGGGATGGACGTGGGCAGGGAATGGTGCTGCCAACATGCCTTGTGACACCAGGGGCACAGTCTGTGGGGGGAGAATGGAGGAGAGGGGAGGTAGTGGAGGCATGTGGAATTCAGGTTTCTATGAGGGAAGGTCTGGGGGAGCAGAAACCCCCAAGTTGGCCCCCAGGTCAGCACTAGCAAGGGACTTGTCAATCCCCTCCCACCAGCCAGGGTGCAGCCTGAAAGCTCCCAGTGGGGGGGGGGGGCTGCAGCCTTGCCCTCCTGGGTGTGCCAAATGTCCCCCCCACTCCTGCCCAGGGGCCCCAAGGTCACACCAGCTGACGTTGTTCTGTTCACAGGGCTCGGTGCTGGAGAGACAGGCAGCGAGGGGTGGGGACTCGGGGTCCCGGGCACTGACATGGCAAACGCGGCCCCCGAGAAGGGGGCAGCCTGGTGCCAAGAGCTGGCACGGGGAGAAGAGGGGGCCTGAGCCCGGCGGGAGAGGAAATCAGCAGAAAGCTCCGGGAGGCACCGGCCACCCCCCACGCTCTGGCAAGGCAGGTCTGGCCCCAGGGCAGGGGCAGGGGGGCGCCCGCAGCCCTGGCACCACACACGCCCAGCGTCCTCCTGGAGACCCGCCTCAGCTCCCCCACGGCCCCCCCGGCATCTCCCCAGGCGCCGCCACGGGGGGCAAGAAGTTTCCCTGCAGAGCCCGGAGCCGCCCGCCTGCCCCCGAGCAGCGCCGGCCACACTCACCAGCGTCTGCTCGTACTGCAGCGCCCGCCGCTCCATCCCGTCCGCGGCCATCGCGGCGCCCGCCCCGTCCGCGGCCCCGGCTCCGGCTCCGCTGCCCCGGCTGCAGCCGGCGGCTCCTGCCCGAGCCCCCGCGCTCTCCCCGCCCCGATGTGGGGCGGGCCCGGCGCTCGCTCCGCCTCTGGCGGGGAAGGGGCAGAGCCGGGGCCGCCGGGCCGGAGCCGGGGCTGCCCTGTGCCACGTGCGCGCGGGAGCCCCCGCCCCCGGGCCAGGACGGGGAACGCCCCGGAGCCACGCTAGCCCGCCTGGGACTGGCACGGGGGTGGGCAGGAGGCGGGGGCCGGGGTCGCTGGTGGCTACTGCGGGACCCTGTCCCAGGCCGTCTGCCCCCGAGGATGGCACCGCCCTGCCCTTGGATCACTGGTGTGTCCCGGGCTTCCTGCTGCAGGTTGCTCTGCTGGGCCTGGCTCTGTCCCAGCTGCTGAGTCCTATTTGCTCCTAGCCCCCTGCGGGTGTGGGGACAGAACGGGAGGGGAGCGGGTGCAGGGGGGGCTAGTGGCCAGGAGTCCTCCTCTCTAACTCGTCCATCCCCCGGACTCCCCGGCTTCAGGCAGCTTTGGCACCCAACCGCTGGGCAAGCCACTTCATCCTTTGCTCGGCGGGGCTGCTGAGACCGGCCCCTTCCTAGTGCCTCGTGTTGGCTCCGCGCTCTGATGTGGCCTGGCCTGGCCTGGCTGAGACAGGCTGGAAGAAGCCCAGGGCTGTTTTAGAGGGGAGCAGCAAGTCACATGCCAGGCGCGGCGTGCAGGAGGGATAATTCCTGGAACGGGGCTCGCCGTGGGGTTGGCAGGAGCCACTCACAGAACAAGGAGCCGTGTGTGCTGCTCATCCAGAGAAGCCCAGGTTAGGGACCTTTGCTAGCAGGCAGCGTGTGTGTGTGTGTGTGTCAGCCAGATGTGAGGGGGCCTTCCCCTCACACACACACCCCTGGCCTTTAGACATCTAGAAACTGGTTGTTCTGCCGAGGCCAGTGAATGTGGGACCCCCCCTTCCCCGAGCAGGGATACCCACAGAGGCTGCTGGGCGGGGGGAGGAGCTGAGGTGTCCAGTGCTTTCCCCTTAGTCTCTGCAGTTCTGCTCTCAAAAGCCTCATGGCATTGGAGCTGCTCTGCCGTCATTGACTGCTGTGGCTTGGCCCGGGTCTGGGGACCATTACTAGGGTAACGGTCGAACTCCCATTAGTTTCAAGGGGAGGTAAGTGCCTGCCTACCTTCGAAGATCCCTGCCCGCCTGCCTTGGGCTAACCCCTGGCCCTGCTGCTCCGGCTCGCCCCGCTCCAGAGCTCTCCAGAACACCCACTGGAGCCTTCCGGCTCCAAGCCATTGCCTCTCTCGGGCAGAGACCCATCTCTTGCTCCCTCCAGAGTGGGGAGTTAGGTTGCAACCCCTCTGCACCTCACCAGGATGAACCTTTCTCCAGTTCCTCCGCCAGGGTACCCCAGTCTCCCCCCTCCTTCCACGCCCCGGCCCAAAGCCAAGGGCATTGATTCCTAGGGAAGAGCATTACCGATATGCCGTACTGGTATAGAAAGCTCCTGCATGCTTGTTGAAAGTTTCCTGGAGGTCACCCTAACTTTTATGGGATCCTAGTGAGCCCAAGTTTGTCCAACCTTTCCCCGTGTGTGGCCTCCCCTTGGACAGAAGGTCCTGTCCATTTGCTGGATGGAAAGAAGGCCTCCTTGGGTGAGTTTAAACTCAGCCTTTTTCTGCCCAAAGCCCTTTCTCTGGGTGTTGGTCTGTGGAAAAGCCAGTTTGGCCCAGTCTATGCAAGCCTCTCTGCAGGGTGTCACCTCTCCGCAGTGTTTATAACCCATGTGATTTGCCTTAATCACCCCCCACCCCGGTTTTGGTTCCTGGAAGAGCGTTGTAATCCTGCCACAGTATTGCATATGGCCCTGGCCCATGAGGATATTGTCAACTGCATACAAGATGGTCTTCAAAGGGATTGCAATGTCTAGGCTCCTTCTCCCTTACCCGGCCTGCTACAGCCATGCTGGGCCATTCCTTTCCCAGGCCCAGTCGCTGCCTGACCGTCCCCCGCCTGTTCAATGGCACCGTCACCATCCATCTCCAAAGCCAACTTGCCTTCCTGGTAAGGTTGCCAACTCTGGCTGGATCTATTCTGTGAGGTTTTATCTCATGTCATAATGCCATTAATGACCGACCTGCTGTACTCAAACTCATTCACTCCAGCGCCGTCCTCTTGTCTTTGGTAGAAATAAGGAGCGTCACATGTATCAGCAGGTCACATTTGAAGCATGTTGCGTAAATAACAATATTGCAACATCTCCAGTTGTATTGTGAGTTTTTTTTAAAGAGTGAGATTGGATTTAGGTTACTTAATTTGTGGGTGCATTTAGGTGTTTGTGTGTATGTGTGCGTGCGAGCAGGAGTTAATTCCATTATATAAAAATACAGGAAATAAACCAGCCTCCCATTAGAAATTGCAGGTGTAGTGAAAACTCACTGATGAGACTTATTGAGCGGGCAATGCATTCTGCTGAAAATTCATCGACTTTGCAACGCCCATTTTCATAGTCAGGGTCTTTGCACCGGTTGGTGCTATAACAACAATAGTACTTTGGGGGATTTTCATGTTACCAGCTTCCCCTGGATTTGCTCCGGCCTGAGGGCCCCACTGTCATGCAGCCTCCTTGCTGACAGGGTTTCCTTTCTGTCTGCACCTCAGGGCTGGAACAGGGGCTGAGTTGCTCTTATCCCTAGCTGGAAGCATGTGCTTGTGGGGGCAGTGCGCTCCTCAGGCCGCCTGCACGATCCCAGAGCGAAGAGATACATACATATCAGTGTTGGCATTTGAGTGCTTCTTAGACTCCAAAGTCGACACCTCACTGAGGTGAAGGGGGGTCGTTCACGCTCGGCAGAGACCTCAGCCCTGACAAGTTGGGGGGGAGGCAGAGGCAGGGGTGAAAGCAACTTAAATGTCTTACAGGTGCCGTCCTATTGCAACCCAAGTCCCTGCCAGCTCTTTCAATAGCTCCCGGCTGACTTTTGCCGCAGCTCAGCCAATTCTTGCTGGAGCTGCTCACCCATTACTTTCACCTCTGGGCATTTGGTTGTGCCTTGCGGAGCTGTGGAGGCGAAGAAGCAGGCACCCAGCCTGATGGAGGGCTGGGATCTCAGAGGAAGGAGTGAAGCCATCTCAGCAAGTTCCCGCTAACCCCCGGGACAGCAGGACTCCGAGACCAGCAGTGCAGAGAACTCGGGAAGGTCCCAGATATGGAACCAGTCCCAGGAAGAGCAGCACAGTCTCTACTAGTCCCAGTCTGAGACCCCAGCGGGCGGGGGTACTGGCTGAGTGGAGGGGACAGCTTGGCTAACCCGCATAGGCTGGCAAGGGCATCCCATGCAGCAGCTTTTGGAATGCATCTGGACGGGTGTGTGGCATGGCCTCCTGATGGGAGGTGTTGTGGTCCCCATATGCTCCATCTGTCAGCCAGGGCTGGGGCCAGAACTGCGGAATGTCCAGGGTCTCCGGGAGCTTGCTGGGAATGTCTCTTTGGCTGAATGAACCCCGCTCTGGAGGCCTCATCTTGCTAACAGTCCTGCGCTTGGCTTATGGGCAAATCTTGGTGGGACTGGAGGTGTCACCCTCTTTGCCTCCTCTACTTCCCACCCTCCTGGACTTTGCTCCCTCCAATGACAATAAACAGCATTGCCATAATAAAGGAAGGAATCCGCTTGTTTGGGCACAGAACTCACCAGCTTGTGAGCCGCCTCGGCCGTAAACCTAGACCTGCCTAGCCCCACCCCGTCCCAGCCACGGCTGGACCCAACCTGGGCACCTTCAGAGCCGCTGGCCAAAGAACATGCCAATTCCTCCCCTCCCAGCTCAGTCTGAACCCCACCCTCCCCGTGCAGTGCATTGTGGGACGCTAGGATTGGGATGAACAGGGACGTGCTGCTCAGTCTCCGTCCAGCATTAGCCCACCCAAGCAGCGTGGAAGGGCTGGAGGCGCAAGCAATCAGAGGCCAGCTGTTCGCACACCCACAATTAGAGACAGATTCCCAGCTTTCTCCCCGCTCTAGTCCTCTGAGGCCCCTAGATAAGGTGTTTGGGATACTTCTGGTCTACAAACCCAGGCTGCCTACAATAAGAAGGTGTTGTTCTCTTTCCCTAAAGCCTTTCCATTGGATGGATGGGCAGAGGCCTCCCTGCTTCCATGGGGCACCAGGCTCTCAGGTGTAGGCTGTGCCCAGGGCCTTGCCCTGGTATTGGTGCTCCAAGCCATTGGGGGCATGGGGAGAGGCAGCTGGAGGCTGGGATCGTAAGGTACAGGCAGTTCTCCCACCTAACAAGCTCCAGCTGCTTTCCCGGCTTTGATTGAGGTGTTTTATTGTTGAGCGTAATCTGCTTTATGGCAAGGGGACAATAAAGGCCTGACACATTGTTATACCCTGGTGCATAGTCCATTTCCCTGGCTCCGGCTCCTGTCCCCCAAGGTGTGCTCAAGAAAGACAGTGCCCAGCTTGCTATAAATCTGGAGGAACAGACCCCCCCCGCAGGTGAAATCCAATGCCGGTGGGTGCACTCCTGCCCACCCGTGTGGCACGCAGCAGCAGGCGCACCTGGGCCTGCAGGAGAGCTCGTTGGAAGAAAGCCAACCTGGCATTTGCACGAGGGACACTGTCAGATCAGAGCCCTGGCCCACCAGGGCTTGCCTGCCCCAGCACCCCAGCAATCTGGGCAGTAAAAGAAGCCAAAAGAGATTTCACAGGCCCATGGAAAAGGACCCTCCACTGACAGGTGACTGTCGCCAGGGGCATGCTGGTGACACCAGCTCAGACAGGGGACAGCGGTAGGCGAAGGGGATTGGCGACAGAAGGCAGCAGACAAGGAGAGACTGAAAGGCCTGCGGCTGGGTAGTCGAGAGAAGCGGAGAAGCAGCAGGCACCTGGATTGTGAACGATGGAGGGACATCAAGGGTCCCACTTGCCTTCACTCACTATACAAGGACACAGCACAAGTGGCAAGCAGCCAGAAGGACAAGCCCTTTTTACATTGTGAACAACCTGTGGAACTCCCTGCTACTAGATATCACTCGGCCAAGCACTTAGCAGGCATCCAATAAGCATCAGATTGCGAGACCATCCATCGTTACACTACAGAGGGGAAAAAGAACAAGGACACCCTCCTATTTTGGGACTCAGGGCACCCATTAGCTGATGCTGTCTTTTGCAAACCTGAAAAGAAAGCAGGAAGAGATGGGTTCCTGGCCCCCACCTGCCTGCCCTTTGCAGGGCCACTGCAGGATTGGCTCTCCCACCAGCCAAGGGCCCAGCAACTGCCTGGCGCTGGGGCGCTGCACAGAGCAGACCGTACCATGGGGCTCAAACTCATGGGCAACAAAAGTTTCTGCTTTTCTTGCTTTCATTCCAGCCTTCGCCCGTCCCCTAGAGATGGATAAGGCCCCCTGCAGCCCTTCTGGAGCTCAGCTCGGCCTCCTGCCTTCTGCTAATCTTGTGTCCTGAATCGACCCAACCCCCCAAATTCTTTAGCTGCTCTTCCCTTCATTCCTCCCCGTTTATCAGCTGCGTTCTGGTACAGATGTGCCAGGATGGGACACTGTGTTCCAGGTACGGGCTTACCCCCTCCCCAGCATGGCCTATAATCTTCTGACCTATCAGTGCTGATAAGGGCCCCTCCTTTCTGTGATTGGCATGCCAGGGACCTAGGCATGGGGAAAGGAGGGCAGCTATCTCCTTTCTGTGGCTGTTTCCCAACTGCCCAGTGCCGGTGTGTGACCGTGAAGGTCGGGGCAGGTGGAGAGGGCGCCTGTGGCCTTTGGCGACCGACTCCCCAGCTGTCCATTTGCACCAGCTGAGGGTGTGGCTCTGCACCTCAATTGCATCAGCCCCCTGCCTGCTCAGTTTCCCCAATAATACACACCAACTCTGTTGCTGCCACACCTCCCCGCTCTGGGGTCACTGCTAAGGCTCCCTATGGGCCCAGCACCACACACTAGGTGGCAATCCTGTGGACCACTGCAGAGAGGGAGGGTGCAGGCCCTTCTGAGGTCTTTCCTGCCCCCCGGTCTGTCTCCTTCCCTGGCTTTCAGGGCTCGGATCCCCATGTTCCCAGCCAGAGTCCAGCGACCTTGAAGCAAGGTGCCATCTGGGGAGAAGAGACCCAGGACAGGTCGGGATGGGCTGGGCTCCAAGGCATGGCTTGGTTCAGATGGGAGGGAGCACTTTAAGCAGTAGTGCCTGCTGTCCGGATGCCCTCTCGCCTGCGAAGCTGGCAGCGATCGGGGTCCATTTCATGTGACTGCAGCCCGCCCCCGGCCGACAGGAATTCTGCTTTGCACTGCTGTGGGTTGGCCCTACACTGGAGTCCCTGGCACTGCCCATTCATGCCTCCACCGCTTTCTCAGGGGACAAACAGCCTCACTGTTCCCAGCGCCAGACCTGGGGGCGCCTCTCCGCTGGTGGCACAGCACCTGCACCCCACGCCGAGAGGGGCCGGAGTCGGCAGCGGGCACCTAAAGCGTGAGTGCCCAGAGCAGAGCAACAGGAGAGAGCGAGGGAAGAGCCCTGGCCTGGGACAGGCGGGCTCCTGCCCCTTGGTGACAGTGCCACCCCTGGATTTCTGTCTCCTCCCAGCGGGTTTGCTGGGGCCACTTCCCACCATGTGAACGTCTCCCCCAATGCACTAGCACCAAGGGTCCTGGAAAGCTCCATCAAGGCCCAGCCCAGGCCACTGGGGGAGTCTCACAGACCCCCCCCCCCCTCAGGCACGCAGGGGCCATCTGGCTTGCCCCCTCCCACTCTCCTGTGCACACGAGCTAATTAGCCATAAAGGGGGCGCACCGGCAAGGAGCTCCCAGGGGTCTCTCCTAATTGCAGCGTATCTGGTGGTTCCCTCTACCCCAGCTCGCAGTACAGGCGCCGGCTGGACCTCCCAGGGACAGAGCCCATGGACAGGTTGCCGTGGCAACCACCACACGAGGGACTGTCATTGTCACCCCCAGGGGGCATCTGGCCAGCCCCTGATAGTGGCCAGTGCCAGATGCTTAAGAGGAAAGTGCAAGAGCCCCCCCATTGAGTCACAGTAGAACAACCTGCCAAGGGAGGAGGGTTCTTCCTAGACCTGCCAGGGAGTGGTGAGTGTGTTGTTAAATTGTTAATTTGTTAGCTAATTGTATTATGCCCTGAGGCCGAAGGGTGGTATCCCATCAAATAGAACAGCGGCTGTTCTCCTCTGGAATAAATGCTTAAGCCTTCATGAATGTCTAGTGGCAGAGAGTTCCACAGGCCATGCCTGGGTTGTATCAGAAACTTTCTTTTCGTCTGCTTACCCCCTGAGCCCTGCTGTCAGCCCCCAGGCTGCCAAACCGTCTCGCATGCAGTGCAACAAGCAGCCCCAGGCAAGGTCCTCTGGCCCACGAGCCACTCTCCAGCGGCGGAGAGCCAGGCGTGCCTCGCTCTGTGTTTGGAAAGCGCAGGGGAGGGCAGGGCACTGGAGTGATTCATTCACAAAAAGGAGCTGCCGGCATGAGCCGGCAGGTCCCAGCAGTGCTGCTTGGGGAACACCAGGCCTGGCTGCCGTGTGCCATTTTGCACCAGAGCGCCACATGCCCCTCTCAAAGGTAAATAAAATAACCAGTTCCCACTCTGCATGACCATCTAGCTTCATCTCTGGGCCCGGGCCCTACCACCTGCCTGCTCTGATGCTCCCCTGGCTCCCGTCCCCACCAGCCCTGGGGTCAGACCGGAGTGTGGAGCCAGGTGCTCAGGTGAAGAGGCAAAGAGTTGATGGTGGGTAACTTTGGAACGGCTACGATGTGTGACATGGGGGTGGGGGTGTGTGAGAGAGAGTCAGGGGGGCGGACAGCTTCTGCGGGGCCCCTGGCAAGGTGTGTGGGGGGGCCCTCACTCATGGGAGAGGCAGGGCCGGGGCAGTCGGCCCTCAGTGCTGCTGAGATTGTGGCACTGCCCCCGCCCCAAGCCAGTAACCCCCCCGCCCCCCCCCGGCAGCCCTAAGAGCCGCCCAGAGCCCTCTGCACAATGCTCCAGCAGCGATTTAAAGGACCTGGGTCTCCAGCCACCATTGCTTCAGCAGAAGTTGCAGGTGGAGGGTGGGGAGTGTCCCTTTGAATTGAAGTGGGGGGCGAGGGGTGTGTCTGAAGGGTCAGGCTGAGGGAGTGTTTGTGTGTGTGGGGGGGGAGGAAATCCCTGGGCCTTCAAAGGCCATGTCCTGCTGTGCCCCACCCTGCTTGCTGCATGCTGACTCCCTGCTGGGTTGGCCCCTTAGCCTGGGGGTCCAGATGCCCAGGAGCCGCTCCTCTGGAGACACACATGCACCCAGTCACAAGTGCACGCACAAGCACACGCCGTGTGCACACACACACACTCACTGTTGCCCTGTGACTCCTGGCCTGCACACAGGGGATCCCACTCTTTGTATCTCAGGCTGGCTACCTTAGTGCAAGTGACATAGTGCCAGTGACACTACTGCTCCACGGGGTGCTTAGTTGAAAGGGGGCGCAGCGGGGAGCCGGGTACGTAGCCGAGGCCTGTGCAGGTAGCTGTCAGCACAAGGGCTCACGGAGGTTAACACAAGCAAGTAGCCACGGCTAGAGGATTTAGCTGTTGCCCTCTGGCGAGCCGCTGGCCCGTCTAGGCTGCGGCCTGGCACTGTAACGGCTCGGCACAGAGCTGTGCTGACATGTCCAACCCCCACACCCCCAGCGCGGGGGCAGGAATTGCCAAGCTGCACCCATGGCCATGCCGCAGCCACGTAGGTGGGTATATGGAAGAGCTGCATGAAAGAGGGACCTAGCCCCCCCCCCCCCAGCAACCTGCAGGATGACAACAGTCCCCATCTCCCCTTACTGGGAACCCCTGCCCTGCGGTACGGGAGGTTTTGTGAGGCGTGTTCAGCTGTTCTCCTTCGCTGGTTGTTCCTGTTCTGACAGCGATCCACGGTCAGGCGACAATGCACCGAGACAGGCGAAATCTGCCCCTCGCTCCGATGTTCCTACAGCATCATAGTGCTGCTACGTGGGCACCACACTCTGAGATGCCACATCCCACTCCCGGTGTTCCCTTCCAGCCTCTTGGCCTCAGCCCAGCTCTCCTCTCCTGGCCTTGGCAGGTGTGTGTGACTTTCACTGCCTCGCACGAGTGAATGGCAGGGCCTGGTTCCTCCCCGCTGTGGCCGTGAATGTGCGCGGGAGTGCCCAGAGCTCTGGGGCAATCACAGCCTGGACTTTCAGCTGGGGAGCAAGGTCCCAGAGATACTGCAGCAGAGCAGGGCACGGCTCAGTGGGGGGAGCGCAGGCCGGGGGGAAGCAGGAGAGCTGGTCGGAGTTGCTCGGACCCTGGCTCCCTCTGCACCCAGGGCAAAGCCCTTCACCTCCCCATCTCTGTGCCCTTGCAGGGTGCTGGCTGTGTGTATCCCACTAGGACGGAGGCTGCCTTAGCTAAAGCTCAGGGGGAGGCGAGGAGACTGGAGTGGTTCCAGCTAAGGCGTTGCCACTCACAGCTGGTGCTTTAACTCGGTGCCAAGGGGCCCGGTGCCAACGGGGCACAGCTCTTCCTCCAGGCCTGCCTGGCTCCCTGCTCTTCAGTGTGACTCCAAGCAGTGTGACTACTGCTGGCAGGTGCCCAGCACCGCTCCGGCTCACCAAATAACTCACCACCCACGCCAGGGCCATGCCTCCAGGTTCCTGTAGGGGGTGCTACTGCCAGGCAGCAATGGTCATGGTCCCGGGCCAGCCCAGCAGCAGGCTCTTTAGGAAGGGGCAGGCTGAGGTCATGTCCCCCACCCCTGAGCATTTCCGACTCCCTCAGGAAGCTGGGGGAGCAGTGATCCGGCAGAGGGAGCCCCCTGCCTCCCCTGTTCTTTGGGGTCAGTGAGGAGGTGACAGCTGAAAAGAGCTGTGCCGACGTCAGTGTGGAAAGCACCTGCCGGAGCCGGGCTCTGCAGCCCTTCCCTTCTGCACCCCCCACCTCACCAATTCCTATCCCCTCACGTGGCTCATTACAGCTTTGGATCCCCCCTTGCACTGTCCTGGCAGGGCCCCCGGGTACCAGCATTGTAACCAGCGCCGATGCTACCTGGGTGGCACGCACTGGTGCTCGCTAACAGCAGGGCCACGCCCGGAGTTTAGGAGTGTCGGCAAAAGCGGGGAGGCTAGGCAGGTTTCTGTGCAGACGGGCAGGCTTTGAGGGATCTCTGCCCAGCTGGTCTCCCTGGCGGTGGCAAATGCAGGAGAGCCTCCCACGTGGATGCCTGCACTGCAATCAAACACCTGTGGCTGGCCCTGCCTGTTGGCTCAGGCCCGCGGGGGTGGGGCAAAAAAATTGCAGCTACTGACCCTGGGCTCCAGTTGCAGTGTGGACGTGCCCTTGTGGCCTGGCACACGGGGGGAGGGAGCCATGGTCACAGAGCTGCAGGGATTAGGGCATCTCCACGTCCAGCTGATGGGCTCAGTCAGTGCTTGGCTTTCTCATCTCCTCTGGGGCAGGAACCCACGGCGCAGAGTCGCCCAGCACTGCAGCGGCCCCTTGGCATGGGCCTGTGCCCCCACAGCGGGAGCCGGCGGACAGCTGCCTTTGGCACCAGTCCCTGGGCAGGCCCCAGGGCGCTCCGGCTGCTCACTGGAGGCCTGCGTGCTGGAACAGAATCCCAGCTGCAGCCAGTTCGGGAGCTCGTCTCTGCATGGGGGAGACGCCCCGCTGAGAGTCCCTGTCAGCCATTCCCAGCACTGGCTGGGCTGCTGGCCCATCGCGGCCAGGCTCCCGCTGGTGCAACGAGCCCCCACTCGGAGTGCAGGGGAGTGTTTCCTGGGGCAGGGCAGATGGACCGGATCTCAGCCCCGGGGGTGACCCCGAGGCTGGGCTGGAGCACTCTGCTCGGGCTGTCTCTGCTGGAGACCCCTAGGGCAGGGCTGCCTGTCTGCGTCTTCCCAGCACGTACCACATGGGGCGAGGGGGCAACTCCCACCTGATTCCGGCCTTTCCCGGGGGCTACTGGCCTCACTCGGACAGTTGCCTTTCTGGCCTGCCCTAGAGCAGGGGCGGGAAGCCTCCAGCCTACGGGCCAGCAGCCAGCTGCAGGAAGGGGCCCCTGTCAGCCAGGAATGGCGAACTGTGGCGGCTGAGAGCTAAAGCAGCGGTGCCTGCGGGAGGCTCCGCTAGACAGAGTCTGGGGGCTGCCAGCGGCTGGCCCTGGTGAACCATGTGCCCGGAGGCTGCCTGCCTAGCCCTGGCGTGACAGGCCATGCACTTCCTAGGAGCAGTGGACCTGCCAGCCAGAGCCTTGGCTGCCGGTGTCCTGCAGGGCTCAGGAAGAGCACAAGGCTGGAGAGCTGATGCGGCCGTTTCCCTCCCACCTTTCCAAGGCCCCCTGAGAGATCTGCCAGCCAGGCCCTGGCGGGGGCCCATGCACAAGGAGAGCCTGGAAAATGGGCCCTTGCCAAAGGCTTGACCTGCAGCCAGCGGGGAGCAGCTTGGCTCAGCATGACCATTTAAATGAGTGCAAGTTCCCCCCCCCGCCCCGCCCCGCCCCTTCCACTGCAGTCGCTTCCCCTGAGCTGGTACCTGGCTCCCGTTCACACTGAACCTCTGCCCCACATGGTGGGACTCCACACCCAGGCTGGCTGCTCTAGGCTAGTACCTGGGCCCTGCGGGTGGCTGCTGGCTCCCCCCCGCACATGCAGATGGGCCTCCAGCACCTTCCCACACTGCCCCGCGCCCCCAGAAGGGCGGACACTTTCTCCCAGCATGCCCGAGAAAGAATCCAGGACCACCTCCCCAGGAAGTTTGGGAACACACATGGGGCGAGCGCAGAATCAGGCAGGGCACAGAAAGCGGGTGCTGCAGGGGAGCTGTGCATACCCATATGAGGCCACGCCAGGTGGGACATGCCAGGGGCCAGCCCAAGTTAACTCTGCAGTGAGCCTACCCGCTGCGGCCATACAGAACTCAGCCCCTGCAAAGCGCTGACCCCTGGCACCAGTTCCACCCTGTGCCGGGCCTTGGACGGACAGCTGGGAGCTGAACGCGTGATTGTAGCCCGGGCTCCTGCACAGCAGCTGAGGCGTGAGACTGCCCCAGCTCCTGCCTGGTCCAGATGAGGTTCTCAAAGCATCTTACAAGGGTGGGGAGGGTCAATGTCCCTGTTGGGGAAACTGAGTCACCGAGAGGGAGGTTTTTTTGGGGGGAGGGACTTGTCACATACTGAGTCAGTGGCATAGCCGGGGGAGATCCCATGTCTCCAGGTGTAACTGCTCCCCGGGAGGTTCCTGGCTCAGGAGGTAGAAGTGTCCCCAAAGGGACATGGGACCCTGTCCTAGGCCGACAGAGAGAGAGGAGAGCAGGGGTGGAGCAGTGTTCCGCAGGAGGGACACGTGCCCCTGCCAACCCCTCCCAAACCCGATAGGGAGGAGCAGGCCCTGTGCCCCAGCCACCCCCATGCCTGCCCGGGGGCTCAGTACTGCTTGTGTAACCCGCTGTCCCATATGGTACCACTTAGACCACTTACAGGGAGAGTTAAGAACAAGGGAGCTCTACAGCCTCAGCTGCCAACCAGCTGGCTCTTAGCTCACATGGTAGAGGTGCCTCCACTAAGCTCCAGCCAGCCCAGGTTCAAATCTGCCCAGTGGTAGTTACACATGCCCTGTGGCATATTTGCCAGGTACTTTATCCTCCCCGCTGGGTCCTGTCCCCATTCATCCCTCACTCCTCTGCCTGGCTTGTTCTTCTGTCCTGCCTACCTCGCCAGTGCTGCACAGGTCTGTGTAACAGTGTCTCTCTGACCTGCACTGCACCCCAGTGGCTGGGAAGGACAGTTGATTTTGCCCTGGCTGGGCACTGGGAGAGCAGGCCTGCTACCTAGACCATGGCAGAGCGTAGGACCCCAGCAGCTGCATGGAGCTCAGTCCCCAGCTGAGATTCCTTCCCCAGAGGCTCAGAGCCGCCCACACTGCCTCCAGGAGAATCCCAGCATGGTGCCACCAGGAGGCGCTCTCATCACACCTGTGCTTACTGGAAGGCGGGAGAAGGGACGTGGAGGGGCGCTGTCCCAAACAGAGCGGCTGCTACTCCCAGCTGAGGGCAGGGGCCTGGCCGACTCCGCGGAGACACATGCTCCAAGCCTGCAGACCCTCCACCTGCGTGTGCGCCCCATCCCCATGATGCCTCCCCCTACGGAGCAGCAAGGAGACAGGCAGCCGCCGCAGGGCAGTTTCATTTGTTTTTAATAAATACGCAATTTCTCCCAATTCCTGTGTCTGCAGAGAGCGGGAAGGGCCCGGGGCCCGCCCTGAGCAAGGCAGGGAGGGGCCCGCCCTGAGCAGACTCATTAGGGGAGATTAATTTGTCTGCTCAAGGTGGACAGGCCCTCCTGGAAGCATAAATTACACAACAAACCCAGACGAAGAACAAGCAGAGGGAAAGCGGAGGGACAGGGGGATTTTACACTATGTACAAGCCAGGCTAGGATGGGGCCCTGCTGCCCAGGGAGCTGCCTAGGATGGCATGGAGGTGTCCTCCTGAGCCCCATCCCCACAGTGGCCAGGCGCTTCTCCACAGGCAGAGCAAGTTTGGGGGCATGAGGAGGCCCCTCAGCCTCCCAATGGGATCAGGGCTGTGTCCCACACTCTGCCATCCCATGGGGCGCCCCTCCCCCAGAGCTGGGCTATTGCCACAGGCAGAGCAGTCTATGCCCCCCCCCCACACTGTCAGCCCGAGCCCCGACTGGCTTAGTGCGGGTCTGGCTGCAGAGGCAGGGGCTCTCCCCAGCGCGGCCGCTCAGGCCTGGGTGAAGCAGAAGGCAGAATCTGTCCTGTTAAACAAACCAAAGAAACAAAACTAGTCTAAGGCCAGTGTGGGGGGAGGGGCTGGGCGGGGCCATGCAGCCCCGCCCCCCCGCGGCCAGCAGGGGGCAGCGCCTCTGGCTGGGGCAGCCCAGATCTTGGCCATGCTGCCTGGTTGCTCCGCGCCGGCTCATCCTCCCACTGCCGGTATCCAGCTAGCGGCTCCAGGCCCCTGGGGCGTCAGCTCTGCGCTTCTCCTGGGCTTCATCTGGGGCAGCGTCTGGGGCTGCGGGACAGAGGCAGAGCAGCATGAGAGTCAGCGAGCGGGGCTCAGCCGATCCCAGTCCTGCCGTTGGCAAGCAGCGGGGCCGGGGGCCACTTAGGCTGGGGCCCAGGGCGGCTGAGCTCAGCCACTGGCCCAGGAGCGGTCTGGACAGACCTGGAGATCCTTCAGCAGCCGCAGAACCTGCTCCTGGGCCGGGGGGACGCAGGGCCGGCCTGGGGCCGAAGCTGGACTGAGCCCCCAGAGAGCACCGGTCCCCCCGTCTGGGCACAAGCGAGGGGGGCGGGAGGAGAACAGAGCACGGCGGGGCAGACAGGCCTGCCCGACACTCACCCCGGCACCGGGCGCAGCAGCCCGTCTCTTTCTTGGCACTGCTGGAGCAGGAAGCAGGGGGGCATTCCTGGCGCTGGCAATGGGTCTCCCCGGACTGCAGGGGAGGAGAAGGGGGTTAGACAGGGCCTGGCCGGGCTGGGGGAAGGAAACCAGGGACCTGGCCAAGCTGCGGGGGGTGGAAGGAGCTTTCTGGGTAGGGAAGGGGGAAAGAGCTTCCCGAGGGCACCGAAACCAAGGGGATAACTCAGGGCCCAGAAAGCCTGTCATCTAGCCTCTGATGAGAGAGCCCCTGCCCCCGTCACAGCATTCCCGCCCCCAGGGCCCTGTGAGGCTATTCCTGGGCTTATAACCCCGGGGCGGGGGGGGGGGGGAGGACAGCCCCACGCACTCACCACACACCAGCAGGTGATGCACTTCATCTCCCCGAAGGGGGGCACCGTGGGGTGCCAGCTCTCGTTGTTCATGTACCACTGGCGCCCGAAGCGGCAGGCCCGGGGCCCATCCGCCTGCATCATGTCCGACAGCTCTGGGGGGCTCTTCTCCGGAGCTGCAGGGAGCAGAGACCCAGATGCCCTCTGCCGTGGTGCAGAACCAGCGAGACGCCCCCCGCGCCCCCCAAGGCAGTGTGCCCGGCACGTGGCATGGGCAGGAGACCGAGCTTCCACAGACTTGGCAGAATCAGGCAGCAGGCAAGAGGGGTGGGGAGCAGGAACTGAATCAGACCAGGGGCCCATCTAACCCGGCCTCCTGCCTCCAAGGAGGAGTAAGACCTCCCCCTAGTGGTCAGGCGTGGTCAAGCTTCTTCCCAGCTCCCTGCCTTAGCAGCTGGCTCCCTGGTGCGGGTGGCTGGGAGGAGGATGCAGCCAGAGTCCAAGCAGCCTGGCCCCGGCCCAGGGGCAGAGGATGCCCAGGCTGAGATGGGGCCGGAGCTGCAGCCTGGCACAGCTGAGCAGCATGGGATCAAGAAGGGAGGCCCATCCTGCCCTGCACTTGGCCCCCTACATGGAACGCTCTGGCAGCCGAGGGGAGGCGGGTTCAAATCCAGCTCAGACCCGAGGTACCTGCTCCGATGGGCACCCCACAGCCAATGAGCCCAGGGGCTGTGAGCACCCTGCCTCACCCCGAGGGGTCCCTCTGGAGCAGGACCCAGGCCTATGCTCCTGTGGGAACGTCAGGGACCTTACACAACAGGGCCCAGCACCACAGGGCCCTGATCTAAGCCAGATGGGAGCGGGGGCTGTGCAGCGCCTGGCACGATGGGACCCCCCCATCTCAGCCAGGGCAGCTTGTATGTGCATGCTGGGCCTGGCACAGCGGGGCGCTCCCGGCCCATCTGCGATGCCCCCCCGGCCCGGCTGGAGGACGCACCTGGGCACTGCTTGCAGCAGTCGGATGGGCTGACTCGGACGGGGTTGCTGCAGGTCAGGCGTGGGCACTGCACCTTCTCACAGTGCACTTCCCCCGTCGCGCCCTGCGGGGAGACAGGAGGGATGTGCTGAGGCCGTGGGGCACCCCAGGACAGAATCGCAGCCCGGACCCCGCCTGGTGCCAAGGGGGAGGAGCCATACGCCAGCTGCAGAGGGGCTGGACAGGCCCCCCAGGGGAAAGAGAGTCACTGGGCCTCGCTACGGACAGAGGGCACATTTGCTCCCATCCCCCCACGCTGGGCTCTCGCCTGCCCCATGGATCCCATCCCTGCAGCGCTCCTCCATGCCACAGGCAGCCCCAAGGCACCGTCTCCTGTCCTGCCCAGGTCCCGCTCCCTGCTGAAATGCAGGGCCATGCGCGGAGGAGCCATGCCCAGCGCCAGGCTCCCTGGGCACGGGTTCAGTGGTACCTTGCAGGTGCAGATGGCACATTTGATCAGGCCAAAGGGGGGCACCACAGGGTGCCACCGGGTGCCAGCTCCTCGCCACGTCTTGTCGCCGTCAAAGTAGCAGCCTGGGGTAGCAGACGGGGAAAGCATTAGAGATGTGGAGTGGGGGGGGGGGGGGCAGACAGGGGCCCAGAGAGAGCCCCGCCCCCTGCCACGGGTTGGGTCTGGGCTCCCTGCCCCCACGGGCCAGGACTCACCCTCACTGCTGTCCCGGGCCTTCTCCGCTCTCGGCTCTTCCTGCCCTGCCTTCCTCTCTGTGCACACAAGGAGAGCCCGTGAGGGACAGACGCAGACACTGGCTGGGCCGGACGCTCTGCCACGGCAGGGCCAGTGGGCGGGAGCTGTCGGCTCTTTGCTGGGGGGACAGCTGCCTCGCAAGGGCTACGTGAGCCCCCCCACCACTCCCCCGTCAGCCCAGCACTGCTCCAGCGCAGGCTGTGAAGCTGCCCCCCCCCCCAGAACCCCTGAAACATCTCGGGTGGGGTCATCTCCCTGGGCTCTGTGTCACAGGCTGTAGCCCCTCCCCCCCACATGCCCTCCAGGGCCCTCCTCCGCCAGCAGCCCCCGCCCGGTGCCCAGTACCTTCACAGACCGGGCAGCACCGGTCCTCCAGGTGAACCTGCTGGGTGCAGTTCAGGGGCTGGCAGAGGATGGGGTCACAGATCACCGTGCGCTTCTGCAGGAGGGGAGGAGAGACGGGCGGGAATCGTCGCCCTATTAGCCACAGCCCAGCAGAGGGCGTCTGCTGCCTCGGTCTCCCCGCAAGCTCCCAGCAGGGGCAAGCTGGGGGTTGGCTGCCACCCCTTAGCCAGCCAAGGGAGCAGGGACGGCCCTGGGGCTGAATCCGTGCTGCAGAGGCAGATGAGGACCAGACAGAGCCCACCTGTGCCCCAGGAGCCCGGCTAGAGCCCTGGCGTTACAGTGCCAAAGCCTTCTGCCGCCGGAGCCAAGGGAGCGCTCCCTCATGGCGGCAGCAGCAGCAGGTCCCTCGGCCTCTCTAGAAACAGGCCCTCAGTGGCAACCCACAGGCACAAAGCCGGCCTGAGACTCAACCCAGGAGGGACCCCTGCAGCCCCTGAGCAGCACACCCATGAGCCCAGCGAGTGGTGGGGAAAACGTCAGGCTCCACGTGGGACGGGTCTGCCCAGCCCACAGCCCCTGAGCGGGGGGAGTCCAGAGAGCTTGAGGTCCCTGACCCCCCCCCCCCCGGGTGGGGTCTATCTCCGGGGGGGGGTGGGGGGGACAGGAAGTAACATGGGTGCCAGAGGCAGCCGGATGGGTGCAGGTTTATGGCGGGCTGGATGGACAGAGGTGCCAGCTGGGAGGGGAGGGGAGGGGAGGGAAGGGTGCCTGGGTTGGGGAGGGTGACAAGCGGAGCTGCCCACACAAGGCCCCCCAGCTGGTAGAAGCCTGGTGCACCAGCGCAGCTGCCAGCCTTAGGTGGGAATTCGGGGGGCGGGGGAGCCGTGCACTTCCCCTCCGGTGGCTGGGTCACTTCTGCCGGTTCCCCTGGCTGCAAGTCCGGCCCCTCGAACCCACAACAGGGCGGCTGCAGTGACCGGTGGGGGCAGGCAGCCTCCTCTCCGGATCAGGGGCTCTAAGGAGCTAAATGCAGCCGCCTGGACACCGACGCCCAGCCCCACCGCTCGCCAGAGGCCGTTGGCAGCAGCCTTGGGGAGCCCCCGCACCCACCTGGCAGCTGCAGAGGGAGCACTTCCTGTCGTAGGCAGGGGCCCAGCGAGAGCCGTGGGCGCGGTGCTGCCCCTCAAAGAAGCAGGAGTTAGGGTCCTTCTTCAGCAGGGCCGGGTCCTTGGCCTTGGGCTCCTCCAGGAGTTCGTCCTCTTCAGGGGCCAGCCGCACGCCCCCCGACTCGCACTGGTTGGGAATGTGAACCTGGGGTGGGGAGAGAGCACCAGCAGGTAAGGGTGCTGGTGCTGGTGCTGTAGGAGGTGGGGGCAACCAGCCAGGGCCCGGCCCAGCAAGGACATAAGAATGGCCAGGCCCTAGTCCTGTCTTCTGCCCATGGCTGGTGCCAGGTGCCCCAGAGGGAAAGAACAGAACAGGCGAGCGAGTGATCCCGGTCGCCCATTCCCAGCTCCTGGCAGTCAGAGGCTAGGGACACCCACTGCATGGGGCTGCAGCCCTGCCCGTCCTGGCTAATCGCATTGATGCACCTGTCCTCCGTCAGCTTGTCTAGCTCTTTTTGGAGCCCAGTTGTCATTTTGGCCTTCACAGCATCCCCTGGCAAGGAGTTCCACAGGTTAACTCTGTGCTCAGTGAAGAAACTCTTCCTTTGGTTTGATTTAAACCTGCTGCCTGTTCATTTCATTGATGGCCCCTAGTTCTTGTGCATTGGGAAGGAGTCAATAACACTTCCCTGGTCACTGTCTTTGCACAAGGCACAATTACATGGGCCTATCCCCCTTTGTTGTCTCTTTCCAAGCTGAGAAGTCCCAGTCTTACTAATCTCTCCTCCCATGGAAACTGTTCCAAGCCCCTCAGCATTTTTGTTGCTCTCCCTCTCTGTATCTTCTCCACTGCAAATATCCGCTGGCAGAGCTGGGGCGCCCAGAGCTGCCCAGGCCTCTGGCTGTGGGTGTACCATGCTTTCCATAGTGGCACTGGGAGGTTTTCTGTCTCGGTCTCTCCCCCTTTCCTAGTGGTTCCCAATGGTCTTTTCACTCGCGTACAGCTGGCCCTCGTGAGCCAGGCCTGCAAGGGCACAGGGCTGCTTGATGCTGCAGGAGCCAGGACTAGCCCACTCTGCCACCTTCACCCGGAGCTGCCAGCCACCGTCACCCTCACCCCACGTGCTGTGGGACACAGCCAATCCTGCAGGGGGCAGCCAATCCCACCTGCATCCCAGAGGGTGCCCCCTGCAGGATACTCTGGGCTGCTGCAGCCAGGTGGTGCAATTTGAACCTGCCCTATCTCCTCTCCGTCAGGGAAGCCCCCTGCTGCTTCCCCTCCTGTGTGTCGGGAGGCGAGGACTGGGGAGAAGGGAGGAATTCAGGCAAGTTTTCCTAAGAGAATCAACTTCCTGTCCGGCTCTAGCCCTGAGCGGAGGCCAGCCCCCTTACCCGAGCAGCTGGGGGCAGTGCCAGGGGATGCCAGGCAGTAGCTGCGCGGCCAAGCCCCCTCCCTGGGGAAGCAAGTCTCCTGGGGGTCTCCGGGGAAGCCAAGACACAAACACGCTGCAGCTGATGAATAGCAAGCAGGCAGCTGGAGGCCTCCCAGCCAAACACAGCTCCTGGGAAAGCCGCCGGGGCTCCTGGCCCAGCCAGGGAGCGGATGCTGCTCTGTCTGCAAATATCCCCCCTCCCACAGGGTTTTCCACCCGGGGCGCCAGCAGAGCCAGCACCCGGGAAAACCTGGGGCGGGGGCAGGCAGCTTCCGAGCCTGGGGCCCCAAAGCCGGGCAAGGGAGCAGCTGGATGAGTGAAGATGGGCTGGAGGTGGGGGGGAGAGGAGGGGACTGAGCCGGGCCTCTGCAGGTGGGGAGGGGAAGCACTCAGAGGAGGCGCTCTGGCTTGTCCGACCCTGGCACGGGCTCATCCGTGTCCCCATCTCCACCCGTCTGCCTCAGGCTGGGAGTCTGGGCTTGGCGCAGCTCTCCCAGCATGTCCCTGCCCAGTTTGGTCCATCAGCAGCGGCCCAGGCTGGGCATGGCAGGGGCTGCGGGTCAGGAGTGAGGGGGCTCGCCCCCCCCCCCCCCCCCGCTGGGGAGCTGCAGCTACCTGGGCAGGGCGGTCGGGGGAGGCTGGTGCAGGATGACAAGGAGCAGCAGAGACATAAAGCGCAGGCGGGATCAGAGCTTCCCTGGGCGTCTCCCAGGTGACAGGCAGGAGGGGGAGCTTGCTCCCAGGCTGGGACTGGGGCCCGGGGCTGCTGGCTCCTGGCCCCGGGATGCCGAGCTGGCTCCCAGCCTGGAGCAGCAGGCCTCAGGCTCGGAGCTGGGTGGCTAGTTCCCCTTCTCTGGAGCCAGGCCCGCAGCACAGCCCCCACCCCCCCGCCTGCTGCTGAGGGGTCGCCAGTGGTGACCAAGCCGGGCCCTTGGCAGGGCCTGGCGGGGGGGGGGGGGGCTCCTGCAGGTGCTGCCCAGGGAGCACCGGAGGGGGGGGGGGGAGTCCGTGGTACCTACCCTCCCCCGCATCTCGCCGCGGGGGTTGACTTTGGTGCTGACTTGCAGGAAGGCCGTGCCCTGGGCCAGGTGGTGCAGCAGCTCCGCGTCCAGATCCTTCACTACGCCCTGGGCCTGGGCAGAGGAGAGAGGCGTCAGCGGGGCCCACCGGCTCCCTGCCCCAGGGCCAGCACAGAGCCACCAAGGCTGGACGTGGCGCCGGCCCAAGAGCCCCTCTGGGGTTCTCACCGCTCAGCCGGCATGGCCCCCCCAACGGCCCCCAGCAGCACGGAGGCTGCCCAGGGCTAGGGGGCTCGCCAGATCTCGGCAGAACTGCCTGGCCCCTCCCCCTGCCACTGCCCCAAGGGTCCCTCACCCTACCCCATTCCCTTCCAGTTGCTCTCCCAGGCAGCCCTCCCCCTCCCCTTTCCTGCCACTCCCCCAACAGTCCCCTCCAAGCCCCTCCCAGCTGCTCCCCCAGCACTGCCCCCTGGGCCCTTCACCTCGGTGCCGTAGAAGCCCTTGAGGAGCCGGGTGTGCTCGTGGCTGCGCTCGCCCAGCTCGGCCACGCCGTGCAGGTGGGCGCTGATGGCGACGTCGTCCACCTTGCCGAGCCCGCCCACCACGATCTCATAGTGCAGGTGGCAGTGCTCGTCCAGGGAGACCCAGGCGTGTCCTGCCGAGCTGGTCCGCACAGGGGGAGACACCAGCTGGCCAGCCAGGGGCACGGGCAGCTCTGGGCACAAGGGGCACAGGTCAGACACGTGCTTCCAGCTGGGCTTGCAAGGAGCCACCCGCCCACTCCCCAATCCCTGGGGTCAGCCCCCCAAGCCCCTGATTCACAGGGAATGCCCATGCAGTGCCCACTACAGGGACCCACCCACCTCTTCCCTGGGGCTGGCCCATCCCAGCAGCAGGTACCTGTATATCGTGCCAGGAGGCCGCTGTACAGCAGGGAGCGGATCTGTCCCCGCACTTCCCCCTCCTCAAAGTCCTTGGTGGCCACATTGAGGAAGAGCTCGCTCTGCAGTAACATGTGGGTGTCCCGGGCATTCATGTGCTGCCAGATCCCGCTGGCCTGGCAGGGGTGGGGGAAGAGACAGATTAACATGCTTGCCTGGGGGAGGCGCTACTCGCAATAGCACTCGCATAACACTGCCACCCCTGGGTGGGACATGGGCAGTGGGAATCGAACCTCAGACCTCTGGATCTGCTCCTGCCAGAACCAAAAGAGCCCCTTCTTAGCCCATATGCATCAACCGCCATGTGGCCAGTCACCACTAGAGGGAGACAGAGCATGACACTGAATGAATGTGGCCTACCCACTCATTAACCCATCCAAAGTGCCTCTCCCAGCCAGCTCCAAGGGCTGTGCCACTACAGGGTAACAATCTACTGCTGCTAGCAAGTAATGGAGCTGCCCCTTTAGCTCAAGTGATTGGTGGCTGTACTGTGATGCTGAAGGTCCTAGGTTTAAATTCTGCTGAGGCAGGGGCTGACACTCCACACACACTGAGGCAGCCCGGGCCCTGCCTTAGAGATCTTATGGGAGGCTGGAGAAAGGGGCTGGGCATGTAATACGCTCAACTAGCCACAGCAGCTGGCTGTCTTCTCATAACAGTCCATGGGGCGTGTGATGGAGCTGGGTTAAACGACAGATTGACCCCAAATCTCTTTGAAGCCAACCCCTTTGCTTTCCCAGCATGGCTGCTGCTCTGGCTGCACGAGCAGAGGCAGATTTGATGCCAGTGTGCAGAGTGTGCCCGCCCCAGCTTGGCCACGTAGCGTGGGACAAAGAGGGGACTTCGCAGCCGCTAGTGATTTTACACGGAAGGCGGCCAGACCCTATTGAATCAATGCTGCCAGCTCATCTCACTGCTGCCCCACCTGGCCTCTTGTGCTCAGCGCTGCACCCCTCACCTCCCAGCAGTGAGCAGGAGCAGCAGGGCCCAGAGGCAGGTGACACAATGGCTCAGCAGCCTGCCTGGGAATTCCAGTGGCCAATGAGCACCGAGAAGTCTGGGACTGTTTAGAGAAGAATCGTGATAAAGAGGCACAAATGGAAGGCAGGAGAGAGGGGGGACAGTAAATCCTCTAATACAAGGGTGAAAGGGAAGGGACATTCATTAAATCTGAAGGACAAAATGGTCTAACACTGAGCCACGGGAATATGATTGTACTAGGCACCTGATTAATCTTGTGGTGAGGAGTTCCCCAGGCACTCCGGAAGCCAAGGACTCAGTTGGATTCAGAGCGGGGTGTGGGTAATGAGTAGGGTCCTATCAAAATCACAGCTGTGAAAAACACATCACAGATCGGGAAATCTGGTCTCCTCCGGGGAAATCTGGCCCTATCCCGTACTGATCTCACAGGGGGAGACCAGCATTTCTCAAACTGACCCAAAAGAGAGAGATGGGAGAGTTGTAAGGTTTTTTTGGGGGTGGGGAGGCTGCAGTCCTGCCCCCCCCCCTTACTGCTGCACTGCTGTCTTCGGAGAGAGGTGGCCAGCAGGTGGCAGCTGCTGGCCAGGCACCGGGCTCTGAAGGCAGTGCCCACGAGCTGCAGCACACAAGCGAGGGTGGCAATACCGTACCATCCCATCCTTCCTCCTGCGCTGCTGCCTTCAAGGCTGACAGCTGGAGAGTGGCAGCTGCTGACACAGAGCCCAGCTCTGCAGGCAACAGCACAGAAGGAAGGGTTGGAATATCGTATCCTGCCACGCTTCGTTCTGCCCTGCTGCTGGCAGTGGCTCTGCCTTCAGAGCCGGGCTCCCTGTCAGCAGCCAGCGCTCTCTGGCCACCCAGCTCTGAAGGTGGCCCTGCTGTCAGCAGCAGCGCAGAAGGAAGGGGGGTAGCAGCACCACCCCCTCCAATAGCCTTGCAATCCCCCACAACGCCCGTTTGGGTCAGTACCCTATCGTGACACCACTGTGACCGTTCAGATTTCAACAGCTGAAATGACGACATTGCAATTGTTACAATCCTGTGACTGCAACTGACCAGAATGGAGGGTGAATTTGGTAGGGCCCTAGTAAGGAGAATATCTCCAGCTACAGAAGAGCAGGTGAAACACTTGCTAGGTGGGATAGACATGCTCAGGCTCCAGGGCATGAGGGCAACCCCTAGCTGTCCAGGGTCAGGAAGGAATGTGTCCCGTACATAAGTCCGTCTATAGTTACTCCTCTTCGTGGCCCAGACAGCTTCTGGGGGCAAGCAGGAGGAAAGACTCCGGCCCGGACAGGCCAAGGGAGCAGGCCTGAAGCCATGAGGCACAGTCCCCCAAAACAGGCAGTGTGGTTTGGGGTGACAGACCCAGGGGCTGGGGGGACAGTGCAGAGGAAGGAGAAGGTCTCTCCGCCAGACACAGCTGCTCTGGGCCCCCCGTTATGAGGCAAATGGAAGGGAACGGAGAGGAGCAGCCCAAGCGGACTGGAGGGAGATCCAAAGGGTGAGGCGTGGGCCCATATGTGGGGCTCTCAGCCAGCGCACCAGGATCTGGTCCCTTAGACTGGACAAAGGCCTCCCGGCAATCATCCTCCATGGGGGGGTCTAGCCATGGCCCCCTGCATTCCCATCTGCCCCAGGCTCTCCCTGGTGGGCACTCACCAGCCCCTCCCTGTAGCTGGGCGTCATGTCCAGCAGGATGTTGCGTTTGTTCTTCCTCCGCGGCTTGGTCTCCAGGGTGACGCTGAGGACCTCGCTCGCTGTCCCTGCTACCTGGACCTGCGGGGAGACACGGGGAGGGGGCAGCGCCCCAGAGAGGGTCTGTCTAGTTCCCTGGGAAAAGTCAACCCCTCTGCGCCTGCAGCTATCCCCGAGTGTAGGGGGAGGGGCGTGGTGGTGTGCTCACCCCACCCCGTCTCCCCAGTGTGACCTCATTACCAGCTCTCAGCGCTGTGCCCGGCTGCCCATTCACAGCACAACACCCCCATTAACCCTGCAGCCCCCTTGCAGGGACAGGGCCACCAGCCCTGTGTCATGGGGAAACCAGGCTTCAGGACAGAGACGGGAAGGGTCCTGATGCCCAGACTCCGCCCCTAGACTTGCTGCTGCAACCACTAGACCACACTCCTGTTCCAGGGCTGGAAACAGAACCCAGGAGTCCTGGCTCCCTGTCCCGGTGGCTGGTCTGCCTGGGGTTCCCAGCCTGCAGGAGAGCAGCGTCCCAGCTCCCAGAGAGATGTGGACAGGTGCCCGGGGCCACGGTCTCCTTCACAAGTGCCGACTGTCCCAGAGTGCTCAACCCACCAGCTTCTCCCATGGCCCCACCTTCATTCTGCCTCCTCCTGCCCCAGCTCCGCCTCCTCCTCCAAGGCCCTGCCCCAGCTCCGCCCCCTCCCCCAAGGACCTGCCCTTGCTTGGCTCTTCCCACTCCCAACTCCGCCCCCTCTCCCGAAGGCCTGCCCCAGCTCTGCCCCCTCCCCCCAAAGACCTGTCCTTGCTCCGCCTCCTCCTCCAAGGACCTGCCCTTGCTCCATTTCTTCCCACTCCCAGCTCTGCGCCCCTCCTGAGGCTCCCCCCCATCGACTGCTCTCTGCCCCCCCTTGAAGCTGCCGACCAGCTGAGGAGCAGGGGTGGGGAACAGCTGTGGCTGGTGGGTGCTGAGCTCTCTCTGCCTTGTCCCCGGTGGGTGCTCCCGCCCCGGGGTCCCCTCGGAGCTAGCAGCCGTGCCCTCGCTGCTCACCGGGACTGGGCCCCGGGGTGGCAAGGGCCAAGGACCAAGGTGCTCACGTGGGCTTCTCCCAAGCCCACCTTGCCCCAGCACAGCCCTCCCTACCTGGTACTCCAGCGTCCCGTTCTTGTGGAGCGTCAGCTTGGCAGACCCCACTGCCCCCGTCTTGGTTGGCGTCAGGGCGTCTCCTCCGCACAGCACGCTCTGGATGGCTGTGAGCAACAGAGCAAGGGCCACAGGGCTCTCAGGCCTGGCATCCGCAGCCTCCCCGCCCGAGGGAAGCGGGACCACATGCTCCATCAGCCTCCCGCTCCATGCCAGGCTCCACCCCTTCCTAGGTAGCTCCGCCCTCTGACACGCCCCTTCCAGCCCCCCCCCCCCCCCGACTCAGCGGTCTGTGTCTTCAGCTCCTATCCCGCGATTCCCAGGCCCCGGGGCAGAGCGAGGCCTCAACATGCTCCCCCGCCACTCACTGTCACAGCTCTTCCTGGCAGTGATGGAGCCGGAGATCTGCCGCTGGCGCCTGCCCTCGGTCTCCGCCGCGATCTTCAGCTGCCCCTGCGCGAGCCACAGCATCTCGCGGCTCGACAGGTTGCTCAGCACCTCCGCGAAGTCGGGGTCCTGCCGAGACAGCCACGGGGAAGAGGGAAGCACCAAGGCTTGGCCTCCAGGGGGCAGCGGGAGGGCCCCCCCCCCCCCCCCCCAGGAAGGGGGAACAGATGGGAAGGGAACCACTTACCTGCACGGTGATGTTGGCCCAGACCTCGCGCAGCACCCGGTTTTGGTGCAGGATCCGGACCCTAAGCGAGACCCAAGGAAATTCTGCAAAGGCAAAGAGCTTGATAGAAGCTGCCTCCAACAACACCCCCACCCTGTACCCCACCCCCCGACCCTTATTCTCCAGCCCCCCCCCCCTTGAGTGGCACTACACAGCCAAGACTGCTCCGCATACACACCCTCCTAAAACTGCCTGCCACAGGGCACTCTGCCGGGTACCTCCCAAGGGCTCAGCCCCACGGCTGCCCCAAGCCTTGCCCCGCCGCCATCCCCGCTCACCTTTCTCTGCGGGCTCCAGCAGCCCCTTGGCCATGAGGATGAAGTGCAGCTTGTTCTCGGTGTCACTCAGGGTCAGCATGGCGATGCCCCCCGTGCCCAGGTGGGTCGGGTCCACGGAGGTCAGGATGGCGCTGAAGGTCTCTGGGGTTGAAAGGGCACAAGGCTGAGGAGCAGGCCTGGAGGGGGCCAGGCAGGGGCACACAGCCCCCCCGGGGTGGGGGCAGTGAGGCATCAGGCATCCTGGATGGGTTGGCTGGCACTTGGGGCATTGGCTGCTGCTGAGACCCAAGGCCAGTAGGCCCCCCGTACAAGGGAGACTCAGACACCCGGGGGAGGGGGAGAGGAGAGTTACCTGCGAAGAGGGCCCGGTGCTTGACGATCTGGCCTTGGATCTCCCCGGCAGGCTGTGACTTGGTGGCCAGGGAGATGCGGAGCTGCTCAGCCTTCAGCAGCCGGATGGAAGGTTTGTGCAGGTTCCGCCACATGCCGCAGATCTGGGGGAGGGGGGAGTGGCTGGTGAGTGGGGCAGGGCAGCTAGCGGGGGGGTGAGGGGGGGCAAGACAGCCAGTGCTGGAGCCAATGGGAGAACGGTCCGGGAGGAGCACAGTGCCCCCCGGGGCAGGTGTCCGGCGCTGCGCCCCACTGCACTGGGACGGGGGCAGCAGCCCATAGCAGACCACAGGCACGAGGGAGGGATGCTGCTGGCAGGGCCAGGGAGCCCAGGGGGGGCCACTCACCATGCCGTCCTGCAGGGAGACGCTCTTCTGCACCGGGTGCTCAAACAGGACGGTGCCCTCGCGGTCGGCAAAGCGGATGCGGCTCGGCTGGCCCAGCCTGCGGGAGGGAACCGGAGCGGCTGAGTGAGCCGGGCGGGCCTGGCAGGGGGGAGGACACACTGGCCCTGGAAAACCCTGGCCGTGACCCCCACAGGGAAGGCCCTTCCCCCCAGTGAGTCCCACGGGAGGGTCTCCTTTCCGAGGCCTTGTCGGGTTGATCCCCCTGCCTCCCCAGCCCACGGACGGTCCCCCAGCATCATGGGGCTCCCTGACAGCCCCCGTGGGGGCCAAAGGGGTGCAGCCTTTCCCCAGTCGAGGGTCTCTATAGAAACATGTTTGATTTCCCCAGAGAGTGGGCAGACGGGCAGTTCATCCCTCCCCAGCCCCCACTGGGCGCTAGGCAGGGAGACAGGCTGTGCCCAAGGGGGGTCTCTCGGCCTGGGCACACACTGGGAGGTGCCGGGCGGGCAGGAGAACCAGAGGAAGCGTTCGGAAGCGTAGCCGGCTCCCACAGCGGCAGCGGGGAGGCGAGGCTAATCCCGCAGGGCTTGTGCCCCAGGGAGGAGTGCGATCGGTCGGGGCGAGACAAGGGGGCATCTCAGAGGGCTGGGGAGAAAGCGAACCGTGAGGCTGGCGCTCAGGGCAGCTGGCTGGCAGGGAGAGGCTCTGGGCAGGGGGCGTCTCCCCAGGGATCTGAGGCCCAGCCCCACACGCGCTGGGTGCAAAGCCAGGGTGTGGAATCAGGCCCCAGGCGGTGCAGGAGCATCCCTGCCCCGTAGCCACGTGCAACGAGAGCGCACGTGCTCATGGGCGGCTGAGCTGGCCGATTGCGGGGGAGGGGAGCTGACCCAGGTTAGTAACGGGGTGGACGCCTGATTACTGCGCAGCTCCCCGGAGACCCAGACTGCTGGGGGGCGGGGGTGCAATTCCTCCCCCCCCCACCCCTCAGTCGGCTATGGGGTGTACTTGAGCACCACCTAGTGGCTCCAGGGGGAGGACAAGGATGGAGATCGGAGCCCGTATCTGTGTCCTGCCCAGGAGGAGGGGTCTTGTGCAGGCAGGTCCCAGAGCTCAGGGCAGAGTTTCCCGGATGCCCACGGGCCTGTGCCAGCCAAGGGCTCCTCCGGCACAGGAGCAGTTACAGGATGGGGGCCTTGGACCATGAACTCGGGGCAGGGGCTGGATCCTCTCCCAGGGCTGCCGAGTGCCACCCGCTGCCGCGTGGCTAGAAATGCTCGGCGTTTGGCCGCCTTTGGCTACACTGGCTTCCTTTAAAATTAGTCACCACTTCACTATGCAAAGCCCTGGAAAAAAGAGGGGGCTGCCGCAGGAGAGACGCTGAGCTCAGCTCCCTCCTCACGCGGATCCAATTGAACAATCAGCGACCTTGAAGGTGGGGAGGGATTGATTGCAGGTCCCCCCGCCAGGCCTGGAGCGGCGGGCTCGCTGCTGAAGCGCTCCGACGAGCGTGGAGAAGCGGCCGGGCCCGCCACCATGTGCGCTAGACCCTGTTTATTGGACTCTTTCCCATTTCCCGGAATTTGTTTTTAATAAAAACCTTGAGGAAAGGAATGTTCCTGCCTGGGACGGATTCTCTGGAGTCCCAGGGAGAAATTACCCGGGCTGTTCAGCTGTTTCGTAATGATATTAGAGAAATACCAGCTGCCTGGATGGAGCTCAGAAGGCCTAAGCACAGGAAGCCAGAGAACGGAGAAACCCCAGAGACTGGCTTTGCAATAACCCTTTCTCGGCTGATCAACAAGAGCCACTTGCTACCTGCTTGGCCAGTGGGGGGGGGGGGCAGGCCCAGGGACTGGGTAGGGGTGTACCCGCAGGGTGCTGACCCCATCCTGGTAATAACAGCCGGGCCAGTGTGGCATGTGAGTGCAGCGACGGCCCCTATGGCTGACCATGGACCGCCCGGGGCAGCATACAGAAGCAGCATGGGGGGGGGGGTCCCAAACTCCACCCCCCCACCCTGTGGACACTGGTGTGTGACTGGAGGGCTGGAAAGTGACTAGGTTCCCCCCCCCCCATTCCAATCCAGTCCTATCTGAGTGCAGATGAGGCAGCTCTGGGCTCTTCCGCCTCCGCGTGGGAGTTTCCTTGGGACGTCTGGGAGCCTGGGCCGGGACTGACCTTTCATAGTTGATGGAGAAGAGCAGGTAGGAGCGCACGAGGGTGAACCTGGCTTTAGCCACGGCGCTGGACAGGGGCAGCCAGGGTTCCGCCCCGCTGGTCAGCAACGCCACAAAGTCTGGGGGAAGGAAGTGGAAGACAGTCTCAGTTACTCCCTCAGCTCGGGGCTGCTGGGTTCTGCGGGGGGGGGGGGGGGAAGCAAACTGCCCCGAAGAACCCCATTCTCCACTGACATCGGGATGGGGGAGGGGGACTGTGGCTGACAGTCTCTGGGGTTCACGCTTCTAAACTTGCAAATACTGAATCAAGCCTGCAACAACCCCCAGCCCTCCTGCCCCCCTCCTGGCCGGCCTCCTCCACAAGGGCACCGCGGTCCGGCAGAAAGCTACCTGTGCGGCTGTCGTCCCGGGCTAGGTCCTCCGAGCTCAGGTAGGAGCGGTCATTGTAGCTCTTATGCAAGTCGTCCTCCTTGTCCTGGAAATACTCGAAGCTGTCGAAGATGGGCTCCGGACGCTTCTCCGGGAGGCTGGGAGGAGCTGGAAGGAGACGGGTTGCAATTACAACCATCCCTTGCATCTTCAGGGCAACCGGGCCTAAGCGCAATCCTCATCATGCAGGGGGAAACCGAGGCACGGGAAAAGGAAGGGACTTGCCCACCGTCACTCAGCGAGCTTGAGACGGGGCTCCCCGACTGCCCCTTGCTCTCATGGTGCATGGCTTCACACGGGTCCCCAGGGCCCTGCCTACCGTGGCAGTGGTAGCACTGGGGTTTCATAAGGCACCACTGCCATAGCTGGAAATGCAGACTCCATAACAACAGGCTAGCTCAGAGGCAGGGCACACACGCAGCCAGATGGCAGGGAGTGGGGGAAAGAGCACAGGCGCACCTATGGCCAGTGCCGGGGGTTGCTCAGCCTGCTGCCCTCCCCAAGCGTGCCTGGTGCCCTGGAGAAAAGAGCAGTCAGCCCCCTGCTGGACAATTAGGCAATAAACTTCCCCCCCACCAAGGAAATTTCCTCCTAACTCCACTCATTAGTGGATGCCTCTTGCGTGGAGGCAGGAGGCCCTGTGTCTCTTGTACAGTGTCGTTCCAGCCAGGGTTAGCGCTGGACCCCTCCCCGCAGCGATCAGACCCTCAGATACGAGTGTAGTGGGCAGCCAGCTGACACGCCGGGGTGGACACGTTCTCAGAACAGAAGGTAACAACAGCGTAGCAGTAAAAATGCTGCTAACACGGGGCTGTCACTGCACCCCTCTCGCCGTCCCGGCTGGGTCTGTGCATTTTCTGGTTTGACTGTAAGCTCCTGGGAGCAGGGCCCTTGCCTCTGCTGGAGCAGTAAAGCCCCTTCTGATGGTCCACTTTCCTCCTATCCTTGGGGCCCAGCCATGTGCCACGCGCGAGATCCGTCCCATGGGAGTGCCCGTGCAGGGCGCTGTGACGTGCGGACAGTCCCAGGGCCGTGGCTCTCACCCTTTGGGCAGGTCTTGCAGCAGTGTCCCGGCAGCAGGACAGGCTCGCTGCAAGGCAGGGTGGGACAGTCGTGTTTAATGTTCTTGCAGCTGACTTTGCCCGTTGGTTTCCCTCGGCGATTCCTCTGCTGGGAGGGAAGAGGGAAAAATTCTGCACCGCGCCCCCGGGGAGCCTGCTCCCATCCCATAGCAGGAGCCTCTGCAGAGCACCAGAGGGAGCCCCATGGAGCCGAATCTGAGAGCCACCTGCCCTGTGGGGAGAAGACCCAATAATCTTTGTTATGGCTAAGTGCTCTGATCTGTGCAATGCACCCCCGGAGCTCACCGTAGGGGGGACCATGTTCCCCCAGGCCCAGCCCAGCCCCCCACAAGCCAACCTGCGCCCCGGCATCCCCTTTTTGCAAAGACCTCTCCAGGCTGCACCCTGCTGACCCCTTCCGGGCTCGCCTGCCTGCAGTCTCCCTGCCCTCCACCCCTTGGCTGCCCCCGAGCTGTCTGGTGCTGCTGAGATGCAAACTCAGGGCGTTCCAGCTGGGCTCTAGGTCACGCCACATCTGTGCACAGCTGCTTCCTGGCCATAACTGCCCCCTGCCCTCCTGGCTGTGTGTCTGCCCAGGGCTCTGGGACTGGGGTCAAGGCCCGCGTTGCGGCCCCCTCTCCCCAGGGAGCAGCCAGGTGCGTGTCGGGCGCGGCCACGGATTGATGCCCAGGCTGGTTGCTCTCTGCCTCCCTCGGCACAGCTCAGGGGTTCCCAGGAAGGGAGGGGCTGCCAGGGGAAGCGTTTAAAAGCCAGTCCACGAGCAGCCCCCTCCCCTCCCAAGCACCCAGCGCCAGTGAAAGGGGAGCGGCTGGCGGGCTGCTGCAGACGTGCCCTGCTCCTCGCCGAGACGGGGCAGGAGGAAGGAGGGGAAAGGTTCCTCCACACGACCTCTTGTCCTGCTGCTCTGTCCTGCCCCAACCAGGAGCTTGACAAGGTACCGCCCCGCCTGCCACGGGGCTGGGTATCCACACCCCTCCCCCGCAGGGCTCTGTACTGCCCCCTTCCCCCCCCACAGGGCTCCGTACTGCCCCCCCCACAGGGCTCTGTACTGCCCCCTCCCCCACAGGGCTCTGTACTGCCCCCTTCCCCCCCCGCAGGGCTCTGTACTGCCCCCTTCCCCCCCCACAGGGCTCCGTACTGCCCCCCCCCACAGGGCTCTGTACTGCCCCCTTCCCCCCCCACAGGGCTCTGTACTGCCCCCTCCCCCACAGGGCTCCGTACTGCCCCCTCCCCCCAGGGCTCTGTACTGCCCCCTTCCCCCCCCACAGGGCTCCGTACTGCCCCCCCCACAGGGCTCTGTACTGCCCCCTTCCCCCCCCACAGGGCTCTGTACTGCCCCCTCCCCCACAGGGCTCTGTACTGCCCCCTTCCCCCCCCGCAGGGCTCCGTACTGCCCCCCCCACAGGGCTCTGTACTGCCCCCTTCCCCCCCCGCAGGGCTCTGTACTGCCCCCTTCCCCCCCCACAGGGCTCCGTACTGCCCCCTCCCCCACAGGGCTCTGTACTGCCCCCCCCACAGGGCTCTGTACTGTCCCCTCCCCCCCAGGGCTCTGTACTGCCCCCTTCCCCCCGCAGGGCTCCGTACTGCCCCCTTCCCCCCCCACAGGGCTCTGTACTGTCCCCTCCCCCCCAGGGCTCTGTACTGCCCCCTTCCCCCCGCAGGGCTCTGTACTGCCCCCTTCCCCCCCCACAGGGCTCCGTACTGCCCCCTCCCCCACAGGGCTCTGTACTGTCCCCTCCCCCACAGGGCTCTGTACTGCCCTCTTCCTCCCACAGGGCTCTGTACTGCCCCCTTCCCCCCCCAGGGCTCTGTACTGCCCCCTTCCCCCCCCCAGGGCTCTGTACTGCTCCTTCCCCCCACAGGGCTCTGTATTGCCCCCTCCCACCCCCCCAGGGCTCTGTACTGCCCCCTTCCCTCCCCAGGGCTCTGTACTGCCCCCTTCCCCCCGCAGGGCTCTGTACTGCCCCCACAGGGCTCTGTACTGCCCCCTTCCCCCCCCACAGGGCTCTGTACTGCCCCCTTCCCCCCGCAGGGCTCTGTACTGCCCCCCCCGCCACAGGGCTCTGTACTGCCCCCTTCCCCCCCCACAGGGCTCTGTACTGCCCCCTTCCCCCCCCACAGGGCTCCGTACTGCCCCCCCCACAGGGCTCTGTACTGCCCCGTCCCCCGCAGGGCTCTGTACTGCCCCCTCCCCCCCCACAGGGCTCTGTACTGCCCCCCCCACAGGGCTCTGTACTGCCCCCTCCCCCCCCCACAGGGCTCTGTACTGCCCCCTTCCCCCCCCACAGGGCTCTGTACTGCCCCCTTCCCTCCCCAGGGCTCTGTACTGCCCCCTGAATGCCTGGGGGAGCCAAACACAGTGCCCACTGCCCACTGTGAAGTGCAGCAACCGAGTGGGCAGCCTCAGAGGTGCTCTAGGGGCAGGAGGGCCCCCACTTACCGGCTCACAGTAGCAGACCACACAGTGCATCACCCCAAAGGGCTCGCCCAGATCCGGGTGCCAAGTGTCTTCCAGGGCATAGAACCTGCCTCCGAACGAGCAGCCTGGAGATGGGGAACAAACTCCTGAGCGCACAGCCGGCAACCCAGCGCCCAGCTGTGACACCCTGCTACACCCAGCGCCCAGCCGTGCCACCCTGCCGCACCCAGCGCCGTGCCACCCTGCTGCACCCAGCGCCCAGCCGTGCCACCCTGCCACACCCAGCGCCCAGCCGTGCCACCCTGCCGCACCCAGCGTCCAGCCGTGCCACCCTGCCGCACCCAGCACCCAGCCTGTGCCACCCTGCCGCACCCAGCGTCCAGCCGTGCCACCCTGCCGCACCCAGCGCCCAGCCGGGCCACCCTGCCGCACCCAGCGTCCAGCCTGTGCCACCCTGCCGCACCCAGCGTCCAGCCTGTGCCACCCAGCCACACCCAGCGCCCAGCCTGTGCCACCCAGCCACACCCAGCGTCCAGCCCGGGCCACCCTGCCGCACCCAGCGTCCAGCCTGTGCCACCCTGCCGCACCCAGCGCCCAGCCGTGCCACCCTGCCGCACCCAGCGCCCAGCCGTGCCACCCTGCCGCACCCAGCGTCCAGCCGTGCCACCCTGCCGCACCCAGCGTCCAGCCTGTGCCACCCTGCCGCACCCATTCTGTGCCACCCTGCTGCACCCAGTGACCAGCCATGCCACCCTGCCGTATCCAGCACCCAGCCTGTGCCACCCTGCCACACCCAGCGCCCAGCCTGTGCCACCCCGTCGTACCCAGAGCCCAGCCTGTGCCACCCAGCCCCCAGCCGTGCCACCCTGCCGCACCCAGTGCCCAGCCATGCCACCCAGCGCCCAGCCGTGCCACCCTGCCGTACCCAGCACCCAGCCTGTGCCACCCTGCCGCACCCAGAGCCCAGCCTGTGCCACTCTCATTCCACCAGGTTTCAGTGATGCCTATAAAAGGCTATTAGCCAGGGGATAAAATGGTGTCCTTGGCCTCTGTTTGTGGAAGGCTGGAGAGGGATGGCAGGAGACAAATCGCTTGATCATTGTCTTCCGTCCATCCTCTCTGGGGTACCTGGTGGTGGCCACTGTCGGCAGACAGGATACTGGGCTAGATGGCCCTTTGGTCTGACCCAGTACGGCCGTTCTTATGTTCTCCCTGCCGCACCGTCCTGTGCCACCCTGCCGCACCCACACGTGACTTTGCGGCCCAGCACCCGGCCTTGTGCCACCCTGCTGCACCCAGACGGACCCCCCCCTCACATCCAGCCAATCCCCTTCTTCTGCTCTCCTGTGGCAGCCAGGGGCTGGCCTGGGCCCACTCACCCTGGGCCATCTCTGCCCGCCCGCTGCACCCAGGACACCTCACACAGCCCATGTCCATGCCATGGGGGCTTGCCGGCTGCCTCTGGCCCCTCGCGCAGGCCCTGGCACCCGCCTGCTGCCTCTGGCACGGGGCAGCTCTCTGCCCCCCTGCCCCAGCCCTGGCACCCGCCTGCTGCCTCTGGCACGGGGCAGGTCTCTGCCCCCCTGCCCCAGCCCTGGCACGCGCCTGCTGCCTCTGGCACGGGGCAGCTCTCTGCCCCCCTGCCCCAGCCCTGGCACGCGCCTGCTGCCTCTGGCACGGGGCAGCTCTCTGCCCCCCTGCCCCAGCCCTGGCACGCGCCTGGCAGGGCTGGCACGGGGCTGGGCCAGCGGGCAGGGCTGTGAGCTGCCGCGCTGGTGACACGCTGCCCGGCCCGGCCCCTCCCCGCCGCTGTCACGCGTCCAAGCCGAGCGCACGGGGGTGTCAGTGGATCCAGGCGAAGCAGATGGAGGCTGGAGCGCAGCTGGGCCAGGGAGGGCAGCAGGAGTCGCTCCGCGGGCCCCGCTCGCCCCAGCCTGGCCCCCGGCCACCCCCCCCGCCCCCCCGACCAGCCGCTGCCCCGCGCCGCCCGGGGGGCTCCCACCTGCCGCCCCATCCCCGCGCCCCGGGCCCCTACCTGCCGCCCCCTTGGAGGGGAGCGGGTCCTTCTCGGGCTGGATGGGCAGCAGCGGCTTGGGGCGGGAGGCGGCGGCCGGCGCGGGGCGGAGGGCGAGGGACAGCGCGGCCAGCAGCAGCGGCAGGCGGGCCATGGGCGCGCACGGCTGGGACCCCGCGGGCGGCGCGGGGCGAGTCAGGGCTCCCAGTGCCCCGGCCCCGGCCCCCGGCAGGTTTTATAGGCTCCGGCACGGGCCGCGCGGAGCGGGGGCATCCTGAGCAAACAAAGGCCCCGCTAACGAGGCGCAGGCAGCCGCCGGCCGGGGGATTAGGGCCCCCAGCGGGGGTCCCAGCGCCCGCGGCCCGGAGCCCAATGGGAAGCAGACGCGGGGCCGCGGGGGGCTTGTGGATTGGGCCCGCGGTGCGCGCAGCCCGCCCGGCCGATCCGCCCAATGGCAGCGGGCGGGGAGCCCGACGGGGGGAGCGGGACGGGACAGCCCGGCCCCGCGCACGCCCCGCTCCGCGGAGCTGCCTCTGCCCCGACTGACAGCCCCGGAGAACAGACGGAGGGGCCCCCGCCCTGTCCGCGGCAGGGAAGCCCGGGCCCCCGCACCTCCTGCTGCGCTGCCGGCCCCCTCTGTGCTGCCCGAGCCCCGCACCTCCCGCTAGAACCCCTCCGCACCCACCTCGCTGCCTAAAACCCCCGCATGCCTCTGCTTGTACCCCCTGCACCCACTGTGCTGCCTGAAACCCCTGCACCCCCTGCCTGTACCCCCTGCACCCACTGTGCTGCCTGAAACCCCTGCACCCCCTGCCTGTATCCCCTGCACCTTCCTGCCTGTACCCCCTGCACCTACCATGCTGCCTGAAACCCCTGCACCCTCCTGCCTGTATCCCCTGCACCCACTGTGCTGCCTGAAACCTCTGCACCCCCTGCCTGTACCCCCTGCACCCACTGTGCTGCCTGAAACCCCTGCACCTCCTGCCTGTACCCCCTGCACCCGCTGTGCTGCCTGAAACCCCTGCACCCCCTGCCTGTACCCCCTGCACCCACTGTGCTGCCTGAAACCCCTCTGCACCCCCTGCCTGTACCCCCTGCACCCACTGTGCTGCCTGAAACCCCTGCACCTCCTGCCTGTACCCCCTGCACCCGCTGTGCTGCCTGAAACCCCTGCACCCCCTGCCTGTATCCCCTGCACCCACAGTGCTGCCTGAAACCCCTGTACCCCTCTCGCCTGTATCCTCTGCATCCACCATGTTGCCTGAAACCCCTGTACCCCCATCAGTATCCCCTCGCACCCACCATGCTGCCTAGACCCCCGCACCGATCGCCTGTAACCCCTCTGCACCCACTGTGCTGCCTGAACCCCCCACACCCTCTTGCCTATATCCCCCGTCCCTCAGTGCACTACTGGACCCCACCCTGTTGCCTGGACCCCTGCAGCCCCCACCTGTGTCTTCTGAACCCCACTGTGCTGCCTGAAACCCTCTCACCCCACCACCTGTATCCCCCTGCGCCCACCAGGGCGCCTGAAACCCCTGCACCCCTGCCTGTATCCACCTACACCCACTGTACAGCCTGAAACCCCTTCCCCCCACCAGACTGCCCAGGCCCCCGTATCCCACCTGTATCCTCCACACCCCACCGTAGTGCCTGAAATCCCTGTAATCCTCTGCCTGTATCCCCCACCCTATTGTGTTGCCTGAATCTCCTGCCCTCTCACTGCGCTGCCCATCCCAGTCAGTACCCCCTGCCCCTCATTGTGCTGCCCGGATCTCCTGCCCCCCACTGCACTGCCTGGATGCCCCCACCCTCTGCCTCTAACCTTTGCCCCATCACATTGCTGGACCCCTTGCCCCCCACCCATATCTCCTGCCCCCTCCACTGTGGTGCCTGGACCCCTCCACACCCTGCACTGTGCTTCCCGACCCCCTGCTGCCTGTACGCCCATGTCCTCCACAATGCTGCCCTGACCCCCCGCACCTTCCACTGTGCTACCCAGACCCATGCTGCCCCCCATATCTCCCTGCCCCCCACATTGCCCAGACCTTCAGCACCCCCACTCATATCCCCTGCACTCCCCATCCTGTGCACCTCTCCACTGCACAGCTCATACCCCCACAACTCCCATCTCTCTGCACAGCCTGCACCTCCCACACCCCTTCCGGGTCCCCACCTATACCCCTGCATCCCGCACCTCTCTGCACAGCCTGCACTCCCGCCTCACCCCCGTCCCACAAGTGCTGTCCGCACCCCACCACACAGCTCATATTCCTGCACCCCACCCCGCCCATACCCCCTGAACACCCTGTGCCGCCTGTACCCCATCCTATGTGTTCCCTCTGCACCTCCACCCTCCTGCACAGCCATTCCTTCTGTACTCCCACCCCACCTGTACCCTGCTCCCCCATCCCACCTGAACCTCCTATCCCGCCTACCATGTTCCCATTACTTTTTTCCATCCATGGGCAGAATAAATGTTGTTCTATGCACCAGGGCATGTGCGGAGGTGCACCACCCATAGAAACACGCTGCCAGCTGCTGCCAGCTGGGGGTGCTCTGCTAATCAGCTGGGCGGTGTTTGAACTTCTCCTGGGTGGCCGCCCCGAGTGCCCAGCTTGCAGGGATCACAGGCCACGGGCCCCACCCACCTGCATGCGCTATCCCAGATGTGGGCGTGCCACGGATGTGTACGGAGGCAGCAGGGTGTTCTCTGTCCTACCCTCTAACCCTTTCTCAGTCATTCCCACCCCCTCTGTTCGCCTCTTTCTACTGCCGCTGCCCGTTGAGTGGAGGTTTTCACCGAACTGTCCATGATGACTCTAAACCCTTCCCGCCCCGCCCCCAGGCTCTCTCCAGCTTCCCGGGTGCTCAGGGTTCTAGGCCTGCCTCTGCCACTGCCTCTGTGTGACCTTGCTAACCAGCAGCTGCAAGGGTGCAGGCTGGGCCTGGGGACAAGGAACTACCCCACCCTGGATGAACCCAGCTCCCCTCCCACAAATGGGGCTGTGTGCTCAGCCCCTCCCAAGAGGGCTCCTTCCTCAGGCAGGATCAGGCCCTGCCTGCCCCCATGTAGCTGCTATGCTGTGGAAAGGTTGGTGCACAGCCCTAATGCAGACCCAGCACTCCATAAAACCAGTCCGGTATCCTCCAATATAGCCCTGCTGCAAGGCACAAGCTGCTGCACCTGCTGGCTTGGAGGGATTTCTGTTGCGGACAAGGAGTATGGCTTGGTTTACAAGCTCTCAGCCCCCTAGCTACACATGTGGTTCCAGCCGTTCTGAGGAGCAGGCTGACCAGCTATATTTCGTCACACAACGCAGAAACAACCTGTGGAACTCCTTGCCAGAGGATGTTGCGAAGAACAGGACTTTAACAGGGTTCAGAAAAGAATGAGAGCAGTTCATGGGGAATAGGTCCATCAATGGCTATTGGGCAGGATGGGTAGGAATGGTGTCCTAGCCTCTGGTTGTCAGAAGCTGGGAAGGGGTGACAGGGAAGGATCACATGACGATTCCCTGTTTTGTTCACTCCCTCTCACACCTGGCATTGACCACTGTGGGCAGGCAGGACACTGGGCTAGATGGACCTTTGGTCTGACCCAGTCTGGCCGTTCTTATCTCCTTACATCCCCTGAGTCTGGGAACTGTGTGGGGTGGGGCACCTGAGGCTAATACCCCTCACTATTGGTTCGCCTGCTGCTGGGTCAGGGATGAGTTTTGCTCCACAGCCGGGGATTTATAACTCACGGGTTAAAGGGAGGAGGCCTGTGGGGATGAACGGCAAGTGCTGAAGCTGTGGTACAAGTTTTACACACTAACACTTGGCTCCTATCTAGCATGTTTCATCTGCCAATCAAAATGCTGTACAGTGTCATTATCTCGGTTTTATAAATGGGGACACCGAGGCCAAGAAAGGGACATTACTTGTGTAAGGTCACCCATCAGGCCACGGGCAGAGCAGGGAATAGAAAGCAGCCCAAAGCTCTATCCACTAGGAGACACTGCTCCTCTGAGCATCTGTTGCTCCTAAATACTTGGGGAGGGAAATGTAGCCCCCACGGGATGGGCTCTTCAGAGCCATTTATTCTTGAAAGCCCATTTTCCTTCAGCCGTGCTGCGTTTCCCTAGCCACACGGTGCAGCTGGCCGGCATGTTTGTGTGCCTGAGCATTTCTTTTGGCATGTTACCGCCGTGCAAAGCATGCAGCATTCAGCCAGCAATAAATCACTCCTCCCAAGCCCCCTCGCCTTCACTGCGCCTGCCGTCGTGTTGAGAAGCCGTGTGTGCCTGCTCCCTAGGGTCAAGCCACCGTCGACAGAGACCGTACTGGTATTTAGGAGCAACAGATGCTCGCAGGAGCAGTGTCTCCTAGTGGATAGAGCATCAGCTGCTTTCTATTCCCTGCACTGCCAGTGGCCTGATAGGTGACCTTATGCAAGTAATATCCCGAAGCCAGGGTGTTACTGTGAGCAGGGAGCAGTCCCGTAGCCAGGAGCGGCTTGAGGCCGGCTGCGGCAGCTGGCTCCCCAGGTGGAATGTGCGATCGGCACCCCCGCCTGCAGGGCCATCAATGGACTGATGTCATCATCAGGCACCCCGGGTGCCCTGTGACATCACCATCGGGAACCCCGGGCAGCGGCTCCCTAGGCAGTGGCCGAGTCCCCCTATAGTCATGGGCCGCTCCTGCCCGTAGCCGTGCCAGTCCCGTGCCATTGGGATTTGTAGGAGACTCATTGCTCCACTATGTGCGAATAGCCCCACAGAAGCGCTTGGTTTTCCTCTGCTCATAATGCCTCTTGCTTTGTGCCTCCTCCTGCAGGCAGAGTCGCTCTTCACGGCCCAATCCAGGGCTTTTCTGGCCATCCTGATCCAGGCCCAGCAAGCACTGGAGCCCTCACAGTCTGCATCTGCTCTGGCTGCTTCCTGTGTGCCAGTCAGTGCACTAAGGGTACAAGCCACGCTGCTGGCTCCCAGCCACTGCAGGGAACGCAGGGCAGCAGCCAGGCTGGGCCAGCTCCAAAGGCAGGTGTCATCTCAGAGCCACGGCCAGGGCATGAGACACCCCTGCCCTCCCCACAAGCCCGATCCAGAGCACGGAAGAGAGTTGGAGTCTTCGGACCTGGTCCTCCCCAAGCTCTTCATCAGCAATTTAGATGCTGGCATAGAGCAGCTTTGGAAGCCCTGGGGGCCACTTTGGAAGCCCCGGGGGCCACTGTGATACTCACAGCACATGCCAAGGGCCGCAACGTAAGTGTAGTTGCATATACATGCAAATATATATGCAAATATATACACTTCTTTCACACTGATGGGCATAATTACAAAGATTAAGGCAAAACCATACAACACGCAGGCCCCATTTCATAGAATCATAGAATCATAGAATAATAGGACTGGAAGGGACCTCGAGAGGTCATCAAGTCCAGCCCCCTGCCCTCAAGGCAGGACCCAGCTCCATCTACACCATCCCTGACAGATGTCTATCTAACCTGTTCTTAAATATCTCCAGAGAGGGAGATTCCACCACCTCCCTTGGCAATTTATTCCAATATTTGACCACCCTGACAGTTAGGAATTTTTTCCTAATGTCCAATCTAAACCTCCCCTGCTGCACTTTAAGCCCATTACTCCTTGTCCTGTCCTCAGAAACCAAGAGGAACAAATTTTCTCCTTCCTCCTTGTGACACCCTTTTAGATATTTGAAAACCGCTATCATGTCCCCCCTTAATCTTCTTTTTTCCAAACTAAACAAGCCCAGTTCATGAAGCCTGGCTTCATAGGTCATGTTCTCTAGACCTTTAATCATTCTTGTCGCTCTTCTCTGTACCCTTTCCAATTTCTCCACATCTTTCTTGAAATGTGGCGCCCAGAACTGGACACAGTACTCCAGCTGAGGCCTAACTAGTGCAGAGTAGAGCGGCAGAATGACTTCACGAGTTTTGCTTACAACACACCTGTTGATACAACCTAGAATCATATTTGCTTTTTATGCAACAGCATAACACTGTTGACTCATATTCAACTTGTGGTCCACTATGACCCCTAGATCCCTTTCTGCCATGCTCCTTCCTAGACAGTCGCTTCCCATCTTGTATGTATGGAACTGATTGTTCCTTCCTAAGTGGAGCACTCTGCATTTCTCTTTATTAAACCTCATCCTGTTTACCTCTGACCATTTCTCTAACTTGCTAAGTCAGTTCTGCTGATATTACTAAAATGGAGCATTCACCTGATTTCCACCCATATGCCAGCACTTTTAGTGAGCAATTTAATTACTAAAACGCATCTCAACAAGACCGTGATATTGATGACTTTTTGTGTCGGCTCCCACTCGTGGGCAGTGTGTTGAGGCCCGTGTAAATCCAAACTGCACCATGGGCTGCAAACAAACGGGCTGCCGGCCGCATGTGTTGAGTAGCCCTGGCATAGAGAGTGCGCTTATTGAGTCTACAGATGATACCAAACCGGGAGAGGTTGCAAGTGCCTTGGAGGAGAGGGTCATCCTTCAAAATGATGTGGACATGCTGGAGAAATGGTCTGAGGCAAACAGGATGAAGTTTAATAAAGACAAATAAAGACAAATGCAAAGTGCTCCACTTAGGAGGGAACAATCCGTGTCACAAACACAGAACGGGAAGTGAGAGAAAGGGATCTGGGGGTCAGAGTGGGCCACAAGCTACATAGGAGTCAACAGTGTGACACTGCTGCAAAAAACAAAACAAAAAAATAACAAAAAAACCCACACACATGATTCTGGGCTGCATTAGCATGTGTGTTGTGAGCAAGACACATTCTTCCGCTCTACTCTGCACTGGTTAGGCCTCAGCAGGAGTATTGTGTCCAGTTCTGGGCAGCAATTTCAGGAAAGATGTGGAGAAGTTGGAGAGAGACCAGAGAAGAGCCACAAGAAGGATTAAAGGTCTAGAGAACATGAGCGATGAGGGAAGGCTGAAAGAACTGGGCTTGTTTAGTTTGGAAAAGAGAAGACCGAAGGGGGACATGACAGCAGTTTTCAAGTACCTAAAGGGCGTTACAAGGAGGAGGGAGAAAAATTGTTTTCTTTGACCGATGATAGGACAAGAAGCAATGGGCTTAAATTGAGGTTTAGGTTGGACATTAGAAAAAAACTCCTATCAGGGTGGTTAAACCCTGGGATAAATTGCCTAGGGAAGTTGTGGAATCTCCATCTCTGGGGATATTTCAGAGCAGGTCAGACAGACACCTCTCAGGGATGGCCTAGATGGTGCTTGGTCCTGCCGTGAGGGCAGGGGCTGGACTCGATGCCCTTGCGAGATCCCTTCCAGTCCTAGCGCTCTGTGATTCTACACGCTTCGCAGCACGCCTTGAAGGTCAACAGACCCGGGCTATTCACTCCTCACAGACACTGCTCTACCCTGCCCCTCTCTCTTAGGGGATGGGGAAGCCAGCTCGGTGGCCCTGAAGATCACAACTGTGGGAGGGCAGGAGGGGAGAGCATCAGGCTGTCAAGCAGCAAGAGCCCATCTCACTGAGAGCTTCCAAGTTCAGCCCCAGCACCTCCCCTTCAATGTGCAGCCAGCCCGGCGCAGGCCCAGAGCCCTGAGCCATGGTACCAGCGAGCAGCATCGCTGAGCAGGCAGGTGGCACCAGCTGATGTTTCTGTGGTGACCCAAGGTGCAAGTAGGAGTGGGGGGGGGGGGGTGCTGGTGCACCCCCTCAGATATTGTACCCGATGCAGCCAGCCCAAACCCGGAGGCTCTGCTGCTGCCTGGGGCCCTGGCTACCAGCTCCAGGGAGTCCCAACTGGAGGCCCTGTTGCCTCTGGGGGTCCCGGCGGTGAGGGGCGTGGACGGGGTAAAGCGAAGGGGGGGCACAGCTCACACCCTAAATATTGTTCCAGTGCCCCTGCCAAGGCGCGAGAGCCCGGGAAGGCTCACCGCAATAGTCCAGGCTGCGGGGGCCAGGCCTGGGTCACGCCAGCCAGGTGTGCAGCGGCAAGAAGGCTTTCGGGTGCCCTGCAAGTCCGGCTATTCGAGAACCGAGCCAGTCACCGTCTCCTGGCCACAGCTGGAACAGGGCTCAGCCCACACGGCCCGGCCCAGCCCAAGGGCCTCGGAGACAGCCCAGACAAGCTAACCGAGCCGTGACCGGCACACGGGGGACGGGGCAGGGAGGGGCCAGGGCCTGCGGGTAGAGACAGGAGCTGGCGGTTGTCTATCTTCCGTCCACCCGCTGCACCCGCGGCCTCGGCCTGCCGCTCCGTGGCCAGCGCCTGAAAGCTGCTCAGGGCTGTGTTTGCAGCCCCGCTCAGGCGCATCCTTCTTGCCCCTCGCTGGGGCAGGGGAAGCGCAGCAGAGTAGACGGGACCCCATGGCCCCAGAGGGCCTCACCCCGCTGCACTGCCCAGGAGAGGTGGGCATCCTGCCCGGCCCATTGCCAGCCACCTGGGATGGGTGTTGGAGGATGGGCTCCAGGCAGCTCATGCCTGGGCCGTGTGCCTGGACCCGGGCCGGCCAGTGCACACGCTGCTCGGCGCTGCACCTTCCTCCCCCAGGGCCCAGCTGGCCCCGCCGCAGAGCCACTCCCCTTAGCTCCAATACAAGCCTGCTCTTCACCTCGCAACCACAAAGCCGTCGGGCTGCTGGACTGAGTGACACAAGCTCCCCAGCTCAGAGCTGCACTGCTGGGGACAGCCAAGGCTCTGGAGTCCGGCCGTCCCGGAGCCAACGCTAGCGGCTCCCTTGTGCTACATCCTGGGACCAAGGCTCTGTGTTTCCGGAGGCGTGCGGGTCTTTGCTCTCCCGCCTTGGTCTCTCCACTCAGTTCTCTCCCCAGCCTCTGGGCTCCCTCGCTTCTGTCTGTGCCCCTCTCTGAACGGGCCAGAGGCTCTGGGGGGCAGAAAAGAGCCACACCGCAAGGATCTGTGCGAAGGGATCTGTGCCAAGCCCGGCTGCTGTTTCCATCTCCTTGATGTGCTCTGGGCTGCTTCCCCGCAACCCCGTGGCCAGTGGGGGGCAATTGCCTGGCTGGCAAAGAGGTGCCCAAAGCAGCAAGGACTTTGGAACTTCCAGTGACTCATGGTGGGGGGGGGGAGAAAGAGCCAAGCCCCCCCCCCAGAGTCTTGTGACGACCAGAGCGCTTTCCCATGACTAATCCCCCCCGCAGCACCCCCTCCAGTGAAGCCGCGCTGGGCTGGCTGCCGGCACTTCGCTCTGGCTAAGGCCTTTAGGCCCCAGGGAATTACTTTTTGTAATCTGTGGAAACATCTCATAATTCACGTTAGACACGGGGATTACGAATATTCCGGCAATATTTGCACAACTGGCTCTCGGCGCTCGCCCGGCCAAGCCGGAGGGGAGGGGAGGGAGGCTCTCAGGTACGGGCTGGGGGGTGCAAGGGGGGAGCAGCTGCCTTTCGTCTGTCACACATGGACTCTATTAGTCTCTCATGTTTGCTCTGGAGCAGCCCCGGCTGGCGAGCTGCGCTTGCTCCGCAGCTGCTCCGTGCGGAGCCCTTCTCTGCAGAGCGAAGGCCGGGGGATGCCGGGCGGGACGCCTGCATGGCTCCCAGGGCTGGGCCATGCGAGGAGGAGCTGAGACAGAGGTGTGCCAGGGCACCGAGTGAGGCACTCGGGGCTTGGGTCAGGCCTGAGCAACAGGATGCAAGAGAGGCCAAGCATTCCTGCACCAGAAACCTACTGGCTGGCAGTTTGTCTGTCCTGGCCAGCGCTGGCCACGGCACACAGGGCTCACACTGGCTGGCAGTCTGTCCTGTGCCAGGGCTGGCCACGGCACACAGGGCTCACACTGGCTGGCAGTCTGTCCTGTGCCAGGGCTGGCCACGGCACACAGGGCTCACACTGGCTGGCAGTCTGTCCTGTGCCAGGGCTGGCCATGGCACACAGGGCTCACACTGGCTGCCAGCCTGTCCTGTGCCAGGGCTGGTCACGGCACATAGGGCTCACGCTGGCTGCCAGCCTGCCCTGTGCTAGGACCGGCCACGGCACACGGGGCTCACGCTGGCTGTCAGTCTGTCCTGTGCCAGGACCGGTCACGGCACACAGGGCTCACACTGGCTGGCAGTCTGTCCTGTGCCAGGGCTGGCCATGGCACACAGGGCTCACACTGGCTGGCAGTCTGTCCTGTGCCAGGGCTGGCCATGGCACACAGGGCTCACACTGGCTGGCAGTCTGTCTGTCCTGGCCAGCGCTGGCCACGGCACACAGGGCTCACACTGGCTGTCAGTCTGTCCTGTGCCAGGGCTGGCTATGGCACACAGGGCTCACACTGGCTGTCAGTCAGTCCTGTGCCAGGGCTGGCCATGGCACACAGGGCTCACACTGGCTGTCAGTCAGTCCTGTGCCAGGGCTGGCCATGGCACACAGGGCTCACACTGGCTGTCAGTCTGTCCTGTGCCAGGGCTGGCCACGGCACACAGGGCTCACACTGGCTGTCAGTCAGTCCTGTGCCAGGGCTGGCCACGGCACACAGGGCTCACGCTGGCTGTCAGTCTGTCCTGTGCTAGGACCGGTCACGGCACATAGGGCTCACACTGGCTGTCAGTCTGTCCTGTGCTAGGACCGGTCCCGGCACACAGGGCTCACGTTGGCTGCCAGCTTGTCCTGTGCTAGGACCAGCCACGGCACACAGGGCTCACGCTGGCTGTCAGTCTGTCCTGTGCTAGGACCAGCCACGGCACACAGGGCTCACGCTGGCTGTCAGTCTGTCCTGTGCTAGGACCAGCCACGGCACACAGGGCTCACGCTGGCTGTCAGTCTGTCCTGTGCTAGGACCAGCCACGGCACACAGGGCTCACGTTGGCTGCCAGCCTGTCCTGTGCTAGGACCGGTCACGGCACACAGGGCTCACGTTGGCTGCCAGCTTGTCCTGTGCTAGGACCAGCCACGGCACACAGGGCTCACGCTGGCTGTCAGTCTGTCCTGTGCTAGGACCAGCCACGGCACACAGGGCTCACGCTGGCTGTCAGTCTGTCCTGTGCTAGGACCAGCCACGGCACACAGGGCTCACGCTGGCTGTCAGTCTGTCCTGTGCTAGGACCAGCCACGGCACACAGGGCTCACGTTGGCTGCCAGCTTGTCCTGTGCTAGGACCAGCCACGGCACACAGGGCTCACGCTGGCTGTCAGTCTGTCCTGTGCTAGGACCAGCCACGGCACACAGGGCTCACGCTGGCTGCCAGCCTGTCCTGTGCTAGGACCGGCCACGGCACACAGGGCTCACGTTGGCTGCCAGCTTGTCCTGTGCTAGGACCAGCCACGGCACACAGGGCTCACGCTGGCTGTCAGTCTGTCCTGTGCTAGGACCAGCCACGGCACACAGGGCTCACGCTGGCTGCCAGCCTGTCCTGTGCTAGGACCGGCCACGGCACACAGGGCTCACGTTGGCTGCCAGCTTGTCCTGTGCTAGGACCAGCCACGGCACACAGGGCTCACGCTGGCTGTCAGTCTGTCCTGTGCTAGGACCAGCCACGGCACACAGGGCTCACGCTGGCTGTCAGTCTGTCCTGTGCTAGGACCAGCCACGGCACACAGGGCTCACGCTGGCTGCCAGCCTGTCCTGTGCTAGGACCGGCCACGGCACTCAAGGCACATGCTGGCTGGCAGTCTGTCCTGTGCTAGGACCAGCCACAGCACTCAAGGCACATGCTGGCTGGCAGTCTGTCCTGTGCTAGGACCAGCCACGGCACTCAAGGCACATGCTGGCTGGCAGTCTGTCCTGTGCTAGGACCAGCCACGGCACTCAAGGCACATGCTGGCTGGCAGTCTGTCCTGTGCTAGGACCGGCCACGGCACTCAAGGCACATGCTGGCTGGCAGTCTGTCCTGTGCTAGGACCGGCCACGGCACTCAAGGCACATGCTGGCTGGCAGTCTGTCCTGTGCTAGGACCGGCCACGGCACTCAAGGCACATGCTGGCTGGCAGTCTGTCCTGTGCTAGGACCGGCCACGGCACTCAAGGCACATGCTGGCTGGCAGTCTGTCCTGTGCTAGGACCGGCCACGGCACTCAAGGCACATGCTGGCTGGCAGTCTGTCCTGTGCTAGGACCGGCCACGGCACTCAAGGCACATGCTGGCTGGCAGTCTGTCCTGTGCTAGGACCGGCCACGGCACTCAAGGCACATGCTGGCTGGCAGTCTGTCCTGTGCTAGGACCGGCCACGGCACTCAAGGCACATGCTGGCTGGCAGTCTGTCCTGTGCTAGGACCGGCCACGGCACTCAAGGCACATGCTGGCTGGCAGTCTGTCCTGTGCTAGGACCGGCCACGGCACTCAAGGCACATGCTGGCTGGCAGTCTGTCTGTCTGCTGGATATGTATTTTGGAGACAGACCCTGGCCAAAGAGCGAGTGGAGTCTGCATGCCAGAGGTGGGAGTCAGGAGGCTCCAGCTGCTGACCGGAGCCCGTGGGCCAGAGGAGAGTCTGGCCCACAGAAGCATGTTCTGTTCCTACATCCCAGCCGGGAGGAAGCGATTTCCCCAGCCTGCCAGGAACCAGAGCAGATGCTCATCCACGTGCAGAAAGGAAGAACTGGGCCGGGCTGGGGGGCAGGGAGACAGCAGCGAGGAGCGACCTACCTCTGCAGCAGGAAAGGAGCCACAAACGGACCCCAGGGCTTGAGCTGCAAACACAGCCTATGGCCGTGTCCCAGATGGGATGTGCCCACCCCAGGGGTGCCGGAAGGGCCTGTCTTTTCCCAGCACCATGGCAATGTTTAGTCTGCTCGGTTGTGCCGGCAGCCTCCGTGAGCAGAGTCATCTGGTCTGCTCCCAGCCAGGCTCTTGTGTGTGTCGGGGGGAAGGAGGATAGTTCCTTGGTGCTCTCAAGTGGGCATCAAGCCATATAATCTGGGGGACTCCAACCCCCAGCCATCGAGGATCCTTGGCTGGGCCCGGGGGGCAGTGGGGCCGGGGCTGCTCTCCCGGGGAGGGGCAGGTTCCAGTTCTGGGAGGCTCTGCTTCCCGCTAGCCCCGCTCGGAGGCCCCCCCGGGAGTGTGGCCCGCGAGAGGCGCCGATGCAGCACAGTCACTGCACAGTCGGGTGGGAAAAGCCTCAGAGCGTTTCAGTTCAAGCTGAAGCGCACAGGAAGGTGAGAGCTGCCAGGCCGGGCCGGCCCAGTGGTCCCGCTAGCCCCCTGCCCGGCTCCGAGCTGCCGGGGGAGCATGCGTCCATCATTAATGAGCGTCCAGGCCACGGCGCGCTCCGGGCCCCTCAAGGCTCCTGGCACCCAGGCCACTGGCCCTGAAGCACCTTTGTCACAACGGCCCTTGTGCGGGAAATTTCCAAAGTTCGACTTTGTTCCGATTTGGCGTGAAGGGGCATCTCAGCTGTCAGCTTTCCCGACATCTCTCCCTGCTCTCGTCCAAGCCCCGGGAGCTGGGACTTGCTGCCTGTGTCTGTCACGTAAACCCCCAGCTGCCCCAAGCCGACCCGCACGCTCTGCCGAAGGGCTGGCCCTCGGGGACCCCCGGAACAATGGGGGGATATCAAAGGCCCTCAGGGTCAGCCTGAAGCTTCCCCTTCCCCTGCACAGGGGGGCAAATTGTTCCAGAACTGAGCCCCTGGGGGGGATTCAATAAAACCTGCGCTCTAGAGAACATCTTTCATCGAAAGAGTCCCCAGGCATTGGCTATACCCAGGAGCTGCTGCATCTGGCCCTGGTACTCAGCCACCTCGGGGGTAGAGCGTAGCAGCTGTTGAACAGCCCACAGCAACGCTGGGATGGAGCCCCTCTTCCCCCTCCCCTCGCTGTCTTCACTCAAATCCCTCCTTGGAAAGTCTGGCCCTGCTAGTCCCCAGGATGGCGGTTACTAGCCTAGCTCACCACCCAGGGCAGTGTGGTGGGAGCGATTCTGGGCAAGGGCTGCCCTCTCTGGGCTCGGCGGGTGGGGCAGACTAACTACACCCAGAGAAAGAGACGTTTGCGGAGCGGCAGCAGGCAATGGCCGAGCTGTGTCTGCTGGGACCCCCGGGTAGCCTGTGTCCTTGTGGAGGTGACTGTGGGCTCTTTCCCCCCGGGGGGCAGTCCCGGCTGGGCGACGCGCACCCCCGATGGCGTGGCTGACCGGGCTCCCTTCCTTTTCAGCAGCCGTCTCCCGTCCTCCTGCTGGGCTGGCCCGGGCCAAGGAGATCAAAGCCTGTGGAGCCCCTTTCCTTTCCTGTGCCCGGGGAGGGGCTCTTGTTTGGAGTCAGGATTAGCAGCACTAGAAAGGGAAGACTTATTGACACCCGTTGTGCTGGGGAATTGTGTTTGCAGGGGATGGGGTTCCCCCCCTTTCGAACCCCCCCCCCCGGGAGCCCTGCCACACAAGCAGAGCCAGGCCACACAGGCAAATATTTGTGCCCAGACTTCACAGGACAGTGAGAAGGAATTTCATTCCTGTGCCCACCTGCTCCTCCCACAGGGCAGCATTAACCCTTCGTGGCCAGTGCCGCCAGGGGCAGGCTGGGCTTACAGCCCACGAGCTCAAGGAGCTCCGGCCTTGCCCCGACTCACGGACAGGGGGACCCTGGAATTCCTGCCCGCAGAGCTCTGGCTCTTAGGCTGGGGGGAGGGGAGAGGGACAGGTAGGGGTGCTGGGTGCCCTCTGGCACAGGGACGGTGGGGGCAGAATGAGGCTCAATGCACCATGCCTGGTGTGGCTGGGCTCCTGTGCGCTTCTTGCAGGGAGGGGGCAGGCAGCAGCACAGGGAAAGTTAGGGGAGCTGAAGCACGAGGGCCTCAGCGAAGAGGCTGTGGGGCTGATGGGGTAGGGGCCCTGCTTGCAGAACTGCCCCCAGACCCACGCAGCCAACAGAGCTCCTGCACCCTCAGCACCAGGCGACAGGGCTGGAGCAGCGGGAGCAAAGGGAGGGTGGGAAGCAGAAGCAAACCGTGAGCCCTTGTCAGAAATCTGCCCCGCAGAACTAGCCGGGGAACAGTGGGGCTGGGCCAGGGCAGCTCAGGGTACGTCTACACTACAGCGCTAGTTCGAACTAACTTAGTTCGAATTAGTTAATTCGAACTAAGCTAGTTCGAACTAGCGCATCTAGAACTAAAAACTAGTTCGAACTAGCGTTTTGCTAGTTCGAACTAGCGCGTCCACACTGATTGGACGCAGGGGGGCATTTAAGGGCAGCTGAAACCGGTTCTGGCAGGGCATCAGGTCAGCAGTTGCTTTGTGTGGCTGCTGTCTGAGGCTATCTGAGGCTCGTGCTTAAAGGGACCCCCCCTGGACAGCCGGTTCTCAGCTTTTCCTGCTTGCTTGCCAACCTCGCCGAGGGACAGCAAAGCGTCGGTCTCTGTGCCCGTCTGTGTCGGTGCTTCCCTTCGGGGGGGCCGCCGCAGGTGGCAACATGGAGCCACGGCTCGCCCTGCACCTTCTGGTGCACGTTCTGGACTTGCTGCTGCAAGCCTGCCAGCAATGGCTCGAGGCTGCCTGGCACCACCTGGGGAACGTCAGCCCCCTGCCTCTCCGCCTGGCCGCCCTGGGGGCCGTGGAGGAGCCGCGGCGGCGCCCCGGCACCGGCGTGCCCCGCCGCATCTGGCGTCTGGACACCAGCAGCGACTGGTGGGACCGCATCGTCCTGGAGCGCTGGGACGACCGACAGTGGACCCAGAACTTTAGGATGAGGAGGGACACCTTCCTGGAGCTCTGCGAGTGGCTCGCCCCTGCCCTGCAAAGAAGGGACACTCGCATGAGGCCCGCCATCCCCCTCCAGAAGCGGGTGGCCATCGCCCTCTGGAAGCTCTCCACGCCGGACAGCTACCGATCCGTCGGGAACCAGTTCGGCGTGGGGAGATCCACTGTCGGAGCAGTGCTCATGCAGGTACGGCGCTCGTCGGCCACCGAGCCGGGGGGGAGGGGGGCTGCGAGGAGGGGATGGGCCGCCCCAGGGACAAAGGGGGGGGCGGGAGGAGGCGAAAGCGCCCCGCACCGGAGGGGTCGGGCTGTCCCGGCCGTACTACACGCCGCCAGGGGGGTTGCTTCCGGGAGTGGGGCGCGGGGCACTGCCAGGGCACGCACGCTCCCAGCCACCCGGGCGCCCCACTGATTGACGCTTTGCTGTGTCTCTCTCCGCAGGTGGTCAAGGCCATCAACCGGGTGCTGCTCCGCAGGGTGGTCCGCCTCGCCAACCCGGATGCCGTCATCCGGGGATTCGGCGCCCTCGGCTTCCCCAACTGCGGGGGGGCCATCGACGGGACGCACATCCCCATCCGTGCCCCGGAACACCAGGCGTCCCGGTACGTGAACCGCAAGGGGTACTTCTCCGTCATCCTGCAGGCCGTATGTGACCACCGGGGACAGTTGACGGACATAAATGTGGGCTGGTCCGGCAAAGCACACGACGCCCGGGTGTACCGGAACTCCTCCGTGTGCCAGCGGCTGCAGGACGGGACCTTCTTCCCCGACCGCCACATCAGGGTCGGGGACGTGGACATGCCCGTCTGCCTGGTGGGGGATGCCGCCTACCCACTGCAGCCCTGGCTCATGAAGCCCTACACGGGACACCTCAATCCCTCCCGCCAGGCCTTCAATAACAGGCTGAGCAGGGCCCGCATCGTGGTGGAGGGGGCCTTCGGGCGACTGAAAGCCCGCTTTCGATGCCTCCTCACCCGTCTGGACCTGGCCGAGCACAACATCCCTCCCGTGGTGGCGGCATGTTGTGTGCTCCACAATTTGTGTGAGCGGAAGGGGGAGGCTTTCTTGCCAGCCTGGATGGCTGAGGCTGACCGCATGGCTGGACACTACGGTCAGCCCCGCACTGCCGCCGTCCGGGAAGCCCAGCGGGGGGCCATCCGGATCCGGGAAGCCCTGCGGGAGAGCTTCCAGGTGGAGGAGGAGGAGGACTGACCTCTCCCTGCATGCCCCACCGGGGCCTTCTTCCACCCTACCCCCCCCTTCCCCTTTCCCCTCCCTACCTACTGTCAAATAAAGACACCTGTTTTTCCAACAAAAACGTCTGTTTATTTCACAGAACTGGGGTGGGGGAGGGAGGAATGAAGGTGGGAGAAGGGAGGGGGAAACCTGGGACGAGGGAGCTGGAAGGGGAGGGGAGGGAAGGGAGGAAGGGAAAGGAAAGCTCAGGGGTGGGAGTCTGGGTGCCTCTCCCGTCTCGCCACACTGCGGGTCCGGGGGCGTCGGTGGGGAATGGTTGTGGAGGGGGGGGCAGAGAGGACAGGGGGTGTGGAGGAAGCAGGAGCGGAAGCAGGAGGAGCAGGAGGAGCAGGAGGAGCAAGAGGGGGAGCAGGAGGAGCAAGAGGGGGAGCAGGGGGAGCAAGAGGGGGAGCAAGAGGGGGAGCAGGAGGAGCAAGAGGGGGAGCAAGAGGGGGAGCAAGAGGAGCAAGAGGGGGAGCAGGAGGAGCAAGAGGGGGAGCAGGAGGAGCAAGAGGGGGAGCAAGAGGGGGAGCAGGGGGAGGAGGAAATGGAAAGCGGTCTAGCAGGCTCTGGAGGTGGCCTCGCAGGGCACGGCCCTGCTCCTCCAGGGCCTCCAGACTCCTCTGGCGCAGCCTGAGGTCCTCCTGGACCCAGTGGTCCTGGAGACGGAGCTGTCGGTCCAGGAACCGGAGATGCCGCCTCTGGTAGTCCTCCTGGTTCCTGGCTGTCCTGCTTGCCCGGGCGCGGGCGGCTGCTGCAGGCGGTGTGGTGCGCCCTGCAGTCCCTGGTGCTGCAGCTGTGGTGCAAGAAGACCAGCGGTCAATTACCCCAGGGGCCCAGGTGTGTGAAACCCAGCTCCCCTCTGCAAGGCCAGGGCCCCTGCAGGATCCCCAGCTGCTGCTCCGTGGTGGGCAAGGCCCAGGCGCACGGTCCCGGGGCTCCCTCTCGCCCCAGCCCCCCGTACACATAAGGGGAACACGAGGGTACTCACAGGTGGACGCCTCCCCGGCCTCTGATGATGCAGGCGAGCGGCTCTGTGGGGTGCCTCGGGGGTCCCGGGTCCTGGGAAGGCTGGCAGCAGGCTCCTGGCTCTCAGAGCCCTCTTGCTCCTCCTCGGTGTCCAGGAGCGGTCCCTCTGCCCCGGGGTCAATCACGTCCCGGGGGGCAGGGACGGCATGAGCCCCCAGGAGGCGGTCCAGGGCATGGAAGTGGGGGCAGGCCTCCGGGTCAGCCCCTGGCAGGCAGGCCCGGGAGTAGGACTGCCGCAAGTCTTTAATCTTGCAGCGCACCTGCTCCCGGCTGCGCTGGTGGCCCCTGGCGGCCAGGCTGGCAGCCATGCGTCCATAGACGGCCGCGTTCCGGTGGCTAGTGCGGAGATCGTGGACATTTGAGGCTTCCCCCCAAACCTCGATGAGGTCCACGATCTCCGCACTTGACCAGGCGGGCGCCCGCCTTGTGCGCCCCCGGGCAGGCTCCCGGGAGCCGCCAGGCTGGTCGTGGGGAGCAGTGGAGGGCTGGGAGCCCTCGGATGGCTGGCTCATGGTGTGGCAGGTGCAGGCTGTGCAGGCACGGGTGCTGGCAGCCTTGCAACTGGCACAAAGTGAGTAGCCAGCCCGTGGCCCTTTAAGGGCTCCGGGGCCGGGAGGGGGGCAATAGAGTTTCCCTGGTGTTGGCCAGAGTGGCCACCAGGGAAACCTGGGAAGCCTTAGCCTCCCACTAGTTCGAACTAAAGGGCTACACAGCCCTTAGTTCGAACTAGCTAGTTCGAACTAGGCGTTAGTCCTCGTAAAATGAGGTTTACCTAGTTCGAACTAAGCGCTCCGTTAGTTCGAATTAAGTTCGAACTAACGGAGCGCTAGTGTAGCGCATAGGAAAGTTAGTTCGAACTAACGTCCGTTAGTTCGAACTAACTTTCTAGTGTAGACATACCCTCAGAGACTCAGCTCTGGGCAGGAATACTGTACACACGTATGCCTCCCGGCATGCGCTTCCAGCACACACGCACACACACACATGCACGCACACACACACACACACACGCACGCACGAACATACACACGCACATACACACATGCACATATGCGTGCGCGCACACACACACACACATACACATGCACGCACATACACACGCACGCACACACACACACACATACACACACGCACACACATACACACGCACGCGCACACATGCACTTACACACACATGCACATACGCGCGCACACGCACATACACACACATGCACATACGCGCACGCACACACACGCGCAGGCACACACACACACGCACATACACAAACATGCACATACGCGCCCCCCCACCCCCCACACATGCACACACACAGGCACACCAGGTAGCTGGAGGGTGGCCAGGGAACAGGCCAGCCAATGCATCTCTCCTTGTTAGCCCCCCACAGCAGCCTCCACAGCATAGCAACACGTCCAGATCCAAGCGCTGGACCCTCGCTCCCGGGGCTGGGGCTGGCCAGGAACCTGAGCCATGATTTCAGCTGGGTGCCTATCAGGGTGAGCTGCGCTCAAGAGGGTGCTGGCTGGTGCGGGGGGGTCATGAGGAAGAGGAGACTTGTCTGGACGTGGCTGAGACGAGGGAAGAGGCATCTCGGGCTAATGGCCCGACTTATGGGCTTCTCAACAGCAGGAGCCAGAGCTCTGTTCCCATGGGGAGGGCAAGACACTGCCTGCGAGAACCGGCTTATGGGCTCACAGCCGCTCACTGTCCTGCCGTCCACTTCCTGCTCCGTCCTCGGTCTCCCCCCCCCCCCAGGGGTGTATCTTTCCCATTCATGAAAGACCGGGAGAGTGAGGGAACCGCTCCAGGGGGGCTCCTTGTGGTGTCTGAAATAGTGGCCCCTACAGCTGGAGGATGGGGACTGTGACAGGCATCCTGAGCTGCGGCCCCTGGCTCAGGCCAGCTGTGGGAGGTCCCACAGAGCCTTCCCCTGCGAGCTGCCGGCGCCCTGTCCCACAGCCAGCATTCAGATTTTCCGCTCTAGGCCTATTCAAGAGGCAGGTTTCCTGTTTTCCTAGATCATAAACAGCTGAGCCTCCGTGTGTCTTGTAGTCTGACTGAACTGTGGTGGGTCAGAGTCCCGGCCTGACTTGTGGTCTGACAGAACCATGGTGGGACACAGAGCCCCGGCCCGGCTCACAGTCTGACAGAACCGTGGTGGGACACACAGCCCCGGCCCGGCTCACAGTCTGACAGAACCATGGTGGGACACAGAGCCCCGGCCCGGCTAACAGTCTGACAGAACCGTGGTGGGACACAGAGCCCCGGCCCGGCTCACAGTCTGACAGAACCATGGTGGGACACAGAGCCCCAGCCCGGCTCACAGTCTGACAGAACCGTGGTGGGACACAGAGCCCCGGCCCGGCTCACAGTCTGACAGAACCATGGTGGGACACAGAGCCCCAGCCCGGCTCACAGTCTGACAGAACCGTGGTGGGACACAGAGCCCCGGCCCGGCTCACAGTCTGACAGAACCGTGGTGGGACACAGAGCCCCGGCCCGGCTAACAGTCTGACAGAACCGTGGTGGGACACAGAGCCCCGGCCCGGCTCACAGTCTGACAGAACCGTGGTGGGACACAGAGCCCCGGCCCAGCTCACAGTCTGTCAGAACTGTGGTGGGACACAGAGCCCCGGCCCGGCTCACAGTCTGACAGAACCGTGATGGGTCAGAGCCCCAGCCTGGCTCACAGTCTGACAGAACCGTGGTGGGACACAGAACCCCGGCCCGGCTCACAGTCTGACAGAACCGTGATGGGTCAGAGCCCTAGCCCGGCTCACAGTCTGACAGAACCGTGGTGGGACACAGAGCCCCGGCCCAGTTCACAGTCTGACAGAACCGTGGTGAGTTACAGCCCCGGCCCGGCTCACAGTCTGACAGAACCGTGATGGGACACAGAGCCCCGACCCGGTTCACAGTCTGACAGAACCGTGGTGGGACACAGAGCCCCGGCCCGGCTCACAGTCTGACAGAAACATGGTGAGTCATAGCCCCAGCCCGGCTCACAGTCTGACAGAACCGTGGTGGGACACAGAGCCCCGGCCCGGCTCACAGTCTGACAGAAACATGGTGAGTCATAGCCCCGGCCCGGCTCACAGTCTGACAGAAACATGGTGAGTCATAGCCCCAGCCCGACTCACAGTCTGACAGAACCGTGGTGGGACACAGAGCCCCGGCCCGGCTCACAGTCTGACAGAAACATGGTGAGTCATAGCCCCGGCCCGGCTCACAGTCTGACAGAACCGTGGTGAGTCACAGCCCCGGCCCGGCTCACAGTCTGACAGAACCGTGGTAAGTCATAGCCCCAGTCCGGCTCACAGTCTGACAGAATCGTGGTGAGTCAGAGCCCCGGCCTGGCTCACAGTCTGACAGAACCGTGGTGGGACACAGAGCCCCGGCCCGGCTCACAGTCTGACAGAACCGTGGTGAGTCAAAGCCCTGGCCCGGCTCACAGTCTGACAGAACCGTGGTGAGTCAGAGCCCCAGCCCGGCTCACAGTCTGACAGAACCGTGGTGAGTCAGAGCCCCGGCCTGGCTCACAGTCTGACAGAACCGTGGTGAGTCAGAGCACCGGCCCGGCTCACAGTCTGACAGAACCGTGGTGAGTCAGAGCCCCAGCCCGGCTCACAGTCTGACAGAACCGTGGTGAGTCAGAGCCCCGGCCCGGCTCACAGTCTGACAGAACCGTGGTGGGACACAGAGCCCCGGCCCAGTTCACAGTCTGACAGAACCGTGGTGAGTTACAGCCCCGGCCCGGCTCACAGTCTGACAGAACCGTGATGGGACACAGAGCCCCGACCCGGTTCACAGTCTGACAGAACCGTGGTGGGACACAGAGCCCCGGCCCGGCTCACAGTCTGACAGAAACATGGTGAGTCATAGCCCCAGCCCGGCTCACAGTCTGACAGAACCGTGGTGGGACACAGAGCCCCGGCCCGGCTCACAGTCTGACAGAAACATGGTGAGTCATAGCCCCGGCCCGGCTCACAGTCTGACAGAAACATGGTGAGTCATAGCCCCAGCCCGACTCACAGTCTGACAGAACCGTGGTGGGACACAGAGCCCCGGCCCGGCTCACAGTCTGACAGAAACATGGTGAGTCATAGCCCCGGCCCGGCTCACAGTCTGACAGAACCGTGGTGAGTCACAGCCCCGGCCCGGCTCACAGTCTGACAGAACCGTGGTAAGTCATAGCCCCAGTCCGGCTCACAGTCTGACAGAATCGTGGTGAGTCAGAGCCCCGGCCTGGCTCACAGTCTGACAGAACCGTGGTGGGACACAGAGCCCCGGCCCGGCTCACAGTCTGACAGAACCGTGGTGAGTCAAAGCCCTGGCCCGGCTCACAGTCTGACAGAACCGTGGTGAGTCAGAGCCCCAGCCCGGCTCACAGTCTGACAGAACCGTGGTGAGTCAGAGCCCCGGCCTGGCTCACAGTCTGACAGAACCGTGGTGAGTCAGAGCACCGGCCCGGCTCACAGTCTGACAGAACCGTGGTGAGTCAGAGCCCCAGCCCGGCTCACAGTCTGACAGAACCGTGGTGAGTCAGAGCCCCGGCCCGGCTCACAGTCTGACAGAACCGTGGTGAGTCAGAGCACCGGCCCGGCTCACAGTCTGACAGAACCGTGGTGAGTCAGAGCCCCGGCCCGGCTCACAGTCTGACAGAACCATGGTGAGACACAGAGCCCCAGCCCGGCTCACAGTCTGACAGAACCGTGGTGAGTCAGAGTCCCGGCCCGGCTCACAGTCTGACAGAACCATGGTGAGTCAGAGCCCCGGCCCGGCTCACAGTCTGACAGAACCGTGGTGAGTCAAAGCCCTGGCCCGGCTCACAGTCTGACAGAACCGTGGTGGGACACAGAGCCCCGGCCCGGATCACAGTCTGACAGAACCGTGGTGAGTCAGAGCCCCGGCCCGGCTCACAGTCTGACAGAACCGTGGTGGGACACAGGCCCAGGTGCAGCTCACAGTCTGATAGCACTGTGATGGGACAGAGCCAGTATTCATAGCAACCCCCCAATCTCTCCAAATGTCCCTAGCCCAGGCCTCTGGACTGGGGAACCCCTTCCCTGCAGAGCAGTGAGCAGGGGTTCTCTGCGTCTTTCTCTGGTTCTCTTGAACAGGCCGGGGAGTCCAGTTGCTCCGGTTTGGTTTCACCTGGAGCTCAGCTGAACTGGGTCCATGTGGTGCTAGGGGAGGGTGCTACTGCCTAGCCCCACTCCCTGGGGTAGGGGCTGACGTGCGAGCCCTCCCAGGATTTCTCCATGTGCTTTATTCCTCCCTATCCTTCGCCCATGCTGTGCCATTCTCCAGCCCTTGGTAATGGAACCAGGGGTGTGGTCCAGTGTTCCCTGAATTGTATCCATCCGTGGGGCAGAATACATTTTGTTATGTGCACCAAGGCACATGTGGATGTGCACCACCCTTGGAAACACATGCTGCTGGCTGTGGGCGGCTGTGGTGCTAATTAGCTGGGCAACACCTGAATATCTCCTGGGTGGCCACCCAAGCACTCGGCTTTCAGGGAACACGGATGTGGGCCAGACGGCATCAGGTGGAACACAGCAGCGGCCAATTTGAACTTACTGCCCAGTTTCCCGGACTCCCAATGACCGGTGTCTGCTCTAGGGACAGATGGAAGCTGCTGGGGGCAGGCGGATGTGTAGTGGACCCAATGGAGCTCGCCCAGCACGTCCCCCACTTGCTAGCGGCCTGAGACTGCACCTGCAGGAGCATTGGCATGGCCGAGGGCATCCCTCACATCTCAGCTGCCATGGTGCATGGGCCTGGCCTGCCTCACTCAGAGCAGGCAGCCCAGTGGTCACAGGCCTGGCTCCAGGGAAGCTGCGTTACCCTCAGGCGGTGGGGTCCTCTCCTTGGGGGGAGGCTGCTTTCACAATTTCTCTCCTCCTCCCCCATCCCATCCCATCCTGCCAGCGTTTCTGGGGATGTGGGAACAAGAGTTTGGATGCAAGGGGAAAGGGGGCTAAAGCTGGGTCCCCAAGGGAGCAGGGGGCAGCTGGCGGCAGAGGGGGTGTCCTGAGGGAGGACCCCAGGAGATTGGAGCTGTAGGTCCCTAGTCCTGTGAGAAGTGGAGCAGGAGACAGCTGGCAGTGGCCTGTACGGGGGAGGTTGGGAGACTATCGGAGCTGGGCCTCCAGGGTGCCAGGGAGAGGCGCAGGGCCGTGAATGAGGTGCCTGCGGCTGTGTTTATTCTCCAAACGAATATTTATTACCAATTTGCAAATGTAAAATTGGTGTGAGGAGGGGGCAGCAGCTCCTCAGGGCGAGAGCTGGCAGGGCCAAACGAGGTGCTGATGGGCTCTGTGGCTGTGACAGGAGCCCAGCTGAGCTCCCTGTCCAGCTGGGTTTCCCCCCACCCCCACCAGCTGACAGACTCTCCAAAGAGGCCCTTGAGCAACAGCAGCCATTCCCCCCAGCACCGGGCAGAACAGCGTGATGTGAAAGCCAGGCAGCAGGGGTGTGTGCACAGACCAGCTGTGCCTGCACAAGGCCGACAGGCGGAACCGAACCTGGGACCTCCGGAGTGGAGGGCATGAGCCTCTACTACCATGCACACGAATGAGCAGACTCACTAGCCTTGCTGGAAGTGGTCTCAATGCCACTGGATGGGGGAGCGCAGCACACCCAAGGGAGCGGCTTACACATGCAGCCCTCCACACATGCACAGGCCCCGTTCATGCCGGGGCGGCGTCCTGCCGGCCGCATCCCTGTTTGAACAGCCCCATGGGCAGGTCCCTGAGGGGTGAGGGAGAAGAAAGCCAGAGGGGTGCACCCTGTTTCCAGCCTGGCGCCTGCGCTGGGCTTTGGATTGGTGCCCTGGCCCTCCGCACTCCCTGCTGCACTCCCCCCCCCCACAGCAGGGAGCCCCAACCCCTGTGTGAGCCCCCTTTGCCCAGCTCCCCAGCTTCCCGCAGGGCCCTCCATCCAGCCTGAGCACAGCTGGCCCGTGAGCAAACAGAGCTGTTTGCTTTGCTGCCAGATTAGCAGCCTCCAGTCAATCCCCTTTGTCCGCTTGACTTTCTCTTTTATGAGGGGACCTTTATGGCTGCAGGGGCTTCAAAGGGCCTGGGGGCTTCCTCCCAGCTCCCCCCACCCAGACACCTGGAAGTTCCCCCAGCTCCCCCTGCAGCTAGTGCTAACATCCTGGCCCTAATGCCAGTGTGGGAGTGGACCAGGGCTGCAGCTGTGGGTGGCCTTCCAGCCGCCTCCGGGCAGGGGAAGGCAGATGCTTCCAGGGGACGTAGGAGGGGGAAGGACCCAGGGGAGATGGCATCTGACTGCACCGGAAGTGGCTTGGGTGATTCTAGAGCCAGCTGCCCCCTCCTGCCCCTGTGCTGCCATTCGCACCTGAGCAAACGGCCTGCAAATGGCTCCCAACCGGGATGGGACGTGGGGAGGAGAACCCTGAGCTGGAAGCAGTTGTCACCCACTCCACCCAGGTGTAAATGACATACGAGGTGCCAACAGGGTGGTGCCCATTCCTGTCATCACAGCCCTGCAATGGTCCCTCCAGCTCACCTGCCCCTGGAATTCCCTAGGTCCTCTTTGCCCTCCTTCTTAATGACGGGTCCTCCGTTTGCCCTTCTCCAGGCCTCTGGCTCCCTGCCCGCCCTCCAGGCCTTCGAGTTCCCTCTCCCCCTTGCCCAAGGCTTGCTCCGAGCACTCCTCTTGCCTGGAACAATTGGTCCCCATATTCCAGCAGCTGTGACCGGGTGAGCACTGGCAGGGCAGAGCTTCGGAGCACAGCGATACCCCCGAGCCCTGTCTCCATAGCAGCTGGGAACCGGTGTTCCCAGCCGAGAGGCACTTGCTCAGTCCAGGGGTGCTCAGGCCCTGGGGCCCATTTGCTTTTTGGGCTCTGCTAAAGCTCCCAGTAGCAAGCGGGGACATAGACTACATGTCACCCTAGCCACTGGGCAGAGCCCCTCATAGCCCATTGACCCAGGGACGCCAAAGGGAAGAATCCAGCTGGGATTCATGGCCGAGATCTGTCGGAGAGAGATCCCATTCCCTGCCCCACCCCCGGTCACCGGACGGCAGCGTTGGCACCAACTGAGCTACTCCTAGAAAAGAACAGAAAAGCCAATCAGAAGAGGCTCTTTAAATCCCTTAGGAGCAAGAGAAAGAGGAAGGAACGTTCAGGCCCGCTACTTAGCAGGAAAGGAGAGCCAATAACTGGGAACATCAAGAAGGCTGTACTGTTCAATGCTTCAGGCTCCACTGTAGAGGTTCACGGTGACCAGAAACTCAATGCAAGGATACTGCCAAGAGGGACGGCACAGGTTCAGGAAGAGTTAGCTAAGTTAAATGCATTCAAGTCAGCAGGCTCCGATGAAATTCATCCAAGGGCACTTAAGATGCTAGCTGGAGCCATCTCAGCTCCATCAGCAATGATCATGGAGAACTCCAGAAGGGGGGAGGGGAGAGGGCAGAGGCCTGGAAAAGGGTAGATGGAGGACGGTCATTAAAAAGGAATTTCAGACCAGCCAGCTTAACTTCAAGACCTGGAAAGATACACTCTCCATTAGTACGTACCTAGAGGTGTCAGGGCTGTCAGCAAGAGCAAACAGGGAGGTGGCAAGAACAAGCCATGCCAAACCAACCTCGTTTCCTTCTTCTACAGCCTGCTGGTCTAGTGGCTGGTGGGGAAGCAGCCATTTGAGACAGATCTTGCTCTGAGCATGGCTTTTCACCTCGTCCCGCAGAGGGCCGCAAATGAGGTAGGGGACCAAGCCCAGCACCTGAGCAGGGGGGAAATGATGCTGGGAGGGTAGGGGGAGCAAAAGCATGGATCCTGAGAGCTCTAGGAGGGTGGGAGGGGAAGTGCAGCGCAAAGGACCTGAGACGTAGCCAGGGGGAGGAAGTCACTGAAAGCGGGATGATAAACACCGGTCCCCAGGACATATCCCTCTATTGGGCCCATGTGATCTGCCCACCCACAGTGGCTTAGATCTCAATAGCCAGTGCACCCCAAAGCAGCCAAGGTGCTTTGCAAACCACCCATCAATTCACCCACCGCTGACTTGTAGCCTCCTCCGAGGGGACCCCAGCAGCTGTTTACTAGGGATGCTGGGCATTGCTTTGGGTTAGGAAGGGATGAGCAGTCCTTCTGAAAAGCAGGCCAATTCCTGGGATCAGAAGGATCTCACAGAGCTGGAGGTTAGCCAGGACATGGGGTTGAGCCCCCTGATTCTCAGAAAAGGGTCCCAGAAGCATATGATGAGTCGCACGAAACACACTCTGGGACAGCTCAATTAACACGAATCAATAGCTCAGCCTGTCCTGCAAACAGCCTTTGCCCCTAGCACCCCAGATTAATGCAGCTCTGGGTGTGGCCTTGTACATCAATTACTCCCCATGCTAATTTGTGTATCTTGATTGACTTCAGCTTATGGTCAATACACCCTGCCCCAAGCAGTGCCCTGGGCAGTAGATAGAGCTGCAAAAAACTGGCCACTGTGGCTGGGTAGGAGCGCATCTAGGGTGAGTGGAGGCTGGGGAGCCAGGGTCCATGGGGGTGCTCTTGGGGAGTGGGGGGTGCTAGCTGGAATCGTCCCCACCTCTGCAGGAGCCACCATGAGGCTGGGGGGAGCAGCAAGAAGGGAGAGGCAGAACAGCTGGGTGCAGAGCAGGTGAGCCTAGTAGCCAGGTGGCACAATTGCAACTCTGCTGGAGATGCATCTCCCTCTTGCCAATGCACTGCTCCCACCAGGCCTGCAGCCTACACCCAGCTAGGGGAGCAATAGCAGGCTTTATAGAGACATCTTATTTCCCATCAGGCCTAGCTTCCTTAAAGAAACAGGCACATTAGTATCACCTCCTCCAAGCGACAACACCTGCTCAGAGCCTTGGCTGGTGATCCCCGAAAGCCCCTCCTTTGAGGAGTTGGCCCATGCGTGAGCAAACTCTTCTGGTGGCCCCTGGATATGACAGGGTATGTCACTTACTGCCCACCTTGGAGAGTAGGAAGAGAGAGAAGGCAGAAGAAGAGCTTGCAAGGAGGGGGAGAGACAGCAGAAGCCGTACACTAGCCTTCCGTCGCCCATTACCAAGCTCACCCCAACCGCTACGGTACCTTGACTTCCCAGCTCCCTCCCTTTCGGTAGCTTCTATCCTCTGCAGGAGGAAACAGCTCCCAGCGCCCTATCCAGCCCCCAGCCCTGCCGTAAGCATGCCAGCCCCCAGTCTACCACTTTTGATGGGGTTACTACCTGTGTAAATGAAGGAAACACAGTCCAGATGAAGTTACTGTTAAGTGGGTGCATAACTGGTTGAATGATGGTACTCATACAGTCGTTGCTGTCAAACTGGGAGGAACTATCTAGGTTCTGCAAAGATCTGTCCCGGGTTAGGTACCATTCAACTGTGTCATTGACAACTTGGAGAATGGAGCGGAGGGAGCCTGTAACATTTGGAGGAGTTGTGAGCAAGGTTCCCGTGAAGATTTAACATCCGTGAGCGGAGTGAGTTTTGTCTTGTGCACCAATAATGAGGTCACGTGCGCTTGTTCGGACGTGCCACTACTGTGGCACCCACCAGTGGTGCTGATCCCTGAGAGACTCTCCCAGTGCAAAGACCCCAGACCGATTCCCCCTTAGGAACTTTCCTTCTATTTACTGTTTGCTACTGTAAGGTACAAGGGAAGTGTTTTTATTTTTTCACATGATGTTATTTCAGCATGTTGTCATATTCAACAATTCTACTTTATTCTATACTTAGTATAAGAGGCCGTATTTGCCGCCTGTGTATTACTATTATTATGTGGGTGATTGTAGATGTTTCTCCTTGGTACAACTGAGATTGCTCTTAACTGTTGCGTTCATCTATTCAATGTAATTCAGCTTTTGGCCTCTTTTATCTGGCGTGTGTGTGTATTTCTAAGCTTGACTGAGCAGTTTGCCATATAAAATAGTTTCAAGTTCTTTAATGATCTGTCTATCTCTGATTATCTGTTGTGAAGCTTTAGACTACCACATCTGTGTTGTGTATAGGTTTATCCTTACTTTTTTCCCTACAGATTCCCAGGGGCAGCCCGTCCATATAGGCGAACTAGGTGGTCACTTAGGGTGCCAAGTTAAATGGGATGCAATAGGGCGCCAAATGGTGGTGCAATATTGTTGACGGGTTTGGGGCGCCGATTGCATGGTTTGCCTAGGGTGCCAGTTGCTGGCAGCTAGTCTAGGGCTGTTCCTGCAGATTCCTATTTCTTCCCTTAGATTTAAAGATGAGAAAAATCAGAAAGCCAAAAGATTGCAGAAAACACACGAGAACGTTTGAAGATTCTGAGCAAGATAGTACAAGCTGTAAATCTGGGATAGCTCAGCCATTAGCCAGTAATAATGAATTCTTTTTCTTCCTAGTCTAGTTACTGGAAGAAAACTTTGAGAAAAGTTGTGAAGAAATGTTTCTCTTTGAAAAAAAAAAAAAAAAGCTGAAGTTGAAAGCTCAGCTAACAAATCCCTTGACTAAGGATAGTTTAAATGCTTCAGAGGGGTAGCTGCATTAGTCTGTAACAGGAAAAACTTAAAAAACAACAACAAATGGTCTAGTAGCACCTTAAAGACTAACAAAACATATAGATGCAATGTGGATGGTTTCATGAGCTTTCCCTCTTGTAATTATTTGAACCATCTACTCACTGTCTCTCTTTTTTTTCTCCCCTCCTTTTTTTTTTCTTTTTTTCCTCCTCCTTCCCTGCCCCCTTCCCTTATTTATTCTTGGATCTGGACTTCTAATACTCGGGTCATCTGAAGAAGTGGGCTGTGCCCACGAAAGCTCATGATACCACATACATGTTTTGTTAGTCTTTAAGGTGCTGCTAGACTATTTGTTGTTTTTTAAGTTTTTCTTGATAGTTTAAATGTATTTTCTCTGGAGACGTCATGTGGACAAGATGTTTTGTGGAAACTCTTTAGCATTTCCCTAAAGGATTATTAATGAGCATTTAGTGCTCGTGAAAGATTCAAGATTGACAGCACTGAGATCTCCAATCCTCCCTTTATTAATATAGCATGGTGAGATGCATTGGCATTTACTCAACTAGTGGGTCTCAATCCATGGTCAAACGGCAATACAGACTCAGTCAATGTCTTATTCTCTAGTGAGGCTGCCTGCATGGGTGCTACATTTGTAATATTGTTCACTACAAAATAGAATCAGACCAGTCATTTAACAGATCTGTGGATTTATGACTTTACGGAGCACAATGAGAGCAGCCGCAACTGAGATCAGCGTGCTATTCCACTGTAGCTGGAACCGGGACAGGGACAGCCTCACCGTGCTCTGGCTCCCGCCGGAGCACATGGTGGCAGCCACCTGCCACGTGACCCCACCAGTCAGGCCACGTTACACTCTGCCAAGTCGGAACCACTCCTCTTCCAGCAGGTCCAGGAGGTAGGCCTTGAATTTTTGGGTGGGCCTCAAATTTTTTTGTGTGCAGGCACGCACCTTAGGGGGAACTATGGTTGTGAGAACTGTGAAGGACAAGATTAAACTTCAAAATGACCTTGCCAAATGGAAGAATGTGTCTGAAATCAACCATGGCATTCCATATAGACCAGTGCAAAGTCCTCCACCAAGGAAGGACACATCAAACGCCCAACTGCAAAGTGGAGACTCACTGGCTAGGTGGTCGTACTGCGGGAAGGGGTAAAAATGTGTCACAAATGAAATAGGAGCCATCGGTGTGACAGTTACAAACAAGGCTAAGATCGTTCTGGGGCATACGAACAGCAATATCGTACGTAAGACACTGAGGACAATTGTTTCACTCTACCCAGCAATGGCGAGGCCTCAGCTGGAGTACTGAGTTCTGGGTGCCACTTTACAAAAGATGTGGATAAAATTGGTGAGAGTCCAGAAGATAAAAAGATTTAGGAAACCTGAACTATGAGGCAAGGGTACAATCCTGGGCCCGGTCGGTTAGTCTAAAGCAGTGTTTCCCAATTTTATTTGTCTCACAGAACCCTTTTAAATGAGAAAGAATTTTGCGGAACCCCTAATAACAGTCTAATATATGGAGCTGAAAAAGTAGACCACAAATAAGAAAGGATAATAATAAACAAATGCTAAATAAGATCATGAGATCAACATTTAGTTTAATTGCACAGATTTAAAAACAAAAATCACTTCATAGTAATTATTATTTTTTTAATCATAAACTGTTATTGTCATGACATTTTCTTGCGGATCCCCTATTTTCACTTCACTGAACCCGGGGTTCCGTGGAACACCATTTGGGAAACACCGAGCTAGAGAAAAGAAGGCTGAGGAGGGACCTGACAACTGTCGCCAGAAAAGTGAGGGCTGTTATAACAAGGACTGTGAGCACCATCCATTGCTCTTGTCTATTGGAAGCAGGTCAAGCATCAACGGGCGTAATCTGCAGCAGGGGAGATTTAGATCTTCAGAAAAACATCCTAACTCTAGGCAGTGATGCTCTGGACAAGGCTTCCCAGGCAGGTTGTGGAACCCTTGTCATGAGTGGGTTGTAAGCATGGGCTGGGCAAACATCGGTGTACAAGGTCCTGTCTCAGCACGGCAGGCTGGAGGACATCTGAAGGGCCCTTCCAGCCCGGCACTGCTATGGTTCTGGGAAAGTTCAGGACATTGCTTTCCTGTCTCATTCCAAAGGCAGCCACAAAGTGCCCTTGAGTGCGGTGCCGGGGCATCAGGGTCAGCATTGATTGTGAGGGGAGAACAACCCCTGCTCCCCCCCTCCCAGCTGCCGGCAGCACCGGAAGCTCGCCAGTGCCACACCGAGGGACTGCAGTTGAGAGGGGAGTGCCTCTACCTCGCTCCCTGCACCTCTCGATGACACAGCTGTTGGGGGACTGGGTCTTTCCTCCATTCCGAGGAGGCAGTGCCTGGAACGTGCAGACCCCACTCTTACAGCAGCGTTCCCTGTAAGCTGGGTGTTAGGGCGGCCGCTCAGGAGATTCCAACGCTGCCCAGCTGATTAGCAGAGCGCCACCAGGTAGGTATCGTTTCCCCCATTGGTGCATGTTGGCACATGCCTCGGTGCTAGGGACGTAAAATCCCATTTAGTCAGTTAAACGCTTACCCGGGATCCCATAGGCAGTGGGCCTGATTAGTCTGGAGTGACCCCAGCAGCGTGGTGGTTCTGGCCAGGTTGGAGCAGCCTCTCCTCCCCCCAATCAGGCTAGTTGCTCCAGCCTAGTTGGGCCACCAGTTCACCATTACCAATAAGCATCACCCTTAATTAACAGCTTAACCAGTTACTGGTAAGCATCACCCTTAGTTAACCAGCTAACGGGTGGCATCCCTACTCAGTGCACATACGAAAATGTATTCCACACCTGGATGGAAAAAATCCGCACATGGATGCAAAAGATTCGCACGAACATTGATCCTCGCCAGCGTTTTTGCCGTGTAGGGTTGTAAGCGGAGGCTGCAGGGGGACACCGTGGCTTGTAGCAGTCAGTTCCGGTGTTGGTGAGCCAGGGATACGGGGAGCCAGAGGGACACACAGGCCTGGACTCTGACCAGGTTGGCAGGGGATGCCTAGGACCAGGTCAGCAAGGAAAAGGTGACACCCCCGCGGATGGTCTCAAGGGAAGCTGCCTACTGCCACCTAGTGGCAACCTAGTGGCACTGTTGGCAGAGTTCCCCCTTTGCTGTTGGGATTTCATCACATTCCCTCTGACACTGTCCCATGGCAAAGGGCACGATGATTCCCTCCCCCCACCACCCTTCCTGGGATCTGTGCTGATTTACTCCAAATAGCCTCAGCCACGCCTTTGTGCCTAGCTCTGTGCAAGCATCACAGAATGCTCGGCTAGATCTGGGAGGGGGATCCATTCCACAAATGCAGCTCAGCCCCCCCCATGCTGCATTCAGGGGTTTGGCCCAGACACCCCCACTGCACACTCTGGGGATCCCCTGTCCTGCGAGCAGATGTTCAGTTCTGGGGAAAGGTTTGTGGTCAGAGCCGGAGCGTGGTGCCAGCCTGCCCCAAGCCCGTAGAGCTGAGATGCTCTGCAAAGTGCAGTTTGCTCCCTGTTCAGCAGCTTACGGGAGTGGCCATGTGGCTCTTTGCACTAGACAGACGCCGCATTCTTCAGGAGATGGCGAGACAGACCTGGCAGCCGGAGCTTAGTGACTGTTACTCCTGAAGAGCTGCGAAACACCTGGCTTCCCAAAACAGAACAAGGTGCTGATTGCCCGAGACTCCTCTCAGCCAATGCTCTCCCCAGTGCTCATCCCACCTCTGTGCAGCAGAGTGGAGGCCTCACTTTGGGGGACGGATGTGAGAAGGGTCGGGTGCTGGAGCCCCTGTATGGTGCCTCCCACGAGCCTCGCTGCTCAGCCCAAAGCTTGGGCGGTTAAATCTGCCTGGGTCTGGTGAGGAGCCGTGTTGCTTGGATGTGAGCCTTGCTGTTGCGATCAGGGTCTATGGGATCCTGTCCTTGAAGGGAGCGCCCAGCGTCAGCCAGCCCAGAACCACACAGCAACCCCTGCTCTGGCATGTCACTTGGTCCGTTCAAAGCTCAATTTCTTCTGACAGGCCACAGCCCCGACTCCCACTGAGAACCGGCCAGGGGTGTCACCAAAGACAGCTCCTGTTCAGAAAGCCCTCCCCTGCGCCACTCGGCTGTCCCTGAATCTTCAGGGAGTCTCCGCTCTGACAGGCCAGCTGTGTGGGCAGCCAGATCGGGGCGCAATGATTTCTATCACCCAGGGAGGGGAGCAGTTTGTGTGCGAGTCACCACGAAGGCCTGTGTAACCCACACACCTAGTGTGGTTCGCTGTCCCGTGCAGTGGCACCTAGACCACAGCAACAGATAAGACCAAGAGACCTCATGGGCTGAGAGCCAGCTGGCTTTATAGCTCAAGCTGTAGACTTTGTAAAGGCTCCTATACTAAGCTTCGGAGGTCCCAGATTCAAATCATCCAGTTGCAGGATGTGGATGTGGGCCTTGCAGTGCTCCAGCTTAGAGCTTCCCTCCACCAAGCAATAAAACCCCCATGGCATGGTCCCCACTCCCCTGCACGCACACGTATCCTGTTGCAGTCTGAAGGAGGTTGCCAGCTCTTTGAGCAGGGCCTGGGTTGCATTGGTATAAGGAGGCGCTTGGCACATTCTAAAGTGCTGTGTTGGTTATTACTGTGCTTGCTGCTTCTCTGGGCGTGGTTCTGGTGACTTTCATATTCATTTAGTTAAATTACACAGGAAAAGGTCACCCCCGTGCAGAGCATCAGTGCTCTGCCCTTGGGCATCTCAGTAGATTTGGTCCCCGCAGCAGGCTGGTAGCTGCCTCTTTTGGCCATTCTACGGGTTAATTCCCAGCTGGCATCCCAGGGAGCAGCAGGGCATAGGGCAGATTTGTGACCTGCTGCGAAATTCCCGTTTGGGCTGAAAACAGGACAAGGAAGCTGGTTCAGGGTTGAGGCCAGGCCCTCCCCGTGGTCTGGGTGCCCGTGGAGGCGGGTCTGAGTCTTGGTGCCCACTTGCTGTTGGCGCGATGAAGGGACAGAATACCACCAGTGCCCTGCTTCTGCTCCTGGTTTAGACGCCCCGATGCCAGGGCGCCTGCAGCCTGTCACGTCCGCAGCAGGCAAGAGGCTGGGCCAAGACTCCCACTGCAGCTCCGCTAACGTTTGCATTGGACAAAGCCAGGTGTGTGGGAAGCCGGGGGTGTTTGACCCCGGGGCTCTTCACTCGCTTGTGGGCCCACTGCAGTGGCTACTCTGGCCCAGGCTGGAGCTCCTGCTGGCATGCTCCCGGCCCTCCTGCTGCCCCTCCAGATCCCAGACCACCTGCCCGGATCCTCTATGACACTCCAGGTTGGCACTGCAGGGCCTCAGGCCAGGGAGGGAGGGAGGTCCTGGGAGAGGAAAGGTGTTTGCTTTTGCCTGGTTGGTCTCACATCCCACTTCCTGGGGCAGGAGCCACCCCTCTGCCGGGAACTAAGTGGTGGGGAGAGGGCGGGGTTGAGCATGTGTAGTGGTGTCAGGCTGGGTGTGCGTGAGCATGTGTGTTTGGGGTGCCTGAGCGACCGAACACAGCCCTGGGCTTCCCGGAGCCTACGAGACGCAGGCAGCTGGGGGACGGCAGACGTGAGTCAGAGGCTGGTGGCACTGGGTCCGGCCCCGAGGTGATTGCCCTGCAAACCGCTTCCTCCTGCAGCCCCGGCGCCCGGGGGAGGAGCCGGCATGTGGCCATGGTGATACCCCAAGAAGATACATGCTAAGAACCCAGAGTCCCACCCAGGAGCTGCGGGGAGAGGGCTGGGTATGCAGGCAAAGACTTACAGGCCTGTTCTGGCACCTGCCCAGGCCACAGAGCATAGGGGACAGGCCCCCAGAGCGACGGGCGCAGACCCTGCTTGGCCGCAGGAAGTGGCCCTGGGGGTCTCTGGCAGCTTCCCCCATGTGCAGGGAACTCCTGCCCAGAGGAAGACTCGGTGCCCGCTCTGGGGGGAAGGGACAGCGTCCAGCTGAGGGTACCAGGGCTAGCGGCACAGCTGCAGGGCTTGTTTTCCAGCCGGCTCTATGCACTCCTCCCCAGATGGGCCATTACCCAGCAGACAGCTCCCTGGGGCCAGGGGCAGGGGTTGGGGGAGGGGGATCAGGGCAGCACCTGACTAGACACCCCCGTGCCAAAGCAGCCCCTATGGAGCTGTGAACAAAGAGCCTGAGCCCGTCCCAAGAGGCACCGGCAGCCCCGAGGATGTTGGGTGCACACCTGGGGCTCTCCTGGAGGACGCTGGAGTGCGTCCAGCTTCTGGCCATGCAGGCCAGTGTGCTGGGGGGGCTGCCGCACCCCCCTCTGCGCTGACACCCCAGCACTCACCACACAGAACTTCCAGGGGGCAGGGCTTACAGGACCCCCACCTGCGCAGGGGGGCCTGAGGGTCGGAGCTCCAAGCTGGGTTTGTTTCAGCCCCTTCTCTTAGCGAGCCGGGGGCAGCCTGGGGCTTCCACAGTTAAACCAGCTCCAGAGGATGTTCGTTAACAATTAACATCCAGCAAATAGCTCCGGAGTCCCTTCCTGGCAAAGCCCCGGCCTGGCCCCCACAGACGCCCCTTCCCCGGCCTGGCTCCCACAAACACCTCTTTCCCGGCCCCCGGCAGGTTCCACAGCCGCCCCTTTCCCGGACCCCGGCTCCTGCCTGGCTCCCACAGCTGCCTCTTCCCCAGGCCTGCCTCCCAGAACCACCCCTCCCCCAGGCCTGGGCCCCTGCCTGTCCCCCACAGATGCCCCTCCCCCAGGCCTGGGCCCCTGCCTGGCCCCCACGGATGCCCCTTCCCCTTGGCTTGGGCCCCTGCCTGGCCCCCACGGATGCCCCTTCCCCAGGCCTGGGCCCCTGCCTAGCTCCCATGGCTGCCTTATCCCAGCCCGGAGCCCAAAGGATTCCACCAGCTGTCCTCTGGGCATGGGGGCTCTGGGCCTGCTCCAGCTTCCTTGCCTACCCCTTCCTGCTCCGGGCTCTCTGCACCCAAATCTCACCCCTCCCAGCCCCGTCTTAGAGCTGCGCCCCCTCCCCCCGCCTGGACTGCCCCCACCCCCGCCTGGCTTAGCTGGGCTTTGACTGCACAGAGACTTAGCCAGGGCGCTTTCCTTCCCATGAGTCTTCTCAGCTCTGCCCCATGCTCCCAGTGGGGCAGATGATAGAGTCCAAGGGGGACCCCAGAGTGCAGGACAGGACCTGGAGGCACTGCCATAGCGCTGTGGCGGGGCCAGGAGCTGGCCTGGTATGAGGCTGAGGGTTAGGGTTGCCAAGTGTCCGGTTTTTGCCCAGACTGTCCGTTATTCGGGTCCCCGTCCGGTAAAAAAACCCAGAAAAGTGAAATGTCCGGTATTTCCTGTTTACCTGGGATGGAAGCTGCCTCTGGCGGGTGTGGGCGAGGAGGGAGTGAGGAGTGCAGGGCCATTTAAAGGCGCTGCACCTTTTTTTTTTTTTTGCTCAACAACTTTGGTCTCCCCCCTTTTTTTCTCAACAGCATTTTTTCAAGGTGGGTTTTTTTGCGGGGAGGGGGAGGTTGGTATTTTTTGTTAAACCATCTGGCAACCCTACTGGCGGCAGCTCTGGGGGAGCTGGAAATGGTGCTGCCCAGTCTTTGCATTAGTCCGGGGGTTTTCAAACTTTTTTTCTCTTGACCCAGTTGAGGAAAATGGTTGGTGCCCGCAATCCAACATCATGTGACTAGAGTGTGGGCTCCGGAGGTGGGGTTGAGGATGGGAGCTTTGGGCTGTAGGAGGGGGCACTGGCCTTGGGGGATCAGGGCTGGGGCAAGAGATCACCTTGAGCAGCTCCTGGTCGGTGGTGCTGGGCGGGGGAGGGGGCTAAGGCAGCTTCCTGCCTCTCCGGGCACCGCAGACCATGCTGCCCCCAAAGCAGCCGGCGGCGGGTTCCCAGCCAATGGGAGTGGGGAGCTAGTGCTCGGGGCAGGGGCAGTGCGTGGAGCCCTGTGCACATTTCACCCCCTCCCCCTCCCAACACCTAGGAGCTGGGCTTGCTGCCAGCCACTTCTGGGGCGCAGTGCAGTCTGCGGTGCCAGGCCTTAGCACCCCCACTGGTCGCCTGATCCCCTTGCAGCAAAGAGACCCAGCGCCCGACATTCACCACCCAGCACTGGGACACGACCCATCGCTTGAAACCCTGCGTTAGTGTAACCCCACCTGGGCTGTGGCTTGGCTGACACAGGGACATGAGGGTAACAGGCCCCTTACAAAGTCTCAGGGCATGTTCCTCTGGACGGTGGGTGCTGGGGGGCCTAGGGCATGGTCATCAGCATCTCTGTATCATTTAGGGGACCTTGTGAGGGAAGGGGGTGCAGCCCTGAGCCTACAGGCCAGGACTCTGGTGCCAGGGAGAGCAAAGGGGGTGCTGGGAACAGATCCCTCCCCGGCGGAGCTAGAATTCCCCTTCTGTCCTCACGAGCGGCACCATCTCCATTCCAGGTGATGCCAAGAGCAGCCCCTGAGCCCTGACTGGGTCGCTGGGGCGACCCGCCAGCTGCGCAGACATCCCTCCAGGCCTCCAGCCGCACAGAGCCAGCGCCAGGCCCCCAGCTTGCGTGACATCCCCAGTCTGGGGCACGACCGTTTCCACCTCTCCCGACGCCAGCCGTGCTGTGAGAGCAGGTGGGCTAGAGACGCAGCCCCAGACGGACGTGGGGCTTGCCCGGCTCCTTGCCCAGCACGTGCAGAGGGGGGCTGGCGAGGTCGGCGCACGGCACACGCTGTGTCGCGGGCCAGCGGGTGAGCACAGCGAGGCGGCTGCCTCCAAGTTCCCAGCTGTGTGCACGACTCCAGCGCTGCAAGCCAAGGAGGAAGCCGGGGGAGGCAGGAAGCCTTCCCAAGGGTTCGCGCTGTGTCCCGGTGCCTTTCCTCCGAGGTCCAGCAGCACAACAGGAAGCCTGGCTGCGGTCACTCGGCAGCGGGAGCGACCCTGAGAGCCGTGTGGCGTCACTCCGGGGCTCTCCCGTCGCCTCCTCTGCGTCAGGTCCTTGTGCCCTGCCAGGAGCCTGGGCTAACGCTGCCCTAAATGGAAGCCGGTCGGGAGCAGGGGAGCAGCCACTGGCCCTGGGGTAGAAGATGTAGTGCGGAGACGGCCAGCCTAGCATGGAGCTGAACAGTGAGTGCTGGGGACCCCCAGGCTGGGCTTGGGGAAGGGGGTGGAAGAGGCTCACACCTGGGCAGGGAGTGGGGTAGAGAGAGACAGAGCTCTGGGGGTGGGAGGGCTGTTAAGTCCGGGGCAGGACTGGTCCTGGCAGTCTCATCTCCAGGGCTGCTGGGATGAGGCCGCAGCCCCTGCTCTCCTCTCCCCATGGGGACGTGGGGCTCAGAGCTGTTGGCCGGGCACCTCCTAGACCTGTAGTGTCAGTGACTGTGCTGGCATGAGACAGCTCGAGTGCCCCCGTCACGGAGCTCAGCCCCTGGGGGTAGGGGTTTAGGCAGCGTGCCCCCGGGTGCCACACACTGCCCGCCAGCCCCGGGTTGCACCCCGCCCCCCGCCCTCTTGGGATAATGGGGCCTCTCTCACACTTGGAGAGACTCTCCGTCCACCCACCCGCCTCTGCCCCAAACAAGCCCAGCACCGAGGCCCAGCACGGGCAGGCCTGCTCGGTTCACAACGATGTTCCCGCCACGTGGAACAGACGAGAGGAGAGTGGGCTCAAGCCGTCTGTGTGTTGGAGCCTCTTATGCTCCAGAGACCTGGGGGGGCAGGAGAGGGGACCAGTGGGGCTGATGGGGACGGGAGTGCAGGGCTGGGCTGTTGGGGATGGTGGGGCAGGGGCCAAGTGAGCCTGGTGGCAATATAGGGGGCAGGGACTTGGCAGGAATGACAGGGAGAGGGCAGGGGTGGTGGGAACAGAGGAGCAGGGCTGGCAGGGGTGTCTGGGACAGAGGGGTGGGGCAGGGCCAGTGGGGATGTTGGGGATGAAGTGGAGCAAACTCCCCGCCCCCAAGCCAGAGAATTCCTGTCCTGAGCCCAGGACTGCAGCTGGAACAAGCTCGTCCCTGTTAGAGACCCAGGGCTCTGAGTGTGGGGAACCAGCCCTGGCAGAACAGTGCTGGGGGCATTGCTGCCTCTGCAGAGTGCCGGGCCCGGTGGCTGCCGGGGTGGGGAGACGGATACCAGGAAGCCGTGCACAGAGGGCACTAGCATTCCCGGAGATGCTCTGAGCCACGTGTGCCGCTGCCTGCCTCCAGACGCGCTCGCGGCGCAAAGGCTCCGTCCCAGCGCACAGGGCCAGCAAAGGAAGCCGTTTATCCTCCCCTGTCGCTGCCCCGCTTCCTGGGGATGGAGCCCAGCAGGAAGCAGGGCAGCGCCACAGCAGGCAGCCACCCGGAAATGCCATCTCCCATCCCCAGGCCAGCCGGAGCCAAGGGACTGCCACTGCTTGAATGCCAGTGCACAGCGGGGATCTGGCATCTCAGCCCTGACAGGAGCAGCTGCTTCTTCATCCCCCTGCTCAGCACCCTCTGGTGCCAAGCACCCCCCTTGATCTGCTTCTCCTCCCAGCCCCTTTCCCGCTGGCAGTGAATAGTTGGCTTCTCCAGCAAAGGGACTGTCCCAGAGATCGGGTCCAACATTTCAGGCTATAAAACCGCTAATTCCAGAGGGAGCTCGCAGCCAATTGGTTGCAGGAAGCCCTCTTCTGCCACATTTTAACCAGGCCTGAGGAAATGGTCCACGCTGGGGGTCTGCCTGAGGCTGAGTCTTTGGGGAAAGTTTCAGCTAAAACGATTCAGCCGTTAGCTTAGGGGGAAATGTGTTATTTTGCCCCCGTTAAAGCAACGCATACACGAAGGGCTTTGGAGCAGGGCTTTGAGATTTGGCCGAGGGGTTGCCGTGGTCGGAGTCATGTGCCGTTTGCTCACCCTGTGAAAACCAACCCCAATTTGGCCAAGCGATAAGCCTCTGAAAATCTCTGTTTGCAAGAGAGACGTGGTGGAGTTTGGGAGCTAAATTCCCCAAAGAGGGCATCTGCATTGAGCATGTTCCACCCCTCGCAGCTCCTACACAGTGACCAGGTGACAGCTAGAGGCCATCCCCGAAGGAGCATGTTCCCGCCTTTCCCAGCAATTGTTGCTGCAGACATGAGCGGCCACTGTGACATCAAGCGGGCTGACCGAGGACAAGGATACTGTACTTAGACCATGCTCCAGTGCTAGGCAAGAGGGGAGGGAGGAGACTCTACTCCCACTGAGGCAGGGAGCCGCCTAACACTGGAACCGGGGTCTCTGGCTTGGTTTTGCAACTCAGCCTGGTTGGACTTAAAGCACCAGCGCTAGCTCTGAGAAGTAAATGAATGTCCCGCCTGGCAGGTAGCGGGTGGGGTGTACAACTACCCAGGAGGAGGAGAAGGCAGGAGAAACAGCTCAACACACTTGTGTCCTCGTGTGAGAGCCCAGCTGCTGCAGACTGTAGAGAGGGGTCTTTCCCTTTGCTTGCTCAGGGCTGCTGCTCCTCACAGCCTTCCTCCTCCACATCAAGCTGTCCAGGATGGGTCCGGCCCGGCTGGTCTGTGACAACCGGCTGATCCTGAAATACATCAGCGAAGCCAAGGACATGGAGAAGAGAGTGGTAAGGGGCCATGTGCAACCCAGCTAACCAGGAGTCCCCCCCCCCCCCGCCCCCACAGCTAGGGCCTGTACTCTGCTCCCTACGGTGCCCCCTGCTGGGAGAGGCTGGGACTAGCACACTGGGAGCTACTCCCACCGTGGGTGCTCTTGCCCTGCTCCCTACAGCGCCCCCTGCTGGGAGAGGCTGGGACTGGCACACTGGGAGCTACTCCCACCGTGGGTGCTCTTGCCCTGTTCCCTACAGCGCCCCCTGCTGGGAGAGGCTGGGACTGGCACACTGGGAGCTACTCCCACCGTGGGTGCTCTTGCCCTGTTCCCTACAGCGCCCCCTGCTGGGAGAGGCTGGGACTGGCACATTGGGAGCTACTCCCACCGTGGGTGCTCTTGCCCTGTTCCCTACAGCGCCCCCTGCTGGGAGAGGCTGGGACTGGCACATTGGGAGCTACTCCCACCATGGGTGCTCTTGCCCTGCTCCCTACAGCACCCCCTGCTGGGAGAGGCTGGGACTAGCACACTGGGAGCTACTCCCACCGTGGGTGCTCTTGCCCTGCTCCCTACAGCGCCCCCTGCTGGGAGAGGCTGGGACTGGCACACTGGGAGCTACTCCCACCGTGGGTGCTCTTGCCCTGTTCCCTACAGCGCCCCCTGCTGGGAGAGGCTGGGACTGGCACATTGGGAGCTACTCCCACCGTGGGTGCTCTTGCCCTGCTCCCTACAGTGCCCCCTGCTGGGAGAGGCTGGGACTGGCACATTGGGAGCTACTCCCACCGTGGGTGCTCTTGCCCTGTTCCCTACAGCGCCCCCTGCTGGGAGAGGCTGGGACTGGCACATTGGGAGCTACTCCCACCATGGGTGCTCTTGCCCTGCTCCCTACAGCACCCCCTGCTGGAAGAGGCTGGGACTGGCACTCTGGGAGCTACTCCCACCATGGGTGCTCTTGCCCTGTTCCCTACAGCGCCCCCTGCTGGGAGAGGCTGGGACTGGCACATTGGGAGCTACTCCCACCGTGGGTGCTCTTGCCCTGCTCCCTACAGCGCCCCCTGCTGGGAGAGGCTGGGACTGGCACATTGGGAGCTACTCCCACCATGGGTGCTCTTGCCCTGCTCCCTACAGCACCCCCTGCTGGAAGAGGCTGGGACTGGCACTCTGGGAGCTACTCCCACAGTGGGTGCTCTTGCCCTGCTCCCTACAGCGCCCCCTGCTGGGAGAGGCTGGGACTGGCACACTGGGAGCTACTCCCACCGTGGGTGCTCTTGCCCTGCTCCCTACAGCGCCCCCTGCTGGGAGAGGCTGGAACTAAAGAGGAAGGAAGGCTGGGAAGTCTCTTGCCTGGAAACCTGTGTTGCACAGCCCCAGCAATGCCGCTGTTCCACCTAACGGAGGCTGTGCTAATTCCTTCTCCTGCCCCCAGTGCTGGCCTCAGAGGCTGGGCCCCTGCTTGTCCAGCTGGCATCTCACCCAGTGCTTTCTGCCTCCTCTCCCTGCAGAGCCAGTGCCAGGAGCTGCCCCCACTAACCCAGCCCCTTCCACTGCCCATGGTGGATTTCAGCCTCCTGGAATGGAAATTGAAGACAGTGAGTGAAGCCGGGGGTCCCAGGGGTGGGGGATGGGTTGGGTAACACCTCCAGCAGCTGCAGCCCAGGAGTCCCTGCTTTTCCCTGGCCGGGCAGGGGAAGACGATCACTCAGCCCATCTTAGAGGGGGAAGCAGACACCGCGAGAAGTGACCTGCCCGTGGCTACAGCAAAGCCCCTGAGGGGAGGGGGGTATTTGTTTCTCTCCCACATGCCATCCACTGGCTGTTGCCCATGGGCTCAGCGGGGGGCGAGCAGTCCCACCTGCAGGCTCCCCCACCCCCTGCTGCTGGGCTAGATGTGGGAAGGACTGGGATGCTCACCCCTTAGTCCCTGCCTGCAGCTGGAGGGGGCAGCCCCTGCAGCACTGGGGTCGGACACTCCCCCCCCCCCCATCTCTGTCCCTTCAGAATGAGACAAAAAGGCAGGAAATCGTCTGTCACCTGGCGCTGCTGGTGGATGCGGTGACGGCTGCACAGGGCCAAGTGAAGCAGGAGTGTGCGGCTGCCCTGCTAGGGCAGCTCTACAAGAAAGCCAACTCCTTCCTCTTGCTCCTGCAGACCTTCAGCTGGCAGGTGAGACCCCTTCTGCTGGTTGTGCCCTGTCCCCGCCCCCCTGCCCTGCCCTTCCAGCCCCATTGCAGCGGGGCGAAGACTCACCTTGGCTCCTCTCTAAACCTGGAGTCCCAGCTGCAGATTTGCCCCCACGTGTGGATGGTGACTCTGAAGGGGATTGCTCTGAGCAGGGAAAGCAGCGCGTCTGAGCTCCCGTTCTCTGTTTGGGACAGGTCAGCGCCTGGCAGCCGGACTGCGCCTCCCGGACAACCCCACAGAGCCACCCCAGCGTGATCTTCCTGGTCTACAGGCAGCTCGTGCAAGGCAAGCTTCGCTTCTTCTTCCACGACCTGGCAAAGGATTTCTGCCAGGAAGGGAGCCAGGGGAGTGCCAGAGCCCCTGAGCACCCCATGTCCTCAGCTGCCGCGAGGGGACCATGAAAGCCCTGCCTGCTGATGGGGGCATCCACCAGGCTACAGGGGGAGAGAGGGTGGGAAGGAAATAGATCCTGCCCCCTGCTCTCTAGAGATGGGGGAGAGCAGGGCGGAGAGGGCTCTGCTGGAGCGGAGGAGAGATGGCAGAGGACCAGAAAGGTGGCTCCTTCAGCCACAGAGAGACCCCACTGCTGGGTCACTCAGTGTCCACCCAGAGCGAAGACTTGAGAGCTGAGCAAAAAGGGGCCTGGTCCCTGAGAGACGATTCTCAGCTCTGCCCAACCCAGGAAAAGGGAGGGATCTGCTCTCTGGAGAGAGCACCACTGGACGCATGGTGAGGCAGGCTCTGTGGCATGGGGCCTCTGAACCCAGCCAGCCCAAGTGCAACGTGCGCAGCACCAGAGAACTCGCCACCGCGCCAGGGCACGTGAGAGCCGACTTGCTCCCCATTTGGCCCTGCACCACGGGGCAGGGGACTCGCAGTCCCAGGGGAGCAGCTGTCAGAACGCAGCTGGGGACTCGCACACTTGCAGCCCCGAGGTTCGTGTCCTGTCTCTGGGCATGGGCCCAGCCCCCCGCATAGCCCATACTGATGCACTCGCTCATGGCGACGGTGGAAGAGGAAAAGGCAAGGGAGTTACGGGGTCTTGGACCAGGAAAACATCTTACGATTAAAGAGCTTATTTTTCTAAAGAGCCCTGTGATCGCAGAGGAAAGCTCTTCAGCAGAAGGGAAGCTTTGAGAGCTGGGCCTAGCACTGGGACGCAGGCCTGCTGGGGACCCATGCCTAGGGGTGCCAGCCTTTTTATTCTGGGGCTTCAGTGAGAAATAGACTCTTCCATCCCCCTCCTCAGGGGTCCTGTTCAGGCAAGGCTCCAGCCCATCCGGGAGAACAGCCCCACCCTCACTTGAGCAAGGTATCCAGCGCCCCCCTGTGGCCCCTGCAAAAACAGCAGGAGTGCCTTTCCCAAAGTGGCACACACACTTTCTCCTAGCCTGGCCCGTTACCCATCTCGCAGGCATCTCCCCTTCCATCCTGGCCATGCCGCAATTTCTAGGCTGAATTACATGGAAGGGGACAGTGCTAGAAGACTAAGGCCGCGTCTATGCTACAGCAGCCGGGCTACAGCAATGCTGCTGTCATACAAAAGCTTCCCACAATCTGCTGCATTCTTTTCCTCCCTCCACCCCTCTCCAAAATCCAGTCCCCACGACCCTCCACTCCCCTCCCAGCTCTCCTGGGCAGCGGTGTGCGGGGGCCATTCACGCAGCCAATCATGGTGGAACTTTCATGATGGGAGCTCAAGACAGGAACTCAGGGCACAGAGAGGAACATAAGGGCAAAGGTTCAGCCCCAGACAGGTCACAGGTAGGGTTTTGCCCAGGGGCACACCATGTGGAAGCCTTGGATCACAAGGTCTCCAGCAGGGGATAGGAGAACTTATGATCCAAGTGCAGGTCTTAAAACTTTTTGCCGTCTTAACCCAGGGTCACAGTCTGGTTACAGCCAGAAATGACCGGCGAGAATAATGGCAGGGTCAACTCGGAGACAAAATCAAGTATCAGGAAACCTGCCAGTGCAATTAGCTCAGCAACGCCTGACACAAGTGACTGACACATTCATGCCTGCACCCCAAAGCCAGTGCATGGAGAGGGGGGAACACTTGAAACACCAGCATTTTTCCTCTTCCGTTGCTGATCCTTGTAGCAGGATGCTGAGACTGGAGCTCTCTCGCTGCTGGCCGAGAGTGTAGCAAACTGCTGGGCTGATGCATTTGACTTGACCCCCGTGGTCCCAGTCCCAGCCAGTCTCCCAATAGCACAGCTCCCAGGCACCTCTCCCCCCCACGTCCCCCCGCTTGCTAAGAGTGACACAAGCAGGGACCAATCCGAAGCACTCACTTTAATAGAAAGCCGGGTGGGGTGGTTCAGTAACTGCCCCCTGCCACAGACAGGCCACAAAACACGGTGCTGGCCTCTGCGATGCAGCCAGCAGTGAAGCTAAAAGGGAAGTAGCCCCCCAGCCAGTACAGGAGAGGGCTCTGGAAAGAAGCCCATGACACGCTATGAGGAGTCTACACGGCACCACTCCCCTTTGCCCCCAGCCAAGGCCCTGCCCAGAGCTCTCCGCTCATGAGGGGCAGACCACTGGCCTGGATCAGAAGGGGGCTGTGGACCCCAGCAGAGGGGCAATACTGGTACAGGAGTCTGGACTGGCAGGGAGTACAGCAGCCTAGTGGCTCCCTTTCTGTATCACTCCAGAAGGTCCGGAACGGCCAAAGGAGCCGAAACCCAGCGGCTACTGAAAACAAGGGTCCCCGTCCTGGCCAGCAAGTCCATGTCTGGCTGCAAAGCTTGCGTATGAGGCAGGATCCCAGCTGCAGCCACAGTTCCTAGCGGTTCGGGTCCCTGCGACTAGAAGGCCAGTTTCTTCATCAGGAGGTAAACCCTGGAATCCACTTCAAAGCCGTGCAGGTTGTTGGCGTCTCCCTGGAGTCTCATGAGCAGCCCCCCGTAGGACACATAGGCAGAACTAGGGCAGAGGTGAGAACAAGACCCACGGATCAGGGAGGGGCATCACTCGGGCTCTAGAGGTGTTACAGCCAAGAGGCAGCCATAGTTGCTCACCTCATCAGTGTCAGGGAGCACACTGGCGGCTACAGGGAGCGCTGGCTACGGCCTCCACTCACCACTCTATGCTCAGTGCCCCGGCATTCCCCTATGGACCCACTAGCAACTCTGAGCAGGACCATGCTGTCCCTCCCTTAGCTACCCAAGCTTGGGACATTGTGCCCTGGTGGGGCATAGAACCACCCCCCTTACCTCTTGTGGACGGCAGGGGAATGGTATGGGGGTGAGGGGAGGGCAAGGAGGACACTTACAGGCGCGTGGCTGCCTCCGTGGACGTTTCGTCTCCCTCAATCCTGTACACCTTGCCATACATCACGTACTCAAACTGGTCGGCCCTGCGTGCAACAAGACAGTGGGGGTGGAGGGAGGTACATGGCCACAGATCAGACCCTCTTGCCCAACGCAGGGGAAAAGCACCACGTGGTTCTTGGAAAGCCACCTGGTCTGCTTTGCACGCCTGAGATAGCCCCCAATGCAGCCAGCCCCATAAGCACAGTCTGGCCTCTACCTCCACAGTACTAAGTGAAGCTTGAAGGCACGTGCAATCCGGCCTTACAGCACCACCAATAGCCACAGCTAGCTCAAGCAACCCTCGGCGAATATGGAGGAGCTACAGAACCAGGGCCGCCAAGAACAGATAGGGGCTGCTCAGATACAGCAGTGACGAGGACTGTCTAATTACGGATAAGAGAGTTTAGAAACCAAAAACTCAACAGGACAGATAAAAGTGAAAGATGAGAAGGAAAACAGAGAAAATGAACGGCGGCCGACAAGAGAGCAGAGCGCGGGCACAAAAGCAAAAGCGGCAAATGTGCGAGGAGACAGCAGTGCCCACTTGCCGACTGACCACAGCGGGAATCAGCCAGACAAAGGCTGGGAACCAAGGGCTGCTCTGGTTAGCCCCTTCTCCCTGGTGTTTAAAGGCCAACGTGATCAGACAGGGATGCTGACCCAGGGCAGCTCCCCAGCTCCACGCTTTCCCCACTTTCTTTACTCCTCCGTTCACTGACCTCAGCCTGCATGAGACACTACTGAATTCTTGGGCTACTCCCTGCCAGATGCTGCCCCGTTACCTGGACGGCCTGTCATCGGTGGGGTTATACTCCCCATCATCCAGGGTCCCATCTTCATACAAGGTGCTGGCAATAACCAGACGGAATTTGTCACCTGCAATACCCAACAGAGAGCAGGTGAAAGGCACGCTCCCAAGGAGGCCAGCTGGGCACAGGAAGTATGATCCCACACAGGGGCTACGTCGCCACCGGCAGCTTCTGTTCTTGCGCAAAAACTTGCCTGCTGTCTACACTGCACGCGTGTTCTTGCGCAAGTAAATTTACAGTACAGCATTGTAAAACAGGGCTTCTGCCGGCAGAGTTATTCTGCTCCCCACGAGGAATAAGCCCTCTTGTGCAAGAGCTCTTCCACAAGAGGGCAGTGTAGACAGGCCACATGAATTTCTTGCGCAGGAAGCCCCTATGGTTAAAATGGCCATCAGAGCTTTCTTGCGCAAGAGAGCGTCCACACTGCCATGGATGCTCTTGCGCAAAAGCACATGCCAGTGTAGACGCGCTCTTGTGGAAGACTTTTTGTGCAAGAACTCTTCCGCAAAACAGTTCTTGCACAAGAAGCTGCCAGTGTAGACGTAGCCAGGAAGGAACTCCGAAACCAAAGCACACAAGGCATACAGGCTGCATCTTACTGCAACGGTGCTTGATAGCAAAGAGAAGCAAGCCACCTGTGAACTGGCTCCTCGCCCCGATCTGCACAGTCACTCAGGCACACAGTATTCAGGGCTCCCAGCTCCAAGGAAGGGCAATCAGGGCATTCAACAGCACATCCAAGTGCCAGGTGATGCGCTCTGAGTAGCATGATCCCTAGAGGTCATGGAGCTGTCAGGCAGGTGAAGTGCTTCCCCTCACATCACAGCTGCATGTGACCACTGGATCTAATTGAAGGCCTCGTTCCTTCAGAACAGCAGCATGCAGACAGGGGCTTACTGCACTTTAAATCACACAGCCTTTTCCTTAATTAAACTTCATACCCTGGGTAGACAAGCCCATAGTGTTATGGGCACTTCCGCCAGCAGCTGGCTCTAGCTCAGCAGGGGCTGCCCGATACAAGGATTATCTGTTGCCAGCCTGAGGGCCCCCTACTACGTACCCAGGTCCACGGGGTAGATCTGTATGTTCACATCCAGGATTAGGTCCATCTTGAAAGACTCACTTTCACAATGCAGGCGGGAAACTGGGAGAGAAGGAGCAGAACCAGTGACCCAGGACGCAGTTTCGGTTCACGTTCACACCCAGATCTTGGGGGAGGGAGGTTTGGACCTGTTTATTCAAGGGCCTTGCTCCCGACCCAGCCCCAGATCCGTGGGGCGCTATGGGGCCCGGCCCCAGATCCGTGGGGGGGAGGGGGCGCTATGGGGCCCGGCCCCAGATCCGTGGGCGGGAGGGGGCGCTATGGGGCCCGGCCCCAGATCCGTGGGGGGAAGGGGGCGCTATGGGGCCCGGCCCCAGATCCGTGGGGGGAGGGGGCGCTATGGGGCCCGGCCCCAGATCCGTGGGGGGGAGGGGGCGCTATGGGGCCCGGCCCCCTGGACCTGGGGGGGGGGGGCGCTGACTCACCCCGGTCGAATTTCTTGCCCTCGGGGTCGATGTCCTTCACGTCGAAGATGTCCTCGAAGAGGATCCCGGCCATGGCGCGCGGCGGGCGCAGGGGCTCGGGGCCGGCGGACCCTCACTTCCGGCCAGGCGCCCGCTAGAGCCCACGCGGCGCCGCCATGTCAGTGCGGGGCGGAAGCACTCCCCCGGCCCGGCTCTACGCCGCGCATGCGCACAGGCTCCCTCCCGTCTGTTGGGCGCTCGCAGCCCCGCCCCGCCCCGCCCCCTGGTGTCCCGGACGCCTGGGTTCCCTCCCCGGCTGCTCCCGGCTGCTCCCAGCACCTGCGGGCAGCGCCTGTCGGGGTGTCCGGGGCCCCGTCCCATAGACCCGCCCCAATCCCGTCCCCCCGCAAAGCCCGGCCCCCGCGACCCTACACAAACACCCAGGGCGGGGCCCATCCCCGCACTGCCCGTGGGGGGGCTCTCCCGATCTCCCGGGGGGGGGGGGGCACAGGTGATTAGGTGGGGGAGGGGCGCCCATTGGTCCCAGGGCTGGGGGGAGGGGCGCCCTTCAGGCCCCGGGCTGGGCCCCATAACCACCCGCCCCCCCCTTCGGGTACCTGCTGCACGCGGGGCTGCGCTGCGCTCCCAGGCAGGTGCGGCGTCAGCTGCCAGCCCAGCCCCTCCCTCTGCTTGGGCCCTGCTGGGCCAGTGACTCCTCCATCCCCGCCTGCCCTGCCGTCCCGGGGCAGGGAGCGCACCCGGGGGACGAGAGGAGCCAGGTGTCCCTTGGCCTGGCTGGCTCCCGCCCAGAAACGCTGCCCCTGCGGCCGGGGGGAGGAGCCGGTGCACCGACGGATCCTTGCGGAGGCTGCGTGGGAAGCCGCGGGGCCGGGGCAGGTGGGGGTCCCTAGCCATGTGCACCGGAAGACTGCCCGGCTAGGCACCTGGGCTCTGCGCAGCAGCGATGGTCCCTGGCAGCAGAGACGCCGCAGCCGGGTTCTGAGTCTTGCAAGGAGCCGCCACCTTCACCGCGGCGGGAGGAACCCGGCAGGATCTATGGAGTATCAGAGGAAGAAGAAACTGACCAATTGCACCATTGGGCTCCTCTTCCTGTCGGGAGGGATCGAGTATGGTGAGCGCTGGGGCCAGGGGTGGAGGCGATACCCTGCCAATAGGGCTGCCAAGCCTCCAGGATTAGCTTGGAGGGAGTCTCCTTTAATTCAAGATTATGGCCTATGAGGAAATCTCCAGGAATAGGTGACGGGCAAGGTTGCCTGGGCCCTGAGTGTTAGAGCCAACTCCAGAGGCCTCTGCTGTCTTTGGGGCTCCCATGGAGCTGCTGTGCCAATGTCCACGAGTGACACACCCTGGTTTGTGTTCCATGGGGGGGTTATGAATTTTCATATCTGACCCCCATTGCCATAGTGTCAAAGCCTTGTGGATGTTAATCGACCTTCTGGACCGGATCAGTCTCCGTCTCATCATGTCTCAGATGGGAAACGGAGGTGGGGTTAACCAGTTTGCCTGAAGTCAGGCCACAAGTTGATGGCAGAGCTGGGCTCTGATTCTGTGTTGTGTTCTGGCCCCTATATGCTGCAGCTGCGTCCTCCAGTCAGGTACAAGCCCCTGGTACTGTGGGGTTTTGTGGATAGGCCTGGCACAATGACCCAGCTCTTGTCGCCAGGGTATGGTTGCACTACTCAGCACTCCAGCTATTCTAGACTGTCACAAATTAGGTTAATAGATGTTAAGCCCGGAACAGGCCATAGACATACTGCAGGCCACTGGATTTCACCAAGTTGGAGCAGGCCAAATTGAGACTGGAAGTGGGGAGGTGGAAAGGTGGCTCGGAATCAGAGCCAGCAGTAGTCAGGCCAGGATAGCAGGAGAGGAAAGAAAAAGCCCACTTAAGTCTTTGAATGGGAAGTGGAGGTGATGACCAATGTAGTATCATCTGCAAGCCATTTAGTAAAATAGTTAAGTCCAAAGCAGACTGTGAAGAACTTCAAAAGGATCTCAAAAAACTAGGTGACTGGGCAACAAAATGGGAGATGAATTTTCGTGTTGATAAAAGCAAAGTAATGCACATTGGAAAACATAATCCCAACTAAACATGCAAAATTATAGAGATTAAATTAGCTGTAACCACTCAAGAGAGAGATCTTGGAGTCATTGTGGATAGTTCTCTGAAAATATCCACTCAATACGCAGCAGCAGTCAAAAACGCAAACAGAATCATGGGGGGGGAAAAAGGGATAGAGAATGAGAAAACATATTGCCTTTATATAAATCCATGGTATGCCCGCTTCTTGAATACTGCATACACATGCGGTTGCCTCATCTCAAAAAAATATCTTGGCATTGGAAAAAGTTCAGAAAAGGGCAACAAAAATGATTAGGGGTTTGGAATGGCTGCCATATGAGGAGAAATTAATAAAACTGGGACTTTTCAGCTTAGAAAAAAGGAGACTAAGTGGGGGGGTATGATAAAGCTTTATAAAATCATGAATGGTGTGGAGAAAGTAAATAAGGAAAAGTTATTTATTTGTTCCCATAACACAAGAACCGCGAGTCACCATATGAAATGAATAGAAGATTTAAAACAAACAGAAGGAAGTCTTTCTTCACACGACACATAATCAACCTGTGGAACTCCTTGCCAGAGGATTTTGTGAAGATCAGGACTTTAACAGGGTTCAAAAAATAACTTGAGAAGTTCACGAAGGATAACAATGGCTGTTAGCCAGGGTGGGCAGGAACGGTGTCCCTAACCTCTGTTTGCCAGAAGCTGGGAATGGGTGACAGGGGAGGGATCACTTGATGATTCCCTGCTCTGTTCACTCCTTCTGGGGCACCTGGTATTGGTCACTGTTAGAAGAGAGCACACTGGGCCAGATGGACCTTTGGTCTGACCCAGTCTGGCTGTTCTTAGGGGGGTGGGGTGAGAGGTGAAGGCTACAGGGACCGTCACTGTTCTACTAGAGAACAGAAGATTGGCTTTGGAATCATACTGGCACTCCCTAAGAGCCTCCCCTTGTACGTCTGCCTCTGGCATGCGACCTTGCAGTGGGTCTGGTCCTGTCTCTCGCCGGCTCACTGGAGCAGCCTGAGCCCTGTCTTGGGCCCTTGACCCGGTGCTACCTTATTTTTCTGGCTAGGTGGTGCGATCTCACGTGAGAGCAGTCTCGGGCAGCGAGCCCCTGCCTGAAACCCTAGGGCTAGAGAATGTTTTAACAGCAGTGACTTGGGCCAGGGACTTGTGCCTCCCTCCCCTCACAAGCTGGTGGGGTAGCAAAGGGGTTGGTCACTGCACTACTTGTAGCTGCTTAGAAGGAGACGTCTGTGTGGTAGATCAGTCATGGGGAGTCTCCTGCCGCTCTACTGGCCATTCTGGGGATTGGAACAATGGTGGACAAGAGTCGTGGAAGGGTTTTGGGAGCTCACCGGGCCCTGCCGTGGGCTGGCTGGGTATGTGGGTTTGGTCCTAGATGGCTTTAGATACTGTTCTTTCCTGCCTAGGACTCTTTCCCTACGGCAGGACGTTCCCCAAACCGCTGGGAATTGCCTGGCCTGGAGTGGCCTCTCAGGTCCCCCAACTCCCCACAGCCAGGTGGAGTGTGTGTATGGCAGGAGGGAGTGTGGGGGGGTAGAGGGCTCGGGCTCCTGAAGCAGAACTGGCCGCCCAGTTTCCCCTGTTAATATTTTACAAGCTGTGAGCTGAGTCTGTAACTCATCCTCCAGGGTCAGCTGAAGGGTGGGACCGGAGGAGATGGGTGATTTACATCTGCCAACCGTTTGTCCAGGGAGCCTCCCCGAGGGCACTGGCTCTAGGTGGCTCAGCTGCTCCTGTCTCCCCTTCTTTCAGTAGACGGGGCTGTGTTGGTGGCAGAGGGTCCCCAGGACTGATGGGCATTTGCTGAGTCTCGGGTCAGGTCCTTGGGTCCTTCAGTTCCAGCTCCCCCCCCCTTTGGAGCTGTTGTTTGGTTTTTCTCTTGCCTGAGGGCCCGTAAGGGGCCAGTGATTTTAATACAGGAGGGGATGGAGGAAGGATCCTGAGCCTGTGGAGCTGGGTTTCCTTCCTCTGCCCTCCTTGCTGCTATGTCACTGCCTAGGATAAGGTTGCAAGTGCCATTGCTCCTCCTGCCCCAGGGGAATAACCCAGCCCCAGGCAAAGCCAGAAGCATCTCCCACTGCTTCCATGCCCGGCTGCTGCATAGCTAGCACCATGGGCTGCAGCAACGGGCAATGGCTATTGCCGGGAAGATACCCGAGTGGCTTCATGTCTGTTGCCATGGAGAAGGCTGTGGGAATAGCGGGTCCGGCAGAGCCTGGTGCTCTGCCCTGGTGGCAGGGGATGATCTGTAGAGCAGGTTTCCTTGATATCCCGCTTGAAGCCGGGCTGCACCATCCGAGGGCGTGCGTGGCTGGCAGGCATCCTGAGAAACGGCCGTGCTGAAGTGTTGAAACACTGGAGGTTTGACTGAGGACCATTCGCCGCTGTGCATATCCCAGCTCTTGGGCACACCTAGCACCTGTCCTGCCTCATGTCACACGGAGGGGAATTGGCTCAGATTGACGGCCAGTGCGCTGCGTTCCCTGACACAGCATGGGGAGCCTCCCCCACTCCACGTGCCCTCAGCTTAGTAGAGTGAGACTCACCAGGCCTTCTAAGCTCGGGTGTTGAGATCTACAGGTGCCAGGCCCAAGGAGACAGCCCCTGTCCGAAGAGCTCACACTATACGGAGTCAGGACAGAGGGGACAAGGAGAGGAGAGAGGAGGAAGAGCAGTAGAGCCAAGGCCAGAGCCTAGGTCCCTGGACTGCCTGTGTGCGCTGGGCCTCGCTGCTTCTCTTCACAGTATGACCAGGTGCCCCGGGTGGTTCTGGCTCCAGCTGAGCTCTGTATTCATGAATGTTGCTGGGCCGCATGCATTCTGCAGTCCCCTGGGACGCTATGAAGGGGATGAGCTGCCAAGGTCCCCCCGTCCGTCCCCCACTCTTGTTCAAATCCAGCATTTAGTCTCCTCTTTTGTCAGCTTCCAGCAGAGACTAGGGCTCTTGTCTGCCCTCTCTCCCGATCTGTGGCTTGCTAGAGGCCAGCAGTTTGCAAGTCATGCCCTGTCTCTGCTTGCTCTCCCGGCTGCTCAGACAGCAATCCAGAGCCACCTCCATGCCATAATCTGCCTGGCTTTCATGGTTGCTAGTCCCTAGAGAGGCTGCGAGACCTGGACTTGGTGCTACAAGCCTCATCCCTGTGCCCACAACTGGTACTCCAGGTGAACACCGCAGACCAGAGGAGGGATGAGGGGCCTGTCCCTACAGCAGCCACTTTGCTTCCAGCCCCTGTGTCGGTAGTTTTCCATCCATGCCCCGGCACGGAGAATGTAACATTTGTTGCTCAGTGCTTCTCCTCTGCCTTGGAGAGACTCCATCTCCTGGCACCTGCAGCTTCATCCAGATCCCTGGCCCCTTCCCTTAGCCCACGAATAACCAAGCCCAGGCTGCCCAGCTGGCGTCGCCTCCTCGTGCAAGGCGCTGCCCTGCTGTTGGGATGGGTGTTGTGCGGCTGGGTCGTCGGGGAGCACGGCCTATGGGACGAGGAAAGGAGAAGCGATTTACCTGAGCCTTCAAGGAGCTGATTTGCCGCTCCCCGTGGCCGCGTGAACTTCCCTCCAGCTCTGGGGAGAAGAGTGTGGTGCCGGCTGGGCTTCCCAGCCCGCGAGGGGAAGGGATCGGAGACGATGCCACTGAGCTGGTTAGTGCCAGGAGGACAAGGCCCCGGTACACAAGTGATTCACGAGCCAGGGAAGGATGGGAACATACACCAGTGAAACAACTCTCCGCTCTCCGTCCTGAGCCTCCTTGCCTCTCCTGCTCGCACCCGCCTTCGCCTGAGCTAGGTACAGCCATCGCCTCCACTGCTCTGAGCTCTCCGCTGCACATCCACCTCCCGCCCGATGCCTCCGCAGCAGCCTTCTCACTGATGGATGTGACCTCACCGGACCTCAGGGCCTCCACGCCACCCTCCTCGACCTCTGCTGCTGCTTGTGCTGGCGTCGCGCAGGCCTTGTCCTCGGCCTGCTCCGCTTCTCCCTTTGCAACCTGACCATCCAGGCTGATGACTCCTAGGGCTCCCTGTCCCCTCCTTAAACCGCACTGGCCAGCCCTTCTCTCCAGCTGGCTCGCTGCCACTCTACACCCAACAGTGCCCCAGCTGAGCTTCTCGCTGCCCCATCCCCACCCGGGCGCTGTTCGCAGCACCGCCCTCGGCCCTGTCACCCAGAGTTTGCACAGGAGCCGCCCTATGTAGCATGCTAGCTCCAGCAGAGCCAGCGGGGGGTGTCGGCAGCCCTAGTGTAGACAGAATGTAAACGGGTTGGCGAGGTTCACATTTGACTCCTCCCTCTCTTGGCTAGCCCCAGTCCCGCCTCTCTTCCTCCACAACCCAAGGGGTCTCCCCCCCTCGCCCCAGGGAAAACTCTCTGGGGTCACCTCCTTGCCCGTCTCATGGGGGAGTCCAGTGCAGGGGACAACATTTAAAAATGGTGACTGAGCAAGATGGCTTGGCTGGCAGGGGCCTGCGGGACTGAGTCTGGCCAAAGAGGAGGAGGGTGTGAGATGGGCTGGGGCACTAGCCTGGAGGACGCTATGTTGGCTCCCATGGGGAAGACGTCATTGAGGTCTCAAAGGGCAGCAGCAGAACCTTGAGGCTGAGCCAGTGGAAATCATTAACTAGGGCGGGAAGTCTCGGAGGGGCAGCCGTGTTAGTCTGTCACTTCAAAAACGAGGAGCCCTGAGGCCCTTGAGGCTATGTCGAGACTGCATCCCTCTTTCGGAAGAGGGATGTAAATGAGACAGATCGAAACTGCAAATGAAGCCGGGATTTGAATTTCCCGTGCTTCATTTGCCTAATCGCGTCACGGCGTTCTTTCAAACCACGGATCTTTCGAAAAAGGCTTTTCTTTTCGAAAGACCTGCACCTAGACCATGGTTCCACTTTCGAAACAGCGTTTTCCGAAAACGCCGTGACATGATTATGCAAATGAAGCACAAGACATGGTTATGCAAATGAAGCACGAGAAATTCAAATCCTGGCTTCCTTTGCAATTTCGATAGGTCTAATTTACATCCCTCTTTCGAAAGAGGGATATAGTTTAGACGTACCCTTAGGCTGTGTCTAGAGTACATGCCTCTGTCGGCAGAGGCATGTAGATTAGACACATAGGCAAAGGCAAATGAAGCCGCGATTTAAATGATTGCGGCTTCATTTACATTTACTTGGCTGCCACACTGAGCCGACAAACAGCTGATCAGCTGTTTGTCGGCTCGCGCGCTAGTCTGGACGCTCCCCTGCCGACATCAAAGCCCTTTGTCGGCAGCCCCGTTATTCCTCGTGGAATGAGATTTACCGGGGCTGCCGACAAAGGGCTTTGATGTCGACAGGGGGAGCGTCCAGACTAGCGTGCGAGCCGACAAACAGCTGATCAGCTGTTTGTCGGCTCAGCGCGGCAGCCATGTAAATGTAAATGAAGCTGCGATCATTTAAATCGCGGCTTCATTTGCCTTTGCCAAAACAACAAATCCACATGGCTCCGTCGACGGAGCCATGTAGTCTAGATGTACCCATAGAGACTAACCAAAATATATAGACTCAAGAGCTTTTGTGGGTGAGACCTGCTTCCTCAGCTGGGTTGGCATGTAAATAATGGAATCCGAGACAGAACAGCAGCAGAAGTACCTGTCGATTGTAGGGCTGGTGTTAATGAGGTGGAAGGGGAGTGTGGGCTGGTGACCTGAGGCTGCAGGATGTGGGTATTGCCTGTAAACATAGTGGGATGTCGGAGAAACCTCCCGGGTTTCACATGCCGTGCCGCCTCCTGGTCTGACACCTGATCCTGTTCCAGCTCCTAGCCTGGGCCTCAAAGGCTCTCCGGGGCTCAGGCCTCTCTGTCGCCACCAGCCGGGTTCCTCCAGGACTCCAGTGGCTGGAGCCCAAGGTGACGGTGTCCAGGTTTCTCAGCCCAGACCTGCAGCTCCTCCTCTGACAGCGGTGTGAGAACAGCCCCCGAGCTGGCTGCCATCTTGCTGGGACAGCCCAGAGAGGGCTGAGAGTGAGCGCCGTGCCCTGGGGCCCCGAGGCGCTGGGCAGCCCGGCAGCACTCGGACACCGTGGTGGTGGGCGCATTAGGGACGCTTACACGGGGCAGAGACAACCAACATGGTAGCTATGGGAACGACTCCCAGGCGTCTTGTCGCAGATACAGCAACTTGCCTGTGCTAAAACCGGGGGCTGGTAACCGGGGGAGTGTGGGAGGGCTTTGACTCTGGCCCCTGTTAAGCTCCATGGGGTTTCTCTGTCTCCCTCCTGCCATACCTGTGAAGGCTGCTGTGTAAACACCTCAGCAGGGCTCTGGAATAGCAGAGCGGCCTCTGACGGAGGGAAGGAGGCGCTGACAGGCCGAGGGGTGTTGCTCGAAGCAAGGAGGGCAAGGAGCCAAAGCCACGGGGGTGCTGCCGGGATCCACCTAGATCTGAGGAGCTGCCCCAGCCCCTTCTGTCCCAAGGGAGGGCGAAAGTCTGGGAGTCACTGGGGACTTAAGGCCCAGAGAGGGGCGGTTCGAGCTTTTGTGAGGTCGGCATCTCCCCTTCCTCGATACCTCAGTAATGGGATCTGGCTGCATGACCGGCAGTCGCAGTGGGTGGGGGACAGAGGCTGGCAGGTTTAGGGGACCCGGAGACCTTTGCCCACTTTGTTGAAGGCCGACCACACCCAGCCGGCGAGGGGCTCATGCTACGCCAAACCTGTCTCACGGGGTGGGCTGTCGGTCCGTCCCAGGGAGGCAGGAGCCTGGCTTCAGGGTAAGGATGAGCAGCAGTTTGGGCTGGGCCTCTTGCAGTCCTGTGGCGGGGAGGCCCTGACTGCCTGTCTCTCTCTGCTCCCCGTTAGCGGTGATTCTGCCCACGATCTGGGCCTACCTGCAGACACTCCATGCTGAGCCGTACTTCCTGGGCCTGGGCATCTCGGCCTTCAGCCTCACTGGCCTGCTGGTGGGGCCCCTCTTCGGGCACTGGTCTGATCGGAGCCAGCGCACCAAAGCCGTCATCCTCTTTGCCAACATGTTTGAGATAGCGGGTGAGCGAGCGAGCGAGTGGAGGCCGGCTGGGGGCTGCTTCCCTGCTGGGAGCAGGCCGGCGTGCCCGTGTGGCTCTCGGGAAGGGTGGGTGGGAGGGCAGGCTTAGCCACGCTTTCCTGAGGCTGTGAACAGGCAGCACCAAGCTCTGAACGCAGGCACGTGAGGCCCTGACGTACGGAGGTCCCGAGCGCTTGCTCGGCTCCTAGGAACCTCCAGAGCCCACATGGCTGCAGCATCGGATGAGCTCGTTAACCAGGGTCCGTTGCCAAAGGTGGCCTGGGGGATCCTGGGGGGCAGAATTCAACCTGCAGAGCTGTTGGTGCTGCCCCTGCAGCCGGACGGAGCCCGGCTCTGTCCTAGCATCCCCGCAGGAGCCGGCCGCGCTGGCAGCTAGCAAAGTACCGTTCACGCAGCCCGCGGGCTCGGCTGCAGGGGCGTTGGGCTCCCAGGACGACGAGTGTGGCGCCTGCAATGCCGCTTGAGCACAGGGACCCTTTTCGGAGCAGGGTGACAATCCTCCTGCCGGCAGCATGAGGGCACAGGAGCCGGGATCGCCGCTTCTCCCCCCGCCCCCCCACTCTGCCTGCGAGCTGGAGTTGTGAAGGGCTCAGCCCTGCTCCTGCAGGCGTACCTGGGGTTGAGTTATAGGCAGTAGCTGACAGTGGTGCCCTGCCACTGGGCTAGCTCAGCTGGCTGCCGGAACGCGCTCCCACCCTGTTCCTGGCTGGCCCGGCCGTGGCCGGCTGCGAGTTTGCATGTTCCCCCCTGCGTTACCTGATGGTTTTTGTCCCCCCCAATTGCAGGGAATTTCATGTACTTCATGGGCATTTCCAAGTGGCTTCTCCTGGGCAGCCGGCTGGTGGCAGGTGAGAGCTGCTGGTGGGGAAGCTGAGGGCCGCGGGGGGTTTCCAGATCTGGGGGCTGTTGGAGCATGCCCCATCTCTTGGCCCGGCTGTCTTTGTCTCTGGTAGGTGTCGGGACAGGAGTGGGGGCCTCCATCTTTGGCTATCTCACCCGCTCCACCACCTCCCAGGAGCGTGCCACGGTGTTCGCGGCGGTGATGGCATGCCGGCAGGTCGGGCTGCTGATCGGTATGGTGTCCCTGGAGCCCCACGCCCTGCCCACCCACACGGGCCGGGGCAGCAGGCGCTCCGCATGGGGGGAGGGGTGGGCATGAGCCAGGAGCTGGGGCTTAGTGTGGCCTGCCCCATGCACCAGGCTCTTGCCCTCGTGCTGCCCCCTTGGCTGTGGAGAGGGGCTGCTGCAGGGAGCTGGCTCTGCTCTGGCTGCCCTGTGCCCCGGAGAGCTTGCTGTGGGAACTGAGGTGCGGATTAGGAAGGGGGTGGGACGTGCGGTGCCAGTCCATGGTGGCGCTGCCTCTTGCGGCGGGGGAGGAGGGGGGTATTTAGCAAAGGCCCGTGGCAGAGAGGCTCCTGCCTGAGGCAGTGGGGGTGGGTGTGAGGGACCCCAGGGTCTCCCTGATGGCACCGTTCTTGCCCTTCCTGCCGCAGAGGGGGGTGCCGGATGGAACCCTCTGGGTTCCTCCAGTGCCCAGCTCCGACCCGCCGTCTCTTTGTGCTCAGGACCTGCCTGTAACCTCTTCCTGCGGCTCTGTAACTTCCGGCTGGGGCCCTTTGAGGTCAACAAGTTCACCGCCCCTGGCGTGAGTACGCCGGCCGGCCGGCCCTGGCTTCCCAGGGCGACGCTTGCAGCTGTGAGCGCTTGCCCTGAGCCCCACCCTGCTCCCCGGGCGGGGGGCTGCGGTTCCGGGCTCTCAGGCCCGTCTGTCTGTCTGTCTGCAGCTCTTCATGTGCCTGCTCTGGGTCCTGCTGCAGTTTGTCGTCATGGCGATGTATTACGACCTGCAGCCCGGGCCCCACCTGCAGCGCGCGGCGCTGGCGGCGCCGGAGGAGGAGGAGAAGCCCTTGGTGCAGCATGAGGCTGGCCAGGAGGAGAGAGACGGGCAGCACGGCTATGGCAGCACTGGCACTGCCCAGCGGGCGCCCGGCGAGCCCCCCGAGGGGGACGAGTACCGCTATGTGCCCAACGGGCACCTGGCCGAGGAGGAGGGCCGAGAAAAGGAGACGAGCCCGTTCCAGAACTTCAGCGTCATGCGAGGTGAGCACCCCCCGCAGCCCAGCCTTTCGGGGGATCCAGCTGGGAGCCCGGTGGGGGCCCGCAAAGCAACCTCACATGCCTCCCTTATGGTCAGTACCATGCTGGGCCATCCCATGGTCCATGTGGGTCGTATAGCAGGCCCCCAGAGCACAGTGTCTGCAGACCAGGTGGTGGGCGTGTCGGAGGGGGAAGGTGCCATGCACCTTCAGATGGTTCTGAAACTTAGACCCAAATGCCAAAAGTTGGGACTTGAAGGGTTAATATTTGGTGCAGATGCAGACAGCCCTGCCCCAAGGAACGTAGTGTCAAGGCAGACACAAAGGGCAACACTGGGAAGATTGCCCCTACTATAGAGTTAGGAACAGGCCCAGAGAGACGAGTGCGGTTCCACCATGAGAAGGGGGGGCGGTTTGTCATGGGCTCTGCTTGGTGTAGGGGGTGCACGGGTGTGACAGCACAGTCGGGGTTCCCCCGATCCTGCACCCCCGTAGCAGCCATATCAGTCTCCACCAGTCAGCAGAATAGAGAGGGGTTTATTGATTTTCCAGAATACAGCACAACATAGACGTGATGTGGCAATAGGAGGGGGGCTAGGGGGTTAGGATGCCCCAGACACCGAGCCCCTAGTCTCCAAGCCCCCTCCCTAGGCTGTCTCCATCATGTTTCCAGCCCCAGACTCACTCTTCCTCCCCCCATGTACTTCCTTTGTTCCATCCTCCTTCCCGCCGGTCAGGGCCGTGTCTGGCCCCCCTGCCGGGCCGTGCTCACAGACAGGGCCCGTAGGGGACAGCCCAAGCCTAGCGACCAGCAAGATGCCCCACTACGTCACATAGTTTGAACATTCAAGCCCTGGTGCTAATGAGGTGCCTCAGCGTGGCCCCCATCCCGACGCTTTGCATGTGTCACCCCCCTTTCCCTGCCGCCTCATGGGCTTGTTGGCCTGCTGCACTGGTAACGGGGTGACCGGGAGGGCTCCTTCCCCGTGGGGGTGGTGGCTGCGCCCGGATCCCAGCCTGTGACGTCCCCTGGTGTCCTTGCAGAGTACCTGCGGGAGGAGGTGGTGGTTCTGCTCACTGCCCAGTTCATCACCCTCTTCAACCAAACAGCCTTGGAGGTGAGTCGCTGGGGGCGTGGTGGGCAGGTTGATCCTTTCTGCTCCCACCCAGATGGGGAGGGGGGTCCTCTCCCTCAGACTGGGTCTAGGTGTGCCCAGTCCTTTCCTTCCCGGGGTCTGGAGATCTATAGAGGGGGAGAACGGGGGTCTCCTCTCCCCTCCGTGTGGTGCTCCGGCCTTTCCCGGACCCCAGGTAGAGTTCTCTTCTCTCCTGCGCCTGGCGCCCAGAGAGATGGGCACCTCTCCTAGGGCTCAGGGCTCCTTGTGCAGCAGGACAAGGGGAAGCCCAGAATTTGGGTGAACGTTGGGCGTGACCCAGGGTTACCTCCAGCTTAGGGAAGACGGGCAAGAGCAGAGACCCAACACGCTGGTCAGGAGAACCCTCCCACCGGCAATACCCCCAGGCAGAGTGGGGGGCACCCCATAGGTGAGGGTCTGTACCCGCCCATCCTGCCCCGAGGGGGCTCCTCACTGCCGTGATTGGAGGGTGGCACTGCCTTGCCCATGCAGACGTGTGACTGTAGGCTGCTTTCTGCACCCGTCTGTGTCCGTCTCCAGACCATGGTGACCCCCATCACCCAGCGCTACCTGAGCTTCGGGGAGCTGGAGAACAGCATCATGTACTTCCTGTGCGGCATCGAGGTAGGCAAGCCCAGCGGTGGGGTCCTGGCAGCAGGCAGGTGTCCATCCTCCAGCTAGGCCTGCCAGATGCTTTCACCAAAAACCCTGAATGTGGCAGGAAAAAACTTGGTTGGGGGGGGGGGGACAAAAACAAGGAAATGAAAGCTGTTGAGCAAAAAAAAAAGAAAACTAAAAAAAGTCGCTGCGCCTTTAAGAATCCCCACGCTCCTCGCTTCCCCACACCAGACACGGCAGGGGAGCAAGGTCCCTGCCGGCCTTCACCTGAACAGGGGCCAGAAATACCAGACTGTGCGGGCGAAAACCAGACACCTGGCAACCCTACCCATAGCGCGTGTGCACGGGCACGATCCAGGCCTTGCCCAGGGCACTCGCGATCTTTGACACTCTTCCCTCTCAGCTCTCGCTCCAGCTTCCCTGGAGCCCTGGCGCACCAGGCTGCATGCTCTGGGCTGTGCTAAGCGAGGGGCGCTGAGCTGTGGGCACTGCTGAGGGCCAGGCTGCTCTCAGTCCCGCCCCTTCCTCCCTCGGTCCCGCCCACTTTCCCGGGGCTGGCAGAGGCTGTCCGCTCGGCTGACCCCAGGCGTTAGCTCTGTGTACAGCCAGAGTGGGGGTGGCCTAGAGCTAGCCTCCTCCATCACTAAGCCAAGCTCTCCTCTGGCAGCCCCCCAGCCCCGTGCTCTGCCTAGCTCAGGCACGGGGGGAGGCTGGTCATGCTGGCGCTCCAGCCAGCCAGGCCTCTCCTGCACAGCCCGTTTCTGTGTCTGCACCCCCCCTTCCACGGGAACGCTGCCCCATTGCGTGCGTCCCCTGGCAGCCCCTCTGGGAGGCGTTAGGGCCCCTCCCTGCATGGGCGGGGCTGAAATGACCTTGCCCAGCTGCGCTGGCACTCTCACTGTTCCCACGGGTGGGGCTGGCCTTGTGCTAGCGTGCAGGGAGAGGGGAGTGCCAGGGCAGAGGTGCCCGGAGCGTCAGACAGAACGAGCACGGATGCCGTCTCTGCCCTTGTGCCAGCAGCACGTGGAGTGGGGCATCCCTGCCAGCGCTCTGTGTTGGCACCGAGGGCACCAGGCTGGGGCAACCTCATCCCCAGGTGCCGTGGCCCTGCTGAGCTGCATTGGGCCTGGAGCCAGGCTGGCACCTGTGCCCGGGCATGGCCTGCCTGTTAGCAGGGGAAGGGCCAGAGTGCTGAGGCTGTGAGGGGGGAGGGCAGACCGCGGAGCCCTGGCGAGCAGTGACTCATTGGCTTCCCCGGGGGGGGGGGGGGCATTTCTGCCTGGGCTCTGCACCCAGCCTGGGGGGCTGTAATAACCCGGCTCCTCCCGCCCCCCAGGTGATCTGCGGCTTCTTCCTGGTGCGCTGCCTCAGCAGCCGCCTCCCCGACCGTGTGATCCTGGTGCTCGGGCTGGTCATCTGCAACGTGGCCTGTGTCTGGTGCCTGCTCTTCCTGGCGCGGCCCCGAGGTAACCGACTGCCCCACCCCCGGTAACCGCTCTGCTGGGACTGCCGGGTCCTCTCTCCCTAGGCAGGCACGCTGCCCCGCCCTCCCGTGGGCTCCCGGGACTCGCTTGGAGGGGCTGAGTTTGTTGGCTGGGGGTGGGGCGGGGGTAGGATCTCTGGGCTGCGGGCACCTTGCCTAGCTCAGGCTGGCCCAGTAGTGCCAGGCGCTGGGTGGTGGAGAGGAATCCTGCCCGGATGGGGCGGTTTTGCTCAGCCGTGCCAGGCCCAGTGCCTTGGGGGTGCTGTGGTTCCCCAGCCCCTCTCCCTGCTCCATGCCCAGTGCAGGGGCCAGGGAGTGCTCTCGGGGGTGCCCAGAGTCAGGAAAGTCTGGTCCTCTGCAGAGTAGGAAAGCTAGCAACTGAGCCCGGAGCCCGCCGGCGGGGGGCAGAGATGCCAGGAGCTTGCCCATCTCGAGCGAGAGGCCTCGGTTTGAGCACCTGGGGCTCTTAGTTTGCCAGGCCCATCCTGCCCCTGCCATGTCTGCTCTGCTGCCCACAGGGAGCTTTCCTGTCCTGCTGACCGAGCTGGTGGTCGGCGTGTTCCTGCAGGTGCTGGGGCTGCCCTTCGTGGCCGTCTCCCAGGTCTCGCTCTTCTCCAAGGTCACAGCGGAAAAAACACAAGGTGAGCCTCAGGGAGGGGGGGGGTCAGTGCCCGGCACTGGGGCGTGGTGCCTGCTGCCTGCCCACCCTGAGAGCGTGCAGTGAGGCTCCGAGCCCCCCCCCGCACTGTCCTGCCTGCCCCATCTCACTCCAAGCCCTGATTCCGCACCTGACAGGTGTGTGCCTTAAAACACCCACATGACCTCTGTGCACTCAGCCTCTCCCGCCCCCTCGGGCCTTGTAGAGACCCCACAGCGGCAGCTCAGGGCAGCTGGGATCGTGGGTGGTGCCCTGCATTAAGGGCATGGGACTGTTCACTTCACCCGAGTCTGGCCCGCCCGTCAGGGTCTTGGTATTGGCGCAGGTCACTCTGTTCCAGGAGGAGGTGCTCATCTGGGCACCGGGCCCCCGTTCCATGGCTGTGCTTGGCTCCCGATCGATGGCTAGGGTCCAATTTCTGCCCTGCTCCCAGCGGCTGAGTCCCGCCTCCACTCCATGCTGGCTGGGTCCCTTTTAGCTCAGAGCCCGGCTTGCAGGTGATCGGAGCCGCTCCTGCCCCGGATGAATGGGAACGCCCTTCCCAGCAGGCTCCCTGAGTGACCCTGTAAGATCAAAGTGCACTGGGATCCTCCGTGAGGCCTTGCTGCTGTCTGCCACCTAGCACTGGGTGAATCTACAGGGATGGGCGGAAGCCCCGGGGTGGCACAGGTGGACAGGCAAAGCCTAGCGTGGAAAAAGGGTAGCCAGCTGCCTATTGCTGTGACCAGGGGCCACCGACCCCACTGGGCTTGCAGAAATGTAGAGCTCAGGGGACCTTGAGAGGTTGTCCACGTTCCAGTCCCTGGTGCTGAGGCAGGGCTAGATAGACCTAGACCTAGGCCAGTCTGGCCTTTAAAACGTGATGGGGTTGTCGCAGCCTGGTCCAGAGCTTCCCTTCCCTCTCAAGGCCTAACCTAAGCCTCCCTTGCTGCAGACCAGCCTGTTGGGACGTGTCCTGCCTCCAGTGGCCACGGAGAACAATTGGCCTTTGTCCTGTCTCTACCAGCCCTGAACGCATTTAAAGTCTGTTGTCCAGTCCCCCTTTGCTGTTGACTAAACAGGCCCAGGTTTTAACCTGGCCCCTCCCGTCGGGTTTCCCAACCTGTTTCTTTCCAGTCCGGTGCCACGCTGGATTTGAGCCAGAGAGGAGGCCTCCGCCGACAGCGAGCTCTGAGCCTTTGCTGGTGTATTTTTTGCCAGCTGTTGGTGTGAGCGGCGTGGAGGGACTGGGCGTAGCTTGGGGAAGGAATTCTCTTGGGAGCAGCCGGTCCCATTGACGGACTGGTGCTCAGATCCAGCGTGATGGAGAGGCAAAGATTCCGACTGCAGGGGCTACGGCTGTGCTGCTCGGACCAGCGGAAAGCATCTGAGCCCCACATCCCATGGGGCTGTTTGTGGGGCTGGGCGCTGCTTCTCTCTCTGGCTTGCCTGCTCTCTCCCAAGCTGTCATTCTCTGCAATTGCTGGGCTGGTCCAGCCACCTCGGGCCCGTTTTCTCTGCCCCCTTGGCTGGCGGGGATACAGCCCAACACCCAGGCAGTCTCGCTGGTTCCCTTCCCAGATGGCCGTTGTCGGTGGCACTGTTAACGCTCAGGCACTAGGAAGGCACGGTCCCATCCCCACCTGGGGAGAGGCTGCCCCTGTGAGCACATGGCTGAGTCCGGCTCTGGGGATGGCAGGCAGCACTAACCTTTGTGTTCTCCCTGGGCCTTAGGGTTCAGCCAGGGCCTGCGGCGGTCTGTGGGGGGCGTCGCCACCATTCTGGGGCCCCTGTGGGCTGGAGGTCTGACCGAGAACCTCTATGTCATGCTGGGGGTGATGATGGGCCTGCTGAGCCTGCTGACGGTGAGCACCCAGGGACGACCCCTGCCCCCTCCCCAGCCCCCTTCCCTGGGGGATCCTGCAGGCTGATGGCTCTTCTGCTGCTGCAGGTTATGGTCGGGCTCTCGTACTCTTACCTGGTGGAGCCGCCCAGGGGCTACGTGCCGGGACCGTCCCAGGAGGAGCAGCGCTCGTGACCTCCCGACTCTCCACGGCGCGCCCCACGGGACTGCACGGCTCGAAGCCACCAAGGTGAGCGCCTCAGAGCTGTGGAGCTCGGGGCGCCTCCTCTGCTCTCATGGCCAAACGGCCCTGGAGCAAGCAGCCCACCGTGCCTGGGGGAGCCTGGGCGAGGCCAGCAGCTCCTGCCTGTACAGCCCTGCTGGGGCCGCTCCAGGCTGTGTAACCTCCAGGGAACCGGCGCAGGATGTTTGACGGGGAGACAGAGAAGGGCTTGATGCTCCATGGGCTGCAGAGCCGCAGTGAGAGACCAGGGAATCTGCGGAAGAGCATTTGACCCTCCTTTGGCCTTGGCTCTTGTCACTGTTGTACAGGAGCAAGCAAACACTTCCCAGGGTGCACATGGCATTAAAAAAAATCTCTTGATGGCCCATGTATGGGGGGGGAGGGAGGGGTGAAGGAAATTCCTCAATAAAAAAGTCAGTGAGAGAGGCGCTGGTGGTTCTTCTTAGAGGCCTTCGTGCCTAAATGTGGACATGCTTGCCCGAACCCCCTTAACTCTGCCCTTCACCGTCCATGCGGTGCCTCTGTCCCTAAGCTACCCCCTCTCTGCACCTTTTCCCTACCTTGACTGGGACGTTGGTAGTTAACCTGCAAACCTGCCAGCCGCTAGCTTTGAGCTCCAGCTCGCCTTCCCTTTCCAGGGCCCTTAGCCCTCTGTAAACACACCGGGCCCCCATTGCTGAAAGACCTCAGATAAGAAGTGGCTGAGCTGTGTCTGTTTGTTACACCTGGCTGGAGGGCAGTGTGTGCTGTTCCTATATTTAGAAAAGGCCCTAGGGCTGTTCTGAGGAATTACGACCCCTGGGGAAATGGTTGCCACAATCATGTAAAGGTAAAATAACTAATCCAGCTGGAAGCTCGTGATCTGAGAGGATCCAGTGCTGATCCTGTGGCAGAAAAGGCTGGCTCCCTAATCTATTAATTCTTTGTATGTGGCAATAAAAGAGCAAGAGCCAGCTTGCCTGATATATTTAGACTTCCACAAGGCCTTTGAGGCTCCTCACCAGAGGCTATGGAGAAAGCTGCACCTCATAAGGTGCATGACCTGGTGCTGTCATGGATCAAAAATGAGCGAAGCAGCAGAGCTCAAAGAACAGGAGTAAAGGGGGGATTTTCATTGTGGCGTAAGGAGCCAAGTCCTCAAAGGCATTCAGGCTTCCATTGAAACCAGTGGGAGTTAGGAGCCTACATACGCACTCGAATCTAGGTCAAGGGGCCTGGTGGGCTGCCTCAGGATTCTGTACTGACGCAGTGTTCGTCTTACTCATTAACCGTCAGCAGCGGGCTGGGTTGTGAGCTGGTAAAACGTGCAGTAGCCACAGTTATTCAGTCACATACTGAGGGGGCTGTGCAGAGCTTCAGAGCACCTTACTCCAGCCTGAACGATAAATGCACCATCACGCACACTGGAGGGGGAAACCAAACAGCCCAGCTTCTCGCTTGGCTGCACCTGCTCAGGGAAAGGGCTTGGACAGCTTTGCTCAACATGCCGAGATGGCAGGCTACATAAGGAGCAGGCCAGCGAATACCTCGGAAAGCAGGGAGTGGTCTGGTCTCATCTGGCTCGTGGTTGCCCCATCTCAGACTGGAAAGTGAGAGTTTTTTTTGGGGGGGGGGGGAATGAGAGAGTCTCTGAAGCAGAAAGAGAGAAAAGATTGGGATTGTCTCCTTAGAAAAGAGAGAGAACAGGTGCCGTGATGGAAGTCCATAAAATGACTGGATCAGACTGTGGAACTCCCTGCCACAGGAGGTTGGTGAGGGGATGTTGGTGAGGCCAAGCATTTGGCAAGATTCAGAGAGGGACTGGAGCCCAAGTACCCATGGTTGTACTGGTTGAGGTTAGCAAGGAGTATTAGAGGGATGATGACAGCTTGGGGTATCAGATCAACCTGCTCCTAACTCAGTTGTGTGTGGGGCAGGTTACCCTGTATCTGATACTGCGGGGCTCTTCTGCCTGGCTCTTCTGCCTGCCTCTGCAGCAAGGACAGGATGCTGGGCCTTGATGCTGGGCCTTGACTGCGATCCAGCCTGGCTATTGCTGTTTGCTTCTGCCTGCTTCTGCCCTCCGTATATAGACCACGAGCACGGAGAGCCCATCTTACCTTCTGCACAGCATGGCTAGTAAATGCCACCCAGCCCAGAGATGGGCCCGCTCCAGCCATGGCGGGAGGCTCTCAGGGGCTCCTGCATGTGTGGGAGGGCAGAGCCCCCTGACTTTACACTTCTCTCCCCTGCAGGAACTGGCTGGCTCCTCTGTCTCAGCCTGTCACCCTCTGGCTGCCCCCTTCCTGGGCAGGGCCATGGGGAGTGGGACTTGAGCTCGCAGTGGTCAGCACAGCGGGACTGTCAATGGATGAGCCCACAGCTTCTCCCTTCTGGATTGGCACTGTTCACACCCTGCCTTCCCTTCCCCACTGGGCCGGCATTCCCTGCAAGGACCCTGTGCTGCTGGCTCCTGTCTACAGACTGACCGGCCTTCCCTTCCCACCCCCAGGCCCTATGGGCCCCAGCTGGCTGCAGTCTCCCTGCACAGAGGGGAAGGCGAGGGAGATGCTGTGGTCTCTCCTAGCCCCAGAGCAGTGTTGCTGCCTGTGCCACTGGCAGAATGCAAGGGGCCTGGCAGTGGGGGGACGGAGGCTGTGTCCCAGTGCTGCTCGCTGGAGCCTTGGCTGAGAGGCACCCCTGCGAGGAGCCTGGTCCACGGCCTCCAATGGAACACAAGGGCAATGAAACTGCTTCCCTCTGCCCCCAATCAGGTTCAGGGCAGGGGCGGCCTGGCCCTCCCCTCACTCCATGCCTGCGGGTGTGGGGGCTGGGCAGGGCTCTCCTTGTCTCCATCTGTATCCTGTGCACTTGTAACTACCACCAGGTGGATTTGAACCTGGGACCTCTGAAACAGAGTATAGGAGCCTCTACCCTCTAAACTAAAAGCCAGCTGGCTCCCAGCCCATGCTGTAGAGGTCTCTTGGTCTTAACTGTTGCTGTGGTCTAGGCAGGAGCGGATATAGGGCAGGGCGAACGGGGCGGCTGCCCCGGGCCCTGCGCTTCAGAAAGCCCCGTGCATGCGCCGTGGCAAAGGGGGAGGGCCCCGCGGAATTATGCTGCCCGGGGCCCCGCAAAACGGTCATCTGCCCCTGGGTCTAGGTACCATTTGCCTTGCTCAGTAACCACACTAGGGCTATGTCTACACTGGCTGGTTGTTGTGCCAGAAGTATGCAAATGAGGCTAAGCGTGGAATATCGTTGAGCTTCATTTGCGTACCTAATGAGCCGCCATTTTTGCAGAAGAGGCTCTTGCGCCAGAAGGAGCTGTCTACACTGCCCCTTCTTGGGCAAGAAAACCCCTCTTGCGCCATGCCGCTACGCTGATTCTTTTCAGGAATAACAGCGTTGCAAATGGATATTCCACGCTTAGCCTCATTTGCATACTTCTGGCGCAACAACCTGCCAGTGTAGACGCAGCCTAGGTGTGTGGGTTACACACGGAAGAAAGAATAAACCCAGGGGAGGCTGATGTGCAGATTCACCCTGCCAGGCAGGGGCCTCCGGGCACTGCTGCACTGAGGGAGAGGCTAAGAGACCTGAGCCACCCCAGGGGCACGGGCGCTGCCAGGCTGGACCGGAGGGCACCATTAGCAGCACCGGCTCTTGCATTCTCTGCCTGGCGCGGAGCTCAGAGCTAGGTAGCAGACTGAGGCCCTGCCTGCTGCAGTACCGCCTGCCACCACAAGGGGCTGCCCTCTGGAAGTACCTGGCTGCTACCTAGAAAATTGCGGATACCCGACCCAACATCATGTGACTGGAGGTTGGGCTCCGGGGGGGCTGAGGATGGAGCTTTGGGCTGTAGGAGGGGGGGCTGGGCTGGGCAGGAGGGGCTTAGGTTGAGCAGCTCCCGGTCAGTGGTGCTGGGTGGGGGAGGGGAGCCAAGGCAGCTTCCTGCCTCTCCGGGCACTGCAGAGCATGCTGCCCCCAAAGCAGCCAGCGGCAGGTTCCCAGCCAATGGGAGTGGGGAGCTAGTGCTCAGGGTAGGGGCAGTGTGTGGAGCCCTGTGTGCTCCCCCCAGGAGCCGATCCTGTTGCCGGCTGCTTTTAGGGCGCAGCACAGTCTGCGGTGCCAGGACAGCACCCCCCCTGGTCACCTGATCCCCCTGCAGCAAGGAGACCCAGCGCCCGACATTCACCGCCCAGCACTGGGTTGCGACCGTCGCTTGAAAACCACTGGCCTCGGGGACTCCTGGCCGCGCAGGCGGGGTGGGGGTGGGTTGCTAAGTTGGCATTTCTCAGGGTGGCGCTGGGGGGCAGGGAAGAGGGCTGGGTTTGCTGGCTAGCGGATGTGGGGTGCATGTCAGGGGCAGGGCGGTGTGCTGAGCTGCGGGACGGGGCTATTTCTAGGTGTGTGTGGGGGTCGGGCTGAGGGCAGAGGGGAGGGCAAAGGAGGGGGGTGCTGCTCTGTGGCTGGGCCTAGTTTCCTGGGCAGCCCCGGGCAGTACCAATGGGGGCTGCATGCAAGGAGCACCCAGTGCCCTGGGCAAAGTGGCGCTGGAGGGAGCAGCTGTCTCCGCTTGTGGGATGCGTCCCTGTGCTCCACCCTGGCTGGCAGGCACCAGGCACTGAGGGGAGCTGCCACCAGCCCCTGTGACCGGGGCATCCCTTAGGCAATCCAAATGGCCGGCCCTGTGCTCACTCCTCACAGGACTTCAGCTGGCCAGGGAGTGGGGCTCTGGCGCTTGTTTGCATAGAGCCAGTGGTTGGCAGCCTGACCAGGCGCAGGGGGCTGCAGTCCCCATGCTCCTCAGACTTGGCTTAGCTGCCCCTCGGTCCCGCCACGCAGAGGGGTGGCCGGGCAGGCTGTGAAGCGGCTGTGGCAGCTGGAACGCGACAGCCATCCTGACCTGTGGCACTCCAGCGCCATCCAGCACCGGCTCCCAGGGCTGTGCTGGGGGCAGAAAGGACACGAGTTTGCACGGGTCCATTTTAATCCACTGGGGTGCTGTGGCCAGTGCCCCCCCACCAGCTGGGTCGGTCTGCCCCTGGGGCCAGTGCCCCCTCTTTCTCTGTCCCCTTCCCCAGTCTGTCTGCCCTGAGGTGCTGTGGCCAGTTCCCCCACTCACTGCCGCTTCCCGTGCCAGGCCTGGGGCTGCCCCGGCTGTGTCCCATGGAGCCCCCTGCTCGCAGAAGGAAGCTGGTTTGCACCTGGCCCAAAGGAGCATGAGGCTGGGCTGTCTCTGGGACCAGGTGCCAGGGTGACGGACCCCCTGGCTAGGAAGTGGGGTGGCTCTCAGGCTGTGCTGCCCAGCCTGCGGCAGCATGGAGCACAGGGCTGCACTTAGCTACACGCGGTGGCGTGGGACACCCGAAAACTGGAGGCCCCGCTGGGACAGCAGGTAAGAGCAGGTCAGCTTTGTGCACCCTGCACGCTGGTCTCCTTCGGCCGGAGCTGCATTCACAGAGCCAAATGCAGCGTCGGACGCTCAGGGGCTGTCAGCAGTGGGGCGGGTGGGGGAGGCCCTCCTGGGGGCAGCAGTTCAGTAGTGCTGTGCCGGGCCCCATAAACCCTACGGGCGGCCCTGACGGAGCAGGGATTGGCTGATGGATGAGCCCCGGCCCCAGAGGCGAACGTGCTGCCGAGCCTGCAGCCTGAAGGGCTGTGCCATGCTGCAGCCCCCCTCCAAGGTGGGGGGAGCGCCATGGGGTGGGGGAGCTGGGCAGGGGGGCAGGCGAACCAGCCACCTGCACAGGGACACAAAGGTTAACCCCAGCCAGGGGGCTGCGTGCCGCTCCCCCGTGCCCTGCTGCTCACTCTCCACCGAGACTCTGACCTGGCATCCAAGCCGGCGGTTGCTAAATATAGCCCCGATGGGGGGCGGGGGGTGAAGCGAGTGCCATGTCGAGTCACCCGGTGACCAGGCAGTGAACCGGAAGGTTGGCTCACCAGGTGGGGGGGGAGGGCTGGCAGTGGGCTCCCTGCACGGTGCGGGGGCTGCTGGCAGCCCTGCGGGGCGCCCGAGCACTTGGCATCTGGTCGGGGTCAGAAGTTCAGCCGTGGCGCTTGCTCCCCCCCCTTCATTCTTAAATGGAGCGCGAGCTGCTTAACCCGTTCTTCCCCGTGGCACAACGGAGCCCCCCGAGCCACCCTGGGTCCCGCCAGCCCAGCCCGTGGGGCCGAGAGCGAGACCCCCACCCTGGGGCCCAGAGAGTGGAGAGAAGGGGCTGAAGGAGCAGCTGATCCAGCCGGGGATCCTACTCCCTGGCGAGGGTAAAGGACATGCTGCTGCCTGCCGGGGTAGGGGGTGCGGCATGGCTAGTGTCTGGTCCATGGCGCTCAGAGCTGGGGTGTCCCATGCGGGGAGATCTGTGGCTGGTGTTGAGCTCAGGTGGGGGGCTATGTGGTTGGCGTTATGGGCAGGGACATCCCACGTGGGGGATCCGTGGCTGGCGTTATGGGCTGGGACGTCCCACGTGGGGGATCCGTGGCTGGCGTTATGGGCTGGGACGTCCCACGTGGGGGATCCGTGGCTGGCGTTATGGGCTGGGACGTCCTATGTGGAGGGGGGATCCGTGGCTGGTGTTATGGGCTGGGATGTCCCACGTTGGGGGGGGGGGGATTTGTGGCTGGCATTATGGGCTGGGATGTCCTACGTTGAGGGGGGGATCCGTGGCTGGCGTTATGGGCTGGGGCATCCTACGTTGAGGGGGGGGATCCGTGGCTGGCGTTATGGGCTGGGACGTCCCACGTTGAGGGGGGGATCCGTGGCTGGTATTATGGGCTGGGACGTCCTACATTGGGGGGATCCGTGGCTGGCGTTATGGGCTGGGACATCCCATGTTGAGGGGGGGATCCGTGGCTGGTGTTATGGGCTGGGACATCCCATGTTGAGGGGGGGATCCTTGGCTGGCGTTATGGGCTGGGACATCCCATGTTGAGGGGGGGATCCGTGGCTGGCGTTATGGGCTGGGACGTCCCATGTTGAGGGGGGGATCCGTGGCTGGCGTTATGGGCTGGGACGTCCCATGTTGAGGGGGGGATCCGTGGCTGGCGTTATGGGCTGGGACATTCCATGTTGAGGGGGGGATCCGTGGCTGGCGTTATGGGCTGGGACGTCCCATGTTGAGGGGGTGATCCGTGGCTGGTGTTATGGGCTGGAACGTCCCGCGTGGGGGAAGGCCATTGTCCCATAAGCAGGCCGGGCGGTGGGGGGTTCGAACGCGCGGTGCAGGAGTCAGGTTCACTGCGCGGTCACCCTGCGGCACGGCTGCCAAACGCAGGGACGGCTCAGCCAGGCTCCCATCCACTCCCACTTAATTCATTTGGACACAAACTGCATTTGCCGTTCATTTCAATCACCGTCTCCCTGGTTCGACCAGCCCTTCCCCAGCTCCCCTGAGCACCCTCCCTCGCACCACAGGGCTGCCTCTGGTGGGGCAGGGACCTGGCTACTCAGTGCCATGGCATGGGGGCATCTTGGGGGCTGCACCCCCAAACCAGATGCACTTCCCTCCTCGGGGGAGCCCGCTCCGGGTCATGGGGTGCTCAGTGCCAGCTGTGCTCAGGGGCATGAGAGCAGCAGGCACCTGTGGGAGCAAGGAGATGACCGGGGTGGAAGTAGCAGGAATCCCAAAGTCCCTGAGCCTGCAGTGCCCCTGAGGCAGCCAACCAGCCTCCCGTTATGGGGCCAGGCACTGGGCTGAGCAGACAGAGGGCAGCGATCTCTAGGGGAAGGGGAGGAGGGTGAAACACCCCGACCCCAGCACTGCCCTGCCTCACTGTCAGGCCTGAGCTCCTGTGTGCTCTGCCAGGGTGCTACGGGCTGTGGTTGGCCTGGGGTTATGGGCAGAGACTCTGTGGTCCCCAGAGCCGTGCCGTGCAGGCGGCTGATGGGTCCCCAGCAAACCCACCTTCCTCTCCCTGCCACGGTACTGGGTGACAGCCCAACCTGGGCCCAGTGCCTGGCCACAACCCAGTACCCGGCTCCCTCAACCCACTAACCCAGTACCCGGCTCCCTCAACCCACTAACCCAGTACCCGGCTCCCTCACAGCCAGTGCCCGGCTCCCTCAACCCACTAACCCAGTACCTGGCTCCCTCGCAGCCAGGGCCTGCAACCCAACTCCTCGCAACTCAGTGCCCAGTCCCTCCCCACCTGGGCCTGCTGCTCCCCAGCCTGGAGGCTCTATCTGGCCATAGCTGTGACTTGCTTCATGGCTGGGACTGGGGGCGACTCCAGGGACCAGGAGCATCACAGGCCGGGGCCATTAGCCCAAGTGGTGGCAACTTTGCCTCCCTGAGCCCTGTTCATGGAGCCCAGGTGAGTTTCCTTCGCTCCCGGCTGGCAGTGAACCCAGCTACCCGGTACCAGCTGGCTCTGATCACTGCAGAGCCGGGCCCCGGGCACCCCAGCTGGGATAGAGACACTCCTTCCTTACAGTCCTGGCCGCAGCCTGTGGGCCTGACTCCACATGGTCTCATCCCCATCTCCCCCTGACCCGTCCGGCGGGCAGGCGCTGTGTGTGAGCAAGGGGGAGCTGTGGGAGGCTGTTTGGCTGGGGCAAAGGGGCTGTTTCCCCACCCAAGGCTGCTGCAGCCACCTGCCCATGCTGGTGCCCACCGTGCCCTTGTGCCTGTGCCCAGGGCGTGCGGTGCTGCGGCGACAGGTGCTCCCTGCAGACAGGCGCTCCCAGTCTGGCTGCCCCACGCAGGGTGGGGTGGGGAGCAGAGCTACGAGTGCGTCTCCCGTCTCGCCGTGCCCGCTTCTTCACCCTGGCAGTGTCCCTGGGCAGGAGCTAAGAGGTCAGGAGTTTCCAGGGGCCTCTCCCTGTCGCCCCAGGAAGGCCCTGTCTGTCCTCATCAGCATCCCCGTCCCCTCGGCAGACACAAGCTCGTTCAGCGGGGTCCCCCCGGGAACAGGTGGCAGCTGAGACCAGAGCTCTGGACCAGCTCTGCTCCCCTCCCCCACAGCCCAGGCTGAGCCCAAGGGGGAAGTTGTTGTTGATGTCAGTGGGGAAGGGAAGCGGCAGGGGCCTGGTTCTCTGAATGAGCTCAGAGCTCATGACTCTGCAATGGGGGGGAGATGGCACAGGGGGAGAGGAGCCAAGGCCCCGGGGACGGGGCACAGCAGAGCCAAGGCTGATGGCTTCGAGGCTAGTAGCCATGGAAGGGAAATGAGAGCAAGGGAGAGGCAATGGGGGCAACAGACGTGTGTGAGAGCAGTGAAGGGAGTGGGGTGCATGGGGGCAGTGCAAGGGATGGGGTGTAGGGGAGCAGTGCAGGGGATGCAGGTGCATGGGGGCAGTGCAGGGGATGGGGGTGCATTGGGGGGGCAGTGCATGGGGTCCATGGAGGCAGTGCAGGGGATGGGGGTGCATTGGGGGAGTGCAGTGCATGGGATCCATGGGGGGCAGTGCCGGGGACGGGGGTGCATTGGGGCAGTGCGGTGCATGGGGGCAGTGCATGGGGTGCATGGGGGCAGTGCATGGGGTGCATGGGGGCAGTGCAGGGGATGGGGATGCATGGGGGCAGTGCAGTGCCTGGGGTGCATGGGGCAGTTCAGGGGATGGGGATGCATGGGGGCAGTGCAGTGCCTGGGGTGCATGGGGCAGTTCAGGGGATGGGGATGCATGGGGGCAGTGCAGTACCTGGGGTGCATGGGGCAGTTCAGGGGATGGGGTGCATGGGGGCAGTGCAGGGGATGGGGGTGCACTGGGGGAGTGCAGTGCCTGGGGTGCATGGGAGCAGTGCAGTACCTGGGGTGCATGGGGCAGTTCAGGGGATGGGGTGCATGGGGGCAGTGCAGGGGATGGGAGTGCACTGAGGGAGTGCAGTGCCTGGGGTGCATGGGAGCAGTGCAGTACCTGGGGTGCATGGGGCAGTGCAGGGGATGGGGTGCATGGGGGCAGTGCGGTGCATGGGGCAGTGCAGGGGATGGGGATGCATGGGGGCAGTGCAGGGGATGGGGTGCATGGGGCAGTGCAGGGGATGGGGATGCATGGGGCAGTGCAGGGGATGGGGTGCATGGGAGCAGTGCAGGGGATGGGGGTGCATGGGGGCAGTGCAGTGCCTGGGGTGCATGGGGGCAGTGCAGTGCATGGGGTGCATGGGGCAGTGCAGGGGATGGGGTGCATGGGAGCAGTGCAGGGGATGGGGGTGCATGGGGGCAGTGCAGTGCCTGGGGTGCATGGGGGCAGTGCAGGGGATGGGGGTGCATGGGGCAGTGCAGGGGATGGGGTGCATGGGGTGCATGGGAGCAGTGCAGTGCCTGGGGTGCATGGGGGCAGTGCAGGGGATGGGGGTGCATGGGGCAGTGCAGGGGATGGGGTGCATGGGGTGCATGGGGGCAGTGCAGGGGATGGGGCAGTGCAGCATGTCCGGAGGGGTCTCTATTTCATCCCGGGTCTGAGTCCGGGGCCCCTGCAGCTTGCAGAAGCGGGTCTCTCACAACATCCCCAGCAGGTGGCAGCGTTGCACCAAGAATGGTCCCTCTGGCGGGACATGGGCGCTGCTGGGCCTGGGGAGGGGGAGGGGGAGGGGAGGAGATACTGCTGGGGATGCTCCCCCGCCCCCCCCCCCCCCCATGGCAGGGACCTTCCCAGGGCTGCCCTGGCGATTGCAGTGGCAGGCTCAGAGTCTCACTGGGGGTAGGTGCCCGCAATGCCACCTGCAGCCAGGCCCCCCCATGGGGCAGGTCCTGGCCCGTGGGCCCACGCCGCGGTCAGCGCCTGCCCCCTATGCCATGCACCCCCAGCCCTGCCTGCCCGTGGCTAGCTCCCTGGGGGCGAGGCCCAGACGCAGCAGGAGACGGGTGGCGCAGAGCCGGCCCTGCCTTGGCTTCACTGGGGATGGGGCGCTGCCGGGCTGAGCACAGAGGGAGCAGCCCCCAGCCACTCCCTGGGTCTCCCTCCCCAGCACCCCCTTGCCCTGGGGTGTGCGGTGGGATCTGTCAAGTCCCCCAGTGGGGAGGGATGGCCTAGCAGTGCCAGCGTGCGCACTGCCGTGCTGCTGCGCCCGCGCCCTTGCCAGGCCCCGTTCCTGGCGCTCAGCGGCGGGCGTGCTCTGTCCCTCAGCCAACGCAGGGCCGGGGCTGGTGCCTGCTGCCCCCGTGTCTGCCCAGCCCCCGGGCACCTGCCACTTGGCGCCGTCACAGACCCCGGGGTTGCGGCTGGCTTCCACGTTCACCCCAGTCAGAGCCCGAGCCCGAGCTCTGAGCCCTGCCCTACCCCACAGAACAGCCCCTCCCGTGCCCCCTTCGTTCACCCCTGAGCCTTGTTAGCAGCAGAGCCATAATTGGTCATTTTGATTTGGGAGGGGCAGGTCCAGTCAGGCTAACGGCCCCCCGATGTCCTCAAATTACACCCAGGGTTAAGGGGGTTTCCACACTGACGCTCTGTGCAGCTGCAGGAGGCAAATCAGCCCAAAGCAACCAGCGGGATCCGGGGCAGACATGGGCTGGCCCGGTGCCCCCCTCAACTCACAGGCCTGGCTCAAAGGCCCACAGCGGAGTGTGACACAGCCTGCCTGGACAGAGCGTGGGTCCCTGGCTGCCTGCTGGCACTGAGCCTGGCATCAGAGCCTTTGGCCCAGGGTGCAATCAGGGAGATGGCAGGTGTGTGCCAGGAGTGGGGGGAGGGGAGGAATCCCGGCACCCCACACCTACCACCATCCCCCACCACCAGCTCTCCCCACACCTGGTGTTTCCTAGGAAGCCCCAGTGCCTGGAATCACGGGATCAGATGAGACTCGCAGATTTCCCCTTACGCGTCTGCCGGATTCTGGCCCTTGGGGCCGCAAGGAAAAGTAGGAAAATATATCCCCCGAGTTGCTAAGATGGAAAAGAAAATACCCCCCCGTCTCTCTGCAGGCCCATCCCTAGGTACCCGTACCCGTCTCTCTGCCAGCCCATCCCTAAGTACCCGCACTCGTCTCTCTGCCAGCCCATCCCTAAGTACCCGTACCCGTCTCTCTGCCGGCCCATCCCTAGGTACCCGCACTCGTCTCTCTGCCGGCCCATCCCTAGGTACCCGCACTCGTCTCTCTGCCGGCCCATCCCTAGGTACCCGCACTCGTCTCTCTGCCGGCCCATCCCTAGGTACCCGTACCCGTCTCTCTGCCGGCCCATCCCTAAGTACCCGCACTTGTCTCTCTGCCGGCCCATCCCTAGGTACCCGTACCCGTCTCTCTGCCAGCCCATCCCTAGGTACCCGCACTCGTCTCTCTGCCGGCCCATCCCTAGGTACCCGCACTCGTCTCTCTGCCGGCCCATCCCTAGGTACCCGCACTCGTCTCTCTGCCGGCCCATCCCTAGGTACCCGCACTCGTCTCTCTGCCGGCCCATCCCTAGGTACCCGTACCCGTCTCTCTGCCGGCCCATCCCTAGTTACCCGCACTCGTCTCTCTGCCGGCCCATCCCTAGGTACCCGTACCCGTCTCTCTGCCAGCCCATCCCTAGGTACCCGCACTCGTCTCTCTGCCGGCCCATCCCTAGGTACCCGTACCCGTCTCTCTGCCGGCCCATCCCTAGGTACCCGCACCCGTCTCTCTGCCGGCCCATCCCTAGGTACCCGCACTCGTCTCTCTGCCGGCCCATCCCTAGGTACCCGCACTCGTCTCTCTGCCGGCCCATCCCTTGGTCCCTGTCCCTGTCTCTCTGTCAGTCTGATCGTGGGTACCTGTCCCTGTCTCTCTGCCAAGGCAGCCCATGGCAGGGTGCCAAGCAAGCTGCTGGGTCTTTGTTTCACCCTGGTACTGAGTGAAGAACAAGCTCAGATCACCATGGCAGCTGCCTCCTGGGCACATGCCCTTGCTGTGAGTGCTGCTGCCCCCATCCATCAGCTGCAGCCAGGCAGGGCTGATAGCCCAGAGCAGCCAGGCCTGGCTTGACAGAGAATCACAGCAGCCAGAGAAGCAGCTGTTGCCCTGGGGCAGGGCCGGGGAGCCAGAACCAGAGGGTGAGCGAGGGCAATAAAAGAGAGAGGAAAAGGGTTACACGCACACTGTACACAGGCACCCGCCCACCCACACTGTAAACACACTGCATGCATTCCATATACACTGCAAACACACTGCACACCCACTGCATACACTGCACACATACTGCATGCACTGCACGCGCACACACACACACACACTGTACGTACACTGTGTGCACACACTCCACAGATATGCACACTGCACACTGCATGCACTGCACGCGCACACACACACACACACACACACACTGTACGTACACTGTGTGCACACACTCCACAGCTATGCACACTGCACACTGCATGCACTGTGCGCGCACACACACACACACTGTACGTACACTGTGTGCACACACTCCACAGATATGCACACTGCACACTGCATGCACTGCGCGCGTGCACACACACACACACACACACACACACACACACACTGTATGTACACTGTGTGCACACACTCCACAGATATGCACACTGCACACTGCATGCACTGCGCGCGCACACAGCACACACACTGCACACACACACGCTGCACACTGCATGCCCACATGCACTGCACACTCACTGCACACGCAGGCTGACTGGTAGGTGGGTGCTTGCCCATGAAGCTGCCCCCAGAGCAGCCACACTCACACCACCAGCGGCGTGCACTGCAAGGCACAGGGACCGGCCTCAGGCTGCACCTGGAGACTCCCAGCTGGGACTGACTCACTGCCCTATCCCCTTGGACACTGCCAGCACCTACCCGTCCTTCCTGCCCCGTGACAGGCGGGGCAGAGCCTGCCCCCCGCGGGCCAAGAGGGGCCGTGCTCAGCACGTCCTCCTGCCTGTGGTGTGTTGCGCCCGGCCCCCCTTCTCTCGCTGTGCTTCGGGCCCTGCACTGAGCAACCCCTCGCGAGAGCAGGGGCCACGCTGCACAGGATCTGGGCCAGTCACCTACGTGGCGGGGGAAGGTGTGAGGGGGGGCACCTGAGGGGGACCTGGGCAGAGACCCTGGGTGGTGCCCTGTGCTCCAAAGTGCTGCCCGGGGGGACCCAGCATGGCACCCTGCTGCCCAGCAGAGCTCTGCCTGGAGGCAGGAGTGACTGACGGAGCCGCCCTGCAGCCAGGCCGTCCCTTGGCCCGTGACGTGGCTGCTGCCGGGCGGGGGTTCCTGGGAGGTCACAGCGGCGCCAGGAACGGGCCCCCACTAATCCGGCGAGGGGAGACCTGCGGCTGCACTGGGCGTAGGCTGTGCCAGGGGCTCCAGCACGGCGTGGGCAGGCGGTGGTGGAGCAGGGAAGGGACGTGAGAAAGGCGTGAGGCACGGCCACCCTCGGCCCCTGGGCTGGGGTGGGCGCCTCATGCAGCAGCAATGCTCCTCGGCCTGCTGGCGTCTCCCCCTGAGCTGATTCTGTGGCGCCGGGCTCCGGGCCACGTTCCCTGCACTGTGGGGGCCACTGGGGAGGAGTTTGGGGGGCAGGAAGTGGGGGAATCCAGCCGTACCCCTGGGTCACCTCCGTCAGCGGGCAGGGCCTAGGGCCGGTGAGTCGGGGGCTTTGACGGGAAGATTACCAATCGGCTCTAATAGGCCCTTAACCTCTGCTCGGCCTGCTCCTCCACAGGAAGCAGCGTCTTCCTGAGCAGACGGCTGGCCACTGGGGACGCTGGGAACCAGCCCTGTGCGTGACTGAGCCGACGCGGCGCAGGCATCCGGGCAGCTGGAACAGCAGGGGGCTAGGCTGGGCTGCGGGGAGCAGAGGGGAACCTGTCACACCCCCAGTGTGGCTCTCGGGTGGCAGGAGGGCTGTGGGTGGGAGTGACGGGCGATGGGGCTAATACAGGGCCTGCCTGCTCCAGTCTCTTTCCTCGCCAGTCGGTCTGGCAGACCGAAGCCAATAGCCAGGTTATACCCCCCATGGAAATGCAGCCACCTCTGAGGTGGGACAGACAGTGGCTCTTTATGCAGCGTAGCACTGAAATGCAGCTGCCTCAGGCCAGGCCACGGCTGCTGTGTGGCACCGTGGCTCAGGCGAGATTGCCCACCCCTCTCTCTGCATGAGCCGGGTTTCCCGGGGCGGGCTCCCATCCCCGGCCTGCCCCGCGTGTGATTTCGGCCACTCTGAGACGTCCATGAGGGGCGCACTCACAAAGCCCTGGTGTGGGTAGGTCAGGCAGGCTGGTCACAGAGCTACCACACACTGGAGGTTTGGGGTCACGCCCATTGCTGGGAGCCAGCCTGTGCCCCTGGGAGCTGGAGGGCTGGATTCGCATCTTGCTGCAGGCATGTGATCACTGGCTCCTTCCAATTGCACCCTGCTAGCCCAGTGCCTGTGGCTGGCCAGGCTGCCTGCCCCGGGGTGGGGCTGAGGGAGCAGCAATGCCTGCCCTCCTAGCAGCATCCTGGATTTTCTCCCTCCTGGCACCAAGTCCTGAGCGTGGGCTGTGACGCCGGCCCGGTGCCCCGCGGCCGTGTGCAGGGAGGCTGGGTTCACAAGCCCGGTGCTGCACCAAGCGCGGGGCCTGCCAGTCACTGGGTGTGACGGACCGGGCCGTGTCTGGGCACAGCTGAGGGTGTCCGCTCAGGGTGAATTTCTCAAATCCGGGGCTCCTTACAGCCCCCGACTGGTGACCTCTCCAAACAGGCCACAAACCAGTCACACAGAGCACTTCAGCAGCCTGCCTGAAGCCTCCCGAGCAAAACCCCTCCGACACCCCAGCAATATCCGTGCCCCAGACGGCCCCGGGCCTCATACGCAGGTGGGGGGTCCTAGCACCCAATCCCACCTACCCCGAACAAGTTCTGTCCGGTTCCAAGAAACCAGCCACAGATCCCTGGTCAATTTACCCTCTGGACCGTACCCACAAATCACGCTGAGCCAATCCTTTAGCATCTAACAACTAAAGGTTTATTACTACAATAAAGAAAAGCATGAGAGTAAGGTTGTTAAAGGATAGTACATTACATGCACCGAATCTCCCAGTTCTCGATGCAGGCTCTAGCAGAGATGTTACAGCTGCTGGCTTAAAAGTTCTTGTTGCACATCCTAGGGTCAGGATGGGTTCACAGGTCTTCCGGGCTCTTCGATCCCGGCAATGCTGCCTCTGGGATGAAGTGCTGAGCTGAGTACAAAAATGGAGACCACCACATGGCCTATTTATCCCTCCTTCCTGGTCTCTTCTTGGCTATCGCAGGTCACCTGGTCCACCTTATTCCTGTGTTGCCTGCTGGTAGCCTTTAGGTATGAGTCACCCTCATTCTTTAGGTGTGTCCTTGGCCCATTGAGTGCCATTGTCCCACAGGGCCTTGCTGATTAGCATGTCCATAGGCCGGGCTCTGCCCAATGCTCAGCCACATGCAGAGAAATATTCAGTCTCCACACAGATTTCAGATTCCTAACTACACACGCAGACATCACACAATCACACAAATAGCGTACACAGGATCAGCAGACAGCAAGCTTCTATTCAACACCCCACATGGCCCCCTTTTATACCATTTTCTGGGGCCAACACCCCCACCAATGGGTGCAGCAGCGACCTGGCTGCTCCCCTCAAAATCCAGTAACGTGACACTGGGGAACTGGGTCCCCGGGCATGGGGTGGGGCCGTGTTTGGTGGGGCTGGTAGCAGGTGTCCTGGCAGTGCAGGCAAGCTCCACTGCTTGGCAGCTGAGTTCCCCAGGTCTGCTCATGCTGCCAGGAACCAGGCTAAGCCACCCACAGGCCTGGGGCAGGGCTGTCTGGGTACCTCAGCCTGGGTTAGTGGTACAGCCAGTAGCCTCCCCGGGAATTGAAATTGGGGGGTGTTCGAAGTTACAGGGGGAGTGTCAGGGCCGATGAGGGGTGAGACTGTGAGGGTGAAGGTGGGCTGTATGGCACCATAGTCCACAAAACTGAGGGGGTGTTGGAGAAATTCAGGAGGGGTATACATCCCCATGGGGGTGTAGGGAAATCCCTGGGTACAGCCCCAGTGCTCTGCTCAGCTCAGCTCCCCGAACCAGCAGCTGGGCCAGTAACTGCTACCTGCACCCCCCATGTCTCTTCTGTGTGCCTCACACCAGCTGCCTACTCCCTGCAATTGCTGTGCGTCCCACCTCAGAGGTGGCTGCATTTCTGTGGGGGGTATGACCTGGTTATTGGCTTCGGTCTGCCGGTCCGACTGGCTAGGCTAGGGACTGTGGGCAGGCAGGCCCTGTACTAGCTCTGCAGAACCTCTCCCTGGCCTGAGCCTGCAGGCCTGGGGGCGGTGGGTCTTGTCGGGCCCGGACGGCCTGTTCTGTCTCCGCCACGTGCAGCGCTGGAAATCCCGTTCTGCCGACACACCTCCCAGCCCCCGAGGGAGCAGCCGTGCGGCCTCCTGCTGCGTGTGGGGCTCACGCCCCTCTGAACGCTGCCTGGGGTCTCCGCCGGCACCCCATCCATCCTGTGCCCAGTGTCGCCCTCACCCTTCGGGGGCCCTTCTCCTCATCCCCGGCCTTGCTGAGCAGGCAGAGGTCACAGGCCAGGGGCTGTGGGGGCAGCTGGTTCCAGGGCAGAGACGCTCTCCCCCAGTGCAAAGCAGGAGGCTGACTCCCTCCCGCCCAGTGATCCAGCCTGTGCCATCTCCCCGCGCTATGGTAACGCTCCTCTGCTGGGGACAGAGCACCCGATGGGCATCGTGGGAGGAGCGGGGGGAGGAAGGTGAGCCCCGGCACACAGGGGTCACCATTACCCCAAGGCTGCCCGTGCCCCAGTGCGAATGCCATTGCTCCCTGCCCCAGGCCCCCAGCCCCTCCAAAGTCCCTTCTCCAGCCCGCGCCCGGAGCCGTTCCACCAGGCCGGCGCCGGTGACTGCCCACAGAGCCTGTGCCAGCTGGAGAGAGTGACAGTGGCTCCCGGGTGGGCTAGTGATCCTGCTGCCAGCCATAATCCCGGCCCAAATTATGCAGCCATCTGCCTAATGGCTGCCACGGAGGCTCCCCGCCCGCTGGGCCAAGACAAACAGAGCAAGTGCCCGACATGGTCTCTCCTCACCTCTGGCACCCGGCCACCTCCTCCGCCCGCCTCGCTCACGGCCTCCTTCCGCTGCCACCCTCCTCCCCATCGCCCCACTGCTGGGAGGCTGCAGTGCCGTGTGTGGAGATGGGACAGGGATAGGGGCAGCGGTGCAGGGTGGGGCAGGGATGGGGGCAGCAGTGCAGGGTGGGAGGCTGCAGTGCCCTGCATGCCTTTGGGGCAGGGATGGGGTGAGACCACATGGGCAGTGTTCCCTGAGTGGAATGAATTTTCTTATGTGCCTCAACTTGGAGGTGACGTGCAACATGGAGGTGACGTGCGACACGGAGGTAATGTACGACACAGAGGTGACGTGCGACAGAGGTGACGTGCGACATGGAGGTGACGTGCAACACGGAGGTAATGTACGACACAGAGGTGACGTACGACAGAGGTGACGTGCGACATGGAGGTGACGTGCGACACGGAGGTAATGTACGACACAGAGGTGACGTGCGACAGAGGTGACGTGCAACACGGAGGTGACGTGCGACATGGAGGTGACGTGCAACACGGAGGTAATGTGCGACACAGAGGTGACGTGCGACAGAGGTGACGTGCAACACGGAGGTGACGTGCAACGCATCCCCTTCACATTGGTGCACATAACAACACAATTCATGTGGTGGGGGTGGGGCCACGGGGTTCTGCGTGTGGGAGGGGGCTCAGGCCTGGGGCAGAGAGTTGAGGTGAAGACACGTAAGGGCTCTGGCTGAGGGTGCAGGCTCTGGAGTGGGGCTGGGACAGAGGGGCTCAGGGCTGGGACAGAGGGTTGGGGTGCAAGGGCTCTGGCTGGGGGGTGGGCTCTGGGGCGGGGCTGGGGCAGAGAGTGGGTGCAGGAGTGTGTGAGGGGAGGCTGCGGGGCCAGGCTGCAACTGGAGGGCTCCAGGGCTGGGCGGCAGCAAGTCGGAGGGTAGGCTAGGTTGGAGCTGGGGGCCGGGGGGCCCTCCCCCAGCTGCCACAGGACCCTGCCCAGCTTCCTGGTGCACCCGTCTGGCCCTACATAGGCAGCTGCGTGGCCCCACGGCTTACAGGGGACGTAGCAGGGCAGTTACTTGGATCATTCGCCCTGCCCCTGCCTCAGTCACTGTCCCCGGGGCGGTGCCAACGCTCTGCCCTCACCGGGCTCGTGGCTCCATTCACAGAGCTGGTTTGTAGAGGGGCTCCCAGCGCTGTTCAGAGCTGCCCCTAGGAGCCCAGCCGGGCCGGGACCAGGCCCGGGGGCGGGGATGTCCAGTGAAGGCCGCGGGTGGGTTTTCACTGGTGTCCCGAGGTGCATTCCCGCTGCCCTCCGATTGCAGGGTTTGCCCCATGTCCTGGGCCACAGGCCAAGGGGACAGGAGGGTTCGGGGGAGACCCACCCACCAGAGGGAAGAGAGTCTGGAGAAGGGCCAAGGGCTCAGGGGAGATGGAGAAAGGGGAGGGGTCTGAGGCCTGACTCCCCGCGGGGCGGCCGAGTTGTGAGCGTGGATTCTGGGTGAGCCGAACTGGTCAGACCCCAGGGTGACGGCAGTGGGGCAGCCCCTTCTCAGGGAGCCCACTCTCTTCTGGGGGTCTGCCACTCCCAGGGCGGCGCCTCTGGAGGCCTTCAGCCGCCTGTCTCGGCCGTGGGCCTCCTCAGGGAGTCCCCTCCCTCTGGACCCCCGGGGCCTCCACTCCCAGAAGGAGCAGCGCAGCCCTGTTCTCCAGACCAGAGCCACTTTCAGCCAGCACAAAGCAAGAGCTTTATTGAGCTTTGAACGCAGCGAAGGAACCCTCAGGCCCTCAGCCCCGCACGTCTGAGTCTCCCCTGCATCAGGTGGGCCCTGCCTGCTCTCTCACTGTCCCACTCAGAAGCCCCCTTCTTCCAGCTGAGCCTCCGATACCCCCCTCCAGCAGCCCCTGTCCTTTGCCTTTTGTCCGGGTAACCTGGGCCCCCTCTCCACCTCTCCTCTCCTCTCCTCTCCTCTCCTCTCCTCTCCTCCATCCTTTGTTCCCCCCGGCTGGACCCAGTTGGGCAAGTCACTGAGGTCTTCTCTCCTCAGCCCATTGTCCTTCTGACCAGACCCTGCTGTGCCCTTCGAGCGGGGTCTGCCGGTCCCCAGTGGCGGGAATCTCCAGTCCTGCGCTGTGCCCTGTAATAACAATTTCCCTCCTCTCCCCTCATTAAACCAGTAAATCCAGGGACACTGCATGCCTCTCCTCTGCCTGCAACCCCTTTGAACTCCCCTCCCCGTGCCACACTCTGACAGAGGGGCAGCCACGCTCCTGGCGGGAGAAGGGAGCTCGCGCCTTGCACAGAGCAGTACTGCTAGAAGCAAGCAACCGGCGGAGGGCTTAAGAGTGCTCCTGGTTGGCTCAGGGACTCACGGGCTGAGGCCTTGAGGCAACGGCAAAGAGCAGAGGGGGCCCCTGGAGAGTGGGTTTGGACAGAGAATCGTGGAATCCCAGGGCTGGAAGAGACCTCAGGAATCATCGAGTCCAGCCCCCTGCCCAAGGCAGGACCAACCCCAACTAAATCAACAGCCTGGGTCCACCAGCTCCCAGGCAGCACAGTGAGCAGGGACAGCTAGCCCCTGGCCTCTCCCCATCTGCCCCCCCCCTTCCCCACAGGCTCAGTTCCCCTAGTGCCTGGGCAGCATGGCAGCTTCAGTGCCCCACACGGTGAGGTCAGAGGGCAGGGAACAGCAGGGGTTGAATAGGAGTTCAGACGGTGATGGGGGGCAGTAAGCGGGTTGGATAGAGGCAGGGGACCCTGGGGGAGTCAGATAAGGGGTGCAGGGCCCTTGGGGGCAGTCAGAGGGTAAGGAGTAGGAGGAGTCGGATAGGGGATAGGGGACGGGTCACACCTCCCCCAGCCTTCTCTACCCAGCCCCCATACAATTTCCCTACCTGATGTGGCCCTCAGGCCACAACATTTGCCCATCACTGGCAAGGAGGGTGCTGGGGCCTGTGGGGACCTTTAATATTTTTTGTTGCTCTTCTCTGGACTTTCTCCCATTTGTCCACATCATTCCTGAAATGTGGAACTGGCCACGATTCTCCATAAGAACGTAAGAACGGCCAAGCTGGGACAGACCAAAGGTCCACCTAGCCCGGTATCCTGTCTGCCGACAGTGGCCGATGCCAGGTGCCCCAGAGGGCGGAAACATGACAGGTAATCCCCACATGACCCCTCCCCTGTCACCCACTTCCAGACAGACAGAGGCTAGGGACATCGTTCCGACCCATCCTGGCTAATAGCTAACAATGGACCTAACCTCCAGGAATTTTCTAGCTCTTTTTTGAACTAGAGGCCTAATCAGCACGGAGGAGAGCGGAAGAATGACTTCTCGTGTCTTGCTCACAGGACTCCTGCTCACACATCCCAGAGTGGGGTTTGCTCTTTTTGCCACACTGTTGACTCATAGTTAGCTTGTGGTCCACTATGACCCCTAGATCCCTTTCTGCCATACTCCTTCCTAGACAGCCACTTCCCATTCTCTGTGTGTGTGAAACGGATTGTTCCTTCCTCAGTGCAGCACTTTGCATGTGTCCTCATTGAATTTAATTCTATTTAGACCATTTCTCCAGTGTGTCCAGATCACTTTGAATTCTAACCTCGTCCTCCAAAACACTTGCAATCCCTCCCAGCTTGGTATCATCTGCACACGGCAAAGTGTGCTCTCTAGACTGTAATCTAAATCACTGATGAAGATATTCAACAGAACCAGACTCAGAACTGGTCTCTGTGGGACCTGACTCATTATGCCCTTCCAGCATGACTGTGAACCATTGATATCTACTCTCTGGGCATGCTTATCCAACCGGTTATGCCCCCACCTTAGAGTAGCGGTGTCTAGGTTGTATGGTTTCTTTATTGGAAGCTCATGTGAGTCAGGATCAAAACCCTTCCCGCTTTTCCCCATCCACAAGGCTTGTTACCCTGTCAAAGAAAGTTATCAGGTTGGTTTGACTCGATTAGTTCTTGACAAATCCATGCTGACTGTTACTTATCACCTATTATCTTCTAGATGTTTGCAAATGGATCTCTAAGTTATTTGCTCCATTATCTTTCTGGTACAGATGCTAAGCTGCCTGGTCTGTAATTCCCTGGGTTGACCTTATTATGTGCCCTTTTTATAGATTGACACTATAGTTGCCCTTTTCCAGTCTTCTGGAATCAATTGTGGCTTCTGTGACTTTTCAAAGATAATTCAGAGATCTCCTCAGGCAGCTCCTTGACTGTTCTAGGCGGGGGGCACGGGTGGCGGGTGAAGACCCAGCTGGGGAAGGCAGCCAAAGACCGCCCTCTCCGCCCACTCCCGCTGCACTTCTGATTTTTAAACGTATTAAGGCCCTTCGCCCCTTCCTCTGAGATCATGTCCCTTCACAACCTTTCCCCATCCCTCCCAGTCAAGCCCTGCACAGCCCCAGCTGAGGGTCAGGGTGGCCACGTCGCATGGCCCCAACCCCTCCTGGGTGGCTGGGCAGTGTAGGCAGTTTTGGGAAGGCAATGCCTTCCCTTGCCTGCATTACCCTGCCACCCATGAGGGGAGCCACCAGCCAGTCTGGGCCCCTGGGCAAGGTGTGTGTGGGGGAGTCCTGATTCCGGTCTTCTGGACGGGGCAGGATATGGGGTGGAAGGGGCGGGGCAGCCAGGTCTCAGCCCCGCCCAGACCACAGTGCACCAGCCTCCCCACAAAGTGCCCTCTGGTGGCAATTTAAAGGGCTCCAGGCACTGCTATTGCCCCACTCTAGCACTGGCAAGGAGCCCTGGGCCCTTTTAAATCACCAGATGCCCCCTTTGCATGCCCCCCCGATGAGTGGGCCTGATTCTAGGCTGTGTTTCATTAAACCCCGATGACTTGAAGACATCTAACGTGTGTAAGTAATTTTAACTAGTTCTTCCCCTAATTTAGCTGCCATTCACTATGTGAGATGACCAGGCACCACCAACCGTCTTGGTGAAAACTGAAACAAAGACGTCGTTACGCACCCCTGCCATTTCCACATAGTCTCGTATTGTTTTTCCACCCTCATTGAGCAATGGACCTACCGTGTCCTTGGCCATCTTCTTGCTTCTGATGCATGCGTAGGAAGTTTTCGTGTTACCCTTTATATCTCGCTAGCTAGTTTGATCTCGTTCTGTGCCTTGGCCGTTCTAATTTTGTTCCTACGTACTTGTGTTTGTTTGTTGAAATGCACCCTTTGTAATTTGGCTTCGTTTCCACCTTTTTATAGGACGCCCTTTTGATTTTTAGATCATTGAAGATCTCCTGGTTGAGCCAGGATGATCTTTTGCCATCCTTTAAATCTTTCCTATGCAGTGGGATGGGTTATTCTTGTGTACTTAATACTGTCTCTTTGAAAACCTGCCAAATCTCTTGAACTGTTTTTCCTCTTAGACTTGCTTCCCATGGGGGTCTTACCTATCAACTCCCTGAGTTTGCTAAAGTCTGCCTTCTTGACAGCCATTGTCTTTATTTTGCTATTTCCCTCCTACCAAGCCTTAAAATCACAAACTCTACCATTTCGTGATCAGTCACCCACGCTGCCTTGCACTTTCAAATTCTCAACCATTTCCTCCTTATTTGTCAAAATCAAATCGAGAACAGCCCCTTCCCTAGAAGCTTTCTCCATCTCCTGAAATAAAAACATTTCCTCCAATACAGTCCAGGAATGCGTTGGATAATCTGTGCCCTGCTGTGTTATTTTTCCAACAGATGTCTGGGGAGTTGCAGTCACTCATCACCACCAAGTCCTTGGCTTTGGCTGATTTTGTTAGTTGTTTACAAAAAGCCAAATCCACTTTTTCTTCCTGGTTAGATGATCTGTATTAGACCCCTGTACGTTCCACGAGGCGTACAGATAGTTCGGATTAGAAGCCTAATCCGAACTATCTAGTCCGTGCTGCGTGTAGCCGCGCGGCACGGGGTTCGCACTAGCCGGCTTTTAAAAATGGCGGCGCCGGCTTTATGCTAATGAAGCCCGGGAAATTCAAATCCTGGGCTTCATTAGCAAGTTCGGTATGCATACATTACCCCCCTAGTTCGAACCAGGGGGGTAGTGTAGACATACCCTTGGTTTTTACTCCTATCCTTACCAGAGACTTTCAATGAGGCTGTCTCCTATTTCCATCTTTACCTCAGTCCAAGTCTATACATTTTTAATATGTAAGGCATCACTTCCTCCTTTTTTCTCTGCCTGTCTTTCCTGAGCAAGTTGTACCCTTCTATACAATAGTCCAGTCATGTGTAGCCCACCAAGTCTCTGTGGCTGTGTCTAGACTCCATGCCTCTGTCGGCAGAGGCATGTAGATTAGACACATAGGCAAAGGCAAATGAAGCCGCGATTTAAATGATCGTGGCTTCATTTACATTTACATGGCTGCTGCGCTGAGCCGACAAACAGCTGATCAGTTGTTTGTCGGCTCGCGCGCTAGTCTGGACGCTCCCCTGCCGACATCAAAGGAATGAGGTTTACCGGGGCTGCCGACAAAGGGCTTTGATGTCGACAGGGGGAACGTCCAGACTAGCGCGTGAGCCGACAAACAGCTGATCAGCTGTTTGTTGGCTCAGCGCGGCAGCCACGTAAATGTAAATGAAGCCGCGATCATTTAAATCGCGGCTTCATTTGCCTTTGCCAAAAAAACAAATCTACATGGCTCCGTCAACGGAGCCATGTAGTTTAGACATACCCTGTGATACCAGCTATGTCATAATTGCATTTATTTACTGGCATTTCAAGTTCTTCCTACTTGTTCCCCATACTTCTTGCATTACCGGTTGAACCTCTCTAGTCCGGCATGCTCTGATCCAGCAACATCCATGGCTCGGTATGATTTTAGTGAGCTGGATGTCCATTTTTCATGGGTGTGGCCACGTTTCCCGTGGTCCCATAAAGTTTGTTTATAGCCACCAGTCCTGGCTCTCAGTGTTCTGTGCTGTTCTTTAGCTCTAATTTACCCTAAATACGTTCTAAGACCACAGCAAGCCGTGGAAGTGTGGGTAATGCTGCTAGACAATATTAACCTCCTGTGGTTCGGCAAATTCTCTAGTTCCGTACCGGTCAGGTTCTGGGGGAGCCAGTCTAGCCAGGTTCAGCCTGTAGTAGGCAGACTTGAAGATACTGATTTGATTCCTCTCCCTCCGATTTTGTCTTGTCTCTCCCTTATCCCTGCTATAACAGCCCATACTCCCCCCCTCAGCCTTTCTCCCAGGTCCCCATGTTTTTGATTTACTTCTGGGCTTTGGTCACCTGCCCCCTAGAAACCTAGTTTAAAGCCCCCCCACACTAGGTTTGCTAGTCTCTGTCCAAACATGCTCTTCCCCTTCCTCCATAGGTGGACCCCACCTCTGCTTAACAATTCTTCTTGCTGGTCATCTACTGGGACCCAGAGTAGCATCTCTCCCCTACCCCACGCCACTGGGGAATTGGCCGGACAATGGGCTGCACTTGCCACTGAGGGAAGTGGCAGGAGAGCAGACTGCCGCTCCCGCAGTGGGGTGGGGGGCGTGTGACATAGCTGGAGGGCTGTGTCGTGAAAAGGATTCTGCGATCCTAGGAGCAGAGTGGTTCCCAGCGGAAATGACAGCTGCGAGATGCCACCAGAAGAGGGCGCTTTGGCTAGCTGAGTTAATTCTCTGGGCATCCAGCAGGGGGCACAGCCCTGAGTCCCACCCCATCACAGGGCTCCTCACCGGCTCCTCGTCTCAATCTCGTGCAGTCTCCCTCGGAGGCACTTTGCAGGGCCCCGCCGCTGGGTCTGATGTGCGAGTCCCTGGCTCGGGCAGGTGCTCTGATGCCGGTTGATGTTTTGAAGCATGAGCTCACACCTGCAAAGTCTTGGCCAAGGTCACCGGGGGCCCTGGCGGAGCCAGAACCGAACCAGCGCTCCTAAGACCCAGCCTGGGGCCTGAGCCGGCTGCGCGCTGGGCTGGTGAGGAGCACAATGCTTGAAGTAGCTAATGATCAGCTGCTCCCTGGCCCACGCCTCCCAGTCTACTGGGCGCTGGCCATATCCCAAGGGTGGCCCCTCACCTGGGAGGCGGCTGGCCAGGGCCGGGAGCAGCTACTCAGCAGAGCAGATGGAGCCGAGGGGGAGCATCATGGGGGTGGGGATCACAGGCACCGCCTCACCTGGCCCCACCCAGGCTCCACCGCAGTCCCCCAGGCCCTCTCCCTGCTGTTGTGATGCCAGAGCCTGGGGCGGGCAGGCTGGGGGCCACGCCTCCCAGTGCTGGGACCACTCTGGTCTTGCTGGTCGGGGTGCAGGTGGCGCGGACCCAGCCTCTCTGTGCCATGCCTGCCCACCGGCTCTCCAGAGCTTCGGGGCTGCCGCACGACCTGCTGGCTCTCTGGAGCTACAGGGCAGGCTGGGGCCACGCTGCCTGCTGGCTGTCCACAGCGGGGGGAGCCGTTGTCTCTCCGGGGCTGAGGGAGGCTGGGAGTGCTACCCTAGGGCATGGAGGGGATAAGGGCTGGCTGCCACATGGGGGGAGGGGACTGGGCTCCGGTGGGCATGGAAGGGGCGGAGCTGGGGGGGCTTGCCTCCGCTCTTCATGAAGCCCATGGTGAGCATGACGTCCGTGGCCAGGGGCTACTGGGCTTAACTTGGGCATGAGTGGGGCCAGGCCTTGGAATGAGGCTGTAGGAGGGGAACAAGCCAGAACCCCAGCGACATGACCCACAGCCCAGGGTGCTGACAGGAGCCCAGGCTGGGGCAGCAGGGCCTGCCTGCATCTAGGAAGAGGAGTGGGAGCGTCTGGCTGGTGTCCCCTGGCTCAGATGGGAGGGGAAGTCCCCCGAGAGACGGGAAGAGAAAGGCGCCAGGGCAGCAGGGGCTCATGGGGTGAGGGAGGCCCATTGGGGGTGGGCGGGGGAGCAGAGAGCAGTCTGGGCCTGCTGCCCAGCACCAAAGCGAGGCGAGCGGAGGTGCCAGCCGGATGCCTGGGGTCTGCAGTGGGGTCGCTCCGCCCTCCAGCGACCTGAACGAGGTTTGATGTGGGTGGCAGGTGTCCAGGGGTGCTCTGCACAATGGGGCACTTTGCTTGGCGCACTGAGCTCTGCCCAGCCCGGCTCACTCCCTGGAACGGCAGGGCAGAGCGGGGGGAGCCGGAAGGATGCTGGCACGAGTGGTCCCCCCGAGCTCCGCTCTGACACCGCCAGACCCCGAATCTGGCTCCCTGCTCCGCTGGGACATCTGGGCTGCTGAGGCTGGTCTGTGACACCGATGCCAGGCTGAGCGCTGTGTTAATGGCCTTCCCCGAGCTCTCAGCCTCTGGCTCCCAGCGCTAGGGCAGCTGCCAGGCAGGAACTGCTCCGGCATAACGGCTCCTAGACACGCACCAAGTGTCCCGGGGAGCCCCAGGGGGCACCTGTCCCATCCTGGCTTGGCCAAAGGGCCTGGTTGCCATCTCTGGGCGAGGGGGCATGAGCAGGGGCAGCCGGGCTCTGGGGGCACTAGGACCCGGCTGTGCTGGCGGGGCTGCTCTGGGCCCCTCCAGGAGCAGTGCTCCCAGGATCACAGGCATGTGTGAGTTCTTCACTTCTGCTTCCTAATTACAGCCCTTTCCGCGGCCGGGAAACAGACGCGTCTTCTGACGCCTCCTGAAATGCAGCCCCGAACGAGCCGCTCTCTGCATTAAACTGTCGGTTGGCATCGCTCACGCCCGGCTGGGCCGCGCTGGCACCCGCTCCCACGCCAGGGCACCGCGCTCAGCCCACCTTGGGCGGGAAGGGGGCCGGGGGCCCAGGCCACACCTGTGCTGGGGGAGTCAGGACCTCTGTGTTTATGGTTCCCCGTAATGAGCCCCTGCTGCCAGCACTGAGGCTGTGGCTCAGCGTGGGAACCCCTGAGCAGGGCTGGAGCGGCCCCCGGCCAACCCCGCCGGGTGGGGCACTCGGTCCCCTGCCAACGCCCCCGCCCCCAGCTCTTGGTGCTCGGCTTTTCTCACTAAGGCTTCATTTGCCAGCTTGGGGAGCCCTGTCCTTGGACTGACCCCAGCGGCACAGGGAGCTGTCGGAAAGGTGGCACCAGGACCATGCCCTGCTCCCAGCTGGAGGGGCGTCCCTGGCAGGGTACTCAGCACGCCGCATGCCTGTCTCTGGCTGCCTTCTATAATTGACGGCCCGTCGCCGGGAAGCCCTGCTCTGTGCCATGGGCGGGGCGGGGGAGGGAGACAGAAACGCTGCCCAGGCAGTACCAGCTGTGCTGTCTCACTCGCTCAGCCTTGGCACCGAGACCCAGGGACATGGGCAGGGGCTTCCACTCATAGTGCTGCCCCAAGTCCCCGTGGCCCTGGCCAGGAGAGAAAGGGGACCCCCGCTCTGCCCCCAGGCTCTGGTCCTGGGGTCAGCAGCCGCACAAAGAACACGCCTGGCTGGATGTGGGACACGACTGCCTGGGCTGGGCGCTGGGGCACTGAGTGCCGGCTGGAAGCATCCTGACCCCAGTATGCCTGGTGGGAACGCGGGTCTCCTCGGGGGCCCCCTTTCTGGAACAGGCCAGTCCCACTCTCTGCAGCTCAGACGGGGGGTTCACCTGGCCTCCTGACACCAGCCGACTCCACCTCGCTCAGCTATTACATGATAAGGGGGACAGGGCGGGCTGAGGTCTGCAAAGCAGGTGCAAGCCCCGGGGGGAGGGGGGACGGATTGTGGGGTGAAACCCGGGAACGGGATGGGATCTCGGGATGGGGGGAGCAATCTCAGGGGAAATGTCTCCATGGGGATGGATCCGGGTGGGAACCTTCCCCCATGGAAGGAGCGGGACCTGCCCCATGTCGGAGGCCAGGCTGACACCCCCCCACCTCCAGGACGGGAAGCAGAGGCTGGGCTGGTCCTGGCTGCTTGGTTCCAGGCAGTTCAAGCTGAGCAGCCTTGATAAACAGGCGCATCTTGCTAACGGGCTGTGGGAGGAGGCAGGCCCATCTGGCGTGGCCCAGGCAGCCGTAGCCTAGCCTGGATTTATGGGCTCGCTCGGGCCATGACGGCCCTCGGCGGAGCTGGGAGCAGCTTCTGAGCGCAGGGGTAGAGTGCTCCCCGTGTGGCTAACGCCCTCCCGCTGTCCCTGTGTCTGCGCCAGGCTGGGCAGGGCCCTTTGGCGGGGCACTGACATTCACGCAGGGCAGGCCTCGCCACGGCCATCTGCCACGCCGCACAGCGGCCGGAGAGGCATTGACAGGACTCAGAGATGGAGGGATGGGCTGGTGCTGCAGGTCGGGAATGGGGGCACTGGCAGAGCCCAGGGCTGGAGTAGCAGGGGGCTGTGGGGCAGGGCTGTGGAGTGTGAGCAGCGTGGCAGGAGCAGGTGCCGAGCTGGGACTGTGGTGGGCTGTGATAGAGGCACATCAGCAGAGCTGAATGTGTGGGGCGCCCAGGGCTGAGATAGCAGGGGCCCTGTCACATGGGAACCTCTTCGCCCCAGGCCTCTGCCCTCAGGGGCTCTGCCCTGCTGGGACCTTTGGGGGTGCCCCTGGTGCTGCTGCAGCCCAGAGGGGACATGGAACAGAAGAGGCTTAGCGAGATCTGGATGGGTCCCTCCAAAACAAGCACCGAAGCCCTGAGTCCCCAGTGCCCCCCCCTGCCGGCTGGGTGTTGGGCACATCCCCTGGCCACTGGGGGGAGGATTGGAGTTGGCATGGATGGTGGGGTGGCATGGTGCCAGCTGAGCCCAGCCACTCCAGCTGGACTGGTCCCGGGGTCCTGGCGAGACATGAGGGGCGGTTATCCCCGTCTCCCCCAGCCAGCGTGTGTCCGAGGAGAGGGGCCCTCCAGAGCGGGAGGCTGGGGGAACAGACAGCGCTGGCCTAGGACTGAGAGCTCCTAGCCATGGGATGGAGGGGGGTGGGGCGGCTGCTCCGTGCTGTGCAGCCCAAAGCTCTGGACCAAACAATCAAGTCTACCCCCTTCCCGCACCCAGCAGGCCAGGCTGGGGCCTGTGGCGCTGCTCCCCCCGGCCCACCCCTCTCTGGAGTGCAGCTGGCAGCTTGGCTCCCGTCCTTAGGGCTGCAGCCTCTCTGGGGCTCTCCTTCGAATGCCCCAGGTGCGGGGAGGGGCTGGAGGCTCACGGGCCGGGGAGATGGGGGGCAAAGGAGCCTGCTGGGACCTGCTGCAAGGCTGGCTGGGCGGCAGGGGAAGAGGCAGCAGAATCTGGAGGCAGAGATGGGATGGAGGGTCGGCGGCTGGCAGAAGATGGGCCGGGGCCTGCTCACCCAGGCCAAGCCAAATTGCCCTGTCGGGGGGCCAGAGTAGGGGGCCTGGTGAGGGAGTCGCAGAGGCACGGACTGTCCCGGGGGGGGGGGGGCATCCTGGGAGGGGCTGGCGCTGGGTCCCTCTGGCAATGGCATTAACGGGGCCCATCAGGCAGTGGTGGGAACAAGCCACATCCCACCGGAGCAATTAGCCGCCCTGCTGGGACAGCAGCAGTGAACCGCTCATGGGCTCTGCCAGCAGCAGCACCTCCCTCTGCAGGCTCTGCCACCCTCTCCTCCCAGGGCTGCTGGGGGGGCAGCTGGGAGAGCAGGTGATGGGGAGAGGAGCACCCACCCCAGACTCTCGTTCCCCTGGCTCGGGGTCTCTGCCCAGCCACCATCGTGCAGCCCCGGGCTCCTGCTCCCCTCAGAGGCCCCCCCCCCCCAGCACAAGAGAGTCGATGCCCCTTCTGTTTTCTCTCCCCTCTCGTGGCACCGGGGCTGGACTCATTGCCCATGTGCACGGGGAACCCTTTCTCGGACTGTGAGCGCCCAGCCTGCTGATCTCCAGTAGCAGGGAGTTCCACAGGCTAAAATACAGCAAAGCATTTCCATGCCTCCCTTTTGGATCCGTTGCCTTTCAGCGCCGGCAAACGCCTGCCCTGCCCCCGGGCTCCGAGAAGGGCTGATTGGGGCGTCTCCGTTACCTCCTCAGCGGAGCGTTTGCAGCCCCCTCCTGGCCCTGCTCCTCCCGACATCTCTCTGAAAGCCCCTGGCTCTCCCCCCGAGCCCTTGGCAGCATGCCCAGAGGCAGCTGCTGGTAGGCTTGGCAGTGGCTTTCTCCTCTGCCCCACCTGTGGCACAGCCCCTCCCTCGTGGGGCACCTTTAAGGTGATTATTCCATGTGTGGGTTATGCCTGGGCCAGGCACCCAGCCCTCCGTGCGCTAGGTGCTGTACAAACCCTGAGCCGCACCCGTCCCTGCCCCCAGGAGCTCATAGGAGCCAGGCCAAGGGCAGAGCGAGCGTGATGATGGCGGCATGTAACCCAGGAGAGTTACTCTTCCTTCTAGGGGTGAGGGAGCTAAGCAGGAGCTGGGAGGGGACTTGCCGGCTGACTCCGCCTCGTGCCCCTGGCCCGCGGGGCGCCTGGCACCCCAGCGTCCCTCGCAGGGTGAGGTGTTTCCAGCTGGCATGTGCCAGCCACTGCCTGCCAGGGTGCAGGAAGGAGCGTCCTGCCTGGATCCGGCTGCCAGGCACTGTGTCTCGGGCGAGCACTGCTTGGGGGTCTGGGCAGGGCAGGGCGGAGCTGGGAAGCCGCCCTCTGACAGGTATTAACATGTCCGGTGCATTTCCAGCCCCAAACACAGCTCAGGGCCCAGGCCGCCACGGCTGGAGGAGATTCTCCCGGGGCAAAGGGGGATGGTTGGATCCAGCAGCCTCGGGCCAGCGCTGGGAAGGAGGGAGGGATGAGACGGTCTGAGCCACGCAGCCCCCACCAACGTGCTTTTCCTGCTGGTGCCAAGTAGAGACATCTGGGGGGGAGGGAGGAGCAAGGCGGGGGGAGCTGTGGAGGGAGGGAGGCTTTTTGGGGCCTTGCACCCGTCCTGGCACTGCCCGCAGCACTTCTGGAAAGAGTAAGCAGGCCCTGGAACTGTGGTCCCCAAGTTGTGGGGGACAGTTTGCCAGCACAGCCCCCCTGCGCCCCCGCCCCTCCCCAGCCTCTTGCCTCAGCCTCGGCATGTGTGTGTGAGCCCTGAAAGGTCCCCCCTTTCTATGGTGCCCCAAAGAGCCCTAGGTCCCCCTTTGTCTCTGGCCTGCTTCTCCTGAGCTTTACTCATCAGTTACCAATGGTGTCCTGCCCCCTTAGTATGCCAGAGGCCCCCCCAGCACTAGCCTTAACTCTCGCCTCCCTCTGCCCCCCGTCGAGCCGCAGAGCCGGTTCCCCCTGCTTGTGTGCCAGGCTATCCCCGGCTGCACAGCCCCGGCCTCGTCCGCCTGGCCCCCGCCCGGGCTCACCATGCACGGCTGCCCTGATTCCTGCACGTGGGACTCCTGGCACCGGCTCCTTGTCATTAGCACCACCTCTGCAAAGTGCGGCGGCCGGCAGCGCCTCCGGCCATGTGTAGTGCCGTGGGCCCTGGCCCCGCGCAGCCTCCCCAGGGAGCCCACCGCAATCCCGGTGAATGCTAACGCCATGCATGATTTATGCTGCAGCTAAGAGCTCGGCGTGAGCTTCGCATCCCCCGCCCGCTCGCATGGCACGGCTCTGTCAGCACACATAGCCCTCTGCCAGCCCAGGCCTGACACGGCTCTGCCAATGCCCCCAGGCCTGACCCGAGCCCCCTGCCAGCCCAGGCCTGGGCTCCCCTCCTGCACTGCCAATGCCCCCAGGCCTGACCCGAGCCCCCTGCCAGCCCAGGCCCGGGCTCCCCTCCTGCACTGCCAATGCCCCCAGGCCTGACCCGAACCCGCTGCCAGCCCAGTCCTGGGTCTCTCCTTGGCACTCAGATTATTTGGTTAAACTTGACTACATTCCAGAGCTTTTGCCATGCCGTGCCTTGCCTTGCCATGCCATTACTGTGCCATACTGTGCCCTGCTGTGCTGTGCTCTGCCATGCTATGCCGTGCCGTGCCATGCCTTGCCTTGCCGTACTGGGCCATGCTGTGCCCTACCGTGCTGTGCTGTGCCTTGCCTTGCTGTACTGGGCCATGCTGTGCCCTGCCGTGCAATGCCGTGCCGTGCCATGCTGTGCCTTGCCGTACTGGGCCGTGCTGTGCCCTGCCATGCCGTGCCGTGCCGTGCCGTGCCGTGCCGTGCCCTGCTGTGCTGTGCCGTGCCGTGCCGTGCCGTGCTGTGCCCTGCTGTGCTGTGCCGTGCTGTGCCGTGCCGTGCCGTGCCCTGCTGTGCTGTGCCGTGCTGTGCCATGCTGTGCCATGCTATGCCCTGCCGTGCTGTGCCGTGCCATGCTGTGCCGTGCCGTGCCGTGCCATGCCCTGCCGTGCCGTGCCCTGCTGTGCTGTGCCATGCCGTGCCGTGCCGTGCCGTGCCCTGCTGTGCTGTGCTGTGCCGTGCCGTGCCGTGCCGTGCCCTGCTGTGCTGTGCTGTGCTGTGCTGTGCCGTGCTGTGCTGTGCCGTGCCGTGCTGTGCCCTGCTGTGCTGTGCCGTGCTGTGCTGTGCCATGCTGTGCCATGCTATGCCCTGCCGTGCTGTGCCGTGCCATGCTGTGCCGTGCTGTGCCGTGCTGTGCCGTGCTGTGCCGTGCCATGCTGTGCCGTGCTGTGCTGTGCCCTGCCGTGCTGTGCTGTGCCAGTTGCTCTTGTGAGATCTGTGACTGCGCAGTTGCCCGAGTTCCCTGGGTAACCAGGAGACAGGCTGTACATGGGCATTAGCCTGTCTCATCAGGGCAGCCAGAGAGGTTTCCATGCTGCTCTGGAAGTGCCTCTCTGTCCTGTCTGGGGACTGACTGGTGCCTTGTGGCCTGCCCGCCCATTCCCCTGCTTCTGGCTGGGCCCTCCCCAGGCTGTGGCAGTGCCCAAGGGAGGGAGGCCCCCAATGGGGAGGGGGCACAGGGAGCCATGTGGAGCCTAACGGCAGGGATGGTGGCGTTGGCCCCCATCGCCATCCTGCAGGGCACACGCCAGCCCTGCCCGCTGAGAGAGGGAACGTCGATCGGGTAGGGAGAGCCCATGGCTCCATCACATCCTGGCCTCTTCCCTCCCGCCTCGAGCCACTGCCAATGCTGTTGCCATGGCTACGCCCACCTCCACTCAACTCCATCGCCCACTTCCTGCGCCCACCCACGGGGGCAACTCCCTGCAGGGCCACCTCCTTAAAACTCTCCCCTGCCAGGCGGCCACCCCAGCCCTGCTGAGCCTGCCACGCTGACCAACACCGGCTCCTTGGGGCCCTGGGCTGCCCGTGCGGCTGGGATCCATCCGGCGTCGCTTGCTTCAGCCGGGGCCCGTCAGTGCCACTGGTGGCTCTGTGTTGCGAGGCACCGCTCAGCCCATGGCTGGGCCCAAAGACTCCATGAGAATCAATTGTACTCACAGAGCAGGGCTGAGGGTGCCCGACACACGCTGCTCGCAGGGGGCGGGTGGCAGGAGCAGGACCCATTCCAGTCTGGAGCTGACGGGGAGCCGGGGGACATGCCTGATGGGCAGGGTCTGCAGCCAGGTGAAGGAGCGAGCTGGCACCGGTTCTGTGCCTCAGGGTCATGGCATGGGGTCGGCTTGACTCCATGGTGCCCGGGAGGGGCTGGGCACGGATCTGTTGGATCCAGTGGATCGTTCAGAACGAGCTTTCTCGGCAAGCCCACGCTCCAGGCTCCGGAACGCAGGCTGGTGGGCTGGCGCTGGTCAGAAGGGCAAGCAGCCTTCCTTGAGACGGTCCAGCCAGCCTGGGTGGGGAGGAGAATGAAGCAGGCTGGCTGCAGAGAGGAGCTGCCAGTTGCACTGGAGAAGCAGGGGGCATGGGAAGGGGTGGCACTGGCCGGGAGGGAGCTGGCACCTCCGTCAAGGAGATTTTGCCATGCACCCACTAATTGCTGCGCTGTTCCCACGGTGCTAGGGCCCTGCAAGGGTAGCATCACAAGCCTGAGTGGAGGCTGTAGATCCCAGGCTGTGTGCAGGGCTGGGGGCAGGTTTTGGATTCCTAAGCGAGGGTCAGAAGTTTCGCACGGCTGAGCCGATACCAAATGGTGCACGAAGCGGCGGAGGCATCCCAGGAATGGCTAAGGAGAGGTTACCCCAATGCCAGCAGCTTACGTCTGCATCGGCCACGCTCCGGACAGCTGCTGACCAGGGACTGCCCAGTCCTGGCACTGCCATGGGGACGCTCCACTGCAAGCAAACATCTCCGGAATCCAGCTGCCAGCGCGACGCTCCGGGTGTCTACAGAGACGAACGCAGGTTTTCCCAGTGCTCCAGGGAGCACGGGGGCCGGGCAGGCCAGCTGCTTTGGCAGGACATCTCTAAAGTTCGTGGTCACCGCAGGCCCCCCCAGTCCCCTAAGTGTCACTTCCCTTCCTGGCTGGGTTCCCTGAGCGGCTTTGGCCCTTCGTGCCTCTTCTGGCTCTGGCACCGAACCCTCGTCACGACCTCCCAGGGCTGGGAAGCCTGGCCTAGCCGGGGTGTGTGACAGAGCTGGCAGAGGGCTGGCCAATGGCCTCTCAGGTGCTAATACCCCAGGGCTTACACATTCCCCAGAGGGTCTGGGAGCAACCCGACTTAGCCCCGTGCCACCAGCCCTGCTACTTTGGCACGGAGGACGATGGAACGCTGTCACGGTATAGAACGGGAAAATGCAGAGCAGTGTTGTTCCCGCTAGTGTGGGTTTGCCCCAGATGGGGTGCACGGGGGCCCCGGGAGGTGGGAAGTGAAGGTGTTCGCGATGCTGGCTCTGCCTAGGCGGCTCATGTCCGTGTACGATCTGTGCGTGTAAAGTGACGAATACGGGCTCTTTGTTTGTATTTTACACGGAGGCAGCAGTGGGCGTCGACCCCCTGCCGGGAGGGGCGGTTGCTCAGTGCTGCATGGACAGTGGCTCTGCAGGGTCGCCAGTTGACCCCTGAGGAGCGCACAATGGCCCCTTGCCCGAGACAGACCCACCTGGCTACTCCATGGCTCCTGGCCTAGGAAGGACATAGGCTGGCTTGGTGGTCATGGATCTGCCCCATTTTGGGAGGCACCAGCGCCCAGGAGAACAATGGGTTTCCCTCCTCCTGGGCAAGGTGATAAAAGTATCCTGAGGCTCCTCCATCAGGTCTCCTTCTGCCCTCTGCTCCGGATGCACCTTGGCCAAGGACAGAGGGCCTGGAAGGATCTGTGGCCCATCCTAACATGGGATGTACTCCAGAGACGTGTAAGCTGGCAGGTTGTTCCATCTCTGCTAAGAGCCTGGGTGATTGATCTATGTAACGTATTCTCTTTAACATCTCACTCTCAGCCTTTTCTCTCTTTTATTACTAAACTTTTAGATGTTAGAATCTAAGGGATTGGCCCAGCAAGCTCTTTTGGGTAAGATCTAAGGTGTAAATTGACCAGGGACTGTGGCTGGTCCTTTGGGATGGAGAGAACCTGTGCGGAACTGGTGAGATGGGTTTTATAACCTCTCACCTGTGTAAGGAGCGGTGTTGATTGTGGCACAGGCAAAGCTAGAGCGTTTAAGGGGATTGCTTCTGTGACTTCATGCTGGGCAGAGTGGCAGCTGACGTGCACTTTGTGACTGTGCCTTGTAGAGGGGGACCCCCGGTCTTGGGCTGTAAGTAGCCCTGGTTTTAAGCAGTTTGCCCTGATTTGACCTTCATAGTGATGCCCTGGACAGCCTGTTATATTACAGGTTCAAGAATCAAATGGGAAGAGCTCCAAGATCAGGGTCGTGTCTTGCCAGCTCTTTTCTTGCTGGAAAGGCATGGCTCTGTGGCCTGGCCTCTCTGTCCCTGCACCTGAGCTGTGCTCTGACCCCCGGCCAGGAATGGGGCTTGGCTGTCCACGGTGGACAGTGGTGCATTCTGATGGTTGCATTAATCTCCCTCAAACAGCACCCCTGGCTTTGCCTCTGGCGTCTTCCCTTCTGAAGACATGGGCTGGCTACTCTAGGGACACGATGCCCGTTTTTCATAGCCCCTTGCTGGGGGCAGAGAGTGGGGGTGAGCAGAATGCTGCCATTGACTCCCCAAGGGCCAGGTTTCTCTCCCTGCCACCGACACGGGAAGGCAGGCTCCTGCTATGGCTGCTGCCTAGGCAAACAGCCCTGGGCACCCAGAGCAGCGTGTGCGGCAGAGACGGGTCTCTCAGCGTCCAGCGGGAGCTGTGAGCCTCTCCCTCGGGGGACAGGCTGAGAATTCCTGCCCAGGGAGTGCGTGTGATGCACCCTTGGGTCCGGCTCATCCGTTCCTGGGGTTGGCACAGATCCTGTTCCCCGGGCCAGCAGATTTTTCTCCTGCGTTGCCTTTCCTCAAGCTGGGTCTGGAATGTGTGTGTGTGTGTGTGGGGGGGGGGGTGTTCCTACAGGCCCCATCCCCCCTAGACTGCCCCATGCTGCCTCCCAGCCTCTGGACCTGTGTCCAGAGCAGGAATTTGTCCTGTCAGTAAAGGTTCATGGAGCTCAGTTGTGGCTGGATGTCACGTTATTGGGTTGTAATAGGAAAATGCAGCTCGTTGTTGTCAGTCAGGCGGGGTCCTCCTGATGAGTCAGGTCTCTGTCCTGCCAGGTCTCTGTCTCTGAAGGCTGTTTGTGTGTGTTTTCAACAGTGTGGGCCGTGTCAACTTGTTCAGCAGACCCTGAGAGAGCCCCCAAAGACCACAAGTCGAAGGTGCCCGGCCAGGATTATTGTTAAGCGAAGTACAGTCATAGTTGTCAGTAGACTCTACTGAACCCCTACACACATGTACCCCGTAACAATGGACTCAGCTCAACCAGTGGGAAACTCTCACTGCCCCCCGGCTGGACAAAGACACCAGTGCCCCCAAGACACCACTTCATATACAGGTACCAACAAGTTACACATCACTCCTGACATGTCAGGTGGCCACCCTCTGACACTTCTTAGATACCACCCATCACCTTGTGGTTCGATTAGATCATCTCTATCCGCCATGCTGTCGTCTTAGACCCTTTCCTGAACCTGAGTCAGTATCTGTGGGGAATGTGGGTACCCAGGTCTTTTTTGAATGAGCTGGTGTCACATGTGCTTTCAAATTGTGACCAGTACCAATTCCTGTGCTACACCTGAGCCTATGACCAATTAGTGTTTCACACTCTGCCCTGTTTGTGCCAAGTTCTGTTATCGGGGCCTGCCTCTTGCTCACAGCTCAGCTTTGCTTTATATTAGCCAAGTTTTGTCCATTGTTAGCTAGGCCTCAGGCATCAACTCAGGCCTGCGCTGCATGGGCTTATGTTTTAGGCCTTCCTCTTACTATAATTGTGGCACTTACTGTTGTACGTTTGCCCCAAATTCTGCACAAAGTGGGCTGAGTGAGGTGTCAAAGGAAAGCTTGTGATCTGCTGGTTCTGTGTATGCCCCTCATATGCCTGTGTGAGTTTTATAGGTACAGTTATGAATATGGGCTCTGAACTTGTACTTGAAATGTTCTGAGAGACAGCGGCGGGCCTGGGCCACCTGTAGTGAGGGATGGCTGTGCTAACTAGCGATGCTGCATGGACAAAGGCCCTCGAGGTTGCCACTAAACACCTGAGGACCCGCAGATACGTCATGGCTACTTGCACAAAGGACATGGATGGGTCATTTGATCATGTGATCCGCTCCTGTGACGTAGTGGGGGGTAATTTGCTGGCTGCCGGGTGTAGCGTGACCCAGCAGGGCAGGGGATGAGTCATTATGCAAAAGAGGGTCTCTCAACCTGTCTGACCAGCTACCCCCCAAGGAGAGAAACAAAGGAAGGTGGAATGCTGCCCCTGGCTGGGGGGCAGGGCTGGAAGAGAGTTGGTTAGTTTCTGTCTGGGAAGCAGGGGGGAAGGAGCTGGGGAGGGGTCTGGGATTGTAGGGCCCAGCCACCCCCCATCTCAAGGGGGGGCACTGAGGCCTCTTAGCCCCAGTTCCTGTAACCAGATGACATCTGTGCTGTGCTGTATCCTGGAGAAGCAATAAACTCCCTCTATTTTACTGGCTGGTGGAGTCTGTTCGTGCCATTTCGGGGGTGCAGGAGACGGGAAAACCTCAACGCGCCGTCACAGCTCCAGTGTGGGAGGGTCCAGCAGAACAATGGATTTCCCCTCCGCAGGGGCAAGGTTATAAAAGTTTGGCAAGGGCGCCTCCATCTTCTCTTCCATCCTGCTCCTGATTCCAGGAGCATCCTTGCTGTGGACAGAGGGCCCAGAAGGATTTGCTGACCCCTTTTAACATGGGCTGTACACCAGAGACTTTCAAGTCAGCAGTTTGTAACATCTCTGCTAAGAGCCTGCATCAAGAACCTGGTGACTGATGTACGTAATGAATTCCCTTTAACAGTCTCACTCTCCACCTTTTCTTTCTTTTATTAATCAACCTTTAGATGTTAGATTCTAAAGGACTGGCCCAGCGCGCTCTTTTGGGTAAGATCCGAGGTGTCAATTGACCTGGGACTGTGGCTGGTCCTTTGGGACGGGGAGAACCTGGAGTTGCTGAGACTGGTTTTATAATCTCTTGCCTGTGTAAGGAGCGGTGCTGGGTGTAGCACAGGGAACACTGGGGTGTCTAAGGGGGTTTGCTTGTGAGGCTTCTTGCTGGCCAGAGTGGCAGCTGAAGTGCTCTTTGTGACTGGTTCGGTGCCTTCTCGAGGAGGGCCCCAGTCTTGGGCTGTAAGTAGCCTTGATGCTAAGCAATTCGCCCGGATCTGACCCACTGGTGCCACCAGCTGACCGGGTCTATTGGACGTTGTGGGGTTTTGAATGTCGTCGTCCATTACCCTCCCAGCCGCCCTCCGCAGGGGCTGGGGTGCTGACAAAGGCCCTCGCCATCCGCAGAGGCTGGAGTCCAGGTGGCGGGGGTGCTCCAGCAAGGCTGGGCTGAAGGAGGAGGCTGCCCCCCCGCGCCGGAGGCCGCACTGCATGGCGTGCGCCCTGGCGTCCAGCGGTGGCTGGGGCGAGAGGGCTTGGCGCCAGGCTTGGCCTCTGCTTTGCAGCTCGGTGGGCTCAGGGGGAGCTGGCTGGTCCCTGGGAGCTCGGATTAGAGCCAAGCAGACCAGGGAATGATTAAGAAGGAAACGTTAATTAATCCTCTTTGCTGGTGGCTGAGTCTTTTGCTAGAAGCTGCCTGACTCGCAGCCAAGCGAGTGATTACCAGCCCAGTGCAGGGCTCTGCAGGCCGACCAGGGCAGCTTAATCCTCCCTGATTTCCAAACACACTTGCAAGGCGGCAGCCAGGAGCCAAGGTCGTCTTTGGCACGGCCCTGCCAGCCCACCCTGGGGCTGAGCTGGGGCCAGGCTGCTTCTCCACGGTCCAGGGTCCCCGGGCTGCCCTAGCACAGGCCCGCTCCCCTGTCGGCGTTCATGGGTCACTGCCAACTGCACCGGGAATTGTGCCAGGACGGTGCAGTGGCCTGAAAGGCTGGGGTCGCCCTGCCCTGGGGGCTCCCTCTGCTTCTGCCCCACATGGAGCCTGGTGAGCCCATCTCGGAAGTCTGTGCGGCCGGCAGCCCCGCCACCCGTTGCTGAGTGCTGAGTCTGGCCGAGGCTCAGGGCCCAGGACAGGGTGCGCCGCCTGCTCCGTGCCTCTCGGCTTGCATGTTGCAGCGTTGGCAGGTCTCTGCCTCCCAGGCTGTCGAAGAGGGGACGGGGTCCCCGTGCCCCACGGGAGAGATTCGGAGAGCTGGGCTGGCTCCCAGAGAGACCCCCAAGTGTGGGAGAGTCCAGCCAGGTCTCAGGGCATCAACATGTGACCCAGCCAGCGGGCTCACCCGCTGCCCTCTGCCCCCAGCCCCCTTCCCTGCACGCAGCCAGCAGAGCGGGGCGCCCGGCTCCCCTGGCATCCAGGCCCTTCGTACTGCACAGCCAGGCAAGTCCAGGAGCAACGTCCTCAGGGGAACGGCCCCCAGTGTCCTGGGGCAGGCCCCCACGGGCATCTGTAAGGCTGCTGGCCCACCTGCCCCTGCAGCGCAGGGCCCAGGACCATCTTGGGGAGGGGCCCAGGACCATCTTGGGCAGAATGGCTTTGCTCCGGCCCCTTCCCCAGCCACGGTGCGGAGCTCTCCCCATGTCCAAAGGGGATCTCAGAGCTGGGCTCCTTCTCACTGCAGATAGGGGAACTGCTGGGGATCCGGGCACTGGGGGCGCTTTGTGGTTCACTGGTGCTGCCCCATTTCCTGGGCGTCGGGGAGGAGTAGCTGGCTCAGGGCAGGGCAGGCAGAGGTAACGCTGGCGGGCAGAGGCAGCTCACCCCATGCACTGGTGTGCCCAGGACGCGAGGGCTTCGGGCCATGCCGTGCACAGGTTCCTGACTGCTCCCCCACCACACTGCAGCTGGGCTGCCCAGTGCTCTTGTTCCCTGGTGCCTCTATCCCCATCTCCCCCAGGCCCTCTCCTCTCCAGCGAGGCCTTGCCACTGGGCCCCAGCGTCCGGGGCTATGGCAATTCACCCTGCTGAGGGGCCAAGGCAGGGGAGGAGGGGACGTGGCAGCGTATCCTGCAGGGAGCAGAGCCTGGGCTGGGAGCTTGCTGTCTCCATCACCAGCTCTCCGAGACGGAGGTGCCGGGCTCAGCTGCATGGCGCTGGAGCAGAGGCTCAGTCACTCCGAGACAAAGGCCACACGAGGGGCCAGGCCGGGAGAGGGGGTGGAGGGAGGAGGGGAGCACGCCAGGCTCCTGGGGGCTCCCAGCTAGCTCAGAGCTGCTGCCCGGCACTCGGTGGAGTGAGCGTGCTCTGGGCTGAGGTTCGGTCTAGGAACCAACCTGCCCCTTGCCCCAGGGCTGCCCTGAGCCTCCGGCCAGACTCAGCTCACGTTCCAGCTGCGATGGAGAGAAAGAGCTTCAGTCCCCGCGCCCCCTGGCTGCTGCTCCGGCCCCTTCCTGCCCTGGCTTCCTCTCCAGCCGTGGCCCTGCCCTGCCCTCTCCTGGCCCCCGCCAGCTCTCTCTGCCCCAGCCCCACCCCGGCTGCTGCTCTGGCCCCTCTCTTGTCCCCCTCTGGCCCTGGCCCCTGCCCTGGCCCATCTGGCTTTGATTCTGCAGGAGGATGTGACCAGGGCTCCCGTGCTGCACACTCCCTCTCTTCCGGACACCGCTTCTGTCCCCGCGCCCTGGCTCCAGCGCATCTGCTTCTCATTAGGGCCAGTGTGTAATTGTACCAGAGCCACGGGCAGCGAGTCCGGCTGCTAGGGAAACACGGGGGAGGAGGGTGGGCTCCATCTAGGATGTTCCACATCAAGCGGAGGGAGGGGGGCTAACCGCACCAAGGGGCGATGGGGATAGAGAGCACCAGGGAACAAGAGGGGCTGGGGCCATGGAGGTGGGGATGAGGCAGCGCTGCCGTGTCACGAGGAGCCCAGCTACCTCTCTCAGCAGCACTTTATATGCCAGCCTAAAGCCAGCACATCGGTCTGCACAGCGCCCCCTACAGCCCCGGGGCCAGCACTGACTGGCAAGGGAGAGCGCCCCCTACTGAGCCCCCATCTGCAGCACAGCGCCCCCTACAGCCCCGGGGCCAGCACTGACTGGCAAGGGAGAGCGCCCCCTACTGAGCCCCCCTCTGCAGCACAGCGCCCCCTACAGCCCTGGGGCCAGCACTGACTGGCAAGGGAGAGCGCCCCCTACTGAGCCCCCCTCTGCAGCACAGCGCCCCCTACAGCCCCGGGGCCAGCACTGACTGGCAAGGGAGAGCGCCCCCTACTGAGCCCCCCTCTGCAGCACAGCGCCCCCTACAGCCCTGGGGCCAGCACTGACTTGGCAGGGAGAGCGCCCCCTACTGAGCCCCCCTCTGCAGCACAGCGCCCCCTACAGCCCGGGGGCCAGCACTGACTAGGCAGGGAGAGCGCCCCCTACTGAGCCCCCCTCTGCAGCACAGCGCCCCCTACAGCCCTGGGGCCAGCACTGACTTGGCAGGGAGAGCGCCCCCTACTGAGCCCCCCTCTGCAGCATGGTGCCCCCTACAGCCCTGGGGCCAGCACTGACTTGGCAGGGAGAGGGCCCCCTACTGAGCCCCCCTCTGCAGCATGGTGCCCCCTACAGCCCTGGGGCCAGCACTGACTGGGCAGGGAGAGCGCCCCCTACTGAGCCCCCCTCTGCAGCACAGCACCCCCTAGAACTCTGGGGGCAGCATTGACTGTGCAGGGAGCACATCCCCTACTGAGCACCCCCCCCCACAGCACGGCGCCCCCTACAGCCCTGGGGCCAGCACTGACTGGGCAGGAGCATGCCCCCTACTAAGTGCTCCCCTGGAGCACAGCACCCCCTAGAGCTCTGGGGCCAGCACTGACTGTGCAGGGATAACGCCCCCTACTGAGACCCCCTGCAGCACAGAGTCCCTTAGAGCACTGGGGCCATGTGATGAAGTGGGGGAGTTCGGGGGATTGCATGCAGAGGAGGCGGCACGCCGTGTCTGGTTTCACGAAGTGCGGGGAGAGGCAGTTTGTTGTTGCAGGGACCAGCACAGAACTGGGGCAACCCAGACAGTGGCTTGGAGAATGGAGACCCCAGCTACTGGTGATTTGATTCCCGGGAGACCCAGTTTGGATGGCACAGCCGGTTCTGGCCAGTGGGAGGACAATGGGCTGGTGACATGACCTGCTGGGTCCAGCCAGCGGGGAGCAAAGGACGGATGAGAGGAACGGGAGAGAGGAGAGGAGCCCAGGTGACCCTGATTACCTGGACAAAAGACAAAGGTTCCCCTGGAGGATCGTACAGGCCAAGTATGAGTGTGATGTTACTGGATTCTGTTATGAAAAGGACAAACATTGTTGCAACCACTGTTGTATGTTTGCACCCAATCTTGTACCAAGTGGGCCAAGTGAGGTACATCGAAGGAACTTTTCTGTGCCTGTTCAGATCAGCAGGTAAGAAATGGCTGCTAAGGACTGAGTCATGCATGGACAGGTGACTTACTCATGTGACAAACTCCATTTTGGGAGGTACTTTCAAACAGACATAACAATGGATTCCCCTCCACATGGGCAAGGGTATAAAGAGGGCCTTGGAGGTTCCTCCGTCTTCGTCTTCATTCCAGCTCATCTCTTATGAAGCATCTTTGCTATGAACAGAGTCTGGACGGACGGATGATCCATCCAAATAGATAAATAGAGGGAGTCTTCCTGAGACTTATACAACAAACGTTTATTCCACCTCTGCTACATGCCTGCACCAGGAACGGGTATGTGTAATTTGTTTCCTTTAACAATTTTACTCTCTGCCTTTTCTTTCTTTCTTTCTTTCTTTCTTTCTTTCTTTCTTTCTTTCTTTCTTTCTTTCTTTCTTTCTTTCTTTCTTTCTTTCTTTCTTTCTTTCTTTCTTTGATAAACCTTTAGATGTTAGATTCTAAAGGACTGGCCCAGCGCGCTCTTTTGGGAAAGAGCTGAGGTATAAATATACCTGGGACTGTGGTTGGTTCTTTGGGACCAGGAGAACCTGTTTGGATGTGGTGCGATTGGTTTTCATAGCCTCCCACCTGGGTAAGGAGCAGTGCGGGCGGTAGCAATGAAGCTGGAGCGTCAGAGGGGATTGCTTGTGTGACTTCTTGCTGGCCAGGGTGGCAAACAGAAGGGCTCTGGGACTGGTTTGCTGCCTGCGAGTGGAGGACCCCCAGTAGCCCTGACTCTAAGCAATTTGTCCTGATTTGTCCCTCTCCAAGATGTCCCCAGGAACTTGTTACTGACAGTGGGTATGACCTGTGAGTCCGTGACAGGCCAGCAATGACTGAGGGGGAAGGTGCCCTCTACGGAGCCCCTCCCCTGGCAGAATAGCCCCCTAGAGCCCTAGGGCCAGCACTGATTGCGTAGTGAGAGCGCCCCCTACTGCCCTGCCACACAGCTCCCTAGAACCTCTCTGGGGCATTGGGGTCAGCCCTAACTCTGCGGGCAGGGCGGCCCCCACAGCGCTGTCGGCGGCCTGGGTTTACTCTCCCAGCCCAGAACTGCACTGACATTGCTTGGCCCGAGAGATCAGCTGCGATGCCAGGCTGGGGCGGGGGTTGCCGCTGCAGATTCATGGCGCTAGGGGCAAGAACCCGACCAGAGCACCAAGGGAAGCAAGTGGGCAACTAGGAGCAGGAAATTCCTTCCTGCCCATCTGGTCTCCCCGCCTCAGCCCCATTTAACACTAAGTGCAGGGGGCTCCCACCTCTGCCCCCAGAGCACGTCATGGCCCAGGGCAGGGGGCAGGAGCCAAGCAGGTAAGGCTGAGGGAGCCAGCGCAGGGTGGGAGCCCTGACACGGGGGCAGGCGGGTTAATGGTGGCTCAGAGCAGCAGGCCTCCAGCTACAACACAGAAGCTGTTAAATGGCTGAACGACAGGAGCAGGGCGGGGAGGGAGAGAACCCGTCCTGTGGCCCCCCAAGCCCTGCGGTATTGGCGAAGCCAGGGCCACGGGGTGGAGCTGCGGGAGCAGAGCAGGGAATACCTTGCGATGGGCCCTACCTGGGGCCTGGGCGTCCTTTCCCCCAGGACAGACAGCCCCTCTGGGGCAGGGCTGTGGGAAGCCCGGGCAGGAAGGGTGCACCCTGCCCTTGCTCTGCCTGGCTGTCCAGACGGCCGAGCGCCCTGGCGAGAACAATGAAGGGATTCTTAGGCACTGGCGGAGGGGAAAGAAAAGGCCTTTGCGAGTCCATCAATCTTTGCATTTTTTCCCACTGACTCTGACCGTCTCTGGTGGCATCAATAAATTCTGCTGACAGCTCTTAGCATGCTACAGTGGTTATATCATGAGCACGTTCATTTATTAAAGGACTCCAAGCAGTTCGAATGACGGCTCCGTGTCACCCCGTCGCACTGGGCTAATTACACCCCCTCCCTGCGCGGGAGCTGGGGGCCTGGGGAAATCTCCCCCACGAGGGCTCAGGACATGCATCGGAAATCGCTGCCCCTGGCGGGCTGCTCTGGGGGGTTGTGCTGAGCAAAGCAGGGAGCCCCTCCCGCCCAGTGCCCCGCTGTCTCCCCACTGCCCTCTCCTCTCTGCTGCCAGGGCACGCTCAGATCCAACTGCGGGGGCATGTGTGGGCAGGGTCCTTTGCTTGATCTCTGCTCCGAGCAACGGCCACCATCAGCCCATCACCCTGCGCCTCTCCCCCCCCCCCCTTCAGCCCCTGCATGTCAGCCCCCCCCTTTCCTCGCTGCTCCACCTGCCCCCAGTCATGGTAGGGAAAGGCCGGGCACTGTGGGGAGCTCCCCAGGAGAAATGTGCGAGCCCTGTCATCTGCAGGTGCTGTCCGGCGCCTTCCCTCTGCTTGGCCAAGCAGTGCTGCCTCTCCTCCCCGGGAGCCCCAGGTCACACCCCCATCTTCTCCCCCTCCAGCAGTGACTGGGCGACTGGCCCTTTAAGGGGAGATAAGTCAGACCCCCCCCACCCCGGCACACTCCCCTCCCCTCCCCTCCCCACCCCATGTGGGAAAAGGAGCAAAGAGACAGGGAGGTCACGTGGCTCTCTGTGGGGATAGGGGAGAAGGGAGAAGGGAGGCTCCAGGGAGGAAGTCCTGGGAACTGCTGCTCAATAGGGAGCCGGGCGAGTGACTAAAGGGGGACTGAGGACAGACGGACCCACCCGCGGGGGACAGGCACCAGGCCCAGCTTGAGACGGGGGCGCAGACTTTGTTTTGAAGTCGGATTCCCCCACAGGGGCTGGAGGACCAAGTTGCTACAGCAGCCAAACCAGGCAGGCAGGTCAGGAGAGCCGACTAGCATGAGGGGAAACTGAGGCAGCGGCTACGCCAAAGCCGCACCATGTAGCTGACGCTGCTCCCCCTCCTGGCCTTTCTGCTCCCCTTTGCTCTCTGACTCAGAGGGGCCCCGCCTGCGCCGTAGCCATCTCCTGGCCTCCCTCACCAGGCTCTCCTCTGCCCTCCCCCCCTCCAAGGCTGAGAAGTGCTCTCCCAGCCCGGTGAAACCAGCCAATAGGGAGAAATGCTGGTGGCAGACCCCCAGGGGCTGGGGCTAGCCTGTGGAACTCCGTGCCACAAGAGGAGAGAGCGGGAGCTTCACTGTGGCTGACCTCTGCACAAAACTCAGCTCTGCCCTGAACTTACTCCGTGGCAAACTCCACACGTGGCTGGACTGACACACATGGCCCTCCGCAATTCACAACGAGAAACAGGAGCAAGCCAGTGAGAACACGGGGCGTGTAGAAGCTGTTTCCTGGCTAGGAGAAGCTCTTCTCGCTGGTTATGCTGCTGTAATGGAACAGGTGGTCTGGTGGCACTGCAGGGAGGGTCAAAGCAGGGCAAACTGCTTAGAACCAGAGCTACTTACAGCCCAAGACTGGGGCGGGGGGTCCTTCTCTATAAGGCACCAAACCAGTCACGCAGAGCACTTCATCTGCCACTCTAGCCAGCAAGAAGTCACACAAGCAATCCCCTTAGCCACGCCCACGTTCCCGGTGCCACAACCAGCACCACACCTTACACAGGTGAGAGGTTATAAAACCCATCTCAGGTACTCCTGATCTCAAAGGACCAGCCACAGTTCCAGGTCAATTTATACCTCAGATCTTACAGTGTACCAACCCTTTAAACTCTCAAATCTAAAGGTTTATTAATAAAAAAAGGAAAGTGTTGAGAGTGAGATTGTTAAAGGGAATTCATTACATACCTCAGTCCCCAAGTTCTTGATGCAGGCTCTTAGCAGAGATGTAACAACCTGCCAGCTTGAAAGTCTCTGGAATACATCTTGGCTACGTCTAGACTGGCATGATTTTCCAGAAATGCTTTTAAAAGTTTTTTTTGCGGAAAAGCGTCCGTGGCCAATCTAGACGCACTTTTCCGCAAAAAAGCCCCCATCGCCATTTTCGCGCTCGGGGCTTTTTTGCGCAAAACAAATCTGAGCTGTCTACACTGGCCCTTTTGCGCAAAAGTTTTGCGCAAAAGGACTTTTGCCCGAACGGGAGCAGCATAGTATTTCCGCAAGAAGCACTGATTTCAGACAGTAGGAAGTCAGTGCTTTTGTGGAAATTCAAGCGGCCAGTGTAGACAGCTGGCACGTTTTTCCTGAAAAGCGGCTGATTTTCTGGAAAAACTGGCCAGTCTAGACACAGCCCTTATGTTAGGATGGGTCAGCAAATCCTTCGGGGTCCTCTGTCCACAGCAAAGGTGCTTCTGGAATCCAGAGCAGGAGCGAAGACCAGATGGAGGCGCACTCAGGATACTTTTATAACTTTGCCCAAGCGGAGGGAAAACCCGTCGTTCTCCTGGGTGCTGGTGCCTCCCAAAAATGGAGCTAATCACACAACCACCGAACCAATCTGTCCTTTTTTAGGCCAGGAGTGTCCGTCTGCCACAAAGGGTCATTGTGTGCTCCTCAGGTGTCAACTGGCAACCCCTTCAGAGCCACCATCCATGCAGCAGTCAGTATTCATTGAGGGCCCCTCCACAGAATCAGATGAGACCTCAGGAGGTCATCAAGTCCAGCATCCAGCCCACTGCTCTAGGCAGGACCAATCCCAACTAAATCAACCCAGCCAGCTCTGCCCTGAGCTTTCTACACAGCAAACTCCCCTGGACTGACACACATGACCCTCTGCATTTCACAAAGAGAAACAGGAGCAAGCAACTGAGAACACAGGACCACCTGGCCCTAGGGGAGGTGGGACTTGAACCCACTTCTCTGTCCTCCTCAGGCAAGCACCCTATCCCCTAGGCCACACCAAAACCCTGACAGGTGCTGCTGTCTCCCAGACAGAAAACATGTAAAATATAAGTCGAGCCAATTGTCATCCCCTTACATAAAACTCATACGTGTATACGAGCAGCATAGGCAGCAGTAGCGTAGCACACGCTTCCATGTCATGCCTCACACACCCCGACTTCCTCAGAACTGGGGGCAAACACACACACACGCGGGTGCAACTCTGCTCTGCCTGCTCACTCGAAAATCCAATCCCGGGACACCAGCTGCCTGGAAGCAACCCTGCACGCCCCAGCTGGCGAAGGGGATCCCAGGGCCGGGGCTATCTGTGCCTCTCAGTTGCCACGGTGTCTGAGCGCCAACGGGAGGCTGCCTGCTGCCCTTCCGTATGTTGGCGCCATACAGCAACATCCTCCCTGCCAAGTTCTTGCCAGCTTGGCCGGGGCCCAAGCCCATAAATCAAAACAGTCCTCAGCTTTCTGGCCTCGGTGCCCCGGCCCTGGCAGGAGCATGTGTGGCAGGATGAAACAGAGCAGAGCATCCCTGCCCAGGCAGTCCCAGGACGGCCTGGCTTCCCCGTCTGGCTGCCTGCCCCTCTCCAGCTGCCAGGGATGCTGGTATGGGGGAGGCCTCAGTGTGGAATTCCCTCCCCCGCCAACACATCAGAGTGGGCAGCTGGCGCCCTGCTGGGAGGGACCAAGCTGGAGAGCCAGGCCTTGCAAAGATGCCAGGGCACCCTCTGGCTTCTGCCTGGGCATCTCCCTCTTGTCCGCTGTACTCCCGGCTCACCTCCCCCTTTATTCCCTCCCCTTTGCTCCCCCTTCCCTTTCACCTGCCCCCCCCCCCACATCCCTACGACCTCCCCCGCCCGCCCCACTGCCCACCCTGGCATTCCATGCCCCATGCCGTGTGCCCTGAAGAAGCGGATGGAGCCCTGATGCCACCTGTTTCCCTGTTCCCCCAGGATCTGCCCCTGGGGGATCTGAGCCCCACACAGAGTCAGGACACACCCTTGGGTAGGGGGTAGGGCAGGGTTGGTTGTTGTGCCGTGGGCTGTCAGGCTCTCGAGCCATGTGCGCTGCCGGGGGCCTGCAGGACGGGCTCAGATGGGGCAGGAGCAGGGCTTTCGTTTGCAGCCCCCGTGGGAGTAGCCGACACAGCTCCCCCCTGCCGGAGTCTGCTGAGAGCCTGAACCAGCAGCTGCAAGGGACAGACCCCCCTGGCCACGGGGCAGTGCAGCAAGGTGGGTCTGTGCCGGCATGACCTCCTGCACTGCTGGTCACTGTAGCCAATGGGCTGGGGAAGGTGGTGGTGGTGGGAGACGGGTGCTGCTGCAGGGAGGGAAATGCAGGAGACCAGAGGCAACTCGCCCAGGAGGGGAAGGGGGAGACGGGGCAAAGCCATGGCCGTAGGGAATGGGTTTCCCCTCTGAGTGCGGGTAAGAGGCCGGTTCATTAACGGGACAGTCCATCTCTGCATAAACCCCCTGAGCTCTGGGCAAACAGCCCCCTGCTGCAGGGTGGAGTTCTGCTGGGCATGGAGGGGCTCAGAGTCCTGTGTGTGTCAGCCCCCTGGTGCCCGGGCCATTCAGCCCTGTCTCCAGCTCACGCACTCCTCAGGGCCTTTCCGGGCTGAGACCAGTGGCCAGGCAGGAGACAACGGATTAGGAATGAGGAGGGTGGATCTGAAACAGCCGGTGGGCGCAGCAGGGCAGGGCGGGGCTGTTGGTACGGTGGAGAGAGCAGCATCCTGAACAGGGCCTGGGGGCTGGTGTGGGGAGCCTGGCATGCCCCTTCTCCCTGTGCATTCCCCTGCACAGCCGCCTGGCGCCCTGGGGCCGCGCCGCAGGGGGTGGAAGAAGGAGAGCCCCGGGGAAAGGCGTCTCCCTTCCCAGGGGATGGAGAACAGAGAGAACAGGAGACCAAGGGGTGGGTGCTGGGGGAGGCATCTTGGGCTGCAGCCTTTTAGCTCAGATTCACTTGGCCAGAGGAGACCAACAGCTCCTTTGGGCCCCCCAAAACTCCAGGCTGATCCACTGCCCCTGTGCACACACCTCCCCAGACTGGAGGCTACCTGTGCCAAAGCCCCCCACCCCCAGCTCCGGGCAGGGAGCCGCTGCTCGGCTCACACAGCAGCTCTCAGAGCCAGCAGAGGTCAGTGTAAGCTCAGGAACTGGCCCCCTGCCTCCGGGCCTACCTGGGCCTGCACCATGAGTGCAGAGAGGAGCCAGCATAGGGGTGAGGGAGCTGCCTGGGTTTCACAGGGCTGAGCTGGCAGCTGAGGTCCCCTCCACAGGAACCTTGCACACTCACCGTGCAGCTAGCCACACATGCACAGGCACACACCCCAGCCAGCTACGCAGCCACGCACACTCACACACAAGCATTTGCACCTCTTGCCCATCCCTACTCCTGCACATTCACATGTGGTTTCTGTGCTCACGCGTACCCATAGAGCAGAGTGCAGGGAAATGCACACGCAGCCAAGTGCACGGCCCCTAGGCCTGCACAGGACATGAACGTGTGCAGAGGCTCGTGGGCATGCATGGGGGACGTGCCCTTGGGTGCACACACACAGAGGCAATTGGACAAAAATACGCATTGCCCGGGCCCATCTGCAGCCTGTGCCCACACAGGGAGGGGGGCTTCTCTGCCCCATACTAGGAAAAGAGCACCTCCCTCCCTGACCGCGATGGTGCATTGAGCTCCCATCTGGCTGTCAGGCGCAGGGAGGTTGCTCTCATCCCCATTCCAGGCATGTGTGGACTCGCATGAGCACATTCCAGTGAGAGAGCTGGCTGAACCTTGCCATCTATTATCTCCTTCTCCTCCTCCCAGCTCCCCCTGGGCCGCCCTCGCCTGTTCCCTTCTTCAGGGGCCTCACTGTCTCCTCCCCACATGCCCGGGGCCCCCTGTCAATTTCCTGGGGACTCTTTGTGTGACGTAGTGGGGGTACTTGCTGGGCTGTGGTGACCCCTGCTGTCTGGAGCAAGACCCAGCAGGGAAAACCTCACTAGGCAGAGGTAAGGCCAAACTTGTTGAACCAGTGGCCAGACACCCCCCATGGAGAGGAACAAAGGAAGGTGAATGCTGCCCTGGCTGGGGGGCAGGGCTGGAAGGGAGGGAGTTGGTTGCCGGCGGTCTGTGAGGATGGAGGAGACAGCCTAGGGAGAGGAGCTGGAGTTTAGGGGCCCAGTCTCCCCCCAACTCAAGGGGGCCTGAGGCATCCTAGCCCAGCTCTGTGACCAGACTACATCTGTGCTATGCTGTATCCTGGAGAGGCAATAAACTTCCTCTATTCCACCGGCTGGTGCAGTCTGTTTGTGCCATTTCGGGGTGCAGGAGACGGGGAACCCCCAACGCGCCGTCACACTTTGTCCTGAGATCTTCATCCTCTCCTTGCTGGGGACCCTGCAGAGCGCAGCCCAACTGTTTGGGGAGACAGAAGCACTGGCTAGGGGAGGTCCCAATTCCTATTGTCCCAGGCTCCTCCAGCAGGGGGCGCTGTAGGGCATAGGATAGGCGCACCGGCTGTAGCAGGAGTTCCTAGCTACTCCAGCCCCAGCCTTCCCCAGCAGGGGGCGCTGTAGGGCATAGGATAGGAACACAGGCTGTAGGGGGAGCTCCTAGCTACTCTAGCCCCAGCCTTCCCCAGCAGGGGGCGCTGTAGGGCATAGTATAAGAACACAGGCTGTAGGGGGAGCTCCTAGCTACTCTAGCCCCAGCCTTCCCCAGCAGGGGGCGCTGTAGGGCATAGGATAGGAACACAGGCTGTAGGGGGAGCTCCTAGCTACTCTAGCCCCAGCCTTCCCCAGCAGGGGGCGCTGTAGGGCATAGGATAGGAACACAGGCTGTAGGGGGAGCTCCTAGCTACTCTAGCCCCAGCCTTCCCCAGCAGGGGGTGCTGTAGGGCATCAAGTAGGACTGCCGATTGTAGGGGGAGATCCTGGTTACTACCGTTCCAGGCTCTCCCAGCACGGGGGAGCTGTAGGGCACCGGGTAGGACTGCCGACTGTAGGGAGAGCTTCCAGTTACTATTGTTCCAGCCTTTCCCAGCAGGGGGCGCTGTAGGGCGTAAAGCAGGACTGCCAGCTGCAAAGGCAGCTCCCAGCTACCCTGGTCCCAGTCTCCCCCAGCAGGGGGTGCTGTGCCCCCGACTGTTGAAGCCGAAGAGCACAGGTGAGCTGCGTGCAGTCCCTGAGCTCCTCCTGGCTAATCCGCGTGTGCTGCCTGCGTATCTCCTGGCCCAAAGAGGCTGCTTTTTACAGGTTAATTAAAGCGAAGCATTTTGAGACGCGCCAGGTCTTTCAATCACGTCCAATTCCTCTTATCGTCCCCAGCAGCCAGTGCAGGGCCTGAGTGCCTGGCCTGCTGCAGTGCAGGGCCGAGTCACCCACCCGCTGGGTCAGCTCTGTGCTCGCGAAGCCTGGGGGTGAGCTGTTCGCGCCCAGGCCTGGAAGCAGTGGCTGCCGGAGCCGCGAGTTGGGTCCAGAGAGCCCATTGGTACAATGCCGGAGCATTCTGGGCAGCCAGCCTGTGCGGGGCGAATGCAGAGAGGAGGACCAGGCAGCTGTAGGCTCTGAATACCCACATCGCCGGGGCCTAGGCTGGTCCAGGGGCTGGTGCAGCTGGTTCTTCCTGCCCATTCCCACTGCTCCTGGCCTGGGGGATTGACAACAGGGGTGCTGGGCTCTTTGTTGGCTTGGGCCCAGTGGTGACCCTCCCCTCCTCACCCTCCCCCAGCCCTCCCCTCCCCACCTTCCCCTCTTTCTTGTCTCCCCATGCCCAACTCTTCCCCATCTGCTACCTCCTCTTTTCACCTCCTTCTGTTCCTCCCTGGTGCCCCTGCTCTTTTGCCCAGGATGTGCCCTGGGATCTCACTGGGGAATGCCCCCCCCCAGAACACCCCTTCCCCCGGGAGCGCCAAAGGAGGATCATACTCAGTTCTGCTGCTGGGCCCAAGCCGGGTTCACCCACTCAGGCAGGGAAGTGGCCTGATCCTTCAAGTGCGCCCTAACCCTGCTACAAAAACATGTTTGCTCCCCAGACAGGGAAGGGCTCGCCAGCCTGCGCGCTGCCCCAGAGAGGAGCCTTCCCCAGCTCTGGCTGGCACGCTGCGACTAGCCAGTGTGGGCGAGGCGCCTCTTCCTGGGCACACACAGCAGGGCCCGGCTGCCACTTTGTTTCTGTCGCTGCTAGAACCCGGATGAACCGGTTTGATGGCAGGCGGATGGGAGCTTCCACCCCGCTCCAAGGAGACACCTGTCCGGAGCTCTGTCCCTGAGGCCTCTGCACCCGGCTTGCGGCTTCCCAAGGCAGCTGCCTCCTGGGCCCAGACTGGTAGGAGAGTGTGGGGAGCCCAGGGTCCTGCCTGTATAACCCCTGGGCGTTGCAAGCGCTCGGTGGAAGTGCCCTGCCTCTCCCCTCCCATTCCTTCCTGCTGGGGAGGCCTCAGCCCCGGCCAGGATGCCGGAGCCATGCTCCAGCGCTCCCGGGCCTGGTCTCCACTAGAGACCTAGACCATGCTGAGCCATGACTTCATCCTCCGGACATTGAGATGCACCTGGCGGCCACACAAGCAAAACATCAGGTGCGATGGTCCCTCTCGTGTTTTCCACCCCTGTGTGGAATGCATTTTGTTCTATACACCGTGGCGTGTGTGGATGTGCACCACCAACAGAAACACACACTGAGGGCTGGGGGCACTCGGCTAAGCAGCTGGGCAGCACTGGAGTCTCTCCGGGGTGGCTGCTCAAGCGCTCAGCTTAGCAGGAACACGGGTCAGGCGACCCTGTACGCAGGGCAGGGCTGGGGGTGGAGGTGGTGGGGGAATGCCCCTGTCTGGTGGAGAGGTCCCACCCTGGCGCCCAGCTGCCAGCCGAGTTTGGAGCAGGCGATTTGACTCCATCCTCTCCACCCTGCGGCTGGCTCCCACGCCACCCAGTCGCAGGTGGGCATCTCTAGGTGTTCTCCCTGCCTGCTCAGGTGTCTCTGGCTAGCAGGGGGGGGCAGGGAGGGAGCCAGCACTTACCCACAGGCCAGGACAAGGCTGTGCCCTGCCTTGACATCCCCCTGGGGGCCTGGAAGGACGAATTAGCAGATGGATTGTGGCTGGCTGGGGAGTGTGGATGGGGCAAAGGGAGAGGAATTGTGCTGGTAAAGGAGAAGCAGGATGGGGGCAAGGCTGAGCAGAGGGCAAACCCCCAGGGAACGTGGGCTGGCAGGAGAGGCTGGGTGAATGGAGGAGAACAAAGGGGACTCAGGCCATGGAGGGCTGGTGACAGCCCACGGACGTGACTCAGCACAAGCCAGCGTCTCCCTGGGGCTCGCTCTGCACAGGGCACAGGCCCCCGCCCCCAACACGGAGCCATCCGGCGCCACATGGCCCTGGTTCCTGGAAACCTGCCGCACGCTCAAGTCCACCCTTTGTTGTTGGCTCATCAAAAGCTTCTTAACTTTTCGCCTGTGTTTGTTTTTCAGCTTTTCCCACCACTGCGTTCCCAGGTTGCTGCAGATAAGGCAGGTTGGCTGGCTTCTGACCGCTCGGGGAGAATTAATCTGTAGCCCTGGCACCAGATGCCGTGGGTTGGAGGGAAAGGGGGCGGGAGCAGCAGAGCCAGGGGTGGGAGCAGGCCAGGGAAAGTCAACACCCGCGCGCCCAAGGCCAACAGCTGAGCGCTTGGGTGAGAGTCACATGGGCAGGTCTGGGCCGCCCAGCCTGGTGCACAGAGCCCAGATGGGGGTCTTGGAGAGGCTGGGTGGGGAGAATGCTACCCTCAGGCACCGGCTGGTCTGGAGAGGCCGGGAGCGTCTCCCGCCCAGAGGGTGGTTCCGAGGAGGCTGAATTCCTCGTTGCTTTGACCAATCTCGTTTTTGATTGGAGGTGACCAATAGACCCAGTCTCCTCACATGCCCCCCGCTGCCCTGGGCGAGACGGGCAGGGGCCGGGCTATTGGGGACTGGCCCACACACCCTGCAGGATCCTCCCCCAGCAGGACCGGGCCCCCTGCCCACCCCTCTGAGAGCCCTGCGCGGGGTCCTCAGGACGGTTCGCCAGCTGTTGCTCAGCCGGCCCCGTTGACAGAATGACCTGGCTGGCCCTGGCCCAGAACTGACCCTGCTCCCTGAGACGCTGGCTGGGCAAACGCAGACTAGCTCCGCCCGTGTCAGCGCCGCTGCCCCCGTTTACACACGAGCCGAGGGCTCCATGTGGCCCGGCGCTGGGCGTCTCAGTGAGCTTTGGGGCAAAGGGAGCGCTCCCCGGTGCTCTGGAATCGCTGGCGATGCTCACGAGCCCATCACCCCGGTATCTGGGCCCTTGGGCTCCGGGAATTCACTCTGGGAGCCAGGGTCTCCCACAGGCGGTCCCTGTGCCCCCCCGGCTCTGAGACTGCACTCGCCTGCCTATTCCCCCCTCCCCCAGGCGTGTGGGTCTCTCTGCAGTGCCTCCCTGGCAGACCACCCCCTGCAGGGCAACCCTGCTGCAACACAGGGAGCTGGGGACTCTGTAGCCAGGCCGGGGGATTTGGCTCCGTAGGCCTTGTTCATGCTCAGGGTTCATTGCCGAGCCCCTGTTCTTGCTGCTGCCTCGGAGGGTGCTGGCTGCCGCAGGGGGAGGCTGCAACATGAAAGTGGCAAGAGGTTTGGAAAGCCACCAATGGTGCTAACCAGCGGCGGCGAGTATCACAGGCAGGGGGAGGCGTTGCCTTTCCACACTGCCAGCCGGGCCCCTCCCACACTCTGCCCCCAGAATGCCTACTGGGGACTATTGGGGGCAGAGTGCTACTGCCCCCAGCACCTGCCCCACCCTCCCTGTGCTTCCGGCTGGGAGGCTGAGGCCATGCGCCCTCCTCCCTCCCCGTGGTGCAGGGTGGGCGGGTCCTCAGCAGAAGGGGCAGGGTTGGGAGCGGGGTTGCAGGGCCTTGCCTCCCCCAGCCCTACCTTCACCCACCCCCCTTGGCCCTACTGCTCTGCATGCAAAGCAGATACCCCCCTCCCAATCCACAGCAATGGCTGGTGTGTGGGGAGACAGCAGGGGCATGCCATTCCAAGGGAGCGAGACCTCCGACCGCGGCTGGGGTCTGCCTCCTCTGCAGGCGTGGGCAGGGGAAATGGGGTGACACCCCAATGGGGGGAGCCCCTCCCTGAGCCTCCACCGAGCAGGGATTCCAGGGGGAGGCGGGGAGCAGTTTGCTTGTGAACACGGAGGGTCCCTACTGCGGCGGGGAGGGGGCGGTTACACAGGGGGTGCTCCAGGGCCCGGACCAAGAGGCGAGCTGGAAGAAATCAGCAGGAGAACAATGGCCCCAGCGTCTGGGTCTCCACTGCTGATGCTCACGGGGGTCTCGCATTAACTGAGCCCCTGGCCCGGGGCAGGTTCCTGAGCATGGAGCCATCTCCCCAGCAGGCTCTCTGCTCCCACTGCTCTGGCCTGCCCCTCACCCAACCAAGCAGGGTCTCTCCTCCTCCCACAGCTGGGCTGAGGGCTTGGCCCACCAAAGTACCCTTGTTCTCTTGTCTGAAGGGAACGCATGTGACGGGGGCCTTGGCTCAGCTGCTCACGCCGTCTGTCCGCCTCCCTGTGCGTCTGGCTGGGACTGGCTGGTATTTCCAACGCCTGCGCAGGGACTGGGGCAGGCGGCCGCCCTGGCGCGCCCCACTGACCCGCAAGCATCGCCCCCGGCTTTCCGAGCTGCCGGAGACTCAGCACCTAGGGAAATGAGGCGTCTGGGCCGGCTGTTGGGAGGCACCATGTTCCCGTGAGGCTGATTCATTTTCAGGGACCTGGCGCCACTTCTTTATCACCTGATTAAACAAGCCGGGCAGAGACCAGGCACCTGCTGCCACCGCCTCCCTGCCAGCAACCGGGGGTGGGACCAGCACCGGCTCCCACCCAGAGGAACATGTTCAGTACTGTGAACTCACAAACAAAGGAGGGAAATACAGCCGAGATGGAGCTACTACACATAACTGGCTGGAAAACTGTTCCCAACGAACAACCCTCAGTAGGTCACAGTTGCGCTGGAAGGGTACGAGTGGGGTCCCACAAGGACCAGTTCTGGGTCCGGTTCTGTTCCATCTGTTCCTCAACGATTTAGACAGTGGCATAGGGAAAGTGTGCAGCTGGTACCAAGCTGGGAGGGGTGGCAAGTGCTTTGGAGGACAGGGTCATAATTCAAAGTAAGCTGGACACCATAGAGAAATGGTCTGAGGTAAAGAAGTTGACATTTAATAAGGACAAATGCAAAGTGCTCCACTTAGGAAGGAACAATCCGTTTCACACATACAGAATGGGGAGCGACAGAAAGGAATCTAGGGGTCATAGTGGACCACAAGCTACAGAGGAGTCAATAGTGTGACACTGTTCCGAAAAAGGCAAACGTCATTCTGGGACCCATCAGCTGTAAACAAGACACAAGAAGAGATTCTTCCGCTCTACTCTGCGCTGATTAGGCCTCAGTTGGAGGATTGTGTCCAGTTCTGGGCACCGCATTTCAAGAAAGATGTGGAGAAATTGGAGAAAGTCCGGAGAAGAGCCACAAAAATGATTTAAGGGCTAAAACTCATGGCCTATGAGAGTAAATGGAAAGAACGGGGTTTGTTTCATCTGGAAAAGAAACGTCTGTCATAACAGCTTTCAAGTACTAAAAGGGTGTTACAAGGAGGAGGGAGAAAATTATTGTTCTTAACCTCTCAAGTTAGGACAAGAAGCAATTGGTTTAAACTGCAGCAAGGGAGGTTTAGGTTGGACATTAGGAAAAAGTTCCCAACTGTCAGGGTGGTGAAACACTGGAATAAATTGCCCAGGGAGGTTGGGGAATCTCCATCATTGCAAATATTTAAGAGCAGGTTACACACACACCTGCCCTAGATCAGGGGTGAGTCTCAAACTCTACAACCAGAGGGGCGGGCCGGTGGGTTTTGCTTTCACTTCCCCAGATGGGGGCAGGGATCCCAGCGTGAGACCATGGCTGGAGCTTTCCAGGAAAAAAAAAAGGCCCAGGAGGCTTGTGATCAAGCAGGGAGAGGTGGCATCACGGATATCGAGACAGTGTCACGAAATGAGTTAAGAGTTTCCCAGCTTACACCTACGGACGTGTGGCTCTGCACATGCCTCCTGTGGCCACGGGGACGTGCTGGCAGCATGGAGCTGGCACCTGGAAGCCACTTTAGACCTGCTGCAGCCCTGGTGGGTATCAAATTGCCAGGGGAGAGCCACTGGCCAGCTAGGAGGATATGAGGACTGGCCCTATGGAAAACTGCATTTCAGACCCCTGGTCTAGATAATACTTAGTCCTACCATGAGTGCTGGGGACCGGAGCTGACCATCTCTCCATCTCTTCTATGAACTGGACTCTGGAGTGCCCTTCCCGTCAGCCCAGCCTGGCGCCCCGGTGCCCACAGGCCTGTGTGATGCTCCAGGGGCGGGAGCTGTTTAGTTTGGCCCAGGATGTGGGGAGGGCTCTTTATGCCCCATGCCCTGAGCTAGTGGCACTTAGCTAGGGACAGAGAGCAGGGTTAGACTGGCAGGGCCTGCCAGCATCACGGCTCCCGCTGCCAGCCCCCACCTCATTCCCCTGGTGTTCAGTTGCCTCTGTGCATTCAACCCTACCTCCAAGGGGGGGAACGAGGCGGTTCTGAAGGGCCGGGCTCAGCCCTTGAAGGGGGGTCAGCCCCAGTCTAGCGGATCCTGCCTGGGTCTTGCCGCCCAGGGAGCATGGGATGCAGGGTGAGCAGAGCCTGCTGGGAGGGAGTCGCCGTAGGTAAGAGGCGGTGGCGTTTTCATCCGTGAGGGCTGGTGCCTGGCATGGCCATGTGGTAGAGGGAGGAGAAAGCTCTCTAGTGCCCTGGGAGCGCTGTAGCGGGGACATGGGCTGGCCCTGCTCCGAGGGGCTGGCTATCGGGATCAGAGGAAAAGCCCCGTTCCCCATCTTCCGGGTGGCTCTGCTGAAGAGGGAACGGAGCCTGCAGCCGGCTGGGAAGGAGGGGGTTGGACTGTGGGCCATTTGGCTTTGTGTTTTGGTCGGGTTCCTGTTCTGCCCTGGAAAGGGGGAGACCCCGGTCCATCCAGATGTGCCCCTTTGGCCCCACTCCCAGAACGTCGGGGGGACCTTGCCCTCCAGGGAAGGTGCGTTAGCCCCAGATCAGGCTGGTTTGGGATCAGCCTGAGAAAGGCGCCTGCTGGTCACCAGTGATGTACAATCAGGTTTACTCAGTTCACCGGGTTAAGCGATTAACCGAATAAGCGGGATCCCAGCCTGCAGGGCTGCTGCTCCTGGCCCCTTGCCAGCCCTGCACGGGCCTGCAATTGCCTGCCCTATGCAGGGCTCCTGGCTCCGCTGGCCCTGTGCCGGCTCCTGCCCCAGGCACGGTGAAGGGCTGGAGCAGCCCTCTGCCCATGGTGGGCCAGGTGCTGGTTAACTGTTACCCGGTGAGCCTCACCCAAGAAGGTTACCTGTTCCCATCTGCGACAGGGCGCTTGCCCTGCACTGGCCCTTTAAGGGCAAAACCCCCAGCCCTGAGTGAGGGCGGCTGAGGCAGTTCTGGCTAATGAGGGCCCAGCTGGGGGCCATATAAAGAAGGACTCTGGGAGAGAGGAGAACAGACAGAGAGCAGCAGGGACCTGACTGCTGGGGGGGAAGCAGAAGGCTTCCCTGGAGGTAGAGCAGGGCTGGGGAGGCTCTGGCCAAGCGGGCTGCAAGGCCTGGAGATACTGGGGCTGCACAGGGCAGCCATGGTAGGCAGGGGCAGCAGGTCCATGTCCCTTTGCAGGTGTTGAGTGGCTATTACAGACTGCAATTTGCCCCTGAAGCAGGGGCTAGATGGAAACTGGCAGTGGGTCCAGGGGAACTGGGTGCCCCCTGGGAGGAGAACAGGCCACCCTGGGGAAAGGAGGTCCCTGGAGTGCAAGCAGGATAAACACCGACCCCCGGAAGGGGGGCTCAGGCACTGGAGTGGGTGCTGCTGGCGGGCCGTGTCCTGAAGAGGATGCTGTGGACAAAGAGAGCCATGGGGAGATACCAGCTAGAGGGAAGCATCCAGCTAGTTCCCAGGACTGCTGGTTGGAGGTGCCACGGGATTGAATCTACCTGTGAAACCGTCCCAGCCCGGCCCCGATGGGCATGCTCTGTGTGCCCTGCAGCCCCCCTCGGCCAGGGAGGGTCAGGCCACTGGGTTGCCCTGGGTGCTGTCCCCAGTTCCTTCTTGTGGTGGGGGGGCTAGCGGCAGCCTGTTTGGAGGGGAGCCCCTCACCTCATTAGCTGCCGGGTCGCTGTCTTCAGCCAATCAATTATGGAAGAGCTGCGAGCCTTTGCAATGCAGCCCAGCTCCTAAATTGCACATTTTCCCCCCTGTTTTAATGTAACTAATTTAGCAGGGAGCAAAATGTCAGCCGCCCAGCTCTTTGCAGGGAGAACGCGGGGGGTGGAGGCTAATTGCAGGCAGGAAGATGAGGCTGAAGGGGCTTTGAAATGAGATGGAGGGGTGGGAGGGGAGCCCCTTGTGGGGAGACCTGAGCTCCGGCACATGCTCCCAGCTAATTAACTGCACAAGGGCAGAGGCAGCCAGTTCTCGCTGGCCCCGGGAGCAGGGTTATGCTGAGCTACCAGGAATCCCTTCCTTTCCTGCAATGACGTCTGGGGCCCAGCCCCCCGGGGGGTCCGCCTCTGCCCCATTAATGCGAGCTCTGCTCTAGCTGGTCCGTGGGAGGAGATCTCCTCGGGCAGGTGCTCAGGCCCCTGCAGCTTCTGTGCTGAGCTCAGGGGAGGGAAAACATGAGTCATGGCAGATCCTGTCCAGAGGTGTTGCCAGCCCGCTGGAGCCTGCTGCCCAGTGCAGCCGCTGTGTGCAAACCCTGAGCCGCCAGGGCAGGCTCAACAAACACAGAGTCCGGGAGCAGGCCCCAGAGGCAAAACCCAGTCTGGAGAGAGGGGCTGAGGAGAAACTGAGCCCGCAATGTAATCTCCAGCGATGTGCAGAATAAATTTTATGTGCACCAAGGCATGTGCGGATGTGCACCCTCAGCAGAAGCACATGATGCCGGTTGGGGGTGCGGCATTTGAATCTCTTGGGCAGCTGCCCAAACACTCAGCTTACAGGGAGCGCTGGCCCTGTGTCCCAGATCCAAAGGGAGGCAAAAGGGATTCCCTCAAATGCCACTCACAAAAACCTCCCTCTGAGCCCAGCTTGGGGGCTGGAGAGAGATGGCCATGGCCAGGCCTCTGGCTACAGAGTGACCTGCCCCTGCTCTGGGAGGCTCTTCTCTCACACAGGGTCTGGGGGGGCTAGGATGTCTGTGTCAGTCAAGCAACTGCCCGGGCTGCCCCTGGAGACGGAGCAGGGATTTCACCGGCAGGGGCTGAGCTGGCCAGGAGCAGGTGAGGCCGATCTAAGCCGGTGGCAGAATGGGGCTGCAGGGAAGGAGTCTGGGGTCACTCCATGGGAGAGGAGAGGGCTGTCTGGGGCTAGTAGCCTGGGAGGAGGGAGCGGGCCTTGGCACACCTGAGAAGGGGGAGAGCCAGAGGGGCAGGCAAGGCGCAGGGCCTGGCCAGAGTGATCCCCACAAGGGCCGGCGGGAGGGGTCACCAGCAGCAGGGGGACTTCCTGGTGGGGCAGCCGTGACAGGCGAAAACCCCATGCAAGGCAGGCAGCCCTGAGCCGGGTGGGTGGCTCCTGCCCCGGCTGAGCCGCAGGGAGCCATGTCCTGGCTCCGTGGGGGTGCGGCTGCGGTTTCCCACCCCGAAGCAGCAGATGGGATGGGGGGAGGAGCCAGTAATGACACAACCCTGCCGGCTCCCCACCCAGAAGGGTCCGGCTGGTGGGCGCCGCCTCGCATCGGCGTGGGCAGAGCCCCGGCTGACTTGCCAAGCACAGGGCTAGGGAGCGCCCCCTGCAGGGGATGTCTGGCAGGCAAAGCCCAGAGCCCTGTGCATGGGGGAGAGAGTTCCCCAGGCTGCCCCATGGCTGAAGGAAACCTGGGCCTAGCCCCGGGAGAGGAGTGCAATGGGGCCGCCCCATGGAGCTCCCTAGCCCTGCCCGGGCCTGGTCACTAATGGCAAGCTGCCCTGCGGCTACGGCAGTGGGACCGGGGCAAAGCACTGCCAGAGCAGCGTGCTGGAGCCGTGGCTGCGAGCTGCTGCCTGTCTCTGGTTGAGTCCGGGGGGAGGGGGGAGGGGGGAGGGGGGAGGGGGGGGGCCCTCGGGCACAGGCATTCCTGGGGAGCAGCTGGCTGGGGGATTTGCAGAGGAGCAGAGCTCCAGGCTGGGAGCTGGAACCAGGGGTTATTCTCCCCCCGCCCCACCTCGTCCTCATCCCCCCCAGGCTTGGCCCAGCAGTGCCAGTCTGGGAGATGAGGGCTTTGCTTGCAGAGAGGCATGACCCATAGGGAGCTCTTGCTGCAGGTGGGGCTGGGAGCAGGGGTGGGGGGAGAGCTGGATTCACAAACCTCTGAGCTAGCGTGACTGGGCCCAGCAGCCTGCGTGAGGGGCAGAGAGGGGAGATCAGCTGCAAATAATCCACCCACCAGCCCTAGCAAGGGGAAACATGGTATTAACCCCGCCACCTGGGGCCCAGCAGGTTCCCACAAGGGGTAGGCCCTGAGCGACCCCCAAAAGGGTCATTTACAGCAGGCTGTGGGGGCAGGTCGGCCCACGCCCCCTGCAGGTGGGAGCTGGGGAGGATGCGGAAGGACACGGGGTCCCAGAATGGGGGTCCGTGCCCCAGAGCAGACTGGCCTGCTGACCTCAGAGGGAAAGACCCCCCCCCCCAGAAGCCTGCAGGGAGATGTCAGGTTCTCTCCTCCCCATGCCTCAGGACCCCCACCCTTCTGGGGAGAAACCATCAGCCCCCCGGGGAAGGGGCTCTGTCATTGTGAAAGGGCCCATCACCAGGTACCCAGCACTGTGCCTTCCCCCCCCAAAAGAGGGCCCCCCTCTCTACTCCCTGGTTTGCGTCCCAGCCGCTGGGGAAATGTGTGTGTGAAACCTCAGGGTGGGGAGTTAATATGGGGCCAGGAAGTGCCAGTTACTTGGCCTCCCCACAGCCCTGCTCCTATGAGCTTTGGGGGGGGGGGGGGGAGGGGAGCTGTCCTCCCACCTGCGGCACTGGCTCTGCTAGCCTCAGGTTGTACTGGGCTGGCTCAAAATGTCCACCCCTTTATGCCTCCCAGTGCTGCAGGTCCCAAGGGCTGTCTCTGGGGGTTTCCCACCAGGGGGTGCTCCCAGTCCCTTGGCGAATGGATCTGCACTTGAGTCATTGGGGTTAACCTGCCTGCAGGCTGCAAGGGCCCCTGTGCCCCGTACCGGCCCTGAGTCAGCCAGGCAGCCTGTGCTGTAACAGTGAGTGAAGGGCAGCCTTGTAACGACGTGAGGGGCAGAGTTAAGGTTGTGCAGCCGTCCCTTGCCTTTGTCAGCACCTGTTTTCCGCCAGCCTCAAAGCTCCCCTCCCACCATCATATACATAGTAGCCCAGTGTCTGTGAGTCTGTAATGCCAAAATGCTGGCTGTTCCCTCTGGGGGAGCGCTGTTGCTGAAATGCTGGCTGTTCCCTTTTGCGGGGGGGGGCGCTGTTGCCTGAAATTCTGGCTGTTCCCTCTAGGCGGCGCTGTTGCTGAAATGCTGGCTGTTCCCTCTAGGCGGCGCTGTTGCTGAAATGCTGGCTGTTCCCTCTGGGCGGCGCTGTTGCTGAAATGCTGGCTGTTCCCTCTAGGCGGCGCTGTTGCTGAAATGCTGGCTGTTCCCTCTAGGCGGCGCTGTTGCTGAAATGCTGGCTGTTCCCTCTAGGCGGTGCTGTTGCCTGAAATGCTGGCTGTTCCCTCTAGGCGGCGCTGTTGCTGAAATGCTGGCTGTTCCCTCTAGGCGGCGCTGTTGCTGAAATGCTGGCTGTTTCCTCTAGGCGGCGCTGTTGCCTGAAATGCTGGCTGTTCCCTCTAGGCGGCGCTGTTGCTGAAATGCTGGCTGTTCCCTCTAGGCGGCGCTGTTGCTGAAATGCTGGCTGTTCCCTCTAGGCGGTGCTGTTGCTGAAATGCTGGCTGTTCCCTCTGGGGGGCGCTGTTGCTGAAATGCTGGCTGTTCCCTCTGGGGGGCGCTGTTGCTGAAATGCTGGCTGTTCCCTCTAGGCGGCGCTGTTGCTGAAATGCTGGCTGTTCCCTCTAGGCGGCGCTGTTGCCTGAAATGCTGGCTGTTCCCTCTAGGCGGCGCTGTTGCTGAAATGCTGGCTGTTCCCTCTAGGCGGCGCTGTTGCTGAAATGCTGGCTGTTCCCTCTAGGCGGCGCTGTTGCTGAAATGCTGGCTGTTCCCTCTGGGTGGCCCGTGCTGCATGGGGAGTGCGGAGCCCAAACGGCCGCTTGCTCCCCCACGGCAGCCCGGCTGAGCGGTGCAGAAGTCAGCCGAGCGCCACGGCGGGAGGCGAAGGGGGGTGGGGCGGTGACGTGTGGCGTGACAGCAGCTCCAGGCTCCGCCCCCTGGCCGTGAACGTCACCGCCCCGCCCCCCTTCGCCTCCCGCCGTGGCGCTCGGCTGGCTTCTGCGCTGCTCAGCCAGGCCACCACATGGGAGCAAGCGGCACAAGCGACCGTCTGGGCTCCGCATCCCCCATGCAGCACGGGGAGTGCGTAGCCCGAACGGCCATTTGGACTTCATGGTCCCCCGAGTGAGAGACAGAGAGAGAGGCAGGAGGCGCAGGAAAGCTGAGGGGGGGGGGGGGGGGAGGCAGTAGGAGGAGGAGAGAGAGAGAGAGAGAGGCCGGAGGCTCAGGAGAGAAGACTGACATGGAGCAGAGACCTGAAAAGCCCGTCTTATGATGGGCTAATTGGCTAGGTTTGAAAGAAAATCTCCCAAGCTTGGTTTGGCTTGTAAAAGCAAAATTGCAGACGGTGCTCAAGCCAGGCTCGGGATGCCCAGGCTCCTTGGAGCCGGCATCACCGCAGTGGGGACAGAAGGGGCCCTGCCTCGCTCTTCTTTCCCACGTTCCTTCAATCCCCTTCACCTCGTCTGGTAGCCACGGTCCTCTATCCCCTCCAGCCTGCAGCGCTCCGGTCTCTAAGCCCTGCTGACCGCATCCCTTCCCCTCCCCTGTGACATCCTTCCATGGCCGCTGGCTCCTTGGGGGCGTTATGAGCCGCTCCCGGCCAGGTCCTGCCTCGCGAGGCCGGAGTTCCTTTGCAGAAGGTGCCGGCCAGGCCAAACGGAAACATCTGGCTAGCAGGAGCCAGCAGGTGCCGCTTCAGAGCCTGGCAGCAGCCAGGTGGTGATAAACCGAGCTGGGCCTGCGCAGCCCCGCGTCTTATTGAAACCGTAAATAAAGTCTCTTCCGATGGCCAGGCTTACCCAGATGAAGAGGCTGGTGTGTGTCTCTATTAAATTAACTCCCCAGCCTGGTGGGCACACGCGCACCGCTGCCCATAAATTGCCGTCGGAGACCTGGCTTTGCTGCATGTTCGCTGGGGTTCACGAAGCCATAAAACCACACCTGCCCGCTCCCGCCTAGCACCCCTCTCTCCGCACTGCAGCTTCCGTGGCCCATGCCGCCTTCCCGGCAGACCTGTCTCGGCACTGGGCCTGCGCCCTGCGGGGTGATGCTGGAGGGGAGAGATGGGATGGGCAGGAGAGGGGTGGGGGTGATAGTGGTCAGTGGAGGAGTGCTCTGTCTGCGTGCAGCCTCAGTCTGTGTGGGACAGGTACCCCGCTTCCCTGCTGCACCAGCTAGAACCAATAGGCCTATCGAACTCCTGCCATGTGGGGCCAGACCCATGGCTGATCAAGTGTGGCATTTCCCCTCTGACCTTGCCCCTCCTGAACTCCAGGGACCCTGGTACCATGCCCACCCCAGTGCTCCTGCTGACCTCTGTTCCCTTCCCAGCCTGCTCTGGCTATCGGGGCTTGTGTGAGGGGCCGAGGGGAGACCTCGTGGGGCTACTAGGCCTGCGCACATCCCAGACCGCCGGGACCCCTCTGCCCGAGACAGCAGCCTCCATGCCTTACAGGGAGCAGGCTACCTAGGCCTGGAGACCCCAGCTCCCTGCCCCAGCCTAGGCAGGACCCAGGAGGGGCTGTGCCTGGCTCTGCAGCCGTGCTACTGAAGCTGGCAGGGCCATTGTGGGGGAGTTTCCTGGGCTGGGGGGGCGCTTTGGAATCCCTTGGAGCCACCTCAGGGGTCTCGCTCATTGGAGTCACGAGAGGCGGGATTGGTCACGTGTGCAGACGAGCCGGTGAGGGCAGCAGGGCCCAGCCCCCTCCCCAGGGCCTGATTTGCTCTTCAGGGGCAGCAGGCCGGAGACAGGCACCTCGGCCGGAGCACTGTGGCTCGGAAATGCCACGCTCCGGGGTTCATGAGCCTCCCCCACGACGTGGAGGAGTCCCAAGACCCACCTCAGCTCACGGCAGGTGGCCGCAGGCAAGGGATGGGCCCGGCCCAGGTGGCTCCCCAGGAAGCAGGTGCAGCCTCTCCCTGCCCTTTGTTTGCAGCGGGGGGCGGAAGCCCGGTGCTGTCCCTGGTTCCCATGGCTGCGCGGTGGGGGCAGGTGCCGGGGCGGCCGGTTGACTCGCGGCGCTCGCTGTGTTTGAACTCCGTAATGGCTGTGCCAGGCCAATGCAAAGAGCTCCGCTGTTTGCTCCCAATATTTACTTACCCAGTGACTCAGTTCCTCTCGGTGGCTTTGAACAGGTGCCGCGGAGCTACCGGCCCTGCAGAGGTTTGTTTGCTCAGGTCCTGCCGGCCGCCCCAGTGACCCGGGAGCCGCCCCACGCAGCTGCTGTGTGGAGCATCCAGGCAGGGGTCAGCGAGCTGCATCCACCTCAGAGCAGCCTGGCCAGGTCTTTGCAAGGGCCACCGGGAAATTGGGCGGCGAAATCTCATCCAGGGGGAGGGGAAGAGCTGGAACCTGGACTCGGCTGCAGGCGGGGCCCCGAGGCGTGGCACACGGCACGGCTCCAAACGGGGTGGCGACGGCACGGAACGGGAGAGGGTCTGTGTCTCCCCCATAGTGCCGATCAAAGAACACAGCCATTGTGCACGCTTATTCCTGCACACGGCCGTGCACACAGGCGCGTGCATGCACACGCATGTGGCCTGTGCAGCATTCCCAGCATCTGTGGCTGCTTTGCTTCTGTGCATAGGCACTCACATGTTCCTGTAGTGTCTGTGCACATACAGGCAGACCTCCCTTCATCCCTATCCCGATATGTGGCATCCGGGGACATGTAGAGGTGTGTGTGCTCACACACCTGTGATGGACCCATTGCTGTGTGCACTCCCCTATGCACAACCCACACGCACTTGCGATGCCAGCCACACTGGAATACCCACCTGAACCCACGCTCCAGCAGAGCTATACACACCTCCCTCCGCCCTACCACAGTGTCCTCCATCCTGCGTGTGGCTCTGCCTTTCCCCAGCAGGCTCACAACCCCAGGTGCTCCTGCGGTGACAGAACGGGGAGGACAGGTGCCTCAGGCTGGCAGTCCCTCTCTCCTGGCCTGTGGGCCACAGGTGCGTGGGTTCCAGTCCCCGATGCGCTGTTTGCTCGCTCACCCGCACCGTGGCATTGGCCTGTGCTGCTGCTGCCCAGCTGCTGGGCCCAAAGGCGCGTCTCTGGGCAGAGCCAGTGGCAGTGCTTAGGGAGGGCAGGGGCTAGTGGTGCTGGAGTCGTTCCTGTGTCTGCACCTCTCCGATGCTGGGCCTGGTGCAGAGCCGGAGCTGGCTTTGCAGGCGAGCGAGCCCGTGCACCCAGCAGCTGGCTGCTCTCTGGGCCTGGCAGCAGCAGCACCCCGAGCACTTGCATGGAGGAGTGAGCGCCCGCTTGGGGCAGCGCCTTTGGGAGCGAGGCCCGATGGGGCTGTTCTGGGGCTCGCCAGCCACCCCCGCAGGCAAAGCTCTGCCCTTGCAGCCCGCAAAGCCCAGCGGCAGAGCCCTGCGCGCATCCGCTGAAGAGGGACCCGGCTTTGCAGAGAGAGGGGGAGGCTTGGAGCTGCAGAAAGCTGCTCGCTCAGAGGAACTGGGAGCGTTGGGCAAATCCTGCTCATGCAAGGAGATGGCAGAACAGGCAGCAAAACATAACTAAGAGCTGCAGGCCTCACACAGCCCCCCTGGGCTGGGCTGCAGAGAGACTCCTGCTAGCTGGGACCCCCCGGGTGTACCCCCCGTAGCCAGCCCCTTCCCTGGGACTGGATGAGGCAGCAGCTCCGACCTAGCCCCAAGGGCTAGAAGAGGAAGCAGGAAATGCCGGGGAGGGGCAGGGCTGGCCCCAGAGCTGTCTGCCCCCCCCGGGGTGTACTAGCACTGCCGGGGCCCAAAGGAGCGTCCCCAGCCCCTGCCCATGGGTGCCCGCTGCCGCGCCGCGTCCCAGCGGGTGGGGCTGGAGGAGGCAGCAGAGCGCTAATTGCTCCCTGGGGATGAGGCGGGATCTCCGGAGCCAGCTGTGTAATTAAGGCGAGAGCTCAAGTGCAACCTGCCAGGAGGCGCCGTGTGGCTCCCTGGGGAATCGGGTACCGAGTCAGGGAGGGAGGCGGGAGACGGGCTGCGTCGCGGGATTCGGCCTTTCGCAGCCTGTCTGCTCCGGACAGAGGGAGGCTCGTGCTGCTGGAGGAACCGGGTCTCTGTGGGCACATCCCAGCTGGCGTGTGAGGCAATAGTGCCAGGGCAGCTGGGACGGGCCTGCTATGGGCCCCTCTGTATCCAGCCCGAGATCCGGCCTGCACGAGATCTGGACCCACCCTGGGTCCCCTGTCGCAGGCCCCGTCATCTCCCAGGCTTGGCTGCTGCTGCAGGGCCTGGCTGGTCCGGCGCTGGTCAGAGGGCTCCGAGCTCTCCATGCAGCAGGGCTGGGGAGGGCCAGGAGCTGCTTGGAGGCACCGGCCATGGACTTCCACCCCCAACAGGAAAATCTCCTGGCCTCCATGGACGTAGAGCTGGAGCAGCTTTGGGAGCGCTACCCCGCCCCCACCCCAGTTACCTGCACATGCAAACACGGGGGGATAGCTGCTCAGGCTTGAGGGGCACCAGCAGAGCTGTGGGGCCGAAAGGGGGAGCCCAGGCCTGGAGCAGCAGGTGTGGCTGTGGGGCTGGAGAGGGGCACGAGCAGAGCTGCGTGCACACGTGGAAATTCCCGCAGCCCCTGTCAGTGCCGTTCGGGGCAGGCTACCTGCCAAGGTGCCCTGCGGTCAGAGGGTGGGTCAAGCCAGCATTGAGGGCAGAATTTCAGGCGGGGGGGAGGGGCAGCAGCCATGCGCCCTGGGACACGGCTTGCTTTTCATCCCGTTCCCCGGACGCTAAGGGAGTGAGGGGAAAGTGCTTGGGCTCCGTGCATGCCTCCCCCACCTGGCGGGATTAGGGGTTGTGAGAGGCATACACGGAACGCGAGCACTTTCCCCTCACTCCCTTAGCGCCTGGGGAGCGGGATGAAAAGCAAGCCACGTCCTGGGGTGCACGGCTGCTCCCCCCCCCGAAATTCCGCCCTTGGCCAGCATGGTGCTGCACTGAGCCCAAGAGCGGTGCTTGGCGCTCGCACTGGCACGCTGGGTTCCCTTCATCCCGCCGTTATTTCAGAGCTCGCTGTTCCCAGTTCTGGAGGCCGGACAAGAGCACTGTGACCCCCAGTCTGCTCTCCCAGATAAGGCAGGCCACAGGAATGCCCGCGTTAATTCCTGCTTGGGCCCGGGAGCTCGCGCGCATCTTGTAGAAAAGCACCTACCCCGGCCCCAGCTCAGTCCCTCCCTGAGAAATGCGTGCGCCTTGGAGTCTGACTGACTTTGCACGGCCCCCACTGACGTGACCCCGAACCCAAACCCAGACACAGGGAGCTGGGCCCCTCCGGGGGAATGGGGAGGGGCCACTTCCCCCTGGATTCCCAGAGCCCGGAGCAGCGGCGGAGGAGACACAAGTGGAGAATTAAGCTGTTAATGAGCCGTCTGTCACTGGCTTGTCAATTCGATTGTTCATAGGGAGCAGAAGAGAGGCCGGGGTGGGGGGTGTTCTCTGCTGAGCGGGGTGCAGGGGTTGTGTCACAGGGAGCGATGCAGGACTCCAGGTGCGGGGCATGGGGGGCAGGACAAAGGGGGTTCTGGAGATGGAGTTAGGAAAAGGCTGGATGGGGGATGGGGGTGCTTGGGGTGCAGGGCAGGCATAGCGGGAAGAAGGAGGTGGCTGGAAGGGCAGACCAATGGACCCCCCAGAGCCCTTCCCTGCCCCTCCTATGACCCTTTTCCCCTGTGCTTGGTGGGTGTAACGCCCGCCCCCTGGTGGCAGCAGGAGGGCAATTCAGCCTTTTCTACCCACCCACTGTCCCTCATGCCAGCCAGGCCCTGGTGCTGTGGTCGGACCACTAGCCCAGGCCAGCTGTGGAAGGACCTGCCGGTGGGAAGGGCTGTGGGACTCGGGAGGCTGTGTCCTGGCCGACTGTCGGAGCAGACCCTCACCGGGAGGTGGTTTTCCTGGGGCTGCTGCCCGGGGCGTGGTGCAGGGGCCACGAATCAAGGCGCTTGCAGAGTCTCCTGCCCGTGGCTCTGGCTGAGCAGGCGAAGGGGAAGCTGCTTGCCCCTTGGAGAGTCCCCAGTGCCCACCCTTCCAGCATTCAGCACTGCGCGGGTCCCAGGAGTGCATCTGCTAACTCCCCTCCTGATAACCCAAGGGCTCTGCTAATCCCCCCTCATTAACTCGCCCTAATCCGGAGCGAACAATGACTTGGTGATGGCCATTTTAACAACTCCAGCCTCTGAGCTCTGCTCCCCTCCTGCCCTGGGGATGGTTTAAGCCTCCCCCCCTCCCCCCGCCCCAGTGGCGTTGAAGTGGGGGGGCAGCAGCAGGGCTAGGCAGGTTGCCGACCGGGGCTCTGGGCAGCACTGGAATGAGGAGCTTATAGGGAAATATAATAACCCATTGTCCCCAAGGCAAGGGCAGGCAGCTCCTGGATTCCCAGGGATGGGGCGCTCCCGGCTCTCCTGAGCCAAGACTCTACTCTGGGCCACAAAGCCATTTTCAAAGGCCAGAGAGCAGCACAAGGTCCTGACATTCCTCGGGCCCCGAGCCTCCCCCTCTCCCCAAAAACAGGACCAAAGGGAAATGGGACAAAAGGCAGCTCAGATCTCGCCAGCCCCACAAACCGCCCCAGTCCAACCCCCCCGGCCGTCTGCAGCACCCTCGCCAGCCCCGTGCCAGCCCAAGCCAAGGTGAGGGGTTGCTTGTCCTTGGGATGCCGGGTCTTCGAGGGAGCAAGAGCCACAGGGAGGGAGGGTAGCTTTGGCTGGACCAGATTGTGACCTGGCCCCTTCTCCGCCCCCAGGTCAGGGGCCTTTCTTCACCCCTCCTCCCTGCAGCTCTGGGCCTAATCCCCTCGGAGGCCATAGGATTTGGGAGGGGCCTTTAATTGAACGGCAGCTGAAAGGGAAAGAAAAAGGTCCCTGGGTTTTGAGCACTGGGGTCCTCTCCAGTTACGGCAACCCTGGAAAATAGCAGCTAATTAAAGGTAATTTCCCCACAGTCCTGTATTGTGTGGGGGATTTGAGGGGATGGGATGGGGGCAGGGTCATGCCAGGTGGGTTTGCTCCCCCCATCTGTGATCATTGCTGCCCCCCTTCCTGACACTGTCACTGGCCAAATCCCTTGTCTTGTCCCTTAGCCACAGGCCATGCCCTAATGCCCCAGGAGTAGCGAGGGGAGGTGCTTTAGTGGCTAGGCTGGGATTCAAGAGTCCCTGGCTCCGGCACAGGCTCCCTATGGGCAAATCCCTGAGTCTCTCTGGGCTCCAGCTGGCAGGTCCTCGTCTGTAAAATGGGATAATCCTGCCCTGGCCCCAGGAGGGCAGTGGGGCTAATAGGATAATGCTGCCCTGGCACTGGGCATGACAGCTGTTAGTGGGCTGCTGAGGCTAGACCAGTGGGATGAGGGGACTGTGCCAGGACCTGGATAAATAGAAATATCTGCCAGCTGCTGCGGATCCCCAGGTGTAAACCAGCTTCCGTGCGAGACTCTGGCTTCCCTGCCCTGAGCTGGCTGCCATCTCCGGACACCTGTTTCCATCCCGAGGGAAAGGGTCATGTGGGTGGGGCTCTGGGATTCTATGCCTGCTCCAGCCACTGACTCACCCGCTGGTCCAAGTCCCTGCCCCTCTCCGGGCCTCAGTTTCTCCCTCCGACGAACAGGGACAACGCGGCCGGAACAGCTCTCGAGGCGTCTCTTGGGGCTCTGGGCGGCCGGGGCGGAAGGCACTGGAGTCAGCTGCATGCCTGGTTCATGAGGTAGAAACGTGCGCCGTGGCCCACCGACCTGGTATGGGAGCCTCATGAGGGCCATGTCCCAGGGCCTGCCTCACGCATGCCTCCTCCATGGTGCTGCCTCCGTCTGGCCCCCGGCCTGGTGCTTGGGGAGAGCAGTGTGCGGGAATGCCTGTTTGGCAGCCCCCACCGCAGCACCTGAATGTTAAGGAAGTGGGGGGAGGAGAGGCGGGTGCTGGCCTGAGCAGAGCCAGGCACTTGGGCTGGAGAGAGGGGACGGGCAATACAGGGGGGGAGGTGGAGCAGCACATGGACGTGTGGGGAGGGCAGCCCCATTCTGAGCTATCGGGAGCAGAGCCCTGGCCCCCGGGCTGTCACCTTCCCCGTGCGAGGTCTTTCACGCCTCCCTTTTCTGCCTTTGGGTCACTCCCTGTGGCACCGAGCCCCTGGTGCTGAACTCGAGGTGGGGGGGTTCTCCTGGTGCCCAACTCAGGGTGTGGGGGGGTTCTCCTTGTTACCCGCCTCTGGTGTGAGGGAGCCTGGCCAGCACCCTAACACTGCCAGCCAGTAGCTGCACAGGCCTCTGGGCTGTGCCAGCCCCGTCTTCACCTCGCTAGTTAACAAGAAGCGCTTCTTCCCCTGAGTCCCTTTGAATCATTCCCCTGTGAGATCCAGCCCCTGGCACTGGCTGCTCCCAGAAATCCCAGCTCCTCCGCCCCCAAAGGAGCAGGGTAATCCAGGTTGCCAGTTTGACCTCAAACCGCCGCTCCTGTTTACCACACAGCACCCGTAGCTATAGGGACTTGTGAGGACACGTCTACACAACAAAAGGAAGAGGATCGAACTTACGTCGGCATAGAGTCGCCGCAGCAAGTGCATCGCTTGTGCATTGTACTGAGAGAAGGGCGGTGTAAGGAAAAACGGAGGTTCAACTAGCAACAAGGGGGTGGGGAGAACAACTGGCAGCATCACAAAGAAAATAATAAAACATCCAGGTGGGCCTAGGCTTATCCATAGTCACGGTCCTGCGTTGATACAGCGGGTTTCTCCCCTCCGAGTTCAGGCTGATGCGGGGCTGGTGGCTTCACAGGACGAGGACCCAAACTTCCGTGAAACACCCTCACGGCATGAGATGTTTCCTCAGTGAGTGGATCCAGAGGGCGTCTCCCCATCCCTTGTGATACTGAAACGGTCCATTGTCCCTTTTCCTAGCCACCACGAGCCCCGTCGATAGGAATGGTCCTTTCTTATCTACAAGCGGTTCTGATTGACAGTTGTCTCGCTTGTTTTTCCATTGAGAGTTTGGGACGGAGCCAGGCTGGACAACTGAGCCTTGCGTTGCACCGCCAGCGAGCCAGGGCAGGGTGACAACTCCTACCTGCTCGAATGGGCCAACGTGGAGAGCGATTACCCTCCGGTGCCTAAATGCTGGTCCACACTACAGAGTTAGGTTGACGCAAAGCAGCTTACATTGACCTACATCTGCAAGGCCAGGCCTCCACTAGACCTGGAGGGCTGGGTTAATGTAAAATACCTAGCTGGAGGGGGCATACCTTAAGCCAGGTTTGGTACCATCTTCACAGAGGGAAGCCAATGGGAGCAAATGCTCCCGTCGGTTTCTCTTACTCCCCATGACTGCAAGGAGTACCGACGCCAACCGGAGCCGTGCTCAGCATTCGATTTAGCGGGTCTTAACGAGACCCACTAAATCGCACACCAGAGGATCGATCTCTGGCACGGCAAGTGAAGACGTGGCCTGAGTGTCTGCTCTAAAATTTCACTCCCGCTGACGTCACTCGCCTGCTACACCGACACAGTAACTCCATCTCCATAAGATAGTGGTCTCCAACCTTTTTAAGCACAAGATCACTTTTTGAATTTAAGTGCAATCCAGGATCTACCTCAGACCCAAATACCCTGGCCCCGCCTCCTTTGTGTCCTTTCTCTGAAGCCCTGCCCCTGCTCACTCCATCCTCCCTCCCTTTCACCAGGCAGGGGCAGAGAGTTGGGGTGCAGACTCTGGTCTTGGGCTAAGGGATTCGGAGTGTGAGGGGGGCTCTGAGCTGAGCCTGGGGCAGGGAGTTGGGGTTCAGGAGGAGGTTCAGGGTACAGGCTCTGTAAGGGAGTTTGGGTCTAGAGAGCTCAGGGCTAGGGCAGGAGGCGGTTCATGACTGGGGCAGGGATTCGGGATTCTGGCTCCAGCTGGACATGGCTTACCTCAAGTGGCTCTTGGGAGGTGGTGCAGGGGGGCGAAGGCAGGCTCGCCCCTGCCCTGGCCCTGCACCACTCTCAAAAGCAGCCAGCAAACTCCATCCCAAGTCCTGTGCCTCCTCCATTTTGTAGAGATAGAATACAGGGTGGGAGGGGGCACCCTGACATCAGAGCCCCCTCCTCTCCCTTCCCTGCTCTGCACAGCGAACAGGAGTTTCCCGGGGGGACGAACAGCTCCAAGGCAAAGGGCAGGAGATGTGAAGGGGCAGCTGAAGTGCTGCACTTGAAACCCTCTTGATGAAACCAGTCAGGATCACCTGGCAGAGGCTCCAAGATCTACCAGTCGATCCAGATGGACTGGTTGGTGAGCACTGCTATAAGAGGTGTAGAGTCAATGTCGACATGGTTCGGTGGACGCACTGTTGGCGTAGCCGCGGCATGCTTACCTCGACTGAGGCTGGCTTTCAGAAGCCGTCCCACACTGACAATTTGAGCGGTGCACGCATGCCTGGTGCGGGTGTGCACCAAGGACCCTAGGAGCAGAGCACAGACCTGCCCAAGTGATGTAATTTCGGTGGTGACCATATGATGACATATGTTAGAGCAGCTTAATTTTATAGAATAGACATGGCCTCACTTTTACTCCAAATGCCTATAGCTACCCTGTTCCTTCAATATTACATACCTCTCGCAATGATTCTGACTCTTCACAAGTTACCCACATTCCGGAGCTACCTTCCCTGTCACTCCCGATAGATACACACTTGGCAAGAGGTGTGTTTGGTGTAGTGACTTTGCCAGGTCTGAGGCAGGACCTGTGGACCTGTGTTGGCAGGGAGGGTGGGGAGCAGGGTTCCCCGTAAGCTGGGTGCTTAAGCGGCTGCTCAGGATGGATTCCAACACTGCCCAACTGATTAGCAGAGCGCCCCCAGCCCTGTTTCATGTGTTTATTGGTGGTGCCCTGCCTCAGTGCACATAACAAAAATTATTTCGCACATGGGTGCAAAAGATTAGCAGGAACATTGGTGGGGGATGCTCCGGGTGCTGGATGGAGCCAGGGAGGTTTGGGGCTAAGCTCAGCTCAAGCAGGCCACCATTTCACAACCTGTGCCAACTCCCCACATGCCTCCTGCCTTGGATATGCCAGGAACCAACAGCTCAGGGCTTCCCAGAAGAGTCTGCAGCATGCGCCCCTTCAGCACACGGGAGGCAAAGGACAGGGTGTAGAATTGCCCCCCTGGCCTCACTCATCTCCCCCTCCACCCATCCCTCCCCAGTCCAGCTCCCAGCCCTGGGGGAAAAGGGCCCAGCCCGCTACCCTGCCCAGCCCCCAGGAGCAAGGTGCAAGGAGACTGAATTCTTCTTGGATGATGCTGGACTCTCCATTTCCATGACACCTCTCTGGAGAGGGGACTACTGGTGCCTCGGCCTGGTGGGACCGCAAAGGCCCTGTCCCTCCAGCTGTCATCGGGCCATGGTGTCTCCACGATGCCCCTTATCTGTGTGCTCTGCAGAGCTCTTGGAAGCAGAAGGCCTTGAGGGCTCTGAGAGCGAGGTCTCCTCTCACCCCAGTGCTGCAGGGTGGGTCCCGACTCCCCTCATATCCTGCAGAGTGGGGCTGGCTTGCCCTTGCCGCCGAAGGGAGAGGCTCTGGGGGGTGGGTTCACCCCAAACCCCCCACGGACAGAGTGGGGCCCGGCAGGGAGGGCTGGCCTATGGATTAGCTGAGATGGGGCTGGGATGGCTCCGTTTATTCCCACAGATTGGCAGTGCTAGTGATTTGGGGGGGTGGGGAGTGAGTGGTGTGGGAGGCGGGGGGGATTGTTAGCCCGTTCCTGGGGGTGGGCAGCCTGCTTTGTGCGGGCGGGGGGCGGCGAGGGGCTGGCACGCCACCGGGCACCTGCTGAAAGGAAGTGCAGACAGGCCTTTGTTTATGTTATGGGGATTTCCTCCTGGCCTGGAGAAAGGCTCCTTCCCTCTGCTGCTCGCAGCGTGCCGGGGGTGTTAGGTGTGTGTGTGGGGGGGGAAGTGGACAGACTCAGCCCTCAAAGCCTGGCGTCTTGTGGACCTCTGACCCCATACGTCTGGCCTCACGGCTGCCTCTGCTAGCTCACGAGCTGCTAGGCGGGGCCCATGTCCCCTCCGTGCGCCAGGCAGGGCCCAGTGTGGAGCGTGGGCCCTGGGCAGCTCCTGTATCCCCCCTCAGCGCTCCAGGAAGGGCCCAGCATTGTTCAATCTAGTAGCATTGGCCCATGCGCGCGATGCAGGCTGGCGATGAATCGGGGCCCTGTGTGTCTGCTGCTCTCTATCCCTGCACCCGAGCGGCTTCCCACTTCCCCTACGCCCACCACCCTGCTCCTCCGTCTCCCTCGCTCTCTGCTCCTGTCTGTTCTCCTCCAGCTCGCAGCATCCCTGGCCCCTCCCCGGCGTTTTCGCTGGCTGGGGAGAGGCCTCTCTGCCCAGAGCCCGCAGTAATGTGGAGTGACAGGTCGGTGCCGTTCCTTGCCTTCCTCGCTTTATTCCTCCTCGCATTGGAGGCTGGGTGAATTGCATCCCCGTTTCCTGCAGCCGGGCCGCGAGCACGCGGGGAGGGAGCTGAGGACGTGCCCCGCACTTTAGTGAAAGGTGATCCGCCAGGTTGGATTGGCAGGTCAGCTTTCAGGCTGCATTTCCCCTGGCAACCCATTAAGTGCTACCTTTGACCTGAGCAGCCATTAGCGGCCTTCCCAGGAAGGAGGCAGATGGCTGCAATCAGGCATTTTGGACTCAAACGTGAAAGAGCCGAGCTCGATAACCCCCTCCCCACCCTCCACCCCCACACCCCGCTGCCCTCTCTGGAATGTAACGAGCACCCGGAGACTCAGGACAGGCAGCCAGCCTGAAAACAAACCCCGCCGATAAGGAGGCCGGGAGCGGCGAGGTGGGGATTACGGCATGAGGAGTTACGAGGGCTCTAAATTAACTTAATGGCTTTGGAAGACAAACAGATTAGAGAGATCGGAGAAGGGATCAGCGAAATTGGAACCACAGTTGCCGGAGAGCCGTCCGCTAACCCGGGGCCCGTGCCCTGCTCCCGTCAGCTGCTCTGGAGGGATCTTTTCCACACCCCCGTTATCCCACAGGGGTGCCCCTCGCCACGCGGGCACCCTGCGGGACCCCCTTGTCCCTCTGGAATGCTGGCCCACAGAACATGCGCCTCAAGGAAGGACAGGCTGGGAGGCGACCCACAAGGGCTGCCCTGGCGATCCTGTTACCCCTAGAGCTGCCCTCTTCCTAATACTGGTAACTGGACCCCGGGGGCCACCCCTGCCTCGCTTCTTCCCCCAAGGCCCCATCCCCGTGTGACGTAGTGGGGGGTTCCTTGCTGGTTGCTATGCTGGGCAGTGGGTTGTGAGTGACCTCCACTGGCTGCTGGCTGCAGCACGGCCCAGCAGGACAGGGGATGAGTCACTAGGCAAGGGTCTCTCAACCTGTCTGACCAGCTACCCCCCAGGGAGAGAAACAAAGGAAGGGGGAGGCTGCCCCTGGCTGGGGGGCAGGGCTGGAAGAGAGTTAGTTAGTCTCTGTCTGGGAGCATGGAGGAGACAGCCTAGGCAACAGGCTGGGATTTAGGAGCCCAGGCTCCCCCATATCAAGGGGGGGCTGAGGCATCCTAGGCCTGCCCTGTCACCAGATGACATCTGTGCTGTGCTGTATCCTGGAGAGGCAATAAACTCCCTCTGTTCTACTGGCTGGTGGAGTCTGTTCGTGCCATTTCGGGGGTGCAGGAGACGGGGAAACCCCAACGCGCCGTCACACCCCATCATTCACCCCTCTCCCTACAGCTCGCTGGATCCTCTTCATCCTCCCGGCCCCCGCTGGGTTCCCTCTGCTCCCGGGCTGGGACGGGGAACCTGCCTGCAGGGAGAAGGCAGCTCTGGCTGAGCAGGACCTGGTGTGGATTCATGACCCGATGCCTCCCGCTGCCCCGTGATAATCAGGCTTTTGGTGTTTGCTCAGTACAGCTGGGCAGGCGCTGCCAGGTCCCCCTTTCAACAGACTTTCCACTCAAACACCGGGCACCTGGCAACCCCAAATGGCTCCGGGACACAGACGCCAGACAGCGGTCTGCCCGGGTAAAAGCCAGATGAGTGGCCACCCTACCTGCCCCACGAGCCCACGTCCCGTCCGCCGGTCCCACCCTTGAACCTTCCATTACGTTCCCCTTGACCCAATCTCTGGACCACCTAGCCAGCTCAGCTGGCCTGGAGGAGGCTCCCAGTTGCTCAGAAGAGTCAGCAGCTCGGCATTTAAGCTCAGCAGCTGCAGCGGCTCATGGCTGCCCAAGCCTTTGCCCATGGCTGTGACAGCACCTGGGCCTGCTTGTTCCCTGCCTGGCTCCTTCCTCAACCGCAGCCTAACCCCTGCCTGGCTTTACCCTGTGGATCCGAGACCTGACCCTCAGCTCTGAGTCCTGACTTTGGTTCTAGCAGCTGCTTCCAGCTCTGAGTCCTGGCTCCTGACCCCTGCTCCAACCGCTAGGCATGACCACCTACCTCCTGGTCACTGATAGGCTATTCAACAGGGATGAGGATGGCTGGGGATGCTGGAACCAGCCTGGCTAAACTGCAGAGTGGCTGGGAAATTTCTGTTTGAATTTTTTTCCCAGCAGAAAACGTGGTGTCTGCACGATGGAAATGTTGGATTTTGCCCTACACGTGTCAATGTTTCACCCGCCGGGGGAGCTGCAGAGGCTGCAGCAATGAGTGTGCAGGGGGTAGGGGGGGAAGCTGCTTTTGGAGCTGCAGGTGCCCTGCTGGGGGGAGGCAGGTGGAGTCAGGCCGGCTTCATTCTGCTTCCTGAGTTAAACTTAGCCCATGCGGCAACCGTCCTGTCAGCACGTCGCCTACGGGGCCGGCCTGCAGGAGCTGGCATGGGAGAACGTCCCCCCACAGACCTCCCTGCCTCCACGGGAGACCCTCTCTGCCCCCCTCCTCCCCTGAGCCCTGTGCGGAGTCACGCTGCAGGCACACGGGCCTGATAAAATGTCAGCACCAGCGTGGCTCTTCCAGCAACACCTCTGGCTGCTGACGTACCCTCGCCCGGCAGCTCTGGGGCGGTAAGAGCCTGGGATCGGCTAGGGAATGGGAGCCAGCGGTGCCCCCGGAAGGCACTGAGCCGGAGCACAGCCTAGGCTGATAAGCGCTGGGGAGGGGAGAACAGGGGCATTAGCTCATGCCTGTGGCGGGCTGGGTGGGATGCCTCCTGCCTGAGGCAGACCCCGGCGGGCGCTCGTGGCTCTTCCTAGGAGCTGCCCTGCTCTGCCAGGGCCCCAGAGACAGCCCGGACTGGCCAGGGTGCTACCATTCGAATGGCGCTGGCTCCTCTGGACCCGACAAAGACGGTCACGTTCTTGGCTAAGAAATAGGAGGGGGCTGCTGTGCTTTTGGGGGCCTACACCTCTTCCCAATCCGGGCCCCACCACCCCACTGCTCAGCCTGGCTTTGGGGGAGCTACTCTGAGCGTCTACTGATGCCCAGTTTCCTTACGCTCCAGCATGGCATTACGGCTGGCTGTGCTGTTACTCCGGCATCGCGCCTGGCCTGGTGTGCGGGATGCCAGGGCACCCACCTGCCTCTGACGGGCACCATCAACTGGAAATCGAGCCAACCTAAAAACTAGGCTTAAAAGCCATTTCCAGGATCCCTAGGTCCCCCTTTAGCATCCCCCCCACCCCCGCTGCCAATTTTTGTGGCTCTGTGGCCCCATTTCCCGGTTTTCAATGTTTTTTTTCTCCCTCTGTTTGCTTCTCGCTAGGCCCAAGGCAGCCCCAAGAGGAGCCCAGATGCCATGGTGATGGGCACTGATATGAAACCCAAGGAAAACCACCCCTGCCTGGCTGTGTAGAGGAGGCAGAAGCATGGATCGGGCTCGCTCAGGGCCAGCCAGCTGGCAGGAAGGCTCAGGCAGGTGTGTGGCTTTCAGGCTGCCCATGCCCTCTCCCGGCAGGGGCTGGCTTTGCTGCTGTTGCCCCAGAAGGCCTTTCAACACGGAGGCTCCTTCTGTTATCTACTTGCGTTGTCCCAAGTATGCTGGTGGTTTGGGGGGCTCTCCCATTGTGCTTCCCCCCCTGGGTTCCCTGATTGGCTTGGGGATGACTTAGTGAATCCAGGCTCTCTGTCCTCCCTGGCACTTTACGGCACAGTCTGCTGCTAACAACGACATGCACAGGCTCTGTTGGAGCGATGGGATAGCTGGAAGAAGGGCCAGGCTGGCTCAGCCAATGGTCCATCTAGCCAGGTCCCGTCTTCTGACAGGAGCCTGTGCCAGATGCTTCAGAGGGTGTGAACCGAACCAGGTAATTCATCAAGCGATCCGCCCCCTATCTTCCAATCCCAGTGCTTAGTATCTGGAGAGGTAGGGCCTGCAGGAGCAGGGGTCTGCATCCCAGACCTTCTAATCACCATTGATGGACCCATTCTCTATGAACTTACTGAATCTTTTTGGCCTTCCCAACATCCCCTGGTCCAGGCTGCTTGGGTCTCATGAGAAGAAATCCTTCCTCTTGTCCCTTCCGAACCTGCCACCTACTCGTTTCATCCGATGAGCCCTGGCTGCTATGTTACACAAAGGGGTAAATAACCCTTCTCATTCGCTTTCGCCACACCAGTCGTGAGCGTAGAGACCTCTGTCACATCCCTCCTTCGTCACCTCTTTTAAACTGAACAATCCCAGGGTTGTTTTTTATTTGTATGGAAGCTGTTCTTCCATCCCCCTTATCTCACCCCCCCCCCCCCCCTCCCGTGCACCTCCCTGCTTCTCTGCACTTTTTCCAATGCTCATATATCTTTGTTGAGCTGGGGTGGCCAGAACTGCACAAAGTATTCAAGGGTGGGAGTACCCTGGATGTATATAGCGCCATTGTGATATTTCCAGTTTTATTAGCTAGCCCTTTGCGAATGGTTCCCAACATTCGGTTTATTTTCTTGGCTGCCAATGTACATCAGGCAGCTGTTTTCAGGGAACTACCCATGAGGACTCCAAGATCTCTTTCTTGAGCGGTTAACAGCTAATTTAGACCCATCGTTTTCTAGCTGGGATTATTGTTTCCAATGTGCATTACGTGGTACTTACCAACCTTGAATTTCATCTGCCTTTCCCTCTCCCTCCCCGGACTCACCCAGTTTTGTGAGATCCTTTTGTAGTTCTTTATAGCCAGGTTTGGATTTAAACATCTTGAGTAATTTTGTAGCGTCTGCAAACTTTGCCACCTCACTGTTCGCCCCCTTTTCCAAATCATGATAAGTTGAACGGCACTGGCTCCCAATTTAATTGATCTCTTTTCATTGTGAGAATTGTCCATTAATTCCTATTCTTTGTTTCCTGCCTCTCAACCAGTGATCCCTGAGAGCATCTTCCCTTTTACCCCAAGACTGTGTAGTCTGATTAAGAGCCTTTGGTGAGGGACCTTGTCTTTCTGAAAGTCCTAGTACACTGTATTGACTGGATCACCACATGCTGGTTGACCTTTTCAAAGGATTCTACTAGATTAGTGAGGCATGATTTCCCTTTACAAAGCCCATGCTGACTCTTCCCTAAGGGTATGTCTACACTTGCAGCCTGATTCGAACTAGGGCTGCAAATGTAGGCATTCAGAATTGCAAATCAAGCCCGGGATTTAAATATTTCGCGCTTGATTTGCATCTTCCCGGAAGGGCGCCATTTTTTGAAAATTACAAGCCCAAAGTAACTGCCCATGTCTACATGCGGCAGTGAATCGGGCGTTGAAAATAAAGCCCTAGTTCAAACTACCTGTTATTCCTCCGGCAATGAGATTTAACAGGTAGTTCAAAATAGGGCTTTATTTTGAACGCCCATTTCACTGCCGCGTGTAGACGCGGGCAGTTACTTCGGGCTTGTAAATTTCAAAAAATGGCGCCTGGCCAGGAAGATGCAAATTAAGCGTGGGATATTTAAATCCCGGGCTTGATTTGCAATTCCGAATGCCTACATTTGCAGCCCTAGTTCGAATTAGGCTGCAAGTGTAGACATAACCTAACATATTGTGTCTATTCAGGAGTCTGATTATTCTTTTCTTTATTACAGTTTCAATCAGTTTGCCTTCTACTGAAGTTAGTCTCACTAGCTTATACTTCCCAGATCATTTCTAGAGCTTTTTTTAAAACATAAGAATGGCTGTACTGGGTCAGACCGAAGGTCCCTTTAGCCCAGTATCCTGTCTGCCGACAGTGACCAATGCCAGATGCCCCAGACAGAGTGAACAGAACAGGGAATCATTATGTGATCCCTTTCCTGTCATCCATTTCCAAATAGGCTAGGGACACCATTCCGACCCATCCTGGCTAATAGCCATTGATGGACCTAACTTCCATGAATGTATTTAGCTCTTTTTTGAACCCTGTTAAAGTCCTACTCCTCACAACATCCTCTGGCAAGGAGTTCCACAGGTTGACTTTGCGCTGTGTGAGGAAAAACTTCCTTTTGTGTTAATCGGTGTTAATTAGCTACCTTCCAGGCATCTGGAACAGAGGCTGATGTAAGCAATAGGCCACATGCTGCAATCAGTAACTCTGCTTTCCAAGGGAAATAATGGGAGCAAAAAACCTGGCTTGTTTTAAGAGACAGCTTGACACATTTTTGGAGAGAAGGGCATGGTGAGATTTCCTGCAGTGGCATTTGGCCCATCTGTGACTGCTTTTAGGAACTATTTCCAATGGTCAGAGATAGGATACTAGTTTAGGGGGGGCTCTGAGTTACTACAGAGAATCAGGGAAGCAGGATCCTACATAAAAGTGTTGGGTAGGCACAAGGCTCTGCCTCCTCCCTGACCCACCCGCTCGCCTCCTCTTCCCCTCAAGCCCCACTGGCTGGCCAAGGTAAAGCTACCTGAGCCACTGTGGGGAGCCCCAAGCCTCCATCTGTCCTAAGAACAGCCCTTGTCACTATCCCATGAGCTCCTGCCCAGAGTAGGTGGAGGGGCAAGGGCTTCCCCTCATACCCGCCCTGGCTCTCCAGGCAGCTCTTACCTTGGCCCAGTTCTGGCATCTGGCCTGGTTGGGGGACAAGGCCTTGGGTGTCCTGAAAAGTGGACAGGCCAGGTCTCCACTTGGACCATGGCCCCACTGGTCTTCCTGGTTCCAACGGCCCTGCAGAGAATTGAATTCTTTCCCAGATGTCTGCCTGGTGGGTCTTTCCCCCATGCACAGGGTTTAACTGACGAGGATATTTAGAATTGGGAAGGAATCCCGCCCCCTAGATTAGATTAGCAGAGACCAGTCCTCCTTCCTTCACAGGGTAGGGCACGGGTCCCTTTCTGGTTTGCACAAGAGTAAACGGAGGAGTCTCTGCAGTTTGAAATCTTGGAGGACTTCCCTAACTCAGCGAGGTTACCAGGAGTGGGTTGGTGAAGTTCTGTGGTGGGCAACATGCAGATCAGGAGAGTTTCTTCTGGCTTTCAGCTCTGTATGTCTAGGAGAATTTGGTACCTGAGTTCCTTCAGAGCTCTTGGGTGCACCCTATCTGGTCCTGGCGACTTACTGCTGTTTAATTTACAGCTGGTTCCAAAAACCTCCTCTACTGACACCTCAGTCTGGGACAATTCTTCAGTTTTGTCTCCGAAGAAGACTTCCCCAGGGAAGGGGCAACCTCTTGGATCCTCTGCAGTGGAGATCGATGCAAAGAATTCATTCAGCATCTCCACCATGGTCTTGTTTTCCCTGAGTGTGCCTTTAGCATAAAACCAGCCCATCATACAATTAACACCTCATTTCCATCAAAAGCTAAGTAGGGGACACTTCCAGCCCAATCAATTTTCCTCATTAGCACCAGCTCTATAATGGATGGGTGGTTTTCCTCTTTCCTTTTTTTTCCTGTTATAAATTCTGGGTTCCTCTTTATACTCCCACTCCAACTCATCTGAGGAAGTGGGTTTTGCCCACAAAAACTCACAATACCATATATATATATTTGTCAGTCTCTAAGATGCCACGGGACTACTCGGCTGTGTCTACACCCGCGGCTTCTTGCGTGAGAAATATGCAAATGAGGCTAAGCGTGGAATATCGCTGTGCCTCATTTGCATACCTAATGAGCTGCCATTTTTGCAGAAGAGGCTCTTGTGCCCGAAGGAGCTGTCTACACGGCCTCTTCTTGCGCAAGAAAACCTCTCTTGCGCAATGCCGTTACGCCGATTATTTTCAGCGCAAGTGGGGTTTTCTTGCCCAAGAAGGGGCAGTGTAGACAGCTCCTTCTGGTGCAAGAGCCTCTTCTGCAAAAATGGCAGCTCATTAGGTATGCAAATGAGGCACGGCGATATTCCATACTTAGCCTCATTTGCATATTTCTTGCGCAAGAAGCTGTGAGTGTAGACATAGCCACAGTGTTTTTTAGCATCTCAGTCATCCAGTGGTTCTACTGATTGTTTGGCAGGCTCTTTGCCTCCGATATACGTTAAAACGATGGCAGTTCGTTTTTGTGTATTTAGCTTGTTGCTCTTCCCATCCTTTCTTCACCGACCTTATTCTAGTTGACTAGCCAGAGTTTATGCTGCAGGTAGCGGCCGGTAACATTTCAACCCAGCATCCACATCCATCTGACTCAACCGCAGCCTGCGTATCCCAGCCAAGCTAGGTGACAATCTAAAGAATTATCGCCTGCGAATAGAAGAAAAAAAAGAAAGGCGGCGGCCAAGGTCAGATCCAGCCAAGACTTCGCCATTAATTCCTGAAACCTCTTCCACCTTTGACAGCTGAATGTTTGCAATTCCCAGTCCCATCCTGGCTGCAGTGAGGGATGAGCACATTTGAATGAACGGAGGCTCCCTGCATCCTCGAGGGTCTGTGCTGAGGCTCCCTCCATCCTCCAAGGTTCTGTGCTGAAACTTCTTGCACCATATATTCATCACATGTAAGGTCAGAAGGGATCTTAAATCATCAAGTCCAGCCGCTCATATATGACAGGCTGCTACTTTCCACCCACTGAGACCGGTGTGTGGCAAAAGCATCTGTTCCGGATTTGAAGACATCAAGAGATGGCAAATCCACCACTTCCCTTGGCAGCTTGTTCCAGGGGTCTATCGCCCTTGCTGTTTGCAATTTGGGTCTTATTCCCAATTCGAATTTGTCGTGCGTCAGCTTCCAGCCATTGGTGTTTGTCCTGCCTTTCTCCACTACATCACAGAGCCTCTCTATGCCTGGTGTTTTCCCCCCAGGAAGGTGCCAGATCCACTAGAATCAAGTCACCTGTCAGTCTCTGATTGGAATAAAGTAACCCGCTTGAGTGTGTTGAATCACTGTCTGGTGTTTTCTCCAGCCCTCGCACTGTACAGATAAGGCCTTTTTCGGTAGCCATATTATAAAGCCTGTAGCCATATTGGAAGGCCTAACGCCTACCACCTTTGTCTGCAGCCGGACTGAAAGAGCCGCAGCTATTAGTGGAGAAGCAGGACGTCACGGCCTTATATTCCATCTAAATTACATTCAAATAGTGCAGGGTCAGGCTGTTCGGAAGGAGACCCTGTCTTAACGCCCCCCCCCCCCCCCACCATCACCAGATAAAGAAACAGATCTCAAGAGGGTTAAAGTTTCGTAGCATTTTGTCTGGCAAGAAACTACTTATCAATAGTTGGGGCTGTGAAATCCTTATTGCTTTATTGTTCTGTCTTTATGGTCCCTGCTTCCATTTGGTTTGTCTGTAAGGTCTTCTGTCTGGTTCTTTAATTGTTTCTCTCTGTTGTATAATTCATTTTGCAAGGTGTAAATCGATTCAGGTGGTGGGGGTATGATTGGTTGGGGGAATTCTGTTACAGAATGTTAGGGTTGGTTAGTAAAACGTTAGTAAAATAATTGGTGAAGGTAGAGCTGAGCAGGACGCAAGTGTCACGATATAAACTGGGCTCCAAAAGGAAGTTCTTTGGGAACCAACTCCAGGACACAGCTCCAAGATCTGCCAGAGGTGCCAGACCTCAACCCTGTGCCAATGACATTGTGCAGACACTGGAGTCTCCCAGATAGACCTGATCCTGAGAGGCCATCAAGAAAAGTTCCTCTGTCTTACGGGGAGCGGGGAGCACTGCATGTGTCATGTGTGCAGTCTATTTGTTTGGTGATTGTTAATAAAGGATTAATATTATTAATATTACGCTAAGTAGGATATTACTGGGAAAGGCTCTTTTACTGGCAAAAGACCCCCGCAAACTTGCAGAGTGTAAGGTAACTCCTGAGCCCCAGGGGTGGATAAGGTGCTTGTATTAAAGGGAGTTAAGCTTAAGCCCTAGAAACGGGTATCAGTGAGAACCCCTAGAGTGTGTGAGTGACAGAGAATTATGTGCGGGGAACAGCACCGTCATTGTGGCTCTTTTCTGCACCTTTTTCACTTTTTCAACATCCTTTTAAACATGCGGACAGCAGACTAGGACGCAGTAGCTCGGCATCGGACTCACCAAGGGCAGGGCCAGAGCACCTCCCTGTGCCCACTCATTACTCCCATTTGTACAGCCAAGGGTCTCATTAGCCCTTATTGCCACAACATCGCACTGGGAGTTCTTGATGAGTTGCTTGTTTGTCAGGACCCCTCAATCCTTCCCAGAGTCACTGCATTCCAGGGTACAGTCTTCCAAGAGCATCATCTGCAGTGAGTCTCCCAGCATCCTCCAGGGATCTCTGCTGTGACTCCCAGCATCCCCTGGGCCTTTGCAGTGAATCTCCCAGCATCCTCCAGGGCTTTGTGCTGAGTCTCCCAGCATCCTCCAGGGCTCTGTGCTGTGTCTCCCAGCATCGCCTAGGCCTTTGCAGTGAATCTCCCAGCATCCTCCAGGGGCTCTGTGCTGTGTCTCTCAGAATCCTCTGGGCCTTTGCAGTGAATCTCCCAGCATCCTCCAGGGGCTCTGTGCTGTGTCTCCCAGCATCCCCTGGGCCTTTGCAGTGTGTCTCCCCGCATCCTCCAGGGGCTCTGTGCTGTGTCTCCCAGCATCCCATGGGCCTTTGTAGTGAATCTCCCAGCATCCTCCAGGGCTCTGTGCTGTGTCTCTCAGCATCCCCTGGGCCTTTGCAGTGAATCTCCCAGCATCCTCCAGGGGCTCTGTGCTGTGTCTCCCAGCATCCCATGGGCCTTTGTAGTGAATCTCCCAGCATCCTCCAGGGCTTTGTGCTGTGTCTCCCAGCATCCCCTGGGCCTTTGCAGTGTGTCTCCCCGCATCCTCCAGGGCTCTGTGCTGTGTCTCTCAGCATCCCCTGGGCCTTTGCAGTGAATCTCCCCGCATCCTCCAAGGCGCTGTACTGTGACTCCCAGCTTTCTCCTTGCATGTGCTGAGGCGGGTCTGTGAGAAGGCTGCTGCCTCATTCCCTTTGGGTTTTCCCTGCTCTTCCCGTCCTGCAGCGAATCCAAAAGGCTTCTTTGCCGGAATCGCTTTTGGCCGAGGCAGGGCAATCCAGCCCAGACTGGCTCCGTGGTTGCCTCAGGTGAATGCCTTTGGCTCAGAGCAGCACATCCTTCCCTCCAGTGCTAATCCACATGGTTCATCACCGCCGCCTCCTCTTTGCAGCCGTGCCCCCCCAGCCACAATGGAATTGTTGCTCTCCCCATCTCTGCATTCACTGGCAGCTCTGTGGCTGGTTCCTTGCCCTCTTGTGGGCCACAAAGCCTGGAGGTACAATCACTGCAACATCCCACGTGTGGCCCTCTCCTGGGCAGGCTCCCTGGCATGGCCCTGCACCGGAGGCCGTGCAGGACAATCGGCTGGCGGAGGCAAAACGTCAACGAGCTGCCCCCCTCCCACTGCCTTAGAACAGCAATGCGCAGGGGGAGGGATGCCAGAAGGGCCACAAAATCTGTGGCAGGCTACTGGTGTGGTGACCTGCTGCTCACCCAGATTTGGTCTGGGCGTCCTGCCGTCCCGATGGAGGGGCAGCAGGTGACGGAGGGGGCAAATCTGAGCAAGTGGCATTGCGACCTGGTGCACGGGTTGAAATCCCACTCCCTGGATAGAAGTGCCAGGCTGCCCCTCTGCCATGATGGCAGGGAAGGGACTCTACCATTCGGCCACCCTGGGCTCCAAATCACTTCTCCCGCAAGTCTCTGGGTAGAGCGGCTCCTGCTCTTCTATCTAGGTGCTTCTCTGGCCCCCAGCACCGTAGTATCTGGGCTTTTTGCTGTCGGTAACGAATTGACCCTGTGCAGCAGAGGGGTGCCTCCCCTAGAGCGGCAGGTATAAATTCAAACTCACGGAGATGTATCGGCGCTGGCTCAGCCAGAGCCCAAGAGCCAGAACTAGTGCGTAGCCGCGGCGGTGGGACAGACCAGCCGCCCCCCCGTACCGTCCCTTCTGAGCCCTTGGTATGGCCCATCCGGCTGCGCTCGTCGCGGCAGCTGCATGGCGATTTACAGCGAGCTAGCTTTGTACCCTAGGGCGGGACTGACGCCTGCAGCCCTAGCGGAGATGAGCCCCGAGAGGGGGCATTCAGCGTATGTCTACACTAGCCACCCTCGTTCGTACTAGGGTGGCTAATGAAGTCATTCGAACTTGCAAATGAAGCCCAGGATTAAAATATCCCGGGCTTTATTTGCATGTTCCCGGGAGCTGCCATTTTTAAATGCCCGGTAGTTCGGACTCCCTGCTCGTGGCTACACCCGGCATGGGCTAGGGAGTTCGAACCAAAGCCCCTAATTTGGACTACCATTACTCCTCCTGCAATGAGGAGTGACGGTAGTCCGAATTATGGACTTTAGTTCGAACTACCTAGCCCATGCCGCGTGTAGCTGCGGGCACGGAGTTCGAACTACCGGGCATTTAAAAATGGTGGTTTGGGCTAGTATAGACATACCCTCAGAGACTATGGGGCAGATTTTGATGAGCTCAACACTTTGGGCATTCATGGCAGAATCTGGAATCAGACACACAACTCTCACGTCCTCCTGTAGAGCCCTGTACACGGGGGTGTGGTCCCGCCCCAAAGAGCTGGTCCTTATTATCAGCTCCTTGAAGGTACTGATGCTCTCACGTCCTTTAAAATCAATGGGAAGGTGCCAAAACACCTTTGGGGATCTCTGAGCGATATCCCGAGGTTGCTATCTCTTTAAGAGCAAGGCAAGCTGGGAAGGCTGCCAGGTTATAAAGGAGAGGAGAGGTAGCAGCAAGGCAGCTAGGAGAAGGGAAGAGTCGGTGAGAGCTCCAGCTTGGAGGTACGTGCTGGGCTTTGAGATCTTTCTTGTGTTGCTAATGAGCTGGGGGCTGGCCTTGACGTCTTGCTCTGGGATCTTGGTGGCCTTGTGTCCCAGTCCCAGTCCCCGCAGGGATCTAGGGGCCAGAAGAGCCATTTGAGGTAGCAGCCAAGCGCCTATGATTTGTTGTGAGCTGGGTGAGGATGTAAGATCTCAGCACTGCCTCCACCCCATCCTCTCCCCCCTTGGGCAAGCGAGACGTGTCTGCGTGTGGCTTCAAAGGGAGGCTAGTGCAGCTATTGCTGGGGTTGATAGTGGGACTCAGGACTCTGCCCTGGATGCCAGCGGGGGTGGGGCTGGATTAATAAAGTCCTGGGGTGCTGGGGATTTGGCTGCCCACGGCCCCCTCTCCTTAGCCAGGATCTGTGGAGGCCTGGAGCCCCCTAGACAAACGTGAAGGCAGGGCGGCTGGACCTTCCCTGCAAACGCCCTCGGCTTCAGAGCTTGCTTCCCCCGGGTCTCTTAAGCTGCGTGCGTGGGCCCAAGCCAAGAGCTGCCAGGGTGTTGGCACCACCTGGCTGTTTGTGGGACCAGAGAGCAGGCCCCACGTCGGTTTCAACCCTGCCTGTGGGCCCCTGGAGAACCCAGGGGAATCTGGCGAATATGCAAATCTCTGGGGAGGGGGACGGGGAACGGACATAACGACCTGGCTGATTTGCCTTAGACACGACACTGATTAGCGCCTGGCAGCTCTCCCCGCAGACCAATGGTGAACACAGCTCATTGCCTGATGCGTCCCAGGATTGTTCTGTGTCTGTGCCCGCTGGGGGGCTGGTACCTGCCCTCCCTCTCTGGGTTTGAGCTGATGGGTGGCGTGCAGCACAGAAGGGAGCGCTGTGAGCGTATCAGCTGTCGGAGTCAGTGTGTCAGACTCAGAGCCGCTGGTTGCCGTGTGTTTCCCTCGTCCTCTCTCCGTGCGAGTGTAGCGCCGACAGGAACCGAACCGGGGACCTCAGTGCATGAGCCTGTACCGCTTGAGCTAAAAGCCAGCAGGCTCTCAGCTCAGGCGGTAGCACAGGCTCCTTACTCCCTCTCTAAGGGCCGCCCCCACGGGAGAATGGGTTATGCAAGCATCTGGGGAAAGGGGAGACCCCTCCACTGCCCCGTCCCCCCTGCTCTGCCCTGGCTCGCTGGGCAGGCATGGTGCACAGTGCTCTGCCCTCCCCGCTCCAGCTGCAGGCTCTGGGTGCTGTGAGATCTCAGGCCCCTTGTAGCTCCGTGAGAGCCACAGTGCCCAGTGTTCCAGGCCTGGCGTTCCCCAGCCACGCCCCGTGAGCCCCACCTGCGTGGCACAACCGCGCCAGCCCTGCCGTCCTTGCTCTATGTGCCACGGCTACTCCTCACCTCCCCCCAGGTCCATGCAGCCTCTCCCCGTCCCCTCGCTCTGCCCTCGAGGCTCTCCCGGCGTGGCTGCAGCACCCAGCACTGGCATTTTGCTGTCTGCCCTGAGCTGCCCGGGGCTGGGGGGCGGTGTGGAATCCTGCAGGAGTCAGGGACTCGGCGTGGGGCAGTGCCCCCCTCTGCCCCTACTACAGCTTGTGCTTCCATGACCTCGCCCCACCCTTCCTCCAGAGCTGAGATGCTGCCCTGGCCTCTGCTGGGCAGCACGGCGCTGCCTGGCTGTGTTACTGGGATCCTGGGGTGGGGTGGGGGTGGGGGCCTGCCTGAGTGCTGAGATCAGGGAGGGGGCTTTGCTCCACACCTGCCTGCTCCCGCGCCTCCTTGCTCTGAAGGCCCCCCCCCAGCTCTGAGCTGCCATCTGCTTCTCTGCTGGTCAAGCTAGGGCCCGGCCCCTATGGAGGCCAAGAGACAGCAGCTCAGCTGGGGGTGTGTGTGTGGGGGGGGGTCCTGCAGAGTCATGGTGGGGAGGGAGCAGAGTGGTCTCATGGGAATATTCCCGCTCCCCCAGGATGCATGTCCAGCCCCCTTGTCTGCTCCCCCCCGCCCCGTGTGTGTATCTTCGCCGCTCCCCCCGCCCCATCTCCATGCCTCTCAAGCCAATTCCCCACTTCTCTTTTCAAACCCTCTGAAAGAAACCAGCTCTATTAGCCTGGGTGTCTGCGCTGGCACGGCTGGGCTCCTGCTGCCGCTGCCTGCTAATGCCCTCATTTCACGCTGCCAATGGGGAGCCGCGTGGGAGGGGGCGGCTCGAGCTACAGCAGAGCGGCCCTTCTGTGTCCTTCCTCCGCCCGGTGTCTGGAGCAGCCGGCACCCCGCTAATACGGGTCAATCTATGGGGCCGGTGGGCTTGAGGGGCTGGGAGCTGCCCTGGGAGCAGCCCCTCTAGGTGACGGGTTCCAGTCCAGACTGGGGATGGGCAGAGATGCTTTCCTGCCCCCTGTAGGCGCAGCTGAGCGGGTGACTCCCCCACTGCAGCTGGGGGGCTGTGGCCCGATCTCTGTTAAGTCACATCCCATAGATAACTCTTAGCGGGAGGCTGGAAGGGCTGCTTGCTCGGTGTGGCTTTGCCAGGACTGCCACGAAAGTGCTTGTCTGCAGTGAGGCCTCGCCTGTGCATTACCTGGCCACAAAATCTTCATGGGGACAAGGCGCCTGTACAGTGTCTGCAAGATGCCTACCTAGGGTCAGCCCTCAGCCCCTTGCACACCTGCCCAGTTTAGTGTTTCTCCAGCCAGTAGTTACCACAGCTTTGGCCAGTGAAAATCTGGGAATGCTGGCTGCCACACGAGTGACGCCAGCTGCTCACATGACAGGTCTGGCTACAATTCATGGCAACTCTTCTGTGGCGACCCAGCGTGGCTGGAACTCGTGGTAAGTCTGCCTGGCGATCTGGTGTGGCTGGAACTTGTGGTAACTGCCGTGGTGACCCAGCCTGGCTGGAACTCGTGGTAAGTCTGCCTGGCGATCCGGTGTGGCTGGAACTTGTGGTAACTGCCGTGGTGACCCGGCCTGTCTGGAATTCGTGGTAACTGCCGTGGCGACCCAGCATGGCTGGAACTCGTGGTAACTGCTGTGGTGACCCAGCCTGGCTGGAACTCATGGTAAGTCTGCCGTGGCAACCTGGCCTGGTTGGAACTCGTGGTCAGTCTGCCGTGGCGACCCAGTGTGGCTGGAACTCGTGGTAACTGCCGTGGCAACCCGGCCTGGCTGGAACTCATGGTAACTCTGCCGTGGCGACCCAGCGTGGCTGGAACTCATGGTAACTCTGCCGTGGCGACCCAGCGTGGCTGGAACTCGTGGTAACTGTGCCGTGGCAGGGACAGGAGAGCTGCGCCATGTCAGCATGAGAACTGGGGAAAATTCAGGCGAGTCAGCCAACCATCAGTGGTCTCGGTGCCTCTGGGTCCCAGACTGAATGGGCCCCATGTCCTGGGTGGCCTTAGGGTGCATCACGCTGGCAGTGAGCTCCCTCCTGCTGCCTGGCCTGGCCTGGCCACCAGAAACCCCCCTGGGCTGCTGCCTTTCATCAGCAGGAAGATATTTTGGGGGGGGCACCTCTGTGGGGGGGATTTGGGTGGGGTGGGTCCAGTCCCTGCACGGGGGAGGCAGGGCTACGGAGGAGGATTCGGGGTGGGCAGGGTGGTGGCAGGAGGGGGTGGGTTCTTTCCTCTTTCCCCGGGGGCTCTGTTTGCAGCTCCTCTGTGGATGTGAGCTGGCACTAAGTGCGCATGTGCTGCCGGGAGCCTAGGAGTGGGTCTGCCCCACTCCCTTGCCTCCTGCTGAGCTAATCTTCCTCGCAGATGAGAGTTTAACCATCACGTCAGTAGCAGCAAGGCGTGGAGCTGCTGAGGAGAGGCTGTTCATTGGGCATCAGCTGGCCCCCAGGAGAAACCCTCTGCCTGTCCCTTGGGGTATGTACACTACAGCTCTAATTCAAACTAAGCTAATTCGAACTAGTGCATCTAGACCTAAAAACTAATTCGAATTAGCATGTCCACGTTGAGTGGACCCTGAACCGAAGTTAAGGCTGGCCGGAAGCAGTGCCGGCAGGGCATCAGGTTAGGACTTAGAGCATGGAGCTGCTGTCTCAGGCTAGCCAAGGGCTGTGCTTAAAGGGTCCCGACCCCCACCCCAGACAGACAGTTCTCAGGGTTCCCCGCTTGCTTGTCTACCTCGATGAGGGACAGCAAAGCAGTCCTGTCGTGGAGTGCCCTGAGTGCACGCACTCGGCACATCACAGCACTCGGCCGTCAGCCCGGCTGCACTTCCTGCAGGCTGCCATCCGGGGAGGTCAATCGGGGGGCTGTCAGGATCCAGGAGGCCCTGCAGGAGAGCTTCCACCCCGAGGAGCCCGCAGAGCCACCCCAGTCCTCCCCATCGGGGGCTCTTGCCCCATTCCTCCTTCACCTCCTTCCACTTACCCCTCCCTAGCCCCCTTCCTGATGTAAAAAATAAAGGACACATGTGTTCAAAAATAGAAACTCTCTTTATTTAACAAAAGTCGGGGGGGGGGGGAATTAACCTCTGGGGAGACTGGGAAAAGGAGGTGGGAGAGGGGAAGAGAAAGGGTGGGAGAGGGGAGGTGGAAACCTGGGAGGAGGGAGCTGGAAGGGGGATGCCAGGGGAAGAAGGAGGAGGGGAAGTATAAAACTATGGTACGACATACCTTCAGTGCTGTGTACAGATATGGTCTCCTCACCTCAAAAATGATATTTTGGCCTTGGAAAGGGTTCAGAAAAGGGCAACTACAATGATTAGGGGTTTGGAACAGGTCCCATATGAAGAGAGGCTAAAGAGACTGGGACTTAGAAAAGAGGAGACTGAGGGGGGATATGATAGAGGTCTATAAAATCATGAGTGATGTGGAGAGGGTGAATAAAGAAAAGTTCTTCATTAGTTCCCATAATATAAGGACTAGAGGACACCAAATGAAATGAATGGACAGCAGGTTTAAAACTAATAAGCGAAAGTTCTTCACATAGCACATAGTCAACCTGTGGAACTCCTTGCCACAGGAGGCTGTGAAGGTAAGAACTATAACAGAGTTTAAAGAGAGGTTAGATAAATTCATGGAGGTTGGGTCCATGGAGTGTATTAGCCAGGGGGTAGGAACAGTGTCCCTGGCCTCTGTTTGTGGAAGGCTGGAGATGGATGGCACGAGACAAATCGCTTGATCATTGTCTTCGGTCCATCCCCTCTGGGGTACTTGGTGTTGGCCGCTGTCGGCAGACAGGCTACTGGGCTAGATGGACCTTTGGTCTGACCCAGTACGGCCGTTCTTATGTTCTAAGTTCAAGGCTCAGGGTCGGGGGTCTCACTGGACCAACTTGATTTTCATGCAAACCTGCTCCTGGGTTCGCATGTGGCCTTTGGTGGCCAGGCTGGCAGCTATCCTGCCCTAGACAGCCGCATTCCTGTGCCTAGTGCGGAGGTCCTGGATGTTGGAGGCCTCCCCCCAAACCTCGATGAGGTCCACGATCTCCGCACTAGACCAGGCGGGCGCCCGCCTCTTGCGGCCCCGGGCAGGCTCCTGGGAGCCGCCAGCCTGGTCCTGGGAAGAGGCGGAGGGCTGGGTGGCAGCAGGTGGCTGGCTCATGCCGTGCCAGGGGCAGGGTCTGCTGGCTGGGTGCTGGCAGGCTTGCAACTGGCACAAGCACTGTAGCCAACCCTTGCCCCTTTAAGGGCTCCGGGGCCAGGAGGGGAGCAGAAAAGTTTCCCTGGTTGTGCCCAGAGTGGCCACCAGAGCAAGCTGGGAAGGGCTAGTCTCCCACTAGTTCGAATTAAGTGGCTACACAGCCCTTAATTCGAACTACTTAATTCGAACTAGGCTTAGTCCTAGTAGAATGAGGTTTACCTAGTTTGAATTAAGTGCTCCGCTAGTTGGATTTAAATTCGAACTAGCGGTTTGTATGTGTAGCCCCTATTAAAGTTAATTCGAACACCCAGGCTGTTAGTTCGAAGTAACTTTGTAGTGTAGACATACCCGTGGAGTGTGTGTGATGGAATGGGGCGCAAGGACAGTCCCAGCAGTGCTACCCGGCAGCGTGGTGCTCCTGCCAGGGTGGCGGGGCTGGGCAGGGAGCGACAGGGCTGCCCCTGCCTGCCCCATTGTGTATGGGGGGTCTGGTGCCTTCCGGGGGCCTGGGAGATCAGAACGGGGTCCCGGCCTGCCTCTAATGGGATGAGACCATGGCCCACTAGGGCCCTGTCTGAGCCCACAATGGGGGTGTGTGTGACCTGACCCGGGTGAGGAAGCTGGATGTGGGGTTGGTGATGGTGCTGCCCAGAGATGAGGCCTAGGAAGGGCTCGTGACATGGACAAGAGACCTAGGAATGGCTACCGGGCAGCACATGGCACCTTCCGGCTGGGAGCTCAGAGGCAAGGCCACGGAGGAAGCCTGCGGTGTGGGGGGTGGGGGCTTCTCCCAGGGGAGAGCTGAAGGTGGGGGGGGGTGATGCTCAGCAGGTGCCTGTCTCCACCTCGTGCCTGTCACTGGCCTTGGCCAAGCCACTGGGTGGTTCTGTGCCCACAGCCTCCCTTAGTGACGGGATGGGGGCTGCTGGTTCCCAGGCCCCCTGCCTGGTGGCTCGTCGGGGGCGGCCAGGACCTGGCTGTGGGGAGGCGCTCGGCCGGCGGGTGCAGCCCGTGGACTGGCGGACACGTTCTCTGGCAGAGCTGGGGAAAGGCCCTGTTTCCAGAACGGGGGCGTCTGTCTCCTGCACCCACCTGGGGACACCCACGAGCCCTGCCCAGCTCCTCGCGAGGCCAGGCGTGCCGGCTGCCCCTTGGCCCCCCCTTCGGAGGGGAAGCTGCGGTGCTGGGCTAGCGGCACGGACTGACCCCGGCTGCCCTGGAGCTGCAGAGCCCAGGGGACTTTTGCACCAAAGCTCCCCTCCCCCGTGGGGAAAGAGGCTCCTGGGGAGCAGTGAGCAGCGCTGTGAAGGGAGGGCTCCCCACGGCTGCCTTCCAGGGTGGAGACACTTCCTCAGCCCCCCCCACTTGGGGGGGGGGAGAGACCAAGGTGGAGGGAGGGAGCAGCCCCGGCTGCACAGGCCCAGTGGCTGCTGGGCAGGAATGGAGACAGGCTCCTCTCCCTGGCATGGGGTCCCCCGCCCAGCCCTCTGCCCCTCTCCCCAGCCGTATCAAGCTGTGCAGCTTGCTAAGAGCCGCTGGGCCGGGGGCAAAGCGCATGCTCACACAGGAAATGAGTGACGGCGGGTCGGGCAGGGCATGAAAGGCCGCAGTGTCCTCCCCACGGCAGTGGGGCGCTCCCGCACTGGGGCCTGCCATCCCCTGGCACCCCTCACTCGGCGTCTGGTCGGACGCTGCCGCCTGGAAGGGCAGAGCCCCTTCTGAGCCCCAAAGCACGGCAGAGGCCGTTGTGTCAGCTCTCTGCGAACACCCAGGGCTGAGCCGCCTTGCTGCCTCCCTGTCTGGGGTGGGGGGGGGGGGGGGCGAAGAATCTCACGAATGCTTGGCACTGCAGAGGGGGGTTTCTGAGGCAGGAATGTCGGGTTACCAGCCCCAGTGCTTAGGAAAGGGCCCTTGTCTGTATGGTCTTAGCTTAGGTGTGCCAAGGTGGGACCCGCCCCCGCCAGAGAGCTCACCTGGCCATCAGCTCTGTACAACACAGCGGGTGGGTGCTGGCCGTCGGACCGTTTCTCCTCCTTTCCTACCAGCCCTGTGCGCCCTAACGCTTTGTAAGGCACCTCGCAACAGCGTCCCAGAGAACCCCTGGCCTGTTTGGGGCCCCACTGCTCCCCCAAGCAGCGTGGCCCCGTACCCTGCGGTATGGGTGCGCTGCAGCCGGGCAGGCAGACAGGTGCTAGCAGGTGCACACAGCCGTGTGGACACTCCGGCTCAAGTGCTTTAGCCTGGCGGAGGCTCCCTCCCCCGGTAGTGTAGACAGACACTAAGGCTATGTCTACACTGCCAGTTTTGCCGCTACACTGCCAGTACGCAAACGAGGCACAGATTAGCATATCACCATGCCGCATTTGCATAATTTATGCACGCCGGTTTTCTGCAAAGGGTTTGCGCTGAAACTGGCAATGTACAGGAAGCCTAAGAAGATGGAGCTGCAAAGCAGGAGCCCAGGACACCAGAAGGATGGAGCTGGGGCATGGCCAGAGGGAGGGAGCTGGTCCGGGCTCCTAACCTAGGAAGGACGGAGTGTTTGTTTGCGTGTGACACTCCATGCCCCCGCCCCGCCGCCTTTCCCGGTACTGCAGAGGGGTCGTTGCAGGGCATGGCTTTGGCTCGGCCTGTTTCCCGCCCCGAGGCCTTTCCCCTGGGCGCCCGCCCTCGCGTGGGTTGGGATTGGACCTTGTGGCGCTCGGCAGTGTGGCAGGGGGCGAGAAGCTCTGGTTTGGGGCGCGGCGCGTCCCGGCTAGAGACGGTCCGCGTTTCTCCAGCGACGGATTGGAGAGCAGAGTCAAATCGCCTCACACCGTGTTCGAAGGGCTGCAGTGAACTTCAACCCTCTGCCAGTAGCTCCAGGCCACACTTAGAGGCTGCTGGACACCGGGGCCTGGTTCCCGTCTCACTTCCTCAGCTCTTACCGCCGTGCAGCTCCCTGGGCTCCACGCCACGGATGGGAGGAGACTCGGGCCAGGGACGCTGGCCAGAGCTGTGGTGAAAGGGGCCTGGCCTTGCCTGCCCTGCAAGGGGGATTGGCCACCTTTCCGGCAGCTCCCGGAAGAGATTCCTCACCCCCGTGTGACTCGGAGCCCAGTGGGGGCTCTGCAGGGGAAGGGGGCTGGTGTTCCCAAAGGTGCGTGAGGTGGCCTTGTGGGTCCTGGTGACCCAGAGCTGGTAGTTTCCCTGTGGAGGAAGGTCTGTCTCTCCCCTCTCCTCCCCCCCACCCGACCACACATGAGCCCACACAGGGTCTGTGGCAGGAGCTGGAGCTCGTTGGGCCCAGCATTCAGGCACTGTCACCCCTGCAGGGCAGGAGCCAGCCGAGATCCGGGGAGCGCTGGGAAGTTGGCCATTTACCGGCCTCCAGAGACACAGGGCTCCTTGGACTGTCTAATCCGCTCAGGCCACGTCCTGGCCTCGCCCCTCACCCTGACCATGGGCCCAGCTCCCTCAGGGTCCCATGGAGCCTTTGGGTGCTGGGCTCGGCACCCTGTAAAGCTGGGGGAGTCTGCTCATTCCCCCACCCCCACGCTCTTTGCCCCATCTCCCAGCTCCACCCTCTGCTTTCCCTCTGTTGCCTCTCGCCAGCCCCCACTCCTGCCCTGTCTGTGCTCCTGTCAGACCCTGCCGCTGCTGGAGCTTTGGGAAGTGTGGGGGGGAGATCTCCTGGGAGCTGGGGGGGCTCTTGGGGCTGCATTCCTGGGCAGTGATAGCATCGCGTCTTGGGGCCGGGCTGCCCTCGCGCCGGCCAACCAGCCCCTTCTGTTTGCGTTCATAGGCAGAGATCTTATCGCCCGTAACTGACAACATCTGGACAGAGTCCCTGGCTGGGCCTTTCCCTCCCCGGCTTCTTTGGGGGAAGCACGCGGGTCCCCCGAGTTTATCTCATCTGCCCCCTTTCCCTGCCCTGGCGCAGCTCTGCCGTGGCTCCCTGCCACCCCACAGGGCTCGTGCCAACACTGGCCCGGCTGTGCCCGCTGCAGGACGGGGGAAGCACAGTGCCAACTGCAGTTGCTCGCTGGACCCCGTGTCAGGGCCTGGTTGGGAGGGGAGGAGCAGAGACTTGCTGGCAGGCTGAGCAAAGGGCTGGCTCCCTTCCTGGGCTCTCACCCACCCCTGGCGGCCTGATCCTGCCCAGCACCTGCTCTGGCCGCCCATCTGGAAGCCTCCCTCTGCGGGCAGCCCTGCCACGCGCCTGGCCCCTGGCAGCTCCCGGCTTGGAACGCCAGTAGCAAGGGGACTTGGACTCCTCCTGCCTGTGACTGAGCAGCGCAGGCCGAGGGAAGGCCCAAGGCTCACGAGCTGTCGCCAGAGATGTCAGGGCCACCTGCCCCCACTCAGCCCCTCCATTCATCCTGGGCCGGGAGGGGCCAGCGGGCAGGCCTGGGGATGGTCCCCAGGGGGAATATGGCTCCGCTTTGCTGAGGAATGTGCTGAGCTGGGCGGATTGCGTTACCCACCCGTCGGCCGCTTCCCACAGCTCAGCCCTGCCTGCGCTGAGCCACCTCGGCTGGCCCCCGCCCCTGGGGAAGGGGCTGCCAGCAGGCCACGGAAGCCAAGATGAGCAGGGACACATTCGGGGACAGAAGGGCCGTAGGGAGCAATTGGCAGGGCACCTGCAGACGGGCGGCGGGGGGCGGGGAGCAGAGCTGGAAGGTAGGGATGTTGGCTATTGGGTAATCGAATAGTCGAGTAACTGCACTAAATCTTATTGGTTACTTGACTATTCCACGGTCCCTGGGGGCGGGGCCGGCAGCCAGTGGGCTCTGGCCCCACTCCCGGGGAGACCCCTGCATTGCTGACTCTGTATCAGAGGCAGCAGCGCACGGTGGCAGCAGGCCCTGTCTGTGAGGTTCCCAGCTTGCCGCAGACAAGGGCAAAGCAGCCTCTTCCCACGGCAGGCCCAGGTTCACCCTTCACGGATGCCTCCCCTGTCCCCCTTCCTTCCCCCGCACTCACGGGGAAGGGGGCGAGGCAGCACCACGGAGCCGGTGCTGAAGGGGCAATGGCTTTTTAACTGGCTCCTCCCAGCACCGGCTCCTGCTTTCCCCTCCCTTGCTGCCTCTGATCCAGAAGCAGCAAAGGGGAGGGGGGAATGCGAGTCGTTGACAAGATTAACCAGTAAGCCTGAGGGGCAGTGGGTGAGGACTGGGGAACATAGCGGGGGCTGCAGGGCCGTGCTGAGCAGTAGCCCAACCACCCATCCCTTGCGCCCGGACTCTGTTCAGCCTGCTGAATTAGGATGCAGGGCATTTAAACATGGAGCCTGGGTCCTTCCCCATCCTGGTGCTGGGACACGTTAGCCAGGCTGCCGTTGTCCCCTGGCTGTGCTGAGTGCCAGGGGAGGCTGCCTGGCACTAGGCACAGTCGCCTGGTGGGGACTGAGGGGCCCTGAGTTCGGTGTCCTGGGCAGGCTGGGGCTGGAAAGCGAATGGGGTGCCGGTGCTGGCAGTAGGACTCACACCTGCGTGCAGGACTGCGGGAGACACAGCCAGCAGCACGGTGCGGGGCCCTGGGTGCGGCTGCCTGTGTGCTTGGGATGATGTGGATCCCAGCTGGGGTGGGAGCGGCCGTGGGGAATGCTGCATGGCCTGGGGTAGCCATCGGAGCTGGGGCAGAGATTGCTGGGGTAGGTCTGGGGGCATGGCCGGACGTGGGCCCAAACTCCCCGACTTTCCCCCTCTTTGCCAGGCTCCATGCCAGAGCAGCCCTGGCCGGATCAGCCCCTCCCCTGCCCAAAGAAAGGACCCCCTCCTGTCTTCAGGGCTTGGGGCATTCACGGAGACAGCTGCCCTCTGGGGCGGGGGGAGGGATCAAAGCCTGAGCAGTGGCGAGGCCGGGAAGCCGGGGCACAACAGAGAGCCTGCCTCGCTCCGCACGGGTCAGCCCAGCTCCTTCCTGCTGCCGCAGAGCTGGCTGGAGACGCGGACGGGGCAGGAGCCGTGCCACGTGCGAACGTGCCCTCTCCCTTGCACACTCGCACCAGGCCCTGGGAGAGCAGCGCACCCTGGGGAGACCCAGCCGGGCCCCTGGACTCAGCCCCTCGCAGCCTGGCGGCAAAGGGAGGCAGGGAGAGGAGATCTGCAGGGCTGGAGGCAGGGCGCTCCCGGGACAGGTACAAGAGCTGAAAGACACAGAGCTGGCTCAGAGGGGCTGAGGGGACGGGAGAAGGGAGCTGAGCTAGTTAGGAGACTGGGTGCCACAAGGCTGAGAGAGGGAGGCAGCAAAGGCCAGTGCAGGCGGGGGGCGGAGAAAGCGCCTGCTGGCGGAGGGGCTGCTGGCCAGGAATTGCCCCAGGCAGGGCTGGCATCCCTGTGGCTCCTGGAGAGGGGGTTGGACCCGGGCACTCCTCCCCCCACAGCGCACCCCCGGGTCTCTGAGGCAGCAGCAGCTCCGGGCTCCTCCCCCGCTTGGCCGTGGGATCTTTGCGCTCCAGGCCCCAGAGAGACTGGCACAAAAAGGGACTTTCAAAGGGGCTGGTTTATGTTTGGGCCAAGTTAATTAATCCACTTACAGCCCATTCATCGGCCTGGGAGCAGCCGCCCCCCCCAGCCCGGCCGCACAATGCGCCCGCCGCCGCCGCAGCCCGGCCCAGACGTGGCTCGGGACGCCCGGGGCGAGACGGACAGGCCCTCGGCTCGGGGATTCGCCTCCCGTCAGGCTCATTTCTCTGGCCGAACAAAATATGCTAATGACGGAAATGGGCTGTTAAAAGAGGGGAGGGGCCTGGAGGGGAGAGGGCTGGGGTAGGGCCAGAATGGGGCCCGGGGAGGTGGGGTGATGGGGCTGGGCCTACAGGGGATGACTGGAGCTCAGAGGTGGGAGAAAGGAGGGAACAGGGCTGGGGGCAGGGGAACATGGCAAGCATGGGGGGCTCAGGGCAGGAAGAGGGCTGGGGGCAGGGGAACATGGCAAGCATGGGGGGCTCAGGGCAGGAAGAGGGCTGGGGGTAGGGGAACATGGCAAGCGTGGGGGGCTCAGGGCAGGAAGAGGGCTGGGGGCAGGGGAACATGGCAAGCATGGGGGGCTCAGGGCAGGAAGAGGGCTGGGGGCAGGGGAACATGGCAAGCGTGGGGGGCTCAGGGCAGGAAGAGGGCTGGGGGCAGGGGAACATGGCAAGCGTGGGGGGCTCAGGGCAGGAAGAGGGCTGGGGGCAGGGGAACATGGCAAGCGTGGGGGGCTCAGGGCAGGAAGAGGGCTGGGGGCAGGGGAACATGGCAAGCGTGGGGGGCTCAGGGCAGGAAGAGGGCTGGGGGCAGGGGAACATGGCAAGCGTGGGGGGCTCAGGGCAGGAAGAGGGCTGGGGGCAGGGGAACATGGCAAGCATGGGGGGCTGAGGGCAGGAAGAGGGCTGGGGGCAGGGGAACATGGCAAGCATGGGGGGCTGAGGGCAGGAAGAGGGCTGGGGGCAGGGGAACATGGCAAGCATGGGGGGCTGAGGGTAGGAAGAGGGCTGGGGGCAGGGGAACATGGCAAGCATGGGGGGCTGAGGGCAGGAAGAGGGCTGGGGGCAGGGGAACGGTGTGAGCAGGACTTTTTTTGTAAAAAAAAAAAAAAAAGGTGCCGGTTCTCCGGTGAAAAGTTGTTGAGCTCTGATTGGAGGCGCGGGTGCTGCGTTCCGGGCAGTACCGTCACAAAAAAAGCACTGGTTGTGAGCATCGGGCCAGAGGGGACGGGACAGGGAGGGGGCAGGGGATCACGGTGCGAGCAATGGGACAGGGGAGGGGACAGGGAGGGGGCAGGGGATCACGGTGCGGGCAATGGGACAGGGGACGGGACAGGGAGGGGGAATCTCCAGACAATTCTGGCCTGGCACTTGCCCCCTCGTCGATGGCCGGAAAGCAGTGGAGGATGGATGGGGCTTGAGCCAGGGGTTCTTGGGGAAGGAGAGCGAGCTGCGGTCCAGGGTGCTTGCGGGGCTGACGTGCTGCCTGATGGTGCCTCGCTCGGGCCTGTTCCATCAGGTGGGCAGCGATGCAGCCGCATGGCACAGGCAGAGCCGGCGGGGTCCCAGCAGGCGGAGGTTGTGGGGAGAGCCCCACAGGCGAAGGTCTCCAGCACCAGGGAGGAAGGAACAGGCACCAGCCTTCCCTCTGAGCTGGGCTCTTGTGCAGCCACTCAGGAGAGATTCTAACACCTCTAACAGCTAGGTTCTTTGGTTTTACTGTGGTGCACATTCCCTCATGCCTGGGTGCACATAACAAATTATTCTGCACATGGTGAAAAAATGGATGGAAAAGATTAGAGGGGACATTGATTAGAGGGGGCACTGTTGTACAGACCTGGCCCAGTTCCAAAGCAATTGAGGGGCCAGGGATCAGAGCCCCTGGCTCTTGGAGAAGGGGGGGGGGAAGTATGGGGTTATTCTGAGATGTCCATGCAGGGAGCCCACACACCGTCCTCTCCTCATGTCTCAGTGCCACAGAGTCCCTCACCCAGCCAAGGGCCCCCCTGCCCAAGTGCAGCTGCCAAGCGTTTGCTTTTGTGCCACCCATGGGCTGAGTGCATCCGGTCTCAGCCTCTCTCCACATCAGGCTCGGGGAAGTGGTGCTGGCTTTGTGGCCTGGGCTGTGGAGTTGGAGCCACGTGTGGGTCCCGCAGGGCTGGGGCGAGGCAGGCCGGCCTGCCGCAGCGTCGGAGCGAGGGGGGGCGGGCTGCGCTGCGCCTGGCGAGTGGGGCCGGCCCCCTGCTGCCACCCCCTGCTGCTTCCTGTGCAGACGGCCCAGGGCAGAGGATGAAAGCAGCGCGGCAGATGTCTCCAGCTTGTTTTCATCTCATTAACTGTTTCCTCTTTTATTAGGGTATCAATTATTAATTGTTCCAAAGAGAAACCCGAGGAGAATCCCAGAGTCAGTTCCGGCCCCAGCCCACGAACTACAGTGTTGTGGGGAGGGGGACTGGGGACTGGGGCCTGGGTTGGGAGGCTGCGGACAGGCCTCCTGGTGTTAGGGCAGGCGTTGGGGGCAGGGTGTGTGTGAGGGGGTGACATCAGGACAGGCGTTGGGGGCAGGGTGGGTGTGTGAGTGGGGTGGTATCAGGACAGGCGTTGGGGGCAGGGTGTGTGTGTGAGTGGGGTGGTATCAGGACAGGCGTTGGGGGCAGGGTGTGTGTGTGTGAGTGGGGTGACATCGGGACAGGCGTTGGGGTCTGGGGTGGGTGTGCAGGGTGGTATTGGGACAGGCGTTGGGGGCAGGGTGTGTGTGTGTGAGGGGGTGACATTGGGACAGGCGTTGGGGGCAGGGTGTGTGTGTGTGTGTGTGTGAGTGGGGTGACACCTAGACAGGCGGGGGCAGGGTGTGTGTGTGAGTGGGGTGGTATCAGGACATGCGTTGGGGGCAGGGTGTGTCTGTGAGTGGGGTGACATTGGGACAGGCGTTGGGGGCAGGGTATGTGTGTGTGAGTGGGGTGACATCGGGACAGGCGTTGGGGATCGGGGTGGGTGTACAGGGTGGTATTGGGACAGGTGTTGGGGGCAGGGTATGTGTGTGTGAGTGGGGTGACATCGGGACAGGCGTTGGGGACCGGGGTGGGTGTGCAGGGTGGTATTGGGACAGGCGTTGGGGACCAGGGTGGGTGTGCAGGGTGGTATTGGGACAGGCGTTGGGGACCAGGGTGGGTGTGCAGGGTGGTATTGGGACAGGCGTTGGGGGCCAGGGTGGGTGTGCAGGGTGGTATTGGGACAGGCGTTGGGGGCCAGGGTGGGTTTGCAGGGTGGTATTGGGACAGGCGTTGGGGGCCAGGGTGGGTGTGCAGGGTGGTATTGGGACAGGCGTTGGGGATCGGGGTGGGTGTGCAGGGTGGTATTGGGACAGGCGTTGGGGGCCAGGGTGGGTGTGCAGGGTGGTATTGGGACAGGCGTTGGGGATCGGGGTGGGTGTGCAGGGTGGTATTGGGACAGGCGTTGGGGGCCAGGGTGGGTGTGCAGGGTGGTATTGGGACAGGCCTTGGGGACCGGGGTGGGTGTGCAGGGTGGTATTGGGACAGGCCTTGGGGACCGGGGTGGGTGTGCAGGGTGGTATTGGGACAGGCGTTTGGGACCGGGGTGGGTGTGCAGGGTGGTATTGGGACAGGCGTTGGGGGCAGGGTGTGTGTGTGTGAGGGGGTGACATTGGGACAGGCGTTGGGGGCAGGGTGTGTGTGTGTGTGTGTGTGAGTGGGGTGACACCTAGACAGGCGGGGGCAGGGTGTGTGTGTGAGTGGGGTGGTATCAGGACATGCGTTGGGGGCAGGGTGTGTCTGTGAGTGGGGTGACATTGGGACAGGCGTTGGGGGCAGGGTATGTGTGTGTGAGTGGGGTGACATCGGGACAGGCGTTGGGGATCGGGGTGGGTGTACAGGGTGGTATTGGGACAGGTGTTGGGGGCAGGGTATGTGTGTGTGAGTGGGGTGACATCGGGACAGGCGTTGGGGACCGGGGTGGGTGTGCAGGGTGGTATTGGGACAGGCGTTGGGGACCAGGGTGGGTGTGCAGGGTGGTATTGGGACAGGCGTTGGGGACCAGGGTGGGTGTGCAGGGTGGTATTGGGACAGGCGTTGGGGGCCAGGGTGGGTGTGCAGGGTGGTATTGGGACAGGCGTTGGGGGCCAGGGTGGGTTTGCAGGGTGGTATTGGGACAGGCGTTGGGGGCCAGGGTGGGTGTGCAGGGTGGTATTGGGACAGGCGTTGGGGATCGGGGTGGGTGTGCAGGGTGGTATTGGGACAGGCGTTGGGGGCCAGGGTGGGTGTGCAGGGTGGTATTGGGACAGGCGTTGGGGATCGGGGTGGGTGTGCAGGGTGGTATTGGGACAGGCGTTGGGGGCCAGGGTGGGTGTGCAGGGTGGTATTGGGACAGGCCTTGGGGACCGGGGTGGGTGTGCAGGGTGGTATTGGGACAGGCCTTGGGGACCGGGGTGGGTGTGCAGGGTGGTATTGGGACAGGCCTTGGGGACCGGGGTGGGTGTGCAGGGTGGTATTGGGACAGGCGTTTGGGACCGGGGTGGGTGTGCAGGGTGGTATTGGGACAGGCGTTGGGGACCGGGGTGGGTGTGCAGGGTGGTATTGGGACAGGCGTTGGGGACCGGGGTGGGTGTGCAGGGTGGTATTGGGACAGGCGTTGGGGACCGGGGTGGGTGTGCAGGGTGGTATTCGGACAGGCATTGGGGGCCAGGGTGGGCAGCATTGGCTGCCGTTTGGGGGTGTCAGTGATGTACATGCCATTGGGAGGGGGAATATCTGGTGGGAGGCAGCCCTGTCCCCCTTCCCCTCCCCCCCAGCAATCTCCCCATCCCCCACCTCAGGTCCTGCTCCTCCTTCGCTCCCCAGCTGGGTTCTCCTGTGTCCCCCTGCCCATGGCAGGAGCAAGCCCGTCTCCCTGCTCCTCCCCTCCCCACGCCCTGCTTGTCTCCATCCCAGCTCCCTGGCTCCCCTGCCCCTCAGGGCCCAGTCTCTCTGGTGTTACCTCTTCCCTGCAGAGATGCCCGAGGTGGAGCTGGTGTGGGGATGGAGCGGGATGTGGGGGGAGCTATCTGCCCCACACAGCAGGGGGTGCTCTAAGCCATGGGGCAGGCGTGTTTTCTGGACAGTACTCCCAGCGGGGACGGTGGTACGGACCCGGCCAGCCAGCCCTGGTACTTTTCAGCCAGAGGAGGCAGCATTTCTGCTTCCCTCCACGCTGCTGTGGGGTGTGGGTCCCTCCTCTGCTCCCGGGGTATAAACAGACAGGCAGGGGTGGGGTGCACAGGCCCCTGCCAGCCCGTTGGCTGTGGAATTGCCATAGCTTCCCTCTTCTGTACCTCTTGGGACACGTGCGGCTCCAGGCTATGCTGGCACACGGCTCCGGGAGACTGCCGGTTTAGCTCTCCCCCAGCTCCGCGGCCTGCCCCTTGGGGTACGGCCTGCCCTGGCTCCTGCCTCTCCTTCCCTAGTGAAATATTCATGGCTGCAATGGAGAGTTAATTGAATTGCCCAGACAAGCAGCTGAATAATTTACGCCCTCTGTGCAAACGAATTTGGGAGGCCTTCATTAGCACCCCGGGCTCTGGGCAGCACAGGGCCCGGCCCCTAGAGCGTGCACACGGGCCTGCTGGAAAACGGAGTGAGATGGGTGCCTGGTCTGCTTTGGACGTGGCTGGAAGGTGGGAGCTGGCCTGCAATGACTCCTCAACCCAGAGCCGACTTCAGCTCCAGTATGGCCACCGAGAGTTGAGCTCCAAATGGGGCAGGAGCCGAGAGCTCCCTCCTGCTCGTCCTGCTGGACTCTGCTTCTCTCCCTCGCCTGCCCCATAGCCCCTGTCGGGTGTGGGGTGGCTGCTTCCAGAGGAAAGCCTGCTGTCTAGGCTGAAGGCAACTGGAGGGGGGGCCTCAGATCATGGCCATGTGTTCCCTGTGAGCTGAGCGCTTGGGCGGCCACCCAGGAGAGATTCAGATGCTGCTCAGCTGATTAGCAGAGCGCCCCCAGCCGGCAGCATGTGTTTCTACTGGTGGTGCACCCCCACACAGGTCTTGGTGCACATAACAACATTTATTCTGCACACGATGGAAAAATTAGAGGGAAGATTGACGGCTACTCCCGCTGATGGGCTCACGCTCGGTAAAGAGGGCGCTGGGCCCCGGGAAACAGTTCTGCTGGTGGGACTGGTGTCCCTGCTGAGTGTGCAGGGGCAGGGGCTGGTGCGTGCGCCACAGACGCAGGGCCAGCACTGAACCATCTGTGCATGGCTGGCAGTGCTGGGCTTCCCGCCCTGGGCGAGGCCTCCCCTGCCAGCCAGTGTGTGATGGGCTGGGCACAGGGTGGAGCGACATGGAAGCCCAAGGCGGTGGGGGCCAGGTCCAATGCGCTGGAAGGTACCTACAGCGTGGGGCTTGGGGCCTTTTCCAGGTCCATGGAACCTCTCCCAGCACATCCCTCGGCCCAGTTTGGATAGGGAGGGTATTTTCCATGTTGGGTCTAAAACTGAGACCCCCAAGGGGCCGCTACGCCAGGCCTACAGCTGCCCTGCTTCCATGGGGCTGGGAAGGAATTTTTGGAGTCGGGAAGGAATTTTCCTCCAGGGTAGATTGGCAGAAGCCCTGGAGGTTTTTCATCTTCCTCTGTAGCATGGGGCACAGATCACAGCTGGAGGATTCTCTGCATCTTGGGGCCTTCAAAGTATTTGAAGGCTTCAATATCTGAGATATAGGTGAGAGGATTATTCTAAGAGGGGTGGGTGAGATTCTGTGGCCTGCATTGTGCAAGGGGTCAGACTAGATGATCATAATGGTCCCTTCTGACCTTAAAGTTTTTGAGTTTATGGGTATGTCTACACTACCCCCCTAGTTCGAACTAGGGGGGTAATGTAGTCATTCGGAGTTGCAAACGAAGCCCGGGATTTGAATTGCCCGGGCTTCATTTGCATGATGCCGGCCGGCGCCATTTTTAAATGCCGGCTAGGTCGGACCCCGTGTCACGCGGCTACACGCGGCACGGACTAGCTGGTTCAGATTAGGCTTCCTATTCCGAACTAGCTGTACGCCTCGTGGAACGTACAGCTAGTTCGGAATAGGAAGCCTAATCCGAACTAGCTAGTCCGTGCCGCATGTAGCCGTGCGGCACGGGGTCCGACCTAGCCGGCATTTAAAAATGGCGCCGGCCGGCATCATGCAAATGAAGCCCGGGCAATTCAAATCCCGGGCTTCATTTACAACTCCGAATGACTACATTACCCCCCTAGTTCGAACTAGGGGGGTGGTGTAGACATACCCTCTGAGGGTACGTCTACACTACAGCGCTAGTTCGAACTAACTTAGTTCGAATTAGTTAATTCGAACTAAGCTAGTTCGAACTAGCGCATCTAGAACTAAAAACTAGTTCGAACTAGCGTTTTGCTAGTTCGAACTAGCGCGTCCACACTGATTGGACGCAGGGGGGCATTTAAGGGCAGCTGAAACCGGTTCTGGCAGGGCATCAGGTCAGCAGTTGCTTTGTGTGGCTGCTGTCTGAGGCTATCTGAGGCTCGTGCTTAAAGGGACCCCCCCTGGACAGCCGGTTCTCAGCTTTTCCTGCTTGCTTGCCAACCTCGCCGAGGGACAGCAAAGCGTCGGTCTCTGTGCCCGTCTGTGTCGGTGCTTCCCTTCGGGGGGTACTGCCGCAGGTGGCAACATGGAGCCACGGCTCGCCCTGCACCTTCTGGTGCACGTTCTGGACTTGCTACTGCAAGCCTGCCAGCAATGGCTCGAGGCTGCCTGGCACCACCTGGGGAACGTCAGCCCCCTGCCTCTCCGCCTGGCCGCCCTGGGGGCCGTGGAGGAGCCGCGGCGGCGCCCCGGCACCGGCGTGCCCCGCCGCATCTGGCGTCTGGACACCAGCAGCGACTGGTGGGACCGCATCGTCCTGGAGCGCTGGGACGACCGACAGTGGACCCAGAACTTTAGGATGAGGAGGGACACCTTCCTGGAGCTCTGCGAGTGGCTCGCCCCTGCCCTGCAAAGAAGGGACACTCGCATGAGACCCGCCATCCCCCTCCAGAAGCGGGTGGCCATCGCCCTCTGGAAGCTCTCCACGCCGGACAGCTACCGATCCGTCGGGAACCAGTTCGGCGTGGGGAGATCCACTGTCGGAGCGGTGCTCATGCAGGTACGGCGCTCGTCGGCCACCGAGCCGGGGGGGAGGGGGGCTGCGAGGAGGGGATGGGCCGCCCCAGGGACAAAGGGGGGGGCGGGAGGAGGCGAAAGCGCCCCGCACCGGAGGGGTCGGGCTGTCCCGGCCGTACTACACGCCGCCAGGGGGGTTGCTTCCGGGAGTGGGGCGCGGGGCACTGCCAGGGCACGCACGCTCCCAGCCACCCGGGCGCCCCACTGATTGACGCTTTGCTGTGTCTCTCTCCGCAGGTGGTCAAGGCCATCAACCGGGTGCTGCTCCGCAGGGTGGTCCGCCTCGCCAACCCGGATGCCGTCATCCGGGGATTCGGCGCCCTCGGCTTCCCCAACTGCGGGGGGGCCATCGACGGGACGCACATCCCCATCCGTGCCCCGGAACACCAGGCGTCCCGGTACGTGAACCGCAAGGGGTACTTCTCCGTCATCCTGCAGGCCGTATGTGACCACCGGGGACAGTTGACGGACATAAATGTGGGCTGGTCCGGCAAAGCACACGACGCCCGGGTGTACCGGAACTCCTCCGTGTGCCAGCGGCTGCAGGACGGGACCTTCTTCCCCGACCGCCACATCAGGGTCGGGGACGTGGACATGCCCGTCTGCCTGGTGGGGGATGCCGCCTACCCACTGCAGCCCTGGCTCATGAAGCCCTACACGGGACACCTCAATCCCTCCCGCCAGGCCTTCAATAACAGGCTGAGCAGGGCCCGCATCGTGGTGGAGGGGGCCTTCGGGCGACTGAAAGCCCGCTTTCGATGCCTCCTCACCCGTCTGGACCTGGCCGAGCACAACATCCCTCCCGTGGTGGCGGCATGTTGTGTGCTCCACAATTTGTGTGAGCGGAAGGGGGAGGCTTTCTTGCCAGCCTGGATGGCTGAGGCTGACCGCATGGCTGGACACTACGGTCAGCCCCGCACCGCCGCCGTCCGGGAAGCCCAGCGGGGGGCCATCCGGATCCGGGAAGCCCTGCGGGAGAGCTTCCAGGTGGAGGAGGAGGAGGACTGACCTCTCCCTGCATGCCCCACCGGGGCCTTCTTCCACCCTACCCCCCCCTTCCCCTTTCCCCTCCCTACCTACTGTCAAATAAAGACACCTGTTTTTCCAACAAAAACGTCTGTTTATTTCACAGAACTGGGGTGGGGGAGGGAGGAATGAAGGTGGGAGAAGGGAGGGGGAAACCTGGGACGAGGGAGCTGGAAGGGGAGGGGAGGGAAGGGAGGAAGGGAAAGGAAAGCTCAGGGGTGGGAGTCTGGGTGCCTCTCCCGTCTCGCCACACTGCGGGTCCGGGGGCGTCGGTGGGGAATGGTTGTGGAGGGGGGGGCAGAGAGGACAGGGGGTGTGGAGGAAGCAGGAGCGGAAGCAGGAGGAGCAGGAGGAGCAGGGGGAGCAGGGGGAGCAAGAGGGGGAGCAAGAGGGGGAGCAAGAGGGGGAGCAAGAGGGGGAGCAGGGGGAGCAAGAGGGGGAGCAAGAGGGGGAGCAAGAGGGGGAGCAGGGGGAGCAAGAGGGGGAGCAGGGGGAGCAAGAGGGGGAGCAAGAGGGGGAGCAAGAGGGGGAGCAGGGGGAGCAAGAGGGGGAGCAAGAGGGGGAGCAGGGGGAGGAGGAAATGGAAAGCGGTCCAGCAGGCTCTGGAGGTGGCCTCGCAGGGCACGGCCCTGCTCCTCCAGGGCCTCCAGACTCCTCTGGCGCAGCCTGAGGTCCTCCTGGACCCAGTGGTCCTGGAGACGGAGCTGTCGGTCCAGGAACCGGAGATGCCGCCTCTGGTAGTCCTCCTGGTTCCTGGCTGTCCTGCTTGCCCGGGCGCGGGCGGCTGCTGCAGGCGGTGTGGTGCGCCCTGCAGGCCCCGGTGCTGCAGCTGTGGTGCAAGAAGACCAGCGGTCAATTACCCCAGGGGCCCAGGTGTGTGAAACCCAGCTCCCCTCTGCAAGGCCAGGGCCCCTGCAGGATCCCCAGCTGCTGCTCCGTGGTGGGCAAGGCCCAGGCGCACGGTCCCGGGGCTCCCTGTCGCCTCAGCCCCCCGTACACATAAGGGGAACACGAGGGTACTCACAGGTGGACGCCTCCCCGGCCTCTGATGATGCAGGCGAGCGGCTCTGTGGGGTGCCTCGGGGGTCCCGGGTCCTGGGAAGGCTGGCAGCAGGCTCCTGGCTCTCAGAGCCCTCTTGCTCCTCCTCCGTCTCCAGGAGCGGTCCCTCTGCCCCGGGGTCAATCACGTCCCGGGGGGCAGGGACGGCATGAGCCCCCAGGAGGCGGTCCAGGGCATGGAAGTGGGGGCAGGCCTCCGGGTCAGCCCCTGGCAGGCAGGCCCGGGAGTAGGACTGCCGCAAGTCTTTAATCTTGCAGCGCACCTGCTCCCGGCTGCGCTGGTGGCCCCTGGCGGCCAGGCTGGCAGCCATGCGTCCATAGACGGCCGCGTTCCGGTGGCTAGTGCGGAGATCGTGGACATTGGAGGCTTCCCCCCAAACCTCGATGAGGTCCACGATCTCCGCACTTGACCAGGCGGGCGCCCGCCTTTTGCGCCCCCGGGCAGGCTCCTGGGAGCCGCCAGGCTGGTCGTGGGGAGCAGTGGAGGGCTGGGAGCCCTCGGATGGCTGGCTCATTGTGTGGCAGGTGCAGGCTGTGCAGGCACGGGTGCTTGCAGCCTTGCAACTGGCACAAAGTGAGTAGCCAGCCCGTGGCCCTTTAAGGGCTCCGGGGCCGGGAGGGGGGCAATAGAGTTTCCCTGGTGTTGGCCAGAGTGGCCACCAGGGAAACCTGGGAAGCCTTAGCCTCCCACTAGTTCGAACTAAAGGGCTACACAGCCCTTAGTTCGAACTAGCTAGTTCGAACTAGGCGTTAGTCCTCGTAAAATGAGGTTTACCTAGTTCGAACTAAGCGCTCCGCTAGTTCGAATTAAGTTCGAACTAACGGAGCGCTAGTGTAGCGCATAGGAAAGTTAGTTCGAACTAACGTCCGTTAGTTCGAACTAACTTTCTAGTGTAGACATACCCTGAGACACGCTGTATGGAGCGGATGAGTGAAAAGGTCAGGAGGGGGCGCTGGTGGGGGGCTCCCATTTAGCAAGAGTCGGCGGTGACCAGTTGGCTGAGACGCGTCGGAGTGGAAGGATGCCGTGAGAGCTGGCTGGCCATGCCTCCCCCCCACCTCTGCCCAGGGCCTCAGAGTCGCTGGTTGGCGTTAAGGGGTGGGTTGCTCCTGGCAGGCTGACCTCAGCCCATGGTCCTGCGGAGGTTGGGGGGCCCCGGAGGCCGTCAGCGCGGATTTTGTCTCTCCAGGACTCCTGGCCTCGGAGGTCCTAGTTGCTGGGGCAGGTTGCTGAGGGCCGGGGCTCTGCCTCTCGCCAGGGCCTCAGCCCTGAGGAGACGTGGCAGCTCCTCGGTAGCTCTTGCGCTTAGTAGTCACTTGGGAGAGAGACCTGTGCAGAGACTGTCTAGGAATCCCGGCTCGGGGCACATGCCAGGCCGGGGTGGGCCCGAAAGGCCGAGGCAGGATTGTCCCTGGCGGGTTTGACTTATCCAGCCCCACCCAACTCTCTTCTTCACAGGCTCCGGGGCCCTTCTCCTGGTGCTGAGCTGGGGAAGGTGCTCAGGCCTTCCAGCTGCTCCTAGCTCCTGCTCATTCCCATGGGAATTAGGCTCCTACCTCCCTGTGAGGGTCTGGGTGGTGCCTGTCCCTCTGCCGTTTCCATACCTGCAGGTGAGCCTGCTCCGCCCCTGGAATTTATTGCGCCAGGTTGGAGAAGCGGCTCTGTGCGTTCCAGGCTCCGCTAGCGCCGTGTTCTGCTTTCCCGTGGAAGGGCCCTTCCCCATCACATGCAGCACCACAGGCTGACACCAACCATGTATTTTAACTCCTGGGCACCACTGGCACCTCTGTTCTCCCCCCCACCCTGCCCCTCGGTCTCCTCCCCCCCACGCCCCTCCTTCCTGCTGCAAACCCACCTCCCAGAATCCTCCACAAGTCCCTGCCAGCTGGCCCCAGGCCTCTCACGCCCCCTCCCCATTCCCACGCTGCTTTCCCACGATCCCCCTGCCGCTGGATTTCCCAGGGCAGGCGCGGGGGCAGAGCTGGATGAGATGTGGGCAGCACACAATCAAGTGCTGCCGTCGGCACAGGCGCTGGGATTGGAGGAGCCGGGCCAGCTATGTCCTCGCGTGATGGTTTGGCACAGGCCTGGGGAATTCCCTTGGCTAGCACCGACAAGGGGAGGCTCCGTCCCTGCCTCCCTGGAGACAAGCCATGCCCCAGGGCATTCAGGGAGTGTGCCCTGCCCCCGCCTCCCACCCACCTGGAAGGCTCCAGCTCTCTGCCCTCTTGACGGACGTGCCCAGAGGAGGATGGACTTGTGGCTTTGGCCGGGATGTGGAAGAGCTGATTCATCTCCCAGGTCTTACCCAGACTCAGCATCCGCACGGCCTGATCCTGGGAGTTGGGCACCTCAATAGCATGAGGATCCAGACCTGCGTCTCTGTGGCCCGCAGTTTCCCCATCTGTAAAATGGGATAACAAGGGCTCTCTCCTACTCTGCGAATGTGCAGCGCCTAGCACGGCAGGGCCCCGATCCCAGCTGGGGACTTGCTGTAATAACCACTGTCATCCTGCCATGACCCCGAGACACTAGGCCATCACCCTTCCCTGCCTGGTGCCTTTCACTCTGATCGGCACAGCTGGTATTTCAGGGCCAGGGTCCTGAAATCAGCGAGTTGTGGACAGAGATGGGAGTGTGTGTGTGGGGGGGAGGGGGGCTGAGCCCCCCCCCATTCACTCAGCTGGCACTGCTGAGCATTCAGGATTGGCATGAATGAAATTATCTGGCTTCCTACGCAGTGGGTGGGGGAGCAGGCGAAACAGAAAGCGAATGAGGACACGGGCTGTCTCCTCAGTTTGGGGAGAGAGACCGAAGGCAAATATCCACCCCCCCCCTTTGCCCCCTGCTCTTGGTTTGTGTCCAAAGCCGATTCCTGGGCTGAAAAATGTTTGGAGAAGGAGGCTGCTCTGCCACCGGGCGAGCTTCGGATTCCGGAGATAACGGGGCAGGCTCGGAGGGGGAACGTTTATTTACATTTGGGGGGCTGAAATGTTGCTCTCTCTGGTGAAACCCAAGCTGGCTGGCGTTTATTTAGCAGATAAGAAGGACTGGGGATGAGGGGGTGCTCTGCTCCCCCCGCAGCTACTTTGCAGCTCTGTTTTCCAACGCGGGCGAGGCTCCTGGAGGGGCAAGGGGACAGCGGGGAGGGAAGGGGAATGGCCGGGACGGCAGAAGTGTCCAACCTAGCTGCTCAAGTGGGAGCGAGGGCCAGTTCCTGTCGTGGACGGGGCTGCCAGAAAACCCAGTGTGATTAGCAGCAAAAAGTGGCCCGAGGAGGCAGGAGCTGTGGGCCGGGGAGCTGCAGAAAGTGAGGCAGGGAGATGCTATGGGGAGGCACTGGGGGGGGAGGGGGAGAGCTGCCCCTCCCTTGGCCCACCCTCCCCAGTCTGGCTCAGGGATGCCCTGATTTCCCCTGGGCACGCTTGGGGAAAAGGTGCCTTCCCCCCTCGGGCAGTTGGTGTGTGATGGGTTGCATTGGGCTTGGTCCATGCCCATCCCCCACCCCGGGAGGGCAGAGCCAGGGGCAAGATGGGTTGGCTGTTGCCCAGGCAATTCTTGGGAGAGGTTGAAATGCTGCCCAGCTGATGAGCAGAGTGCCCGAAGCCGGCATCATGTGTTTCTACGGGTGGTGCACATCCAAAATTAATTCCACATATGGGTGGGGAAAAAATCAGAAGGAACATTGGCTGAGCCCCCTGGGGCCTTCTAGGGTCCCATCATGCCTCGGGGCCTTCCTTCCCCAGAGCCGGAGCTCAGAGCTCCAGCATGGCGCGGGATCCCTCCACGCCCGCTTCTGGCAGGCTACACTCCAGCCCCTCCCTTCCCATGGCTGAGAGACGCCATATGCTGCTTTCCCCACCCCCTGTCAGTCCATGTCGCTCTCCTCCCTATGGCTTTCTCCCCATGCCCCTCCCCTGCCTCCCTACCCCACCCAGACCCTCCCTCCCCTGCCTCTCATCTGTGCTCCCCCGCGCTCCTGCCCCCGGCTCTCCCCCTTACCTTCTGTCTTTTCACGGGCCTGCCTCTGCACTCTCGGCCACGCTCTGATGGCTTAGGAAGCAGCCATGGCGCAGGGCTGAGGCCAGGGCCTCGGTGGAAGTGTTGAAGCCCATGATAATGTTGTTATCATATTTTTATGTCAGGAAATTTAAAGGGCAGAGGCCACAGACAAGCAAACATCTGAAGCCATCAGCCCGATAAGGCCTGAATTTCCTCTCCCGGTTTGCGAGGCTTCTGACCTGATGTGATTGCATTTACATAGCGATGTGTTTTCACACAAACGAGGACTTTCCCAGCTGTCCCCTCCCTGTCCAGGATCCCTTCCCCGCCCCGGCCCTGACCTCCCCACGCCTTCCCCTCTCTCTCACACGCACCCCCCTCCCCACCCCCCGCAGCGGCTCCCAGCTAGCTTCATCTATGAGCACGCCGGAAGGTGGCCGCATTGGCACATGACTCCAAAAGGAAGACCCCAGAAAATCTCCCTAGAAGCCAGAGGGGAAAATCCAAAGGGCCTAATTCACAGCCAGGGCTGAACGGCTGCTTCGGAGCCTTGGATGGGTGAAGGAGGGCCGGGCAGACCTCCTCCCCCGCCACGGCAGGAGCAGGAGGAAGGGCGGCTGCCAGATTTGGGCTTTGACCTGGGCTCATGTGATCTGCCCTGTGTGTCCTTGGGTGAGGGACTTAGCCCCAGCATGGCCCATCTGTAGGACAAGGGTCACAGCCCGGCGCTGCCTGTCAGAGCGTCCGTCAGGTCCAATGCATTGAGCTCGGAGGCGTTCCCAGGCTCCGGTGAGTGTGCGGGGTGCAGTCGACTTTTAGCGGGAGCAATCGGCCTCTGACTTTCACCCTGCGCAGGGGGGAGGGATATAAACGTGCTGGGCTGGACGCGCCGGCCCTGCGGCAGAACGTCCTGCGTCGGCGGGAGACAGCATGGGAGGGCGGGCTGGCAAATCAGACCCCGACGGAGCAAACTCCCTTCTCTTCTGGCCAGGATGGAGTTTATAAGAGGATTGGGCCCATGTTCAGAGCAGGCCTCCCTCCCCCACTCTCCCGTGGGCCTCACCCACCACTTCTGCCTCTTCGTCCAGTCCACACTGCCTGCTCCTGGCCACAGGGCCGGTGGGCACAGCCAGGCTGGGTGGCTCTTGGGCTGGAGTACGGTTCTGGCTCCTGTGGGCCCACCCCCCAGGGCTGCGCCACGCCTGGGGCTGGTGGAGAGGCTGGGCAGGTCTTGGCAGGGTGGGGTGGCGTGGGGAGCACCGTGCGGCCCTGGCTTTCTAGGCCACGTGCTCTCCGGAACAGCCTAACCCGGAGCCTCCGCAGTGGGATGAGCCGTGGGCTGTGGGCCCTGGTGTACGTGGGCTGTTGGCCCTGGCGTACGTGGGCTGTTGGCCCTGGCGTACGTGGGCTGTGGGCCCTGGCGTACGTGGGCTGTCGGCCCTGGCGTACGTGGGCTGTCGGCCCTGGCGTACGTGGGCTGTGGGCCCTGGCGTACGTGGGCTGTTGGCCCTGGCGTACGTGGGCTGTGGGCCCTGGCGTACGTGGGCTGTGGGCCCTGGCGTACGTGGGCTGTCGGCCCTGGCGTACGTGGGCTGTGGGCCCTGGCGTACGTGGGCTGTCGGCCCTGGCGTACGTGGGCTGTCGGCCCTGGCGTACGTGGGCTGTCGGCCCTGGCGTACGTGGGCTGTGGGCCCTGGCGTACGTGGGCTGTGGGCCCTGGCGTACGGTGGGCTGTCGGCCCTGGCGTACGTGGGCTGTGGGCCCTGGCGTACGTGGGCTGTGGGCCCTGGCGTACGTGGGCTGTGGGCCCTGGCGTACGGTGGGCTGTGGGCCCTGGCGTACGTGGGCTGTCGGCCCTGGCGTACGTGGGCTGTGGGCCCTGGCGTACGTGGGCTGTGGGCCCTGGCGTACGTGGGCTGTGGGCCCTGGCGTACGGTGGGCTGTCGGCCCTGGCGTACGTGGGCTGTGGGCCCTGGCGTACGTGGGCTGTCGGCCCTGGCGTACGTGGGCTGTCGGCCCTGGCGTACGTGGGCTGTGGGCCCTGGCGTACGTGGGCTGTGGGCCCTGGCGTACGTGGGCTGTGGGCCCTGGCGTACGTGGGCTGTCGGCCCTGGCGTACGTGGGCTGTGGGCCCTGGCGTACGTGGGCTGTGGGCCCTGGCGTACGGTGGGCTGTCGGCCCTGGCGTACGTGGGCTGTGGGCCCTGGCGTACGTGGGCTCCGTTCCGTCTGAGGTGGAGATGGGGAGCCTGCCCCCACACGGTGCGTAGCCTGGCACAGTGCTGCTCGCTCTGGGTGTGCAGCCAAGCGGGGTGGCCTGGTGGGGCTGTGCCATACAGCTGGGTGGGGGACTCACTCCCCCCCCGAATGCTTTAGAGACCCTCCCCCCGGATCACACTCTGTACTCCCGAGGTGAGGGCCTGGGCTTGGCTGCCGCAGGGTGGCGCTGGAGCCCGGCTACCCCGGGCGCTTGTTTGCACAGGGCGCTGGAGTCGGCCTGCAGCTGGGCCCATGCTGCCCCTGACTTCCCCGGTCGCCACTGGCGGGTGGAGGCAGGAAGCTGCCCGTTTACTGCCTGCCCCGCACACGGGGCCAGAGAGCAGGAAATCAGTATTTTGACAGCCGGGAGCCAGTGGAGCTGAGAGGCAGGATGCTCCGGAGAGGGGACTGGGCTGCCGTGTTGGGGTGCACTGGGGCACGGTACCCTGCTAGGGCAGGTGCGCCAGCCGGGGTGGGGAGAGAGATGGGGACGGGGGTGGCAGGGAGAGCCCTGCTCTGCTTCTCTCTCATTGCAGAGGGAGAGTGAGCAGCGCACCACCAGCCCAAAGCGGGGGAGCTGGTGTTAACTCTTTGTGACCCTAGATTGGGGTGGGGAAACTCAGGCCCCGCGGCTGGATGTGACCCCTTGGCTTGTCTGGATCTGGCCCCTGAGGCTCAGGGCCCCCCCTGAATTTGGGAGCCCGTTCTGGTGCTGCAGCCCCTCCCCCCCCGCTGCCCCACTGCTGGGCTGACTCCTAGGCTGGCCCCCCAGGTTCTGATGTCTGAGGGGAATGTGGCGAGCGTCTTTCTTCTCAGTTGGGGGCCACGTCAGGGAGGGTTTTTTTTTAGCTTCTCACTTGTGTGCGGCCCCTGACTGATTTTTCGGTGGGTCAGTGGTCCCCGACCCAAAAAAGGTCCCCTCCCCACCCTAGATGTGTTTTCTCCCTTACCCCGACCCCTGCCTCCAAATCTGAGGCCCCCCTTGGTCAGCTTTAGGAGAACAGTAGGGGCCAGCCGCTGCCCCATAGAGCTCCCTGTCGATCCCCGCTGGAACAGAGCAGAAGCTCTGCTGGGAGGAGGAGGGGGAAGGAAGAGAGCAGAGCAGAGGGATCTCTTCCGTCTGTCTGGCCTGGAGGCGGTGGCGGGGAAAGGCCTGTTTTACAGGCCCGTTTGCTGGGAAATCGGAGGGTGGAAAACCCCGAGCAGGAAGCTAGGAGGGACCTGACGAACCACGGACAGTAAATCAAGGGCCCAGATCAAGGGGAAACTGAGTGTAAAATAGGAAAGAGAGCAGCGACACAGCACATGCCCTCTCCAGGGCAGCCACTCCTCTGTCCCCGGGGAGCCCTGGCCCCACTTTGCTTGCACTGCTGCTCGCAGGGAGAGCGCTACCAACACTCTTTTCTTGGTTCTCATTAAGGAAGTTTCTTGCCCTCGGAGCTGTGGAAAGGAGGCTGAAGAAGAGACCTGAAAGGCTCCGAAGCCCGAGAGCAAAGAACCTCCCCACCTCCAGCTGTGCAGTGTGAAGTCAGTCCCATGTTTACAACAAACAAAAGGGCGTATTTCTTCACACAACCCCCCAGGCAACCTGTGGAACTCCTCGCCAGGGGATGTTGTGAAGGCCAAGACTCTAAGAGGGTTCAAAAAAGAACTAGATACATTCCTGGAGGATCAGTTCATCAATGGCTATTAGCCAACGTGGGCAGAGGTGCAAAGCCATGCTCTGAAGTGCCCCTAACCTCTGTTTGTCAGAAGCTGGGAAGAGGCGACAGAGGATAAGTCACTTGATGATTCCCTGTTCTGTTCACTCCCTCGGGGTCACCGGGCATTGGCCACTGTTGCAAGTCAGGACACTGGAACGGATGGACTTGTGGTCTGACCCAATATGGCTGTTCTTACATGCTGAGGGTTGTGGGGGCTTGTGTGGGGTGGCAGCGACAGGCTGGCTTGCCCCATTTCAGCAGCTCTGGCAGCAGAGAGGCTGTTGGGGACAGCGTGCAAAGACAAGGCATTGCCCATGTGGGGCAGGCCAGGGGCCATCTAGGTTGGTTTCTGTCCCCAGCAGTGGCCAGCACATCAGGGGAGCTGCGAGAACCCCCCATGGAGACTTATGGGGTAGCCTGTGGCTTGGGAAAGCAGGGTGAGGCTGGGTGGTTGGTTTACCCTGAAGCCGGATGGGAGTGTGATGGCTGTGAACAGATAAATCACCCCCCACTGCTCCCCCCACCCCCGGATCTCACACCCTGCTACAGTCCTCTGCATCCGCCCTCCGACAGGGGAGCCCCACTCACACCCACTTATCCACACAGCGCTGACACCATGTAGGTCGCCTCCACGTCCGGGCCACGGAGGTGTGAGAAATAAGGAGGGAATGGCTGGAGGGACTGTCATTTAGGGTATATAAGGTGCTGGGGGGGATAGCGCACATTAGAGCAAGCTGGGCCACAGGGAGACTGAACTAGCTGGGCCGTAGGCTCTAGGGCAGTGAGGAGGGTGTTATGGAGCTAGCCGGGCCGTGGGACATGAGGAGGGCGTTATTGAGCTAGCCGGGCCGTGGGACGTGGGGAGAGTGTTACGGAGCTAGCCGGGACGTGGGGAGGGCATTACTGAGCTAGCTGGGCCGTGGGACATGGGACGTGGGACAGGCGTTATGGAGCTAGCCGGGACGTGGGGAGGGTGTTACTGAGCTAGCTGGGATGTGGGACGTGGGACGGACATTACGGAGCTAGCCGGGACGTGGGACATGGGACGGGCGTTACGGAGCTAGCCGGGACGTGGGGAGGGCATTACTGAGCTAGCTGGGCCGTGGGATGTGGGGAGGGCGTTACGGAGCTAGCTGGGACATGGGGAGGCCATTACGGAGCTAGCCGGGCCGTGGGGAGGGCGTTACGGAGCTAGCCGGGACATGGGGAGGGCGTTACGGAGCTAGCCGGGACGTGGGGAGGGCATTACTGAGCTAGCTGGGCCGTGGGATGTGGAGAGGGCGTTACGGAGCTAGCTGGGACATGGGGAGGCCATTACGGAGCTAGCCGGGACATGGGGAGGGCGTTACGGAGCTAGCCGGCACATGGGGAGGCCATTACGGAGCTAGCCGGGACATGGGGAGGGCGTTACAGAGCTAGCCGGGACATGGGGAGGCCATTACGGAGCTAGCCGGGACATGGGGAGGCCATTACGGAGCTAGCCAGGCCGTGGGGAGGGTGTTACGGAGCTAGCCGGGACATGGGGAGGCCATTACGGAGCTAGCCGGGACATGGGGAGGCCATTACGGAGCTAGCCAGGCCGTGGGGAGGGCGTTACGGAGCTAGCCAGGCCGTGGGGAGGGTGTTACGGAGCTAGCCAGGCCGTGGGGAGGGTGTTACGGAGCTAGCCGGGCCGTGGGGAGGGCGTTATGGAGCTAGCCGGGCCGTGGGGAGGCCATTACGGAGCTAGCCGGGCCGTGGGGAGGCCATTACGGAGCTAGCCGGGCCGTGGGGAGGGCGTTACGGAGCTAGCCAGGCCGTGGGGAGGGTGTTACGGAGCTAGCCAGGCCGTGGGGAGGCCATTACGGAGCTAGCCAGGCCATGGGGAGGGTGTTACGGAGCTAGCCAGGCCGTGGGGAGGCCATTACGGAGCTAGCCGGGACATGGGGAGGGTGTTACGGAGCTAGCCGGTACGTGGGACATGGGGAGGGCGTTACGGAGGGACATTACTGATCTAGCCGAGCTGTCCTCTCCAGCAGGGCAGTACGTTCTGTGTCCAGCTCCATTCCCTCTTGCTCCTGCTGGGCGGGTGCTAGGGAGGTGCTTGCTGGGGCGCTTGGCCCCTGACCTGGCCACCCTGGTGTCCTGACAAGCGGTGTGAGCCCACAGACCACGGCTCAGAAGGTGCCACTGCCCCGTGGACCCCGGCTTCCTGGGCTGCCCTCTCCCTGGCAGCTGCTTCACTTGCTCCCCTCCCATGAGTCATCCCCAGCTGCCCCTACGGCTGCTGCTTCCCAGACATCCTGTCGGCCCAGGAGCTGCCTAGAAGGAGGCCCAGGCTCTGCTCCCTGGCCTCCTGGGGCAGGGGCAGCAGGTGACTCAGGCGCTTGGCACAGGCGCTGCACGGACTGTGTTGGAAGAGCTCTCAGTGGCCGGCTTCCCCAACTGCAGCCAGGGAGACGAGCGAATGGCCTCGGAGCCACTGAGCCCTGTGGGGCTTCCTGGGGGCTCCTCCACTCCAAGTTATGGGAGCAGCCGGAGCCTGGGTCTTCACTGCAATGCCCTTGGGCTGCTCACCCTACGCTCTGTCCTGCTATCCAGGGGCAGGCTGCCTTGCTGCGCTCCAGGCCTGCTGCTTTCAGCAGCTCTGCCCTGTCCTTCGGCCCCAGGTTCTCTTGCTCACTGCTGCAGCCAGAATAAGCGCCCTGGAGCCAGGGCTTGCCCTGAAAGCCAGGTCCAGGATCGCTGCCCGTTAGGAGCTGGGCCGCTGGTCCTCAGCTCTCACTCCCGCTTGCAATGAGCAGAGGGCTGGGGCCTAGGAGGCCTGGGAAGGCAGGGCGGGTGCGGAGGGCCGGCTGGCGTTTCGGCGGCGCTCAAAGCTGCCGTACGGAGGCACCCTCGCAGCACAGCCGACTGCACACCAAGCGCTCCCGAACCCTCCCAGGCAGCCTCCGCGCGCTCGTGGCTCCCCGCGGAGCCTTTGAAGCCGAGCCGTCTGTGAGCGAGAGCAGATAAAACGAAGCCAGCTTGGCAGCCAGCGAGGGAGTGAGCGGGGTGGGGGCTGGGCGCCGCCGGCTCCGGAGCCCTGCCGGAGCGGGGCCGGGGTCCCTGGCTTGTGAGGCGGTGGGCCCGGAGCAGCCGGGAGCCCCGCGGCCCAGCTCTGCTCCGAGTGCGAGGGGCTGATTTATTCCGAGGCGCCTGTCGAAGGCCGGGCTGGCCGGCGTGCTGAAATGCAACGACTTTGTTTACTTCTGGGATCTCATCCAGAAAGGGAAAGTTCACGGGGCTTCCTGCTGTCATCGTATTTTGTGCTGATGGGCTGCGCTGCCGGAGTGCGTCGACGTGCCGGCTCGAAAGCCAAGGCAGCGGCAGCCTCCCCTTCCTCTGGTTGATAGGGGACAGCCAGGCCAGGGCAGAGCGCCGGCGGGGGTGGCTCCGCCGCCTGGTCTCCCCACTGTCTGCCAGGCTGGGGAGCCACCGTCTGTGACCGCCCCCACCACCTCCTGGGGCTACGCCACGTCCTGACTCGCCTCACACCTGGGCATCCCTTGCCCTCCCCAGCCCTGGAAAGCTGCGGGCTCAGACACAGCCCTGAGGGGGTGCCCCACCCATCACCCGCCGTAGACAGACATGTGCTACCTCTGGCTGCCACCCTAGGACTGTGCGGGAACCCCTGGGTCCACCTGGGAGCAGATGCACCCAGGCATGGGGGCAGCCCAACAGGGCTCAGGGAATATGGTTGGAAAAAGGTTCCTGGACTGTCCCGTCCAGGGCATCCTGACCCACCTATGGGACCTTGACGGAAGGGGGGGGGGCGTTACCCTGCTGTTGACACTGTTCCCATGAGACCGGCTGCTGTTTTGGAAACACTGCTCTCCAGCAGAGACGTGGTGAAAGTGATGAATTGACACTGTCCCGCTGGCCAGCGCTGGGCCACAGACACACCCTGCCCGCCCGCACCGCGGCGGCATCCTCGGGGCTCAAGTGGCCAGCACAGCTGCTGCTCGGGGGGGGGGGGGGGGGACTGAAAACGGTCTCAGTCGCAGCTGCCTCCCTGGCACGTACTCCAGGGGGAGGCTGCAGCCCCAAGCCCTGCGGCGGCACGGACGTGCCAGCGAAAATGAGAAATTGATACAGACCAGGAATGGTGCAAGGCTGACAGCAGGCAGCTGTGCTCACCCCCACAGGTCTGCTAGGCTCAGCCCTGCCTCAGCTTCTCCTGGCTCTGCAGATGCCCCTCAACCCTGTTCCTCCCCTGCTATTTCAGCCCTGTGCCCACCCCCGCACCCGGCAGGCCCTCTCCCCCGCACTGCTCCAGCTTGGAGCTCTCCGCACACAGCTCTGCTAGCATGTACGGGAGAATCCACGTTAACCCCCTGCTCCCCGGGAGCCGGCTACAACCTGTGTTTTCTTACCAGTCTAATGGTGCTGCGGGCTTAGTGGCCCTGGCATTAGGCTATTTCCAGCTGACTTGGTTATCTAATCTGTTCAGGATGCTGCTATGCTCTGACCTCAAGCCCCAGTGCTGTGCTGGCATTTTTGGCACAACCGTCTTGCATCTTCCTTGCACATTCGAGCGGGGCAGGGCAGATGTCTGGTACCTCTGCTCCATAGCCAGACCAGGCTTGGGCTAAGGGGCTGGGACACCCGGGATTGCTCCGGGCTGCTCTTGAACAATTCCAAAGCTACCCAGCTGATTAGCAGAGTGCCCACAGCCACAGCATATATTTCTATGGGTGGTGCACATCTGCACATGCCTTGGTGCACATCACAAAATTTATTCCGCACCTAGCTAGGAAAAAAATGAGAGGGACCGTTGTTCAGGGCTGTTCCCGCACTTGACTCTAACTTGCTCTCCACTTGAAACATGGGCTGCGGTGAGCCTTGCACGTTGCGCTCACATTGTGTGCAAATATTGGAATGAGCTCATCACCAAAGCCACTGCAGTGTCCTTTAGCTGGCGAATCTCTCACAGCATTGTTATGGCTCTTATCTTCCTCTCCAGACCAGATTAGCAGATAACGGCATTTTGCCGCCTCAGCTGTGGATTTCAGGGAACGGCTGAAGGTGAGCGCTGGCGCTGCTTGCTTTCCTGCTCCTCCCAAAGGTATGTGTAGTCCCAGTTCGGTGTAGGGGCCCCTGGATTCCACCCCGGCCTGTCATCCTGGCCAGCCATCCACGTCCAGGGTTTGAGCCACGAGGAAGAGTTCGGGACTGTGTCATGCGTCCGTCACTTGTGTGGGCAGAAGCTGCAGGCAGCAGCTGCCCCTGTGGCTAATACTTAGTCAGAGAGACTCGAGCAGGGAGAAAGATTTTGCTGATCGGATGCTCAACTTCTTGAAAAGAACAGCTCCATGCCAGACACCAAGCATTTTGCTAAGACCCAGCTGCTATGCCCTCAGATACCTGCAAGGAACTAGGTCACTGACAAGCGTGCTATCTATCTATCTATCTATCTATCTATCTATCTATCTATCTATCTATCTATCCGTCTAGACTACATGCCTCTACAGACACAGACATGTAAAATAGGCTACCCGACATAGTCAATGAAGCGGGGATTTAAATATCCCCGGCTTCATTAAAATAAAAATGGCCGCCGTGCTGTGCCGGCTCAGCTGATCGTCGGCACAACGTGCGAGTCAAGACGCGGATCGGTCGACAGGGGAAGCCTTTGTCAGCCGTTCCTGTAAACCTTGTTTCACGAGGCATAAGGGAGCGGTCAACAAAGGCTTCCGATCTGCGTCTTGACTCGCACGTTGTGCCGACGATCAGCTGAGCTGGCACAGCGCGGCGGCCATTTTTATTCTAATGAAGCCAGGGATATTTAAATCCCCGCTTCACTGACTATGTCGGGTAGCCTATTTTACATGCCTCTGTCGGCAGTAGTCTAGACGTACCCTATTAGTCCTGTGGGCTCCTAATGGAGCATAGGGCCTCCACAATCGTTCTCCATCTCTTGCTGTCAATCGTGCTATCTGGTGCCCCCCAATAATGTTCCTCTTTACTCTTCGCCCGCAGCCCCCTCTGCTCTTTCAGTCCTGGGACTCCGCAGAAGAGGCTCCAAGGGGCTTGTAACCTTGAGGGTTGTGCCTTCTGGGTGCTGGAGGATGCTCCAGACAGCGTTCCACAGCAGACAGTCGGGCCCCCCAGGAGGGGGCTGGGTGGTTCCCTGAGTCCCCTGCACTTTGGCTCCCATGTTGCTGTCAGTTCAGGTGGCCCGAGGGAGGGGCGGTTTCCAGATAGGGATGGCCTGTGGGGAGTGGGACCAGCGGCGAGAGCTCCCTGGAGACCACGGTGGAGCTGATACAGGGCGCCCAGGGCTGGGTGGGGGCTGAGCAGCTGGTGAGAGACCAAAGAGCCTGGGTCTGGGGTCTGACAGGAGCTTCCTCTTCCTCTATCTCTGAGCCGCACAGCCTCCCTGCAGCCCCCCGGGCACTCCTCCCCCTGCCCACTGCCCTGAGCAGGTGAGATGCTACCTGTGCAGGATGTTCCCCCACAAGCCCTAATGATGCCTCGCCAATGAAAAATGGTGCATTCCCCGCATTCCTGTCTGCGCTCACCCCTGTCTGTTCCCTGGGGGGCTCTCGCGGCCGCAGATGAAAGGCTCCCTGTCTTCTCTTTACACCCAGCCTGGCATGGGGCAGGGTGGGGGGCTGCTGTCAAGGAGCCATTAGCTTCCTTCTAGTTCAGAGAGACGGAAGGGCAGGGGCTGTATGTCAAAGTTCTCCCTGTGTCTGAGGGTCTGTCTCCTTTGCCGTGTGTCTGTCTTCCCACTTGTGCCTGCCCCTTTAAATGACTGTGGGGCCATGACCAGGCACCCAGGTGCTGGCACAGGGACCCCGTCCAGCCTGTCAGGCTCTGGGGCTGGCTGGTTGCCGTACAGCATCTCTCTATGGGGAGCAGGGCCGGTTTTGCCCCTAGGTTCCCTTTGTGTTCCCCAGGGGTCCCAGTCGGGGGCTGTGGGCAGGAGCTGGTGGCTGCGCTCTGTTGGAATGGGGAAGCCTTGTGCCAGCACCATGGCAAGGCTGGGCCTGACATCCAAGGGAGCCCCCAGCCCATCCCTCATGTGGGACAAGGGGGAGAGATTTGGTGAATTAGGGATGGAGCAGAGGCAGCTGAGGATGTGCCTCAGTTTCCTTCATGTGCTGCATGGTTACTTGGGGGGAGGGGGAGAGGAAAGTTGTTTATTCTTTGCAGAGATCCAGCTGTGACTGACACGGGGCTGCCTAGGGCCCAGGAGTGCTTGAGAAGACCATGGCCACTCCAGCTGCCCGGACATTCGGTACCTGACAACTGGTGCCCATGAATGACCCACCCTCTACAGGAAGCTGGCCAGGTTTGACCAGCTGGAGGACAAAGGGCTGAGGAGGCGGCCAGGTGACCCTGTGTGCCCCAGAACAAGGACAAAGGACGGGGAAGGGGGCCCAGTGGATGCAGAGAGAAGGATCTGGATGGACTGGGACCAAAGAAGAGTCAGGGGGATTGACCCAGCTGCTGTAACTTCCTGTTCTCCGTGTTAACTAAGGGGCGTCCTCTGCTGTGCTCCTGACATCTCATAAAGCTCCCTGCTTTGCCAGTGAGTGTCACCGCGGGGCGAGGATGCTGGGTGCGTTGCTCCCTTGGGTGGCTGTCTCTCCCAGGAGTCCAGCTCAGACGGCGCGCAGCAGGGAGCTCACGGTGGGAAGCTGGGGTGCTGGCGGCTCCATAGTTTGGCCCCAGGAGGTGGTGAAGTCCAGGGGCCTCCCCAGTGAGCCTGACCCCAGGGGGACTTGCATGCTGAAGGGGTCTCCCATGGACTGCTCCAGAGTTTTGTGAGAGCTCTGGACCTTGGGAGGGGTCTGGATGGTCCGCCCCCCTTTCCCTCCATGGAAGGAGTCAGGCTTAGCATGCAGGGGATATGACAAGAGGGCCTGGGGTCTCCAGAGAGTGTCAGCTCAGGGGCTACGTCTAGACTGCAAGCCTCTTTCGAAAGAGAGCGTCGAGACTACAACCAGTACTTTCGAAAAAGCAAGCCGCTTTTTCGGAAGAGAGCACCCAGGCAGTCTGGATGCTCTCTTTCGAAAAAGCACAGTTTGCAGTATATAGCGCCTTTTTTCGAAAGAGCACTTTCCAAAAAAGGCGCTATTCCTCGTAAAACGAAGTTTTCTGCCGTCGGAAAAACTGCCGCGTGCTTTCGATTTACTTTCGAAAGAATGCAGCAGCAGTCTAGACGCAAGGGAAGTTTTTTGGAAAAAAAGGCCACTTTTTTTTCAAAAAACCCCTGTAGTCTAGACACACCCAGGGTGAATTGCTGCGGGACAAGGCTACTTACAGCCCAAGACTGGGCGTCCTCTGCTTTACCAAAGCAGTCACCAAGAGCACGTCCGTTCACCACTCTGGTGAGCAGGAAGACATACAAGCAATTCCCTCAGACCCAGATCTCTGTGCCACCACCAGCACTGCTCCTTGTAAAGATGGCAAGTTACGAAAATTGGCCTCACTAAATAAAATGGTTCTTCTGATCCCAAAGGACCAGCCACATTCCCAGGTTATACTCAAAATTCAGATCTTACTCAAAAATCATGCTGATAGCCAATCCTTTAACAGCTAAAGGTTTATTCATAGAAAGAAAGAAAGAAAGAAAGAAAGAAAGAAAGAAAGAAAGAAAGAAAGAAAGAAAGAGGAAGGAAGGAAGGAAGGAAGGAAGGAGAGTTAAAATTAAAAGTTGTTAAAAGAATCAAATGCATACAACAATTGCAAAGTTCTTGGTGCAGGTTCTTAGCAGGGAGAAAGCAAATTGCTGGTTTACGTAAAGACCCTGGAGTTCATTGGCAGCTGAGATGTGTCATTCAGTCCTTTGTCCCAAGGTTCAGTTCGTAGCAAAGCTCCTCTACAGGCGAGAAGCAGGATGGAAGACAAAATGCAGGGATTTCCAGGGCCCTTGATATATTCGAGGCCATGCAGAGGGAATCTCCTTGTTCTTGCTGTGAACACATTCCAAGATGGTGTCTGGAGTCACATGAGCAAGTCCCCTATCCATGCAGGACTTAGTTCTTTGCAGCTGGAAGCAAACACCCACAACTCCAAATACACACCTGGGCTACGTCTACACTGGCACCCTTTTCTGGAAATGCTTAAAACGGAACAGTTTTCCGTTATAGGTATTTCCGGAAAAAGAGCGTCTACATTGGCAGGATGCTTTTCCGGAAAAGCCCTTTTTCCGGAATAGCGTCTGTGCCAATCTAGATGCGCTTTTCCGCAAAAAAGCCCCGATCGCCATTTTCGCGATCAGGGCTTTTTTGCGGAAAACACTACTGTGCTGTCTACACTGGCCCTTTTCCGGAACAGTTTTCCGGAAAAAGGACTTTTGCCCGAACGGGAGCAGCATAGTTTTTCTGGAAAAGCAGCTGATTTCTTACAGTAGATCATCAGTGCTTTCCCGGAAATTCAAGGGGCCAGTGTAGACAGCTGGCAAGTTATTCCGGAAAAGCAGCTGATTTTCCGGAATAAGTGGCCAGTGTAGACACAGCCATGCAGTCTTCCCTGTACCTGTGTTGGTCAGGGCCTGCTCAGTGCCTTTGCCTTAGTCCTCAGTGGGTACGAGAGGGTGAGCCATCAATGGGAGCAGCAGATACTTTGTCTGCCTGGAGGGAGTGATGGCAGCTGGAACAGTGCCTGGGGGCCGTTTCCTCTCCCTTAAGAGCTGGCAGTGTCTCGCTCCGCCTGGCTGTAGCTTGGAATGATGAATTCCCTGCTGGGGTGCTCGGCTCCTGGTTCTTCCCCCTGTGCCTTTAGATTGCAGCCAGGGCAGTGGGTTGCTTGGGGGGGGGAGGGGGGTTGTGGGTTTCTTTCTGAGGAAGACAAGTGGCTGGTCTCAGGTGGCTGCTGCACATCAGGAATCTATCCCCAGCCCGCTGCTAAGATCAGAGTGTGGCTTGCCGCACGGGAAGCCTCCAACCAGGGGGAAATCAAAGGGAATCAATAAAGCTGAGACAGATCTTCCCTGGTCGAGCAGCCAGATAAGAGAGCAGAGGCCTGCTTCATATTGCCCACCATAGACTAGTGCCACTGATGGCCAGTGCAAAGGCAGCCCTGGTGTAGGCAGCCTGCCAGGGCCCACAGGCATGGTACTGTCACGAGCGGCGTAGAGTGGCACCATGTGGAAAAGGTGGGTAGTCAGTCTACACTGGTGTCCTCCCTGGGGCCTGATTAGTGGAGCTGGGCAGGAGGGTGGGCACTGAGCAATTAAGTCTTGCGGAGACACTGCCAAAGGCCCCACTTACACCCTCTGGGTGTGCACAGGAATGAGAGAGACGTGGGCACTGGGATGTGGGCACGAGGTGGGTTGCGTGTGTGCACAGGGGTGGCTACTGGAGGTTGGAGTGTTTGTGCATGAGCCTGGTTAGTGAGGGTGGGGTGTGCATGGGGGTGGTTATTAGGCTTGGGGTATGTGTGCATGGGCATGGTTAGTGGGGTTTGGGAGGTGCGTGCATGGGGGTGGTTATCAGGATTGGAGTGTGTGTGCATGGGGTGGTTATCAGGGTTGGAGGTGTGTGCATGGGGTGGTTATTGGAGTTGGGGTATGTGTGCATGGGGGTGATTATCAGGGTTGGGTGTGTGTGAATGGGGGGTGGTTATTGGGATTGGGGTGTGTGTGCATGGGGTGGTTATCAGGGTTGGAGGTGTGTGCATGAGGTGGTTATTGGAGTTGGGGTGTGTGTGCATGGGGGTGATTATCAGAGTTGGAGGTGTGTGCATGGGGTGGTTATTGGAGTTGGGTGTGTGTGCATGGGGGGTGGTTATTGGGATTGGTGTGTGTGTGTGCATGGGGTGGTTATTGGGGTTGGGGGGTGGTCATTGGATGTTAGGGTGTGTGTGCCTGGGGTGGTTTTGGGGGATTGGGAGTGTGGCCTTGGGGGTGGTTAGGGAGTTTTGTGGGGTTGTTTGAGGGGATTATTGGGCACTGGAGGTGTCTGGTGTGTGCTGGTGTTGCGATGTGTGTGGAGGTTCCTGTGAGCATAGTGTGTCTGGTGTCCGTGTGTGGTTAGTGTCGGGTATGTTGGGTGTTGTAGATTTGTCAGGGGTGCAGGGTGTCAGGACGTGTGTGTGGGTCGAGTGCCGGGGCTGCGTTCTGGGAGCTCAGCCTGCAGGTCGCCTGTCAGGTGTGTGGCTTGGTGCGGATGCGGTGGGCTCGAGGAAGGGAGGGGAGGGGGACGTGCTGTGCAGCAGAAGTGGCTCTCTGCTCACCAGGCTGCTGCAGGCACATCTGTGCTTGGGCTGCAGCAACGTCAGCCCCCCGGGGGACCAGGCCTCACACACTTTGCCCTTCTGCCGGTGGGAAGGCAGCGGGTGTGTAGTGGGGGGTGTCTTTGTGGGGCCCGGTGGAGGGGGGAAGCTGTGTGTTGCAGGCGGGCACGCTTGGTTGTGTGTGGTGTCGTGGGCATGGTGGGGGTGTTGCGCGGATGTCGGTGGTGCTGTGTGGGGGCGACGTGTGATGGTGTGCGGCACGGGTGTGTGCTGTGTTGTGGGGGGAGCGTGTTCATTCATTCCGGAGCTTCACCCCCCACATCAGTGTGTAGCCTCCCTACGTGACCTCCGTCCTCTGCCCCCCCGGCCGCTGCACTCCCTCGGCTGCACTGCCCCTTTTGCTAGGCTGGGAGAGCAGCCCTTCCACTGTCCTCATGCCACGGCCGGAGCCCTGCAGCCTCCCAGGCAGGGCCCTTGCCATCTCTGCCCTGCCCGTTTCTGCAGAGCCTCGCTCTTTGTCTGTGGGCAGTGGCGCAGCAGCAGGGGGCTGTTTCCCGAGGAGATAAGGGGGCTGGGAGGGGGCCGGCTGACCCACAGGTGACTGCCTGCACCTGAGGCCCTGGGGCTTCCTGCCCATTGTGTGCCTGCCAGCGCTGACAGGGAGCATCTGCCAGATAAATAAGGTAAATACAGGGCCCTCCCAGGCCAGCGCGCCCGGTGCAGGTTCAGAGGGCAGGTCACCGGGGCCGCCGGGCCGAGGGCAGTGGCAGGGGAAGAGGTCAGGCAGGGGCTGTGATGGATCTGTGGGGTGCTGGGGTGACACAGCCTCCAGCCAGCCCCTTATGCACCACGGGGGGGGGGGGGGCTTGGAACCTCTGCTGGGGCACCCCTGGGGCCTGTGGGGGTGCTGGGCGGTGCGCAAACACCTGAACCGAATGGAGCAGGGATGGGGGCCCCAGGCAAAGTGGTGAGGGGGCCATTAGCTGGGGGTGGGGGGGCTACCCCCCCCCACGCCCTCTGCCTCTGCTGCCCACCACCCCATGTAGGCCTGGCAGGTACTACCCCCTCCAGCAGCCCGTCCTCTCAGGCTGGGGCAGTGGGACACTGCCCCCCCCCAAGCCCTGCTCCCCTTTTCCCCAAGACTGACTCCCATTTCCCGAGGTTTGGGGGGAGCCTGGGTCTGTGTCCTGCTCTCTGCAGGGGGCGGATCCCCCCCTCGCCCCGCCACTGTCCCCTGCTATCCCCATCACACGGGCTGGCCCCTGTGGCTCAGGGGAGTTAAAGAGGTGGAAGAATTTTAACGGCATCGACCCTTGACCCCGCAGCCAGCAGAAGGGAAGTGATGCCCCAACCTGCCCCCAGCCCTGGCAAAGGCCGGATGGGGGGAGGGGAGGGACCAGCGGGGGCGGGGCGGGGGATAAAGACTCTTTCAGGTGACTCCCTCTGGCAGCCCCAGCTGGGCACGGGGAGGGGGCAGCCCGTCCCTTGGGCTGAGTGGGGAGGGGTCCCTGTGCTGGCTGAACCTGGCTCCAGCTCTCAAAGCAGCAGGAAACTCTCCTGGGAGGGGGTCCAGCCTTCAGGGTCTTGGGCTCCCTCTGCCTCCCCTGAGCAGTCCTGCCCCCCGTCACCCCCAAGCCACCGTCTGCAGAGCTGCGTAGGGACCCCCGGGCAGAGGTAGCAGGGGGCTGTGTGTCGGGAGTGCGGGGCACTGGCCGAGCTGGGAGCAGGAGTCCAAGGCTGGGTAGAGGGGGCTGCGGGTGGGGAACGAGAGGCACTGGCAGGCTTGGTGCGGGGGGTCCAGGGCTGGGGTAGACGGGGCTGCGGGCTGGGTGTGGGGGCCCAGGGCGGGGGTAAAGGGGGCTGCGGGCTGGGTGTGGGGGCCCAGGGCGGAGGTAAAGGGGGCTGCGAGCTGGGTGTGGGGGGCCCAGGGCTGGGGTAGAGGGGGCTGCGGGCTGGGTGTGGGGGGCCCAGGGTGGGGGTAGAGGGGGCTGCAGGCTGGGTGCGGGGGCCCAGGGTGGGGGTAGAGGGGGCTGCGGGCTGGGTGTGGGGGGCCCAGGGCGGGGGTAGAGGGGGCTGCGGGCTGGGTGTGGGGGGCCCAGGGCGGGGGTAGAGGGGGCTGCGGGCTGGGTGTGGGGGGCCCAGGGCTGGGGTAGAGGGGGCTGCGGGCTGGGTGTGGGGGGCCCAGGGCGGGGGTAGAGGGGGCTGCGGGCTGGGTGTGGGGGGCCCAGGGCGGGGGTAGAGGGGGCTGCGGGCTGGGTGTGGGGGGCCCAGGGCGGGGGTAGGGGGGCTGCGGGCTGGGTGTGGGGGGCCCAGGGCGGGGGTAGAGGGGGCTGCGGGCTGGGTGTGGGGGGCCCAGGGCGGGGGTAGAGGGGGCTGCGGGCTGGGTGTGGGGGGCCCAGGGTGGGGGTAGAGGGGGCTGCGGGCTGGGTGTGGGGGGCCCAGGGCGGGGGTAGAGGGGGCTGCGGGCTGGGTGTGGGGGGCCCAGGGCGGGGGTAGAGGGGGCTGCGGGCTGGGTGCGGGGGGGCCCAGGGCTGGGGTAGAGGGGGCTGTGGGCTGGGTGCGGGGGGGCCCAGGGCTGGGGTAGAGGGGGCTGAGGGCTGGGTGCGGGGGGCCCAGGGTGGGGGTAGAGGGGGCTGCGGGCTGGGTGCGGGGGGGCCCAGGGCTGGGGTAGAGGGGGCTGTGGGCTGTGTGTGGGGGGGCCTAGGGTGGGGGTAGAGGAGGCTACGGGCTGGGTGTGGGGGGCCCAAGGCTGGGGTAGAGGGGGCTACGGGCTGGGTGTGGGGGCCCAGGGTGGGCTGCGGGGTGGGTGTGGGGGCCCAGGGTAGGCTGCGGGCTGGGTGTGGGGGCCCAGGGCTGGGGTAGAGGGGGCTGCGGGCTGGGTGTGGGGGGCCCAGGGCTGGGGTAGAGGGGGCTGTGGGCTGGGTGTGGGGGCCCAGGGCGGGGGTAGAGGGGGCTGTGGGCTGGGTGTGGGGGGCCCAGGGTGGGGGTAGAGGGGGCTACGGGCTGGGTGTGGGGGCCCAGGGCTGGGGTAGAGGGGGCTGCGGGCTGGGTGTGGGGGCCCAGGGCTGGGGTAGAGGGGGCTGCGGGCTGGGTGTGGGGGGCCCAGGGCGGGGGTAGAGGGGGCTGCGGGCTGGGTGTGGGGGGCCCAGGGCGGGGGTAGAGGGGGCTGCGGGCTGGGTGTGGGGGCCCAGGGCGGGGGTAGAAGGGGCTGCGGGCTGGGTGTGGGGGCCCAGGGCGGGGGTAGAGGGGGCTGCGTGCTGGGTGTGGGGGCCCAGGTCGGGGGTAGAGGGGGCTGCGGGCTGGGTGTGGGGGCCCAGGGCGGGGGTAGAGGGGGCTGCGGGCTGGGTGTGGGGGCCCAGGGTGGGGGTAGAGGGGGCTACGGGCTGGGTGTGGGGGCCCAGGGCTGGGGTAGAGGGGGCTGCGGGCTGGGTGTGGGGGCCCAGGGCTGGGGTAGAGGGGGCTGCGGGCTGGGTGTGGGGGGCCCAGGGCGGGGGTAGAGGGGGCTGCGGGCTGGGTGTGGGGGGCCCAGGGCGGGGGTAGAGGGGGCTGCGGGCTGGGTGTGGGGGGCCCAGGGCGGGGGTAGAGGGGGCTGTGGGCTGTGTGTGGGGGGGCCCAGGGCGGGGGTAGAGGGGGCTACGGGCTGGGTGTGGGGGCCCAGGGTGGGCTGCGGGGTGGGTGTGGGGGCCCAGGGCTGGGGTAGAGGGGGCTACGGGCTGGGTGTGGGGGCCCAGGGTGGGCTGCGGGGTGGGTGTGGGGGCCCAGGGTGGGGGTAGAGGGGGCTGTGGGCTGGGTGTGGGGGGCCCAGGGTGGGCTGCGGGGTGGGTGTGGGGGGCCCAGGGTGGGGGTAGAGGGGGCTGTGGGCTGGGTGTGGGGGGCCCAGGGCGGGGGTAGAAGGGGCTGCGGGCTGGGTGTGGGGGCCCAGGGCGGGGGTAGAGGGGGCTGCGTGCTGGGTGTGGGGGCCCAGGTCGGGGGTAGAGGGGGCTGCGGGCTGGGTGTGGGGGCCCAGGGCGGGGGTAGAGGGGGCTGCGGGCTGGGTGTGGGGGCCCAGGGCGGGGGTAGAGGGGGCTGCGGGCTGGGTGTGGGGGCCCAGGGCGGGGGTAGAGGGGGCTGCGGGTCGGGAGCGAGGGGCCTCAGCAGAGCTAGCAGGGCAGGGCTGCACTAGCGCGGGAGGAGCCACGGCCGACCTCAGAGGATCTAGCCAGAAGCTCCTGTCCACAGCCAGCCCCTCTCCCTCTGACGGGCCTGTGACCCAGTCAGCCATGCGGGCGCCTTTCTCCCTTCCCTGCAGGAAGCGCCCCTCCCACAGGGACAGCACCGTGCAGGAGCCCTGTAATCCGAATTCAGGGATGGGGCCTCCTGCCTCCTCCTCTCCCTCCCGAGGGCGGCAGGCGGGAACGCCCTGTCCACACCTGGGTCAGGGTGGCTGGCACAGCTCTCCCCGGGGGGCCCAGCCGGGCCGCCAGCTGCAGACGGGGAGCCCCCGCCCTCAGGTAGCAGCCGCAGCCCCTCCCGGCTGGCAGCGCGGACGAGGCAGCTGTCAGGGGCCCTGGGTATCTGTCTGCACCAAGGGCTGCATTTCCAATTACCGGCCCCTTCCCTCCAGTGCGCCGGAGCCTTCACACTCAGCCGCTCTATCGATTAGATGCTGCCGCTCAGTGCTCCTTTCCTATTAGGGGGGAGCCAAGGCGCCTCTCCCCAGAACGGCTGGCGCGCCCCTTCCCAGCGCCCACAGGGGGAGCGTGCGGAGTGACGGGTGAATTTAGGCCATCACTCGGCTGGAACAGGCGCTCGTTCTGGGACCGTGAACACGGAGCTGCCTGTTGGGTGCTTGTCAGGGCTGCAGGGCCGAGGGCCTGTCAGTGCTCAGGACCCCTGGGAGCGGGAGAGGGCTCTCGGGGTTGAACGTGTGTGTGTCAGTGTAGGGACAGCACTGCAGGGGTGCGGACGTGTGCATGTGTTTGAGCGGCTTAGAGGTGTTGCGCTGGCTGAGGGGTGAGGGACCGGGCTGAGGGGTTGGGTGGACGTGTGTGAATGGTGCAGGGCAGTTGTCAGCTTTTGTGTGTGTGTGTGAAGAACACCAGGAGGCTGCAAGGGAGGGGAGGTGTTGTCTAAGAGAGGCATGAGGAGGGGAGTGTCAGCTTGGGGGTTGTGGGTGTGTGTATGTGTATACTGTGCCAGGAGCGCGAGAGTGAGTATGTGTGTATAAACAGCCCTGAAGTTTTGTGGAGGTTGTGTGCGCACAACACTGTGAGGTGCTCTGTGTGTGTGTATGTGTGTGTGTACAGGTCCGAGACGTTGTGTGTATATGGAAAAGGCATTCAAGTATTGTGCAGGGTTTGTATGCATGGCTGCACAGTGCCAAGAGGTTGTGTGTGTGTGTGTGTGGACAATGCTTGAGGGATGCGAGTTTGTGTGTGTTTCTGGATAGAACTGGGAGGTTGTGTGGAGGAGGCAGTTGTGGGGTTGTGTGTTTGTGTATGGGCAAGGCTTGAGGTGTGTGTGTGTGCATGCAGCGCAAGCTGGGGTGTGTGTGTGTTTATGGACAGCACTGGGAAGCTGTGTGGAGGAGGCAGTTGTGGGGATGTGTATTTGTGTGTGCACAGTACTCAGGGTTTCTTCCCCCCCAGTTCTCTGGCTGCCGGGGGGGCTCACTCAAGCCTGCTGTTTGCAGGGTTCCCAGGCTCGGAGCAGCCCTAGGCAAGTCTGATGCCCCTCCCTTGGGGTCGCCCAGAGCTGGTGACACCTGGTGGGGTCACTGATCCCCATCCCCTTCCGGTGTGGGAAGTGGGTACCCGTCTGCGCCCCCTTTTTGCACAGCGGCTCCGGCTCCATTTCTTACTCCCTGCTGCACCGTTGATGCCTGGATCCAGCCTCTGCCCGAGGACAGGGCCCTGGTGTGTGAGTGCAACGGGGTACATGCCCCCTTAGCTGGAGCAAGGGCCTCCCAGCAGGCGGGGTTGCTGTGAGAACCCCTTCTCCCTCCTCAGACAGGTTACAGCTCCCGGCACCTCCTTCCGCCCTCCAAAAAAAAAACCCCCTGCAGCCTCCTGCTCGATGGGGCTGGAATTATTACAGTGTAATTAAAAACGCAATTAAGCACTGCCACTTAGCAGAAAAGTCAGCCAGTTTGGGAATAATTATCTGACAATATAACAAGTTGCACAACATTAATCAGCGCTGATCTGCTCCAGCAGCTGTGCATCCGACTCCGGCCCGTGCGCTTAATGGCGTCATTTAAGGGAAAGCAATAAATCAGGCATTTACCAGGGCCCCGGCGAGCAGCCTGCTAACCCTGGGCCCGCCCCACTGTGCCCTAACACGGGCACGCCTGGCTGGGCTTCACTCCTCCTCCCACTCCTTGGGGGGGATAGAGAGGCCTAGAGTCCTTCCTTCCTGGGGGGGAGCACTTCCTAGTGGTTAGGGAAGGAAAGGGCTGGGTGTCAGGACACTTGGGTTCCATCCCCAGCCCAAGAAGGGAGTGGAGTCTAGTGGTTAGGGCAGGAGTGGGGCTGGGAGCAGGACTCTGCTGGCCTGGGGCACTGGCCTGGGAGTGGCCAGCCCTCCCCGGAGCCCTGTTGCTGGCTCAGTGGTGCGTGATGGTGGCGCATTGCTAAGGGACCTGTCCGTGCAATTTGGCAAAGGGGGGGTAGGGTAAGTGCCGGGCTGTGCCTGGCGCGCTGGGAGGGCAGAACCCCAGGGATCTTGCCACACCCACTGCACCAGCCGCCCCACGATGTGCCAGCCGGGCCCCCATCTCCTCTCTACCATGGCCCTGCCCCGGGCCCCAAATCTGCTCCTGCCAATAGGCAGGACTGGTGCCGTCTACTCCCAGCTGAGCTGCACCATGGGAATCGGGGCCAAGCAAAGTCTCCTCTGGTTAGACGGATGGGGGCTCTGTGCCACTGCAGCAGACCCGCTGGCAGCCCCCCGAGATCCCTTAGCAGCGGGAGGACATGACACACAGCAGGCAAAAGAATGGCTGCCAGTGAGCCAGGGCGAGATGGGCAGGGTGCTCCCAGGGTGGAGCTGGCAATGGGGCTCTGAGAGGGGCAGGGGAGCCCTCCCCGGAGCTGGGAGTTCTGTGGGGTCGCGAGGGACTGGACCCCTTTGTTCTGGTGGGGATACAGCTGGAGCGGGCGTTTCCCAGCGAGGCCCTGGCAGCGGGAGCAGGAGCGTGTGCAGAGCTTCCGGGTGGGCGGTTTGGTGTGGCTGGAGCCAGGGAGCGTGTTGGCTGCTCTCCGGGGGGGGGGGGGGGCGATCAATACGGAGCAGCAGCCCCACCCGCTGTGATGGAGCTGCTGGACACCTGGGAGCCACTCCCCTGCCTGCTAAAGGCAGGCGCATCGATCCCGCGGCAGCTGCCTCCCTTCCGGGTCAGCAGAGAGGACGTGCCGGCCACCCCGGCCTGGCTTCCCACCTGCCCATCACGCGGCACCCGATATCTAGCACAGGCGCTGAGAGCCAGGGGAGGGGAGGCTGCCAGAGCTGCTGCAAGAGCCATCTCTGCGGGGGGGCTCACTGGCGGAGAGCAAGAGCCTTCCTGGAGGCATCTCCCCTTGTTCACCTGTCCCCTCCCTGCCCCACTCTGTCCCATCCAGGGCGCGGGAGGCCAGAGGGCAGCAGGGCGGCAGCTGGCATGGGCTGAGCCGTAGCTTTCTGGCTGGATTCCCCACTCCTGCCACTGGGGTGCGGGGTGATTCATGGGCCTCACGGAGGCTAACGTCCGAGCTGGGCAGACGGAGCAGCAGGCCTGTAAATAACGTGTTAGCTCCCAAGGAGTAAAGGGGGCAGTGTCTGACAGCCGGGCAGCGGTTGTGCAGGGCTGGGCGCGCCAGCTGCAAGTGGCTCCAGCCGCGGCAACCTCGGCCCATCTGTTCTGCAGTCCGGAGGGGCGCGGGCTCTCTCCCACGCTGTGCCCGGCCGTGTCATTAACGGGGACTCTGCTGAGCTCGGTGGCCTCCCCCAAGGCGCTCGCCGCCTCGCCAGGCACGGCTCCTGTCCCAGGGCTGGGCGTTCGCTGTCGTCCGCCGGCGCATAGGCATTGCCAGCAGCTTGTGTGGGCAAGAAAGACCCCACCCATTGCACAGCTGTTCCCAGGTGCTCCTGCGGGAAGGAGCCTTTATGCTGGGAGCCCTGATCACCCCCCACCTTTCCAGCCTTTCTAGGAGGAGCCACCAGTCTCTGAGCTTGCCTCTGCTAGGCCCCTTCTGCTTGCCTCATGTCCCCTCCGAACTCTGGGATGGAGGCACTGAGCTCTGAGCCGGTCTGAGTCCATCTTCCCCTCCAACGTTCCCTGGCTCTAGGGGCCAGGGGGAGGGGAGAATTCCAGTGGGTTCTCTAAATGGGTCTTTCCACCTCTCGCTCCCCCATTAGAGGCTGGAAGGGATGCTGACTTACATACATGGGGCACGGAGGGCTGCCCCTGGAGTGGGGAGAGGGGCCCCAGGGGGAGTGGACGAGAGCCGCCCTTGGGTCCATGGCTGGAGCTCGAGGCTTACGGGAAAGCACGGAGGAGCCGGCAGAGGAGCTGAATCCTCCGCCAGAGCGGAAATATGCCTGACAGGGAGGAAGCCAATGGGAAAGCCCACCAGGCCCAAAGGCTGCCGGCGGGAGAGGATCCCCGAGCTGCCGGGGAGAGACAGGCCAGGCCGGCCTGTGCCCGCCTCAGGGAGCTGGGAGCCAGTAAAAATGCACAATAGCTGATTAATTACCGCGCCATAAAGGGAAACGAGGTGAGCGCGCCCTAAACAGAGCAATGGGCTGCAGAATAAACAGGCTTTGAAGGACATCAATTAGCTGGCAAATTAATGAGTATTTATGGCGTGCATTTGCTCGCGCTAATGAAGTCCTCGGCTGGAATAACATTCATCCCGGAGCGCAGCCCCGCTCGGCACGGCTGCAAACTGTGCACGTGCGCCTGTCTGCCCCCGCCCCCCTGCACCTCCCTGTTGCCATGGCAGCCCCCAGGAGACTGGTACCTTGTGCCGCTTGCCCTACTTGGCTAACAGGGAGCAGGGCCGGGCCTGCCCTGTGCCGAGTCGGGGGCACTAGGGGGGTGACAACTGTCAGTAATTAGGGTTGGAGCACACATGGGTTGCATCGCAGGGCAGGGTGAGCCCCAGCCTGGCCCCCCAGTCCCAGCCCCCAGAGATTTCCCTGGCTGAGCCCTTTGGCACCACTGACCTTTTCTGAGGCTCACTGGGATGCCTTGGACCTATGGCATGGGAACCCCTCCCCTCCCTCTCAGCCCAGCTCTCCTCCCATCCCCAGGCTCCCCTTCCTGACCCTACATCCCTCCTCTCCTCCCCCCGGTTTCCCTCCCATCGCTCCTCATCCCCCTTCTCCCACCACTCGGGGGCTCCTTTCAGGGCTGGCCCCCTCCCCCGCTTGCTGTGGGGGTTTCCCATGCTGGCTCCGGTTTCTAAGAGCCGGAGATAAAAGGCAGTGATTGTCTCCTTTGTTCGACGCGGTTCTCGCGCAGCCCCTTGGGCCTAAGCGAGGGAACCAGCCCGAAAGGAAATCAGGGGCTTAAGCACATTCATTTCTCCCCTAATTTGCCAGCTCTGCCATGAAATCCCATTACAAAGGGCTTAGTGGCGGCGCTGAGGGAGGGTCATTCCCGGGGGCCGGGGGAGATTTACGCTGCAGAAAGGTGCTAGAAAAGAGCAACCCCACACGGCTCTGGCCAAAAACGCACAGCTTCTCCCCCCGCCCTCCGCCCCACAGCCGCCCCCAGCTCCCAGGCGACCCACCCCCGATACATGCATTAAACTGGGGATTAGACAGCTCCTCAGCTGCTAGGCGTGTTGAGGCTCAGGCGTGTTGGGCCGCACCTCGCCCCCCTGCAGGCTGCACCCGGGCCTGTGCTGAGAGACGAGGCCTGGGCGCTATGTGGGCCCAGCAAAGGGCCCTGGTGCTGAAAGCCAAACCAAAATCATCTCCCCAAACACGCCCGCCCCCGCCACCTGGAGTGGATATAGCAACTGGCGCGTCTCAGGCATGTCTCCAGGGCACCTCGGGGGTGCCGGACGCTGGGGAAATGCACATAGAATAATTATGGTTAACACCCTGACAAGACAGCACAATGCTGCTCATTTACCTGCCTGTTTACGTAGACACTGACCAGACCCCAGCAACTAATGCAGGGGCCAGGCAGCCCCTGAGTATTTAGCCAGGACAACAGCCCCTCTTGCCCGTGGAAGAAAGACTGGCAGTCGTGCTGAGCGGCGTTTGGCATGTGAGGGGCAGAGCTGAGTTATGGGCTGAGGTCAGGCAGGGTGAGGCGCCTGCTTTCTCCTCCTGTGGCAGCGAGTTCCGCAGGCTAGGCCCAGCTCCTGAAAGGATCCTGCCTCCTGCTTCTCCCCTCCTTGGCCAGTTTCAGTGGGCTGGCTGAGGGTAAGGGGATGGGGACATGGGCCAGGGGCTGATCTTAGGCACCCTAGCCCCTGCCCAGGGCAGGTGGAGGGTTCGGCGCCCCCTCACTTCTACATAGCAATCCTTCGGGGGTCCCATAATGGGCACAGGCTCAGTTAATCTGTCACCGGTTGTCAGGTCCAGCAGCCTCAGCGTCTGCAGTACCTGAGCCGGGTGGTTCAGGCCCTGTGGATGGGTCCATGTCAGATAAGAGGGGGCACAGTTTCCTGCCCACACACAGGTGGGAGGGATAGTCTTAGCTAGTTGGGCATTTAGCACAGAGGAGCCTGAGTGTGACCCAAGCAGCAATGTGAGGGCAGGCACCCCATGCTGCAGAGGAGGCCGGTCCCTCAAAGCGCCTCTCTAGTATAATTTCAATGTGTTATCTGTGCTACAGCAACACCCCGAGGCTTGTCAGGATGGGGGGCAGGTGTCATGCTGCACACTTCACGGACACAGCAAGAGACCCTCCTGACCCCGAGTCTCCTGCAAAAGACTCCCTGGTTTTTTCATCAACAAGCGCACCAGGACGGAGCTGATTGCACGTGTGGTTCACAAAGACTGTGGGGTGGAGGGGCCCCTCGGAAAACGATGAGGCTGGCACCCTCAACGTCGGCGTGAGACACAAGCCGCGGTGGGAGGCTGATTTTGCCTTTGCCGGGAGCCAGACAAGGCGGCAGACTCAGGCCTGGAACAAAATGAACCGCCTGGCCAGGGAAAGAGCTAAGGAATCAGGAATCCAAGGGGGTTTTGACAGGCAGAAATCCTCTCCACTAGATGTGGTCAAGCTCACGAGCCAAGACATTTCCCAGCTCTTAGTTAAGTTTGCCATAAATTCAGCAAAAACACGCCGTGCTCAAAGAAGCGTCACTCAGCTCAAAGCAAGACTGTCCGCCATCTCAGAAACAGCAGGTCTGTATCCTTTACACTAGACAATGTTAACCCCAGGACTGGATTGCACACTGTAGCTAAGGAAACTGCCTCAAAATCTAGCTTAAAGCCGAGTTCATTTCCCATTCCTGACAGACAGAACAACAGAAAGTAACCCTTACAACTCTTCACAAAACTAGAATCACTTAATAAACATTCCAGTCCGTAAATGCAAAGGAACCATCTGTGTTATGACTCAAATCCTGCCTCGCTATGAAGTTTGTTAAAAAGGTGTTTGCCGTCAGGAATGCGCACAGCGATATGTGAGACTCAGTTGATATCTTCCATGGGCTAGGTGGTTTGGAAGGAGGCTATGAAGACAACTCAGTAACTCAAATGGTTCCACCTCTAGGAAACTATGACTCTCCCTAGCAAATAACTGAAATGCTGAACATGATACTATGGGAAAGCTGGGGGGATATTGAAAAGAGAGAGCAACCTAAGCCTGGGTTAATTCTGTGTACATAACTGAAAAGCTAAATAAAGTCCGGATCTGCATTGATATACAGGATTTAAACAGAGCCATACGCCACTGCCAGTAGCTGAGAAAAGATATTGAAGAAGCGGCAGCTGCATTCTTGGACGTTAAAAAAAAAAAAGCGCCGTATTAAATGTAGGACATGCAAGCTGACAAGTAAGGTTAAACGAGTCAAAGTTTATGTTAGCAACTTTTCATGAACCATTCGGGCTAGATTCTCAGCTGCTGTAAATCAACCTCCCGCCATTGACTGCAGTAGCACTGTTCGGATTGACAACCAGCTAAGAATTTGACTCTATGGTTGTAAAGAGACGCAAATGCTATTGGGAATGGGCTCCGCTCCTGGGGCATCTCAGAGTGCTATCCAAATGGTCAGCTGCAAGTGTGTGACAAAGGCTTCTCTTCTTGACCTGGAGAGGTGCTTGTCATGCTTTGGGTGGCTCCATGTTCTTCCGTGAAGAGAAGTCCCTGGGGAGGTGGGGAGAGGAGGGGAATGCAAGGAGACTACCTGTGCTTAGCTGATGGGGGTGGGGAGAGGTTGAGCCATAAGAGGGAATGACAGAGGCATGGAGAGGCAAAGCAGGAGACGAGGCAGGCAAGTGGATGTGGCCAGACATGGAGAAAGGCTGGACGCAGACTAAGCAAAGATGGCTCAGTTGTGCTCCAGGTAAGACACAAACTGCTGTAGAGACGGCCCCTCATGGACACAGCCCGGGAGAGCTGTACTGGCGGGGGCGGGGAGGGGGGGAAGGAGGAATCTTCTGCACACTTCATTCCCATGGCTCTGTGCTCAGTGAGTCTTTCCAGAGGCTCTGGCAAAGGACACAGCCTAGGCACAGGGAGCTAGACAGACAGAGACCGGAGTTGTGGATGCTGCCTCCTCGCTTTAGACTAGATTTCCTGTAATGTTCTCCGGCCATGCCGATCCCAAAGGAGCAGGCGTGCTTATGCGGGAAGACCCCCTCGTCCGTTGCCTTTGCGCCAGGGGCCCTGAAGAAAGCTGCACGTTCAGCCTGGCCTGGAGATGCTGACAGTGGAGCACTGGCGGGGAGAGGAGACACAGAGATGCTTGCAGGCTTGGGTAAAAATCCTGTGGCACCAGCACTCGGTGCCGTGGTCTGGAACATCAGTCGGGTCCGTGTTATCAGGGCCTCGGGCACATTGGTGCCAACTGGCAGTGCTCTGGGAGCATGGGCACTCCTCCCAGCTGTGATGCCCACAGGTGAGGCCGCCAAGGAGGGGCTGGGGAGAGAGGAGGGGTGGGGAAGCTTTGATGAGCAGGTAGGGGTGTGTCTGAATACCTACAAGGGAGGGTGTGGCAGGGGGGTGTACAACGGGGTATGAATGTGTATGCAGGAGTGTCAGGTGAGAACACACAGCTGGGGGAGGCAGCATGAGCAAGCAAGCCCAGGTGTGAGCGGCCGCCCGTGGGTGACTGCTTCTGGCTACCTCTGCGGGGTGGGCGGAGTGCTACCCCCTTCCCGGGCCTGTCTCCCTGGCTGCCCATGTGGACACCTAGCACTCTCTGTCTTGGCGCAGTGAGGCCGGGGGGGGCCCAGGACTGAATGGGCCCCAGCACAGAGAGGAGCAGAGGCCGCGCCGCTCGGCCTGTCGCGCTGATTCAGAAGCAGTGAAAGGAGCAGGGGAGCAACCCACCCGGTGTATGGCAATTAGGCCCCCGCGAGGCACAAAGCCGCCAGCTGGGGAGCGGGGCGAGAGCCTCGCCCTCCCACTCGGCAGTGTTTGCAAACACTGGAGGCCACTTAGTGCAGGGAGGTGTGAGGGAGCCGGCTGGGAGGGGGGAAGGCAGGCTCAGGGCTGCCCCCTCGCGGCCTGCCGTGGGCGGCTGAGGGGATCCGCAAAGCAAACCAACAGCCCCAGGCATCCCCTGCACCCGGGGCAGCCAGAAGCCCTGGCCAAGTCCTGCAGCTGGTTGCTGCGAGGTGTAAGTGCAGGAAGGACAACACATGGGAATCCAGGCCCAGCGTCCTGGGGCACTGACCACATCGTTCCCGCGCCCCAGCCGTGGGTGGGAACCTCGCTGCACTGGTAGCTGGGTGATGAGCAAGGAGCTAGGATCCTGGAGCCGGCCTGTGGTCCCTGGAGTTGGCTTGGCCACAGGGCTGCCGGCCAGCTCCCCAAAGGGGCTTTGTTCCCGCGAGCGGTTCCGGGTGCCCAGTGCTGGCAGCTCCTCGCCCGTCTCTGTGTCTGCAGCCAGGGGAGCAGGGTGCGCCGGGAAAGAATGTCCCTCCTGAATGCCCCCAGAGGCAGGCCTGACAAGCCTGAAATCGAGCTGTCAGTTCCCGTCTGGACAGCCCTTCACCCCCATTCGCTCTGCCTTGTTAGTCTCTCCTGGCCATTCACGGAACACAAACAAACCACTTAACCCTCTGGCTCACACACTCCCCCAGCCGGAGGGGGCGGGCGGGGGAATGCGGGCCCAGTGCTGCACTTCGAGGCGGGACGCAACCCAGCTCAGTGTCATGGGTCAGGGAGCCCAGAGCGCTCAGGGCAGGCTGGGAATCTTGGGTGGGGAGCCCAGGGGTGGGGTGTGAATCCTGGGGCAGGGATTTCAGGGCGCTCAGGGACAGGGTGTCGGGGCAGGGATTTCAGGGCGGTCAGGGACGGGGTGTCGGGGGCAAGGATCTCAGGGACGGAGTGTCGGGGGCAGGGATTTCAGGGCGCTCGGGGCAGGGTGTCAGGGGGCAGGGATTTCAGGGCGCTCAGGGACGGGGTGTCGGGGGCAGGGATCTCAGGGATGGAGTGTCAGGGGCAGGGTGATCTCTGCTCCCCACCTGGTCCTGAATCTCACCTCTCCCCCTCTCCTGCCCCTTCACGTGCCCCTAAGCCTGATGCCTGGGCTGCAGCGGAACATCGCCAGCCAGGAGCCCATGCCTGGCCAGAGAAGGCTCCTCAGCCCCTCCCATCTTGTCCATGTCTCTCTCATCCCCCCGCCCCTCTATGTGCAGCTGAGGCATGTGGCATCCCACCCTGAGACTGGTGGGGGGGGGTTGTTTCTTCCCATGACTAGAGGGACCCCACTTGGCCACAATGGCAGCAGCCCTGCGTAGCACCCAGCCTTCAGCCAATCCCTCCCTGTTCCCCTTCCAGCCTCTCCCTCCTCTGAGACCCTGCCTCACCTCCACATGCCCCCTCCCCTGCTGTGAGACCCACCGCAATCCCTATGCCCCTCGGTGCCCTCTCCCAGCCTGGAGCCCCCCACCCCCATTACCCCCTGCCCTGCAGCGAGATCCCCTCTCCCACCGCCGCGCCCTCTCCGCGCCCCTCTAGCCCTGCCCCTGCTGCGAGATCCACCCCAAACCATCCCGAACGCTGGCTGCTAATGAAAGAGCAAGTGTACAGAATTTTCTTTGACACAATTAAAAAGCCCGGGGTCTCGGCCTTCTCAGCTTGCTGCAGTGTGTTCAATTAATGTAGCATAAAAAATCATTATGCAGGGACACAGATGGAAGTGGCCAAGCAGAAAATGCGATGTGCAACAGCAGAAAGACCCCTCTTCCCCAGGTAAACATTACGGCAGGGATCGGCCGCCCGGGCCTGTCCCAGGCCTGCAGAGGGGCAGAGCAAGGGCTGCTTTGGCCTGGGGTTTCTTGCTGTGGTGTGGCTTCCTTCCAGCCAGGGCCCAGGAGGATGTCCTGACAGGGGTTGGGGGGCAGCCCCACTGCAGGGAGAAGGGGGGGATCCCTCACAAGGGGGATCTCTCTCCTGCCCCCACTGCAGCCAGCAGGGACCTGATGGTCTGTGCACCGACAGGAGGAGATTAATGAGGGACACCAGCTTGTTTGAGTCAAATAAACAAGCGTGTTTGCTGTGCAGAGTGCCCCAGCCTGCGGCTAATGGGTCCAATGAGCCGCAGGCACCTGCTTCAGCAGGGTGGTGCGTGCATGTTTGTCTCCCCAGGCTCAGCACCGGGGCCTGCGTGGGTGCAGGGCCCAGAGCACCGACAGCCAGAACTCATGTGTCATTATGCACAGGCACGGATGAGGGCAACAGAGCAGAAAACCAGCCCAGTTCATGTGACTCGGGGCTCAAAGTGCAGAGGACCCCACATGGCAAGTGCTGGGGGGAGGACACAGACGTGCACGAAGTGGCACATGCGTCCTCTGCAGCTGTGCCCATCTAGGTCCACGTGCAGCCCCCGCCCACCCAGTGGAACACAAGTGTCTGCCCAAGAGTACACCAGGCTGGCTGCCCAAGCACCCACGCGGACACCCACGCACAGCAGCATGTGTACATGCACACACACGCATGTAGAGTGCGTGTACGTAGAGCACATGCCTACACGCTCCCCCCCCCCCCCCGCATGTCGAGCCGGGCACACTCATTCCCCACCAATCGCACACGTGTTCCCACGTGCAGAGATGCCCACCCAGCGGCCTCCGGGCGCCGATACCAGGCACAGAGAGCTCCACCCCAGAAGGAGCGGTGAGCACGAGAGGAAAAGCGCTCCTGGGGAATCGCCCCCCCCCGCCCACCAACACACACAACCTGTCCCGTCCTTCCCCCTGCTCCAAACACACCTCACTGCAATCAGAGCTGGCATCCCCACAGGGAAGGGCGAGCTGGCCTCAGGCAAGTGGCAGCCCCTGGTGAGAGGGACTCACCGGGAGGGAGCGAGAGACCTGGGGATCAGCTACCCCCCAGCCTCTGCCCGCCACACCCTACCACCCTCCCCCTGGCTAGCACTGCGGGATATGGGCTGTCTCCTTGCATGCATGGGCACACGCACACACACTTGTGCTTGTGCCCACACCCACGCACAGGCAGACGGGTGGTGCGAGTGAGCCCTTCGTCACCCTGTGCTGTGCTCCAAAGGGGCGTTGCAGAGGCAGAGAACAGCCAGGGTGTGAAAGCGTCCAGCCACGCCCTGTCCCTCCTCCAGCCCACCCACTCTGCCTCCGCCCGGGTCACAAGGTGAGTCCCCGCATGTGAGGAATTCCCCGTGCAATGGGCCCAGGCTGCTCAGCAGCTGGCCAGGCTGTGACCCAGGGCCGCTAGCCCACAGTGCACACACACATTGATACCCGGGCTGACATGCCCATGCGCCGCTGCCGTGCCTCCCCCGTTCGCCGGGCTGGAGCAGCCTTCTGGAGTAAGGGAGCTGGTGGCTCTGTCTGTAGGGTCGTCTGCGTGGGGTGGACTTCGTCTTGGAGGGGCCATTCCCTGACGTAACAATCCAGCTTCATCTTTGATTCCTGGCGATTCCAGGACAGTCCTGGAGGGCTGGCAACCCTATCCGTTCCCTTCCCCCACCCTTTCCGCCTGGCTGGGCCAAGCAATGTCAATGAGGCTCTTTCTTGCTTGGCTGGCCCTCCCCCCGCGCTGAGCCGTCCTGCCCGTCTTGCCCCAGCACTGTGAAAAATCTGTCACCTAGGGTGTATTAATCGGCCTGGAATGATAATCCTCATCGTGTTAACCCAGCCCCTTGTTCCCCCCACGTAAGCCGCTGGTGGGGGTGGCACTCGGAGTCCGGCATGGCCAGGGCAGGCGGCTGATTTGCTCTGTTAATTTCTGGTGCAGCGAGGAGTTAATCCTCCTCTGCACAGGAGTAAAATGGCCAGAAGTAATTCACAGCAGAGAAACACAAGGGCAGCAGGCAGTGGGGGGAGGCCAGAGAGCCTGGCAGGGGAAGGGGTCTGGTTCTACACACAGGGTGCGGGGATAGAGCAGGCAGTTCTGCTGCGGACCCAGCTGGGGTCCGGGACTGGGGAGGTAGGTGTAATGCCCAGTCCCGGTGCAAGCTGGACCAACGGGGATCCAGTGTGAGAGACCTGATTGCGGGTTCGGTTCTGGAGGGGAGTGTCAGAGAGCTTAAGGCCAGAAGGTACCACTCCGGTCTGACCTCCTGCCTGTCTCAGGCCACGGCCACCATCCAGCACGGGCATGCGAAACCCACGAACCAAAATGAGACCACAGCATGTGGGAGCCTATTCCGTGCCCCAGGCAAAGAGCAGGGCTGACCACGGTGCGACAGTGCCCGAAGGACACCCAATGGCGGGGAAATGGTTAAGTGAGATCTACCTAGACAATACTTCCAAGTGCCCTCCCCCCCATTCCGCCCCTACCCCCCCCGGAAGGACTTAGATTCAGCTGCAGTGAGTGATGACATATTGGCCATCACATGCTGCTCTGGAAGACTGAAGCGAGCAAAAGTCCACGTCAGTGTCTTGATAAGGACCGTGACATGTTCTGACTTCCTAATGCATTATCGCTCTATACACCTGGACAGTTAGTCCACAATGACCAGCTAATGCCGGCTTCTGGATTTGCATTACCCTGTGGCGAGTCTCTTCCAAGGTCTTTCTGGCAGAACTCTTTGTACGCTGTCTGGTTGGGTTCTAGGGTTGCCAGGTGTCCGGTTTTGAACCGGACAGTCCAGTATTTGAGCTTTCTGTTCGGGAAACAAATTGAGACAATAGAAATGTCCGGTATTTTCTAAATAAGATGTAGTGTAGATTGTGGTGTAATGTCAAGTGTGTCTGGTATTTTTGTTGAAACCATCTGGCAACTCTATTCAGTTCAGCATTGTCTCTGAAGCTAATTTGTGCTGTTTGTTTCTCCTTTCAAAAGCCCGGTATCATCAAATCCTCGGTCAAGTTCTAGGTCCATCCTGGATGCTATGCTATGGCTGAGAAGGATGTTGGTTTGTGACCCTCGGATCCCAGGTGCTCTGGATGCTTCTGTCTTTGTACGTTTTTCTGTGGTGAACTCGTCCATGCAGCTGAGCGTTTTTCTAGGGCTTGTCATATCTGTGTTGGGCGACTTCAGCTTTGGGAGGGGCTGAAGGTGACGGTAAATCTCCTTAGTCCATTTTAAAGTCCACAGTCTTGCTAGGAATATTCAGTTTTACTCTCCCGGCAGGCTCGGTGTCATCCCAAGTGATAGATCTAGAACAAACTGGATTGTAATGTGGGTCAACTCCCTGACTGCTTTCGTGCACCAAACAGCTGCCAAGTGTTCATGTTTCATACATTTATCACACCATGCGCCCCTGGCAGTCCACACATCATCTCTTGGGGGGGTGACTTTTCCATGGCATGCGCATGTAGGCTGAAATTTGTTCCTCTCAGCCTGCAAGTTCTCTCTCCTTCCTTCAGGGGTTTTCTGATAACTTCTAACACGCAAGTGTCTATTCATAGCTTCTTAGCTAGTTTTAGGTTTTTCAACTTGCTCCTGCCTTTTGTTTGGTTGTTTAACTAATTCTGATGGAGGGCTTGGCTCTCTGTATAGCTCTGGCTAGGGTTAAATCTCCCTTCAGTTGAGGTGTGTCTAGACTACATGGCTCCGTCGACAGAGCCATGTAGATGAGTTTACTAGACATAAGAAAATGAAGGGGTGATTTAAACAATCACCGCTTCATTTACATCAAAATGGCCGCCACGCTGTGCCGATCAGCTGTTTGTTGGCACAGCAGGGCAGTCTAGATGGGGATCTGCTGACCCCAGCACCCTTCGTCGGCAGATCCTGTAAGCCTCGTTTAAATCGCCGCTTCATTTCCCTTTGCTGAGTAAACTCATCTACATGGCTCCGTCGACGGAGCCATGTAGTCTAGACACACCCTTGTAGCTGTGGTGAAAAGTTTATATCTGTTAACCCAGTAACCATCCTGCCTCTGATAGTTCTGTGTTTTGCATTCCCCAAAATCACAGCTTTCAGCCAATGTACGCAGAGCTCCTATAAAACATTCAACATTTCCCCCTGTTCTCGAATTCTCTGGTGAAAACATGCTCTTTCCTAAACCAGATTTCTCTGGGGTATAACGTATGCATCAAACAGAGCCAGAATCCTTTCATTATCATCTTTGTGAGTGCCTTCAGTAAAGTTAAAGGTCTTAAAGATATGCTCTGCTTGCATCCTGTAAAATAAATGACTTGTGTATCGCTGATTTCTTTGCAAAGTTTGTTTACAACATAAAATCTAGCGAAATATTTCTTCCAGTCTGGTCATTATGAAGGTTTCTCAAAGCTGAATGTCTCGGGGGGCATTTAGGAGTAGCATGTTGATGGGACCCTGAAGCCTTTGTTGCTTTGTTCCTTCTGTCTGAAGCCTTTGTTACTGGTTTCCTTCTGTGCCTTTTCTTAGTTTACTACTGATGCTGTGTCATGTTCTTCTGTGCCAAATCTGGCCTGACTACAGAGCTTAAGTAAACCCACCAGGTGTGTTCATCCAAGGCCCTTTGCTGCTCTGCCAAGTATGACTTGGTCAGCTAAAATGAGATATTTTACACAGTACCAGTGAGTAGCTGAACAGTATAATACCGTTTAGCATGTTACAGAAATTCCCCTATATAGACAACTCCCCCAAACACACACCAGACCCACCACTTAGACTGGGTGCGCACACACACAACAGCACCTCATGTGTTGTGCATGTGTGTATACATGACAGGCAGGCACCTACATGATAGATGCCCTCCACACACAAAAAGTCACCACATGCTGTGCACACACCCTGAGTAGACACCTAACACACTATCATGCACTATCAGCCCTTCTTCACAGTCACACACACACACATGCTCTCAAACATCTGTGAGCCCCTAGAATTTGCTTGCAGAGCACGTGGGCAGGGTTGCACTGGCGTAATGTCTGTAGGGGCGGAGGCAGAGTTCGCAGCACAAGCTGGGCACCAGGGATGGAAATGCAGCCAGAGACCTACACGGCACATGCCAGTCTCCCCCACAGACTCTGTGCCACACGCTCTGCTGGGAATCCCTGTGCGCCTGCAACTGGCTGGCAGCATCTGGCTAGCAGGCCAGAGGAGAAGAAGAAGAAAACCTGCAGGAACAGGCTATCGCCTCCATGGATGGGGGAGGAGCAGAGACCTGGGCCAGGGCGACAGAGACCAGGGCAGCCAGCAGGCCTGAGCCCAGAAGAGAAGTGGCTCAGGGAGCTGGGAGGAGGCAGAGCAAAGAGAAGGATGCTAGGAGCCCCTCCCAAGAGGCTCTGAGCCGGGTGCCAGGCAGGGAATGCTGTCGCCTTGCCAGGGCACAGTGGTGCACGCTCTCCGGGGCAGTGTGCCTGGCCATCACTCCCTGTGTCGAGGGCATGCTGTCCTGCCCTGGCTTTGTGGAGGTGAACACCGCATGGCTTGAGAGATGGCAGCTCCGGCCTGAGGGAGCAGGCAACTGTGCAGAGAGGAAAGCAAAGACATTAGGCAGATGCCAGGGCAGGCAGAGCGTCCCGCTGGCCATGGAGCCCTGCAAGGCTAGGTTAGGCTGGAAGGGCTGAGCGTGTGTGTGTGTGTGTGTGTGTGTGTGTGTGTGTACAGGCAGAGGTTTGCATGGGTGTGTGTGTGTGTATGTACAGGCAGAGGTTTGCATGTGTGTGTGTGTGTGTACAGGCAGAGGTGAGCATGGTGTGTGTGTGTATATAGGCAAAGGTTTGCATGTGTGTGTGTGTATATGTACAGGCAGAGGTTTGCATGGTGTGTGTGTGTGTGTGTGTGCAGGCAGAGGTTTGCATGTGTGTGTGCGTGTACAGGCAGAGGTTTGCATGTGTGTGTGCGTGTACAGGCAGAGGTGTGCATGGTGTGTGTGTGTGTGTGTGTGTGTGTGTGTGTGCAGGCAGAGGTTTGCATGTGTGTGTGTGTGTACAGGCAGAGGTGTGCATGGTGTGTGTGTGTGTGTGTACGTGTGCACAGGCAGAGATTTGCTGGGAGGGGGGAGTTGCAAAGGTTTCCAAAGGGATGTGACTGTAAAGCCGTTGAATCTACACAGCATCTGGAGCTGCTGCCAAGAGTCTGGCAGACAGTCAGGCACTCAGATGTCTTGTCCAAAGAGCCCTCCTGGGCAAGCAGAAGAGGAGACCTACTTCCCCCAACTCACTCACACTCAAATCCAGACCCCAAGACTGGGGAGGGGGGCAGGGCTCAGACCCAGGCTGAGCAGGGGGCAATCAGGCCCTGCCCAGGCTGGGGAGGGGGCCACAGGGGCGTGCTAAGGAGGTGCGTGCTAATGCAGGGCAGGGGCTGCTCTGAATGACATTTTCTTACATTTCTTCCTCCTCTTTAGCATGTTGGCAGCTCCTGCTTAGCCCCCATCCCCACTAGGGGTCTGCCCTGGAAGCTGCAGCCCCAGCTGGAACCAGGACAAATCTCCAACCGAGAGAGGAGCACAGGAAGTGGGGTTGTCTCATTTCCCCTGGGTTATGCACCACTAGGGTTGCCAGGTGTCCAGTTTTCGCCCGGACAGTCTGGTATTTGTGGCCCTGGTCCAGTAAAAACCCCAGAAAATACCGGACATGTAACATTTCTGGGATGGAAGGCAAGTGGGGACATTCTTCCCCTGCTGTGTCTGGTGGGGGCGGGGCAGCGGGAGTGCAGGGATTTAAAGGTACAGTGACTTTTTTTTTTTGCTCAACAACTTTGTCGTCCCCCCCCCCCCCTTTTTTTTCTCAACAAGTTTTTTTCCCGCCATGGTTGGGATTTTTGTGTGAAAGTACCTGGCAACTCTATGCACCACCACTGCGCTTGCCCCGAGTCTCCCAGCTCTCCATGAAGGTCGCAGCGCAGTTCTGACCTACACTGAACCACAGCTCAGGGATCTGCTGCTGGACACCAGTGGTGGCTCAGGGCAGCAAAGGCAGCAGACGTGCCTGACCCTGCTGGCGTCTGAGCCCTGCTCTGAGCTACCTGCACCACGGTGTCAAAATACTGCAGGGAATATCCAGGCTGGATTCCTCTCCTGGCCTGCTCCTTAGCCTAATGAATCCTTAATGGAGGAGCTTTACCTACCTCCAGCTATACCTGCCAGAGCCACTGCAGCCTAGTGCAAACCAGCTGCAAGGACCCTGGTGCCAAACTTCAGCACGGCGCCAATAATCATTCCATGAAGCAGGTGCAGCTGTAGCCATGGAGCAGAGCTCGCTTATGCCAAGGCTGGATGTGACCTCTGTCTACCTTAAATCACACAGGAAAACAGAGGCCATAAATACATCATCCAATAATACTGGGTATAATCTAGACTCACTAAAGGGACAGTTGAGTTTTAGGACGAAGTAGAGTTCCAGGCAGATTTCTCCTTAGCAGTGTACACGGTGTTTATGCAGTAAGCAGCCTCTCCAATTAAATGCAATCAAGTGCTGTTGCAAATATTGATTTTGCGGGTGAGAAAGAAAACCGCCCCCAATCAATGCCTCTAGAGAACAAATGCCAAACTGTTCTTAACAGCCAACCGTGCTCTCCAGGGGTACAAAAGCTGACCAGTTAAGACCCAAAGATGTTGTATGGATAGGATTAAAGACAGGTACACAAGGGACGAGATGATGTTATGATATGAGAGGAATAGCTGAGCATGCCAAGTGGGAAGTAGTGTTTGCCTGGGCAAACGCACAGAAACCTGACTCCCTTGTGTGCACTGAAAACTATACTCAGTTTTGCCAATTTCAAGCATGCAGCCAGGTCCTCAAGAATGGAGAGATTGGTTTAAAAACCCTGGGATTTTAATTATTTGGTGCCTGCAATCCAGTCAAGCCAAGTCACAGTATTCTTCATAAGTCATTAACTCCATTGAGTTTTTAGTGTTTTCCCATGGTTTTGCTGGCTAGAAGCTTTGAGTTAAAAAAAGACACAAACAGAAGCTGAGCATCACACAAAATAACGTGACTCCAGGGGCTGGGGCTTTAAGAAGTACTGCAAGACGTGGGACAAAAGATCACCAATATTAGGAGTTGCTGGGCGAAGGCTTATTGAAGCCGGTGGGGGTAATAGCTGCTCTTCATTCAGGATAAATATCCGAAGCTGTTCAAACTCCTTGTGGGATAAGCTAACTTGCAATAATAGGAGTCGCCACCCAAAACACATGCCACATGGCCGGTCAAGAGCAGAGCTATGTGGCTGGTGGGGTTTCACTGTGTCCCGAATGTGAATGCAGAATGCTGGTATTGTCCGGTAGAGTTGTGTGTGTGTGAGAAAGCGGAGGAGCAGCTAGAAGCAACGCAGAAGCAGACCGAGAAGGCAGCAAAAAGTCAAGGACAGCCAGTGTGGCATTTGTAGCTTGGCTCTGAGAGAAAGCTATGGGCAGAGGGTGCTTTTTTGGGTACAGTTGTAGTTAATGCCTATTACACCCACTGGTGTGTAGGGCAGCAACAAAGGTTCGCCATTTTTGTTTGTCTTTGGCCATTTTCTCCAGTGTGTCCCAGTTGTAATTCATCCTCTTCGTGTCTGCCTCAACAGTACGCTGCCATGTTGTCTTAGGTGCACGTCTATACCCAAGACAGCATGGGGGCGGGGTGGCCATGTTACACTGCCCATGCTTACGCCCAGTCTGTCCCTCCCGCTCTGTTGCTGAGGGCAGCACGCGGCAGCCGTTGGCTCGGTGAGCAGAGGCTGCTGAGAGAGTGGAGATGACCTCTGGCGTAAGGTCAATTGGAGGGAGGTGGGAAGATAACGGCCCCATGTTAGCGACCACCAAGGGGACATGCCTGCCACTTGGTTCCTGACTCTGGCGGAGGGAAGGGAAGGGAAGGGCTGTTATCTGCTCCTGGCCTGGAAAAGGGCCCTCTGGTTTGCAGAGGTTATCACACCAGGGCCCAAGGAGACACTGCCCGGAGCAGGACGCTAAGCAGAGCTCTCCTCCTGTCGGCAAGGCAAAGTGTGAGGAGGTGGATGGGGATGGAGCCTTGAGGGGTGAATGGGGAGGGCGGAGAGGAGGCGTGCTAGGGCTGCAGGGCTGGGCAGGCTGCTGCTAAACAGCAGGAAGAGAAGCCGGTTGCAGCGAGCAGCTGTGGGGAGCAACAGGCAGCGGGGTCTGGTCTGAGTGGGAACCCTAGGGACTTGGATGGGGCCCGGGCTGCGGGGGTCTATGCGGCAGATAGCAGGGGGGCTGACATGGGGGAAAATGGTGGTGGAGGAGTCATAGGGAGCAGGGCCAGGGCGCTGGCTGTGGGGAGCTGGAGGGACTAGGGCTGTGGGCGCTGGCAGTGGGGAGCTTGAGGGGCTGGCATTAGCCCCTTACCCAATTCCAGGGCCTTGCCCTCACCTGTCAAACGCAGAGCGGCCTGGGATTACTGCCAGAGAGGCGTCTGCATTCGGGAGCCTGAGGCCAGAGCACTGCTCCGAGGCCTAGAGATGGGGAGGTGGGTGGGGGGAGCTATTGGGAGCCTGGGGCAGGGGGTTTGAGGCCGGGGGCTCGGCAGCCCTTCCTGGAGGAATTCAGAGCACGCTCTAGGCCAGGCTCAGAGCCTCCTGAAGCTACCACCAGCCCCGTGCGAGCGACAAAGCCCAGGGAGTGGCAGCACGGCCCCTTTCCAAAGCCTTCCCGTCTCCTGCAGGGCAGCCCCACGGCGCTTGGCACTGCCTGGCTCTGGAGACCGAGGGGGCCAGGCAGAGCCATGCCCCGGAAGTGTAAAGGGCCCCCCATCAAGGCCATCTCTTGCCCTCCTTGCTCTGACAAAACATCCACCATCTTCGCAGGGCACAAGGGTCGAGTCTGGGGCTCGGGTGCCAGCCCGTTACAGGTCTGCAGAGGCGGCGCCAGTGGCAGGGAGGCAGGACGAGCGTCTATCCCAGGGCGGCTCAGCTCAGAGGCAGCCACGGGCAGGAGCAGGCCTCAGCTTCTCTTTCCCAGGGGCAGCCGTGTCTGAGAGGCGTGTGGGGAGGCGGCTAAGTGCCCTATTGGCAAGCATCCCTATTGGCACCCGCTGCCTGTATCCTTCCGCCTGCCCAGTCCCATTGAGCTCCCACATCCGGGGAGCTGTGGATTCCTGGTGTAACCGATCCGCAGGGGCGGGGGGCTGTCTCCGGCAGGGCAGAAGGAGCAGGGTGGGTGGGTGGATGCGGCCATGGTGGGGGCACCGGCTTTTTGTCTCCGCTCCGCTCCCAGGACTGGTTCTCACCATTCGAATATTCATGGCGGGCGCTTCTTTTGCTGCAAGGCCCCCTCGGCGGCTAATCCGGCCAGAAACGGCCCCAAGGGCTTGTTGACCGAACTGGCATATCCCTTAAACAAACAAGCCCTGGGCCGCGCTGGCCTCACAGCTGTCAGCCCAGCAGGCTTGGCTGTCAGGATTAGGAGACACCCTTTCACTGCCAGAGACCTCTCTCCTCCAGGGCCGTGCAGGGCTGTGTGCGGCCCGGCACCCCTCTCCCACATAGACCCGCCCCCACAGGGAGATCATCCTGCCCCCCAAAATCCCCAGTGCCACCCCGGAAAGGGCATCCCTGTCCCATTCCGATGCTCCCCCTGACACAGACAGCTGCCCCAGTGCCAGGGCACACACTGCCAGGCCCTGCCTGCCCTGTGCTGGGACATGTATTTCAGGTCGCGGCCTGTCCCTCAGCCAACCTCCTGCAAGGGCTGGTTCAGGATATGGGGCTGCTCTACATCACCTCTGCCTGGCTGCCGGGCCCTCACCCGCCCCTCAGCGAAGGGTGAGGTCACTGCAGCAGGGAGAGGGCCTAAGCAGACAGGGACAAAGAGAAGCCCCCCCCCATCCTAGCTGCCAGGAGAGGAGCGTTAGATCCGGCCCGGCTGTAGTGGAGGGACATGAGGGGCTGGAATGAGGGGAGGGGACTGTGCCCCCTCCCCCTGCTGCGAACGCTGCCTCCCGTCTCGGCCAGCCACCCTCAGCACCGCCACCACCCCATCCTTGCCAGGTGTGCCGGACACAGGCTCCCTGGGGCCGGCACGCGGGTAAAGGACAGACAGCAAGGAAAGGCTGTAGCGGTCCCCTGCTGCCGTCCCATGGCCCCTCCCGCAGAGGATGCTGCTTTGGGGGCAATTCCCCTTTCTTCCTGCTATCCCAACTCGGCCCGTGCCCCAGGGAATCTGGGCCGCTTGGGGGAAAGGATTTGGGAGAAGGGCCTGCTGGAGGGTCACAAAGGCAGCGCCAGGCCCGGGCACGGAGGGAAGAGATGGAATTACCCCCATGCGAGGGCGGGAGGGGGTTGTACACGTGTGCCCTGGGCCAGGCTCTGAGGAGTCGTGCGGGCGCTGAGGCAGGAGGTCTATAGATGGGTTAGGAGCTCCGTGCGGTTCAGGTGGTCTCACATGCGGCTGCATTCCCAGCTGGGCACAGAGACGTTTTAAGGAGGTGCAGGGAGAGCCGTGCTAAAGCTGTCAGCTTTTACTGCCGGGAGAGACCAGGCTCCCCTGGCCCAGCCGGCCTGTTACTGCCAGTCAGTGCCCTGGGGAGTTCGGGGGGGCTGGGGGAGGGGAGACAGGGCTGCTGGCCAGTTGTAGGTGTAATTCCATCTCTCCCCTCTATGCCTTTTCCTGGCGGTGTCTCAGGGTGTGTACATGCCACGTCCCGGCACACACATACACAGACTGCCCCAGGGTGTGCACGCACCCACACCCTGCCCCACTGAACATATTAACGCGTGCACACACACTCCTACCCCAATACATGAGTGTACCCTGATTTTCTCAGGGTGTATACACACCTTTCCCAATGCAAGCATGCACACAGACTGTCCCAGGGTGTGCACACCCACACACACATCCATGGTAGTGGGGTGTGCACTTATGCTCACAGACTGTCACAGTGCACACGCACGCCCTACCCTGCTGCGTGCTCACAAGCACAGAGCTCATACAGAACACATGTATGGGGCAGGATTTTTTTTCCATATGACGCAGGGGGAATTTTGTATTTATGATTTTAAATTGGGCTTGGGATCTTTCAGAAAAGGGTTATATTTTCGAAAGATCTGAGTCTAGACTGCCGTTTTTTTTCCAAAAAAGCTCCGTTTAAAAAAAAAAAAAAGCGGCAGCCATGTTTATGCAAATGAAGTGCAAGATATTGAAATCCCCGCTTCATTAGCAATTTCGACGTGCCTAATCTACATCTCTCTGTCGACATAGAGGTGTAGTCTAGACACAGCCCCAGCTCTACTGACCGCCCTAATCCCACCCCACAGCTCCCTGCCAGCCCTAACCACTCTGCCAATTTAGTCCTGTCCCCCAGCTCTCGGGGCTGCTCGCTGTGCCTCCAATCCATAGCGCATTGTTCCTAGGCAGTCAGTAAGAATTACAGATTTACAAGACATTCCACACATCTATGATTCTCTCCGTGATTATTAATTTATGTTCCCTTTAATTACATTGCAGGGTTACCAGCAAAAAGATTGTCCAGTGGGCGGGTGGGTGTGGGAGTGAATGAGGCAAATAACACAGGATCTTGCCTTCATTTCCAGCGCCCTCAAGGCAAGCCAGAGTATAACCTCGCTGGGGAAGGAAGCTGTGCAGAGCAGGATGAGGCTGGTGTATCCGAAGGAGGGAGAAGCTCAGAGAGAGGGGAAGGAGGTAGGGAGAGAATATCCTGGAAGACCACAAGCAGGGAGTAAGGACGAGAAAGGTGCAATGGGTCCCTTTGCACTGGGCTTGGCCCCAGGATGGGGAACAAGACTGCCCAGGCAAGGGAAAATTCCTTTGCCTCTACTGAAGTCCTGGACATGGGGGCTGAAGTGGGGAAGCTGACACAGACCCTCATCCCGGCAGTGATTAGTAGGGACCGTTGCAACAAGCCGTTCTGTGCTAGCCCGCATGGGGACCTGCAATTGCCAGCACCACTGGGAAGGGGCAAATTTCCTCCTCCTTTCCATCCCTGCCTAGGGCATGTGCTAGCACAACGGGGAACCTACCCCAAGGGCGTTACTGCCAAGAGAGTGAGAGGAAGTTGCCCCTTTAAGAATAAGGACGGGCAAGAAATGAATGACGATTCTAAGGGGGCCGAAGTGCTGTTGAAACTTTGTGTTCTCTTTGGGAACAGGGTTTCGACAAGCAGGAAGCAATGAAAATTCTATTAAAAAAAAAAAAGCTGCTAAAGAGCCAGAAAAGGTATACCTGGAAAATTCAGAAAGATGCTGCTTGGCTGCTTGGGAGGGGCCATACCCTAGAGCAGTGGTTCCCAAACTTTTCAGCATCACGCCCCCTTTTTGATTTGAGAAACCCTCATGCCCCCGCCCCCCAAAATAGCAGAAAAAAAAAGAACTGATCAGGGCTGAAAAACTGTCGTGGCCCCTTTAATTTCCAGTGTAAAAAAAAGGGGAAAAGGGGAAAAGTTGTTGACCAAAAAAAAAAAAAGAGCAGAGCAGGAATAGCCTTTTTAAGGTGGCCATTTTGAAGTCTGCCTGGGATGCTACGCCCAAGCCAGGAAAAACAGAAAATATCGGACATTTCACGTGGTATTTTCTGAATTTTTTTTACCGGCTCTTTCTTGCGGGGGAATTGACTGGGGGGAGGGAGACTGGGTCACCTCATGCCCCCCCCTGGAATTTCTTCATGCCCAACCCCAGGGGTGTGTGCCCCCCCAGTTTGGGAACCTATGCCCTAAAGCATTAGGGTTGCCAGATGGTTTAACCAAAAATACCGGACCCCCCCCCCCAAAAACAACAAACACTGGGGAAAAAAATTCTGTTGCGGGGGGGGAAAAGGAGGAAGACCAGAGTTGTTGAGCAAAAAAAACAAAACAAAAAAAAGATCCCAAGAGTTATTAGGGCAAATAAATAAATAAAATAAAACAGCATTAAAACAGCATGGCCCCTTTAAGTGCATGCAGAGTCAGAATAGGGATAGGAAGAGGTGAGGTTGAGCACTAAGACCCAGGGAAGGCATTCCTTCCCCTTGCATCAGCTATGTTGTTTTCTTGGTCAAGCCAGAAGGGAGCTTCCCTGCGGAACCAGGTAATCAGGGGGCGGAGGTCCAGGGGGATCCGGGGGTTGGGCCCTGTTGCTGAGTGTGTTGTAGGGTTGCCAGGTGTCTCGTATTTTCGCCTCCTGGCAGGGGAAAAAAATCAGAAAATACCGGACAGTTTAGGTGTTCAGTATTTTCTGAATTATTTTACTGGACAGGAGGTGAAAATACCGGACTGTCCGGGTCAATACCGGACACCCAAAACCCTATAGAACATGGTGGGAACAGGCAAACAAACAATCTCACCGTACAGCTGAAAAGGATTTGCGAAAGCTCACGAGCACAGAGGAAGGAGCTGGGGGGGAGCCAATGTGGTACCAAACTTCAAACAAGGAGAGGAAGAGCGATCCTGGCAGTTACCAGCCTCTCCACGTGACGTCAGCCCCGAACCAAACAAAACCACGGAACAAGGATAAAGAGGCAGAGAGAAAGTGGAGCCACGTACAGGGTAAAGGAGCTCCAAGCACATGCACATGCTAGGTCAGGGGTCTAGCAAGGAGAAACCAGGCCAAACAAACATGCTGTGCTTTGTTTGATCGAATGGCCGGGGCAAAAGCATTACAGGCGGAGGGGAATTGTAAGTGACGTATTGAACGTGGCTTGGCAAAAGCAGATTCTCAGAGTAATGAATTCGCTCGGTTGTGGCCCTACCTCCGGGGGGCTGAAGGCTTGTGATAGCGAGCGGCAGGGGAACACAGACGCGGAGGCCAAAAGAACTAACGTGACACTGGGAGGCATAAAGAGGGTAGGACAGTGCGGTGACACCACGGATGGGTTTGGCCCCGAGAGGAGCAGTTGCTAAATAAAGCCAATCACTGATGGAAGCCCGGGGGAAGGGGGGCCCACGGTGCCAGGGTCAGGGCGCTGAGCAGCCCCTCAGAGGCAGCTGCCGGGGGAAGGGCTGAGCCTCTCTCTAGCTCTCCCGATGCCCTTGGAAGGGAAGGGGTCAGAGGCGGGTCAGCCGAAATGCCCCCACGAAGGGAACTCTCTGGCTGATTAAAGGAACCACTTGGTCTGGGATTTGTCTGGTTTCTGTCAGGTCGGCCCTGGGGAAATCGGCTCTGAGCTGCGCACAGAGCGCTGGCAGAGCCTCGCCCGAGGGACGGAAACAGGGCCGAGAGGGAAATGGCGGGGAGGGGCAGACGCACACACTGGGGAGGAGGGGAGAGGGCAAGCCACAGAGCTGCAGAACAAGCGGGCGAGCAGCCCCTGTCCACGGGGCACCGACCAGGCAGCTGCCTCTATCACAGGCCCGAGGCGAGGTGTCTACCTGGGGGCCTGGGCCAGTCAGGGAGGGAGAGGGGCCCTGTGCAGAAACGGTGGCAGCCAGGGCTTCAATTCTCACAGAATTTCCCTGAGTGGGGCACGGGGCTTCTGACCCATGGGAGCTGTCAGGGCGTCTGCCCCATGGGTCTGAAGAGCTCCACTCCGGACCGCTCTGGCTGAATGGATGCCATGGCTGCAGCCTTCATTCCCACCTCTCCAGCTCATCTCTTCTGCGGTCCGCCGCTTCCACGCCCCGCGTCGATGGAGATTAATGGGAATGTGCTCTCTGTCAGCCCCCTCCCCAGCAGCAGCACAGCCAGGGCAGGGAGCCCGGGCGTGGGCGGAGGTGGGGAGAGGGAGATGTTTTCATGCTCTGGAATTCCAGGTCATCTGCAATTAGATTAATTAGCTAATGTTAATGGAGGCTAATTAGTAACTGTTTGCATGGGCTTTAGAACTATGCTGGGCCTGATAAGAGCTAAGGATCATCCCCCTTCAGTCTTCAAGCCACTGATTTGGGGGGTGGGGGTGGAGCTCAGGTACCCCGCTGATGGGCTTATTCTCAGTACTTCGACTAGAATTATGGAGATTTGTAGGGGCAAAGGGAAGGAAGGAATTCACCTGGAACTCTGCCACTGATGTTATGTGACCTTGGGAAAGTCATCTAGTGATGCTGTGCCCTGACAGACGAGCTCTGCCCAGAGGGGGTGCTGTAGTGACTAGCTTGTTGGGTTTCCTGTTTACAACACACTAAGTGTGTCCTGCGGTTTCGGACAGCCCTTGCAACACGACGCCAACCAGAAAGGCTTCTCCATGAGGCTGGCACACCACCACCCCTAGACATGGTGCTGAGCTCTGGGACAGGGGGGTGAGAGGAGAGCCGTGGGAACTGAGGGGTATGGGCAGGTATCAATGGAAGCCACTGGCGAGAGGCTGACAGCAGCTGGGGAAAGAGGACCTCACACAAGGGACTACTGGTACAGATGAAAAGGAGGCAGAGGGATTGTTTAGGATGGGAGATGGGGCAAAAGGGAAAGGTATCCGCAGGTGTGTCCTAACCACAGGATGGCGCTGGCTAGCTGGGAAGCCCCATTATCTGATACATTTGAAACTGGGCAGGAGAACAAGTTACAGGTGATTCCGCCCCACCCTGGGTGGGGATGGGTTCTGCGAGTCCTACTCATTGTCTCCAGATCCAATCCAAAGGCCCATGTCCTAATCATGAGCAACACTGAGTGGGAGGAAAGATGTAAACACAAGAATGCGGCTGAGCCTAGGCAATGGTCAAGGGATATTTTTAATAGCTGCCTAAGAACCCCCAATTCTACTGTCGTGACAGACAGGTTCTTTGGCGAAACAACATCCTGGTTAAAAGGGGAGGTAAACATGACAACAAATGGAAAATGGGGAAGCTGATACCAATGAGTACAAACCAGCACTAGGATATGCAGACAATCGATAAGGAAAGCTAAAGGCACCACCGGACTATCTATGGCCCATAAAAATTAAGGACAATAAGAAGGGATTTTTTAAATCCATCGGGAAGAAATTAAATCCTAGAAGTGGTGTATATGTAGTATTAGGTAAGGGATGGTGAACTTGTCAATTGTCATGTAGACAGAGAGGAAGTATTCAGTAAATATTTCTGTTCTATATTTGGATAATGTATTCACATCTTATCTCAGAGTCGTAATACAACACTCTCATGCCATCAATAACTAAGGAGGGTGTGAAACAGCAATTATCAACATTACATATTTCAAACATGGTTGGGACCAGATAACTTGCATCCCAGAGTACTGGAAGAATTGGCCGAGTTGTTCGCCAAATCAGGAATATTGATTTTTAACAAATCCCTCGCTTTCTGTTCATGGGGTGTGTGTGTGGGGGGGGGGGGGTAGGATTCCCCTAATCCCTAGTGGAGTGGGCAATAGTAATCCCTGGGTCCCTGACAGAGGACCTAAGTCTAGGCTATTTGAATGCTAGAGGATTGTTCCCCAGGTTAACAGAGGGCATGGTAAACGGGCAGGCTGTCCCCATGGGCTATGAGACCAAACTCAGTGCAAGAGCCTCAGAGGCAGGCAGTGTGTTCAGGGAAAACTAAGATGGGGCTCTGAAATGTGTAGCACCCCTCGGGGGGAGGGGGACAATAATACATAAGCTGCTAAGGGGGAACTCACTCAGCACAGACCCACCCCCCCCTCCCACCACAGCTCAGCAAGGCGCCTTTCCCTGGTGAGCTTCCTTCTGCTTTTGCTCTCCCGCCCTCTGGCTGCCCTGGCTCATTTTCAGCCTGCTCCTTAAAAGCAGGCTGAAAATTCATTCCACCCATACAGGGAGGAGAGACATGCCTGTGCCTCTTCCCCTGCCCTGCACACGTGTCCCTGCTCCCCCACCAGGTTGCAATGCAAAGTACGAGGGGGGAAACCGAGGCACACATAGAATTCATTAAACATGCCCCCCTTCGGCACAAGAGGCCACTGCGGCGGACAGGATTCAGGGCAAGCCAGGCCGTGGTCCTACCCCACATGGCAGCTCTGACGGACCAGACGAGAGACAGACTAGGAGTTCTGTCACAGTGGCTCAGAGTTACCACTTGGCTGGCTGTGTGACCGCAGCAGGGTCGGTGTGGCTGGCGATGGCAGCGCCCGTGAGGAGAGAGCGGAGCTGGAGTGGGGAGCGCCTGGCCTTGCTTCACAACCTGTGCAGAAGCCTCATGTCTTAAGGGGGCCCAGCCCTACAAACTGGCCCGTCTGACAGATGGAGAAGGCTGTAGCACTCCCCCATGCATGGCTCATGATCGTGTATCACAGCGGTGCCTGTGAACCCAGGCAAGGGGGGGCCCTGACGTGCTGGTCCCCGCCTCAGAGAGCAGGCGGTCTCCATAGACACGACAGGCACAGGGCAGAGCGGGTGGATGGATGGGGCATACAGGGTATATCCCACTGTTTCCTCCCGTCTAGCTAAGGACTTCCTGGGCTGGGTTCCAGCTGACTGATAAACCCGATTGTTTTGACAGTTCTGCTCGCACATGCTGGGGGAGGGAGGTGCATTGGTCCCTGAAACATGGGCAAGCCTCCAGCCAGGAATCCAGGCCAGGGGATGCACAGAGCAGAGATCATAAGATGAAGCAGGGCTGCTAAGCCCCAGAGGTTCAGCCTCAGGAGGCGTAGACGCCCTGCTGGAAGAATGAGGCCATTTGTGGTTTTTTAAGTTTCCTTCTGGCACATGGAAGGAGCTCTGCTTAGCAGCTGTCCTGATTCGCAGAATCGCTATGTGCAGTTCTGCCTCTTCACGGGTCTCCTGTCCCGGCCTGGGGGTGACAGGAGCTGCAGTGAGTTTGGGAGCTGTGGGGAACTCACCACAGGAACCGGGAGCCGTTCCCGCATCCACCATGAATGGCGAAGGTTTCCTGTGTTCTGTTGGCCACCATAACATCCCATTGCAACTCGCTCCGCAGCACAGTTGTAGACACAAGTACTGCCTGTTGTTCTGTGTTACACCCGTGGCCTATGGCCTTCATCGGGACACCTGTGGTTTGTGTCCTATGGGAAAGAGTCAATAAAACCCTTGTCTAGACACTTACTTGGGAATTTATAGGCCTCTATCACAGCCCCCCTTAGTTGCTTCTTTTCGAAGCAGACCAGCCCCGGTCATTTTAGTCTCTTCTCTTACAGAAGCAGTTTCACACCCTGGATTGCCTCTGCTGCTCTTCTCTGAGCCTTTTCCAGTTCACTGCATCCTTTGAGAGCGCGGGGGGCGGGGGGGAGGGCAGAACTGCGCATAGCACTCGGGGTGTGGACGCGCCAGGGAGTTACACAGAGGCATGATGGCTAATTTCCAGTCTTATTTACTGCTCCCTGCCTCACAGCTCCTGGGTGCTGCATGCTGAGGGGAGATTCCCATTGAACTAGCCCCAGTAACTCTCAAGCTCTCTTGGATCCGGTGATTTCTGTCCCTCTGCGAGGCCGCAGGAGCCCGGGCTGTCAGCACGTCGCTACTGCTTTGCTCCCCAATAGATCCTGGAGCAGGGGGCATCGGGGAGAAGGACACAAGCTTGGGGGACCCTGGGCACCATCCCCCCCAGAGCAGCGAGCATTCGAGTCAGGTGCTGGGCTGGGCATGAGCTCCAGGATTCATCTGAACAGCATCAGCTCCCCCTCTTCTCCCTCCACGCACGGTTCACTCCACTCTGGCCAGGTGCTTCCCTGCAGTCCTACCTAGACCCTTCCCTTCCTGCCAAGGGGCTCTCAGGGCAGAGCGGGTCATACCCCACACCCACAGCAAACGGAGCAAGCTCAAGATCTGAGCGGAGCAGCCAGCTCCTGTCCCCTACCCCAGGCAGTCGATCCAGCCATCTGCCATCACGCTGGCCCATCTGTCCTGTGTGCAACACAGGCCAAGGCCAGCCGGGTGCATGGCCACAGTCACCCTACATCCTTCCCAGCACCCCACACTCTGTCCAAGCTCCTTGCTTCAGCCAGTGGAGAACATCCACTGGATCACACAGATGCCGGCCATTCCAACCTTGCACCTCTCCACAGGATCAGCACGGCCCCTCGCCCTACTTTTGGGAGGAACAAGAACAACAAAATGTAGCATGTGCCAGAGGGATTTCCCCCTTTGGGAGGATGTGACACGCCAGCCGCGAGGCGCTGCAGGGCCCCAGGTAGCCTTGTTACCCAGTTTCTCTCCATGCCGGGTGGGGGAGGGCCAGGCTAGCGCCGAGAGAAGGTTACCTCATAAATTCCAAAAGCTGGCACAAGATGTCCTGCCTTCAGAGAAGGCAGCGAGTGTGAAGTTAAGAGATAAAGAGGGAATTATGCGATAAGGTCTCCTTAATCCCAGTTGCTTCATGCAATTAAAATGAGCTTCACCCGCCTGTAATTGGGTGGAGGCATTCTGCCAGCCACAGCGCGACCACAGGCAGCACACAATCAGCAGAGGAGGGTGCGCGGAACGGAGCAAGGAGACTTATCTCCGCCCCAGAGAAACCAAGGGGGCAGCAGAAGAGCAAACGGGAATTAATGAGACGAGTGCGGAAAGGCTGACACAAAGGATTAGCTGCCTTCCAACTCCACTGGCGCAATCCCCAGCTTTTCTGGGAAGGCTCCCTTGCATTCCACACACCCGAACCACAGCCAGGCCTGTGCAGCCGCCATGCTGGGCCCCAGGGCCAGCAAAGAACTCAGGCCCTGCTGATGGCTTGCAAATGGGCTCTAAGAGCAACCCTGCTGTCCTGCCCTGGTCCCACAGCAGTAACCACCTGCACCCTAGATCTCAGTGCCAAGCTCCTCGAGCCAACCCCCCCAAACGCCCACTGGGGAGCCACGCCGTTCCCTAATGCTGTGTGAAAGCCCAGGGCTGGGACCAGCGTTCCCCGCAAACCGGGCACTGGTGCAGCTGCTCAGGAGCGATTCCAGTGCTGCCCCGCTGATTAGCAGTGTGCCCACAGTTCGGTTTTTTTGTTCCTGCGGGTGGTGCACATCCACACATGCCTCGTGCACCTAAAAATTCATGCCGCACAGAGCGGGAAGAGATTAGAGGCAACAGAGTCATTCTCTCACTCGACTCTGCGCTGATTAGGCCTCAGCTGGAGAACTGTGTCCAGAATCCGGGCACCGCATTTCAGGAGAGATGTGGAGAAATTGGAGACAGTCTGGAGAAGAGCCACAAAAATGATTCAAGGTCTAGAAAACATGAGCGATGAGGGACGACTGAAGGAACTGGGCTTGTTTAGTTTAGAAAAGAGAAGACTGAAAGGGGACGTGAGAGCGGTTTTCGGGTATCTAAAAGGGTGTTACAAGGAGGAGGGAGAAAAATTGTTCTTCTTGGCTGAGAAGCAAGGGGCTTAAATTGCAGCCTGAGAGGTTTAGGTTGGACATTAGGAAAAGCTTCCTGTCAGGGTGGTTAAACACTGGAATAAATTAAATAGGGAGGTTGTGGAATCTCCATCTCTGGAGATATTTAAGAGCAGGTTAGACAGATACCTGCAGGGATGATCTAGATGGTGCCTGGTCCTGCTGTGAGAGCAGGGAGCTGGACTCGATGACCTCTCGAGGTCCCTTCCAGTCCTAGTGTCCCAGGGTTCTGACTGGCTGGGCTGCATGCCTGTCAGAGCAGAGGGGATACGGTTCTTGCTCAGTAGGTGGGCTTCACTGGTACGTAGGATGGTCGGTGTGACCTGCAGTCATGGCTCTGTACCAGAGGTTCCCATGGGTGGCTATCTAGGGAAGGAAGGGGGGTGTAGTCAGGGGATGTAGCCAGGAGCGTACTGGTAATCAAATAGGCCCGGGAAATGGGTTGAGAACGGCCCTCCCCATGATGTCACCCCTGCGTGCCCCTCAAGCCCTACCCCCCGTGTCATGTCCGGCACACGGCGCAGACGGCAGGTCGGGCTCTGCGTGCCGCATACAGCGCGGACGCGGAGCCGCTCAGAGTGAGGGGCAACGACGTGCGGACACGACTGCCCACCGGGAAATTCCCGGTATCCCGCCGGGCCAGTCCGCCCCTGGACGTAGCGTTGTCCTGAACACCAGAGGTCCCTGAGCATTGTGGAACCACTGAGGGCCGAGATACAGCAGAGGGGCCCCACTAGGCCTTGTACCCCCAGGAGCAGCCATTTTCAGGCTTGCTTTTCCATTCACCCCTCCCCAGAGACTCCCCTGCTCTGCCCCAGTGTCTGCTTGGCCCTCTGTCTGAGCAGGAAGCAGGGCTCAGGCAGGATTAATGGTGGGGGTGAAGGACGGGATTCAATGGTGATCTGCACAGTTTTAATACACTTTTTGATAATGAAGTTTAAATAGCCTCATAAAAGGCCCCCCAAAGGCGGGAGAAGCCTGCGGTTTATTAGGGCCATAACTCTCTGGCTGGCATTTCATCAACGTCCTTTTAATCTGCACTTGGTTATTTTATTTCTGGTTAATATTAGTGGCTGTAAATGTTACTAGGGGCAGTCTCCTTCCAGAGCCAGGGGTCCGGTGGGGAGACTTCCCCACAGCAAGGGGTCAAGGGGAGCAGGAGGCCCAGGGATGAGGACCTGGGAATGGCAGAAGGCTCATAGGCCCAAGTGAAGAAGATGTGGGGCAGGGAGTTTGGGGCCTGTGGGGAAGAGTCCTAGAGCCACGTGGCTGCAGACTGTGGGGCTCATCACAGATGTGGGGGCCCCTTCAGGCCAGACCGAACTGGGGGAGCCAAGCCAGCTATCCTCAGTGGGCAGAGTACCCGCCGCTGCTGTCCTGCCCCAGTGAGGTGGTTCTCACGGCGGGGCAACAGCAGGATCTGGGAAGGGGTGGAGCTGCTTTAAAACCATTAATCGGCTACCTGCAAAAATAACATGCTAAGAGGATTTAGTGGCTCAGAGTCTCTCTCCACAGGGCAAATGCAGAGCTTATTATCCCCCACTAGTCAGAGAGAGAGAGAGAGAGAGAGAGAGAGTCAAATCCAGAGCCTGAAAACCCCCATTCACAGCTCAGCTGACTGCTCTCTCTCCTGCCTGGCAGCCTCCCCCCCACTCAAGTCCTGCCCCATGGCTCTGCCGACTGCCCTCGGTCAGTGCCCCTGCAATCCCTATCCTGCTCCTACAGCTCTGCCAGCCCCCCACAGCTCCCTTTTGCAGGGTATGCACACCCCGTCCCCTTCTGGGGTCGTGACGCTACTGCGGTTATAGTCACACACCCCTCCCTAGGCTAAGGGCAGCATGGTCCAGTGGCTAGAGTCAGCATGGCTGCCCTGAGGATCAGAACTGTGAGTCTAATGGTCAGAGTAAGGGGGAGTGGAAGCCAAGCTCAGGAGACCTGAGTTCTTGCTGCTCCACTGGGGCCCAGTCAGCTGCGAGCGTGGTACCACCCAGCCAGTGGGATCCTACCGCAACGCGTTGGCCTTCCTTGGGTGGGAAATACAACTCACCACCCCTCCTACCGTGCCTCCTGAAGCCAGGGTCCGTACGTTGCCAGGCTCTCCGAGCCCCTCCGTGTAGCAGCTCCCTGGGATTCTAAGGCCATTTGGCTGCCCAAAGACAACAGGTCTCTGATCTGGCCTTGGGATCTCTGGTCCCCACAGTCAAGCGCTGAAGCAACTCCAGGCCAGGGGACTCCCCCGAGCACCCTCCCTCATCAGTGGTCAGCCTAGAATGAGCTGGGCTGCTCCCTTTTATACTGAGGCTATCGTTGGAGCATGCCCAGCATGGTCTGAGGGGCGGGACTTCCACTGCCCATAGTGCGGGACTAATCCTTTCTTGCCTAGGGCAGGCTGTGCACACCCTGTCACACTCCCGCTACCCCCATCCTTGCTCTGGCTGGCCAGGGAAGGACGCTGCTGGCACCCAGACGGCGAAGAGGCTCTGGTGTGAGTCGGCTGTCATGTGAGGCAGAGGAGCACGCGAGGCCATGCATCAGGTAGCATTTATGTGCTGCACTTGGTGAAGACGCAACTTAGGCCAATGGAAGAGCTTCTTGTATTGGCGTAGGCACGTTGCCTCCCTCAAAGGCCCACCTGTTGCCATAGTACCCCAGGGGTTAGGTCAGAAACACTGGATTTTCCACGACGTAGTTAACCTGACCAAAGTTTGTCAGGCAGACCAGGGCTCATACCTGGAGGGAAGCGGATCCTCGTCAGACTCCTTGGCTTTGCGTGATCCCTGTACGCTAGCAGCTCTCAACCTTTCCAGACGACAGTGCTGCCTTTTCGGAGGCTGATTTGCCTTGCGTAGCCCACTAACAACCTGCTTGCTCACAGAATCAGACATGCAAATACAAACGTGTCGCCGTAGAGCAGCACACTCAGAAATGATTGACTCTCTTATTCCTACCCTAGAACCCACTGGAATATAAATAGTGCCCCCGCATTTCAGTGTATAGTACATAGTGCAGTGTAGACAAGTCACGGTCTGCATGACATTTGAACTTGTACTTTCTTTGTGAGTGCTTTTCATGTGGCCTGTCGTAAAACCAGGCAAATAGCTAGATGAGCTGATGTACCCCTCCACAAGGCCTGTGTGCCCCCCAGGGGTGTGTGTACCCTAATTGCGAACCACGGTTGTACACCTCAGATCTCACCTCCCACAGGGTCTGTCACTGGCTAGGACTCCCCGACTTCTTTGGCCAAAGAGGGAAGGATTAGGCCTGGTCTACATTGAAAAGTGTGGTTGGCTCAGCTGCATCACTCAGGGGTGTGAAAAATCCACACCCCTGAGTAAGGTAATGAAGCCAAACTAACCCTCCGATGCAGACAACTCTGCGTTAATGGAAGAATTGTCCCCTCCGCCTCATGGGAGCTGCATGAACTGTACCCTTGGAGCCTGTCCCATTGATGCAGGCAGTGTCTACTGTGCCTCTGGAGGAATTTGGCCAACAGAAACAACAAAGGGTCTGGCCTGCTGGTGTTATCAATCTCCACCAAGGATTTCCCATCACTGTGGCTCTGTGAGCCTGTCTCCCTTGCCAAACCTTCGGCGCACAAACCGGAGCATGCCTCCGAGAGCCCCTGTTGAGACTCCACCCATAACACAGTAATAAACACACCCCACAAATCAGACGCTTTTCACCTTTAAAGGACATGGTGAAAGACGTGGGCAAGTTTTGCAGCGCAAGAGAAAGGTCCAAGAAACAACAGGCTCCAAATCATGACTGCGGGGAGAGGAAGATCTCAGCTGTCGGCTGAGCAGCATTGCCAGGGCTGAGGGGGTTGGAGAAGATCCAAGCTGGAGTGACAGCGTGTGCCCCACCGCCCTCCGCAGAGGCAGATGGGGCCGAGACGAGGTTTGACACAGATCACACCCAATCAATAACCTCCCCGCCCCAGGGATTGCTGCTAAGTGGCATGGCCCATCTCCCCGAAGCTGGGCAAATACAAGGAGGAGAACTTGCAGATCCCTAGCACAGGCTGGGCCGTGCCAATAAATGGATGTTGGGGCGGTACCTAGGGGGTGCTACCATGTCTGGGTTGTGTTCCGAGCAGGCCCACTGGGATGTATCCGCACCCAAGGGTTGGAGATGACTCGTGCCAAGCCAGGGGCTGGTTCTGTCCTGTGGACAAGCCAGCCTCCTGCCTGGTGCGGTTCCACACGGGGAGGTGTCTTTCAGACTGCCAGCTGCTGGGTTTCACTGCCCCGTTGGCCCCGGGCCACCAGCAGCCAGCTCAGCCTGCCCGTAACGTGGGACTGTGTGCGAGGAGGTTCGAAGCACGGAGGGATGTGGGTGTGGCCGCTCAGGATCTGCTGCATCACGGTGCCCTCACGAGTCCTGGCAGGCTCCGGCCTGCTTAGCAGCCACCAGGAGCTCGCCCCGCTGCTGCCATGGGGCTAAATGATGGGGCCTCTTGTCACATGAACTACAGAGGGGGATGGAATCACATGAGCCTTGCAACGGGGGGCCAGGCAGCCAGGGCATGTGGAAACCTGAGCTACAGGCTGGGTCCTTACGGGGGAGGACCGCATGGGGGGAGCCATAGCAGGGCTGGGCAGGCAGCTAGTGGGGACAGAGCAGTGTTGGATCCAGACTTACAAGATCTGCCCCACCCCCGGTACAGACTGGGGCTGAATGCTCGGCTCCCCCCCAGCATCCCAGGGGCAGGCCAGGTGAACAGATGTTCGCCACAGCTGGGCCAGCTTATCGACAGAGCACCATTCGTTCAGCAAACCCGATGCTCTGGCTCTGTGCAGCCAGCCGTGGGCTGGGGCACCGGGGAAGATGGCAAGCGGGCTGTGCAGCGCTGTGCATGGGGGGGATAGGGGCGCCAACCCTGCGGCTCTGTTGGCAGGGCCGTGCCCGCAGATGGGCCCTGGGGAGAGCACAGAGTGGAGGCAGAGCTGAACCCTGGGCAGTCCAGGAGAATGGGCAGCGCTCAGGGCTCATTGTCCCCGGGGCAGAGAGGGGAGACCAGTGTGATCCAGGCACTGGAGAACACGTGACAAATCCGTGCACCCTTCAGGCTTCCTGTGGGCCACTCTCCGGCCCCGTGGGAATGGAGTTCTGCTGCCCGGCACCAGGCACCCTCCGGAGCTAGGGTGTTGAAAACCTAGGATGCATCTGGGAAGAACTGATTCTACCCAACAGAGGGCAGCCAGGACAGCTAGAGAGACACTCACCTGCCCGCCCGCGCCACGGGGCACAACGTTACACAAGACGCCACTAGACTCTCCCTCTCGCCGACGTGCGACTCACTTTGCGAGCCCCTGCAGGGGCTTTGGCCCAGTTACAGACCTGGGACTGCAGCAGCTAGGGAGTGAAGCCAGGCCGAGGGGCTCCCCCACCCCGTTACTCCAGCTGCAGCTGGCTTCAAGGAACACCCAGACAGCAGCCGGCCTGGAAACCATCCCGCCTGAACGCAGGTTTATTTGCACAGCGCTGAAAACATCAGCTCACATACCTCAGCATGTATACCGGGCCTCGGCCACACCCGCCTGCCCCGCAGCCCTTCCTCGCCCGTCCGGGCGAGAGCCGGCTGTGTACACAAACACCCGCTGCTCCCTCACCCCACCGGCTGCCAACTGGCCCTGCCGCCCCAGCACTGGCTCCTCTGGCAGATCAGCTGCTTTCATCTCCCAGCCGAAGGCAGGGAGAGGCTAGGACCATGGTTGCCAAAGGAGGCCGCCCCAACCGGTCTCCGAGGGACAGACTGAGTCAGGGGCGGGTCATGGTTTCAACAGATCCTCCTTCCCCAAGCACAGCCCCAGACCTGTTCTCTCCTGTGTGTCACTCTCCTCACCTCAGAGGCACTGGCGGGAAGCAGCCACCGGCCACAGCCAGGCGCCTCGGCCCGGAGTCCGTCCTCACAAGCCTAGGCCCTGGCCGGAGCCGACGAAGAGACTCTCTCGGTTCTCTCGTAGAGTCATGTCTGCCGTCCTCGGCCATTTACAAACCCGTCCGGCCCAGCGTCCTCTATGGACCAGCCTGCGTGGCAGAGCGCGCCTGCACCCCAGCTGGGCTTGGCGGGAACAAGGCCCAGGCCTAAAGCAAGAGGGAGAACTTGTGGCAGCGGAAGCCAGGCTCGGACCTCTCCGCCCTCGCTTGCTGGAAGAGCATCGCGTGCCTCTGGGCCTCTCTTGGCAGGAGCCAACTCTGATGCCCACACCAAAGCCCACACACCCTACAGAGGCCAACGCTTAGTTCCGGGGACTGTCCCCGGGCTGGTAGCACCCTACAGAGCGAGGCCCCAACACATGCCCTCTCCAATGCTACTGCCAGCTTCCTGAGTCCACCCTAGCCCGGCTTCAGGTCGGGGTCTGGTATGAATCTGTCCCATCTATAGCCCAGGGCCACCCATCCACACCCATTCTGCTGGGCCTCACCGCTAGGGATGTAAATCCTGTTTAATTGATTAACCGGTTAACCAATTAAAGGGGGCAGCCCCCTGCCCGCGGAGCAGGGATCAGCTCCAGCCCCTACTGATTAAGGGTGAGGCATCCCGATTAACCGTTTAACCATTCACATCCCTATCAGCAAGCCTTGGAAAAGCAGCGTGGCTGGCCCTGACGTGAACACTGGCATGCTGTCTGTCCGCCTCCGTGGCGCAACCCAGAAATCTCTGCCACCGATCAGACGATCGACTCATTCTCAAGGCAAGGTTTGCGACCGTGCTGCGGATGCCTCTGGCGGGAGCGTCTCGGAACGTCCCAGATCCTAATGGAGCAAACCGAGCTAAAGCAGAATCTGGTGCAGAAGATGGGCCATGCTGAGGACACGTTCTCAAGGATGCCGCCATCATGACGTCCAGAGCCAGTGAGACGGTTGACACTCCCTGGAAAGAGACAAGGAGGCCGGCCCCGAGAAAAGCGCAGAGCAATGGAGGAAGACGTCAGAGCCATGGCACGACACTCCGAAACCTGAACAAGACCGAAGTCCAGGGTGGAAACGGGCAGCCACCCCCTGGCCCCAGGCGTGCGGGAGGAGAAAGCCCTCGCAGATAGAGCAGGAGACAGGGACACATGAGAACACAGACAGGCAAAGATTGGCCTACACTTTTTGCTTGTGCATACCCTCCTCCTTCCCATCCCCCACTGCGCTGGGTACAAACCCCCCCCCTCCACACCTCCCGTTCTGACTCTCCCTCCGAAAGCCCCATTCCCAGTGGGGATTTGCTGGGATTTGGGCTGCCAGTCTCCCCAGGCAGGCAGGGAGGCAGCCAGCGCACACTGGTTTTCTTTTCTTGAAGGGGCTGTTTAATCTTTAATGGCATGACGGGAGCAGCCGATTGTTTAGAGAATAATTCAGGAATGTGAGCGCTTTGCAGTGTGGGGCTAGAGAGGGAGGAAGGGGGAGGGGCTGCGATCCTCCCGCAGGAGGTGGGGGGCAGAGGGAGAGTCTAGCCTGAGCGTAGGGGCTGGTAGTCAGGACTCACGGGTGTCGGGAGAGCTGGGGGGAGGCTCGGATTGAGGGGTGTAGGTTGGGATGAGGGGCACCAGCCACAGCTCTGTGTGTGGGGAGTCCAGGCATGGACCAGCAGGGGGGTACAGGTTGAGGGCCCTGGGTAGAGCGCTGTGTGGGGTGAGTCGTTGCTTCATCGGGCCTAGCTTTAGCCATTGCTAGGCAGCTCAAATTTTATGAGCGGTAAAATTCACAGGCCGCCCCCACACAACAATGGCCCAGTTTAAGGGCCCTCAGCCCCTGATGTTTCACACGCTGGATCATTAACTGGTGCAGGGAAAGGAAACCCATTAATGGCAGAAAATGACTCCAGGCTGCAGCCAAGGAGCGAGCGAGCGTAGAGCCGAGATGAAACCCACACAGCTGCGCCGGGGAAAGGAGGTTTTGCTTTGAACTTTCTCCACAGCTTCCAGCTCTGACTCGCACTTTGGGAAACTCTCTGATGGCTGGGATTCCGGAGCCAGGGCCAGGGAGGGCACGAAGCGCTGGCAGGAGGGGCCGTGGTAGCTCCACATGGCCAGCAGACACCAAACTCGTTTTCACACCTCATTACGCATTACACAGGCTGCCTGGAGCGGCCGCTCACATCAGCTGGTGCCTGTTCCGCCCGTTTTTTTCTAGGCTGAGGTCGGTGGGCACTTCCTGCTGTGGCTTGCACACACAGCGTAAGGGACACAGGGCTGCCAGCCCTCCGGGATTGTCCTGGCGTCCCCGGGGATTAAAGATGACGGTTTAATGGAAGGTTACATCAGGCAATGGAACCCGCAGGAATCCGTCCGGCCACAACTGCCAATGCTCGTAAAGGTGCATATGGCTGTGCAGGAGTGCGGGTGTGCAGAAGCCTGTGTCACCCGCACCAATGTATACCCGGGCACACACCTACACACCCACCACCTGTGCAAATGCATGCACCAGCACTGTACTGTGCAAACTCATGCAGCAGCGTGCACATGTGCAGGAATGTGTATTGTCTGCTTTCAGTGCGCGCGCGCACACACACACACACACACACACACACACGTTCTATGCAGCTTGTGGGGAGGCCCTGAGGGATTCCAAGAGCAGGTATTTGCACACTGCACCCCCCCCCCCGACACACACACCCGCCTGCAGCCGGCCGAGGGTTCGTGCTCTGCTCAGCAATGAGCTGCAGGCTGGGGTCTGTCGGGCTCTAATTCCCCATTAATAAAGGAGCAGGTGGAAAAATACCACACAAAGCAGCTCCGCTTCTGCCCCCCCCCACCCCCCAACCACTCCCGCCCTGTCCCTGTCTGTGTCACATTCCACAGCAGCTGCGCCCTGGCAGCTCAGGCAGGGACATGCAGAGACATGACAGCTGCCCCCTTCCCTCCAAGAGGCAGGCAGAGACCGGGACTAGCACAGGGGCGCTACACCCCTGCCATGGGGCGGGGGGGAGAAGCCCCGTGTGCTGAGAAGCCCCATGAACCAGGCTTTCAAAGGGCAGGGGAGGGGCTGACGGGAACTAGGAAGAGGGACACCATCAGACCGTACCCACGTGAGAAGGAACTGGGGGCCCCTAGAGTAAGCGGAGAGGCCAGGAGGAGCCTACCAGGGCTCAGGCTGCATCCCCGCTGGAGACGGAGCCAGGACACAGTTGCAGTCACTAGCCACATGGCTCGCTGCAGCTCCGCTCGCTCATCTCTGCAGAAAGGCATGGGCCAGCCCAGCCCCCCCCCCCAAAGCATGCTGGGAAAAAAATGCTTGTGAGCGTGCCTGCAGCCACACTGAAGGTGAGATTTTGCGTAGGGCCGTGCAAAAGGCCGCATGGCCACGTGCGGTTTCCACGTAACCAGTTTCCATGTAACTAAGGGCAGAGCGAGTTTGCGGGAGGCAATGAGGAACAGATTCAAGCTAAGCCAGAATACGACTCGTCAATTGTAAGGCCAGTAGGGGCCAGCTTTTGTCTCCAGCACATCACAGGTCACTGAATCTCCCCCGCCTGCTGGTGCAGTCGGTTCCGGCCCTCTGCCTGAGTGCCCGGAGTCCTTGGACTTCGCTGTCAAGACTTCAGGTTACAGAGAACGTGCCTCCCCTACACCCAAATAGGAGTGTCCCCAAATTTGCATTCGTGCAACTGGAGTAGCTCACAAAAGTCAAAGCTGTGCAACTTCCCACGTAGCTGTGGCCTGTTACAAAGCAGCTCCTGGTCACGCTTTTCCCTGCTGTTTGAGAGGCAGTGTTACCTAGTGGCTAGAGCATGGGTTAGGCCTCGAAAGAGCAGCATTCTACTCCCCGCTCCACCCTTGGCTTGCTGGGTGACTAAACTTTCTGTGTCTCCGTTTCTCCATCTATAACATGGGACTAAGAATATTTCAGAAAAGTGCTTGGAAATCTGCGGACGGAGCCACGGCTGGGTGTCTGGGGCAGGGGTTGCAAAGATGTGCTGGACTTTAAAAGCAAAGCCAAACTCGAATGCCAGGCAGTGGAGGGGAACACAACACGCATGAAAGGACCAGCAATCAGCCGCACAGGGCACGGGCGTTGCAAACTTGCGTGATTCTGCCACCAGCATCGTAATACGAATCAGCTGCTGGAATCCAGAGAACCTCTGCTTTCACTCAACAAATACGTGAGTTTCTGGCCTTTCTGGGTGCCGAGAAAAAGCTTGCAAATATGAAGCAAGCGTGGCCTATCAGATCAGAGGGCAAAGAAAAAGAGCCCACGGCGTATTATTTCAAAACAATCTCAAGCTGTTCTGGGGCTGACCAAGAATGTTGTAATAACAGCCTATAAAGTATTGAGGAGGGGAGGGGGGTGTCAGGTGGTAGGGAGCAGGGGGAGGGTGGATGAAGCACTCTTCCAAAAAAAAAAAAAATCTTCATTGCATTGAATGAGCTGACACTTCTGAAGAGCTGGGTCGTGTGGCAGAAACTTTCTGGATACGGCGCCCAGATCATAAGGATGCAAATATGGAAGGGGTGTGCAGGGGTCTACATTTGCAGAAGGGTCATGAGTGCACAGTGTGGCGGGAGATCAAAGCGGCGGCTAAGTCTAATAAAAGGTAATAATGAGTGACTTCAACTTCCTGCCTGTAAACTGGTGAAGTGTCACACGAGGACGGGGTATAGAGCAACCATTTCTCAACATCCTGAACAGCCGCTTCTTGGAATAACTTAGTTCTAGAGCGCTCCTGCCGTCAGTTAGGTGATAACCAAAGCTGATTCAAAATAGTTACACTGAATGAGCCACCAAGGCATGGTGACCAGAATTTGAGATGCACATTCTCCAGGGAAGATTCATCGTCTTTGGGTTCAGCCCCAGGAAAGGGGATTTCCCAAACAGAAGGAAACTAGTCACAAAAGAAGAATTTCAGCAAGGAGGGCACGCAAGCGAGCAGAGCAGAGATGCAGCAGGTGCACACACCCCATCCCAAGACAGGAAGCAGGAAGACAAACAAAACACAAAAGCCAGGTGGTTAAATAGCAAAGGACAGGTGGCTATAGGAGACAAACTGACATCCTTCCAAAAATGGAATTCCAGGCAAAGGGAGCCCCAGAGGAAGGAGCATAAACTTTGGCAGGTTCAATTGTAATAAGGAATTTGGAGAGAATATTTTGTTTTAAGTTAGATCAGAAGTAGGAAGCTGGTGAGAGAATTACTGGGTTCACGGGACCACCAGGGAGCAAAGGGAACAATTAAAGACGATAAGGATATTGCAGGAAAATCCCCCAACTTTTTTTGTCCGTCAGTCTCCACCAGAGCGGAAGTTGGGGAGATACCCATTCTTTTCAGTGTGAAGGAGAAAGTACTGTTAGCCGCTGAGATGCTTCCGTAAACTAATAAAAAGAAATAGCAACAGGCCTCTGGGACCAGATGATACCTCCAAGAGACCTGAAGGCTCTTCCAAAGCAAGTGGCTGCGTTTTAGCAACAATAGGCCGTCACTCATTAAACTCAGCTGCTAGGCTGGAAAACTGTGAGGCAGCACATGTGTGTCTTTTGAAAAGGCACTCAGGGTCATCCTGAGCATGTCAGACTTCAGTGCTAGGTAAACTCATTGAAAGGTTAATTAAAACAGAGAATTAACAGACAATGAATGATCATGATGAACAAACCAGGCTTCTGTAAAGAAAAACCATACCTCTCTAATCTGCTAGGAGTCTCTGAACCTGGTCAGTAAAATAGGAGCCAAAGCAGAGCTGCTTGATCAAATGCACCTGGGCTTTCTGGAAATCTTTGAGGCATCCCTGACAAGCGGTTGTTAAACAAATGAAATGGCCATGCGGTGAGAGGCAAAGTAGGGTCAAGGGTTAGAAACCGGTTAGGACAGGGGTGGGCAGTAAGCAGCTTTTGGGTTGGAGGTGGTTCACTGGAGTTAGCTCCTGGTGGGCCACCAGATGCTTTATTACCGGAGCCTCTGCAGCTTCTGTTGGCCGCGGTTCACTGTTCCCAGCCGGAAGCCTGCGCCGCTTCCCACAGCCATCGGGAGCTGTGTGCAGCTGGACCTGCGGACACTCAGGGAAATAAAGCGTCTGGCAGCCCACCAGGGCTAAACCCGGCAAACCAGGTCTGGCCCACGGGCAGCTTATTGCCTGCCCCGAGCTAGGATGTAGGAAGCGAAGAATAAAAGATCCCTTTGCCCAAGGTTAATAATGGAGCAGAACGTGCTGCTTACTGTCAAATCGGTCTGGGATCTAGAAAACGGATGAGCAGGGAAGCGGTAAAATATGTGGAGGATACAAAAGTCTTGTCTGCTCTAGAAAAAGTTTGCTAGTAGAGCCGTACTGGAATACTAGCCCAGCCCTAACCCTAAGAGAGATGGAGCAAACAAATGCTTCTCCCTAGCTGCATTCTGCCCCCACCCTCTTCCTTGAAGAAGCATCGCAGTGAGGAAGCGCCGGATTAAAAGGCCCCAATTCATGGGTTTCTCAGCTTTGCCTGCCTTTGATAATCAAAAGCTGGATTTTTCCTCTTGGGCCCGTCCCATTTCAGATTTCCCCTGAAACAATGCAGACAGGCAGCCGGATGATTAATGCGGGTACGTTTGCACTGAGCCTTCCATGCTAGCTGAACGCTGCCAAAGAAGATCTCAGCTTGGAAACATTTTGGGGCAGAGCCATGTTCTCTATGGATCGTGTCTTCCAAGGGCTGAGCCTCTGAGTACCCCCAGCCGTGGGGAAAGCACATTTTCCTTGCTTGTTTCTGCAGCCTTTCCAAAGCTGGCTCCCATGTTCCTCTGTAGCATCCAGCAGGGACGAGAGCCTTATGAGCACTCAGCTAGCTCACTCCCATTCCTCCGGGCTATTTGCCCTCTAACAGATGATCCTGGTTAACTCCTGGAGTCCCAGGTCCCTCTGCTCTGAAACGCTGCAGGTGTGCTGGCTACGCCGCGCAGCAAGTAATGTTCTCTCACAACTGCGCTTTCGCAGTCAGGAATCTTTCTGAGCCCAGTTTGAATGCTCCTTGCCGGGTTTGAACAGCTCAGGTCTGGGAACTGTCCTTTCTTCTTCCCGAGCAGGGAACATGTGTTGGAAATACCTCGACTCCGCCCTGCAGAGCCCTGCAAGAACAATCACAGGGCCAGAAACAGACCCCTATCCACGGCCAGACCACATCTGACACGCTCCCCCTCAGGGCGTGCACCCTGCCAGTGCAACCCACTCCCTCCCTCCAGGGACAGCATTCCTCCTCGGAGCAAAGTTCCCGCTAAGCTTTTCCATATGTGTGTGGAATAAATATGTATGTGCACCAAACCATGTGCAAATGTGCACCACCACTACAAACAAAACACCCAGCTGTGGGCGCTCTGCTAATCCGCTGGGCACCATCTGAATTTCTTCTGAGAGGCCGCACAAGTGCCCAGCTTGCAGGAAACCTTGCCCCTGAATGTCTCCTAGCTGCCCTCCTACAGCTACCCCCAGCCCACAGGCACAGGGGGAGCCAAGAGAAATCCAGCAGCAGAATTTCCTGCCACAGGCAGCTGTTAGCCCACGGCTGCAGGAAAGGCACATTCCTCCTGCCCCATACTGTCTCCCCCCGCCTCCCGCCATGCTGTGCATGGTCTCTAAGCCCATTTCAGCTTGAAGACCCATTTCCTTCACGCCCAGGGACTGGTAATGGTACCACTGTGTCCTGTAGGGCTCACCAGACATCCCCCTCTGCCACCCCTATTGGCCTTGCTCTTGGGGGCTTTAGCAGCTTGTTAAGAACCGGGCAGCATTGGGAGCTGGAGCCAAAGGTCAGCCCTCCCAGCCCCACGGGCATGCAAGCCGGATACCCCCCTCCCCCAGTTGTTATTGAGCCACAGAGACTTTTACAGGGGGAAAACTCCATGGGAAAAAGCTGAGCTGGGGCCTGTGTGTTGTCAGTGTGTGAACAGGCTTCCACCGTCCCCATAAATAATCCTAACAGGAACCAGGAGGCGCGAGCTGGGGCCAGGGGCCGTCCCGCAGCCTGGGAGACAGGCAAGATGCTCTCCCCTTCCATCGCCACAGGGGAAGCCCAGACCCGTGCAGGTATCACTGGGACTTCTAGGCCGAGCCTCAGCCTGTGGACCTGTCTCGTCCAGACAGCCTGATCCCCAGCCTGGCCCGGCCCTCCCGAGCGGGGCTCCGAACTGCTGCCTGGCGGCATTCATGGCCTAGCAGTTCCCTGTGAAGCAGCAACTCCTGGGCACGTGGCCAGGGCCTGAGGAAAGCAAGGAGGGTTGTGGGGCTGGGCCGAGAGGATAGGGCCTGTTCTGCAGCTCGCTCCCCACTGCTCCATGAACCCCATTTAGGCCTCCTGCCCTCACGTCCCCCCGATCCCTGCTTCGTGCACACGGATGTTCTGGGCCAGGCCCACCCCTCCTCGGTTCGGCTCGTCTCCTGGGGGGGCAGCGAGGCTGAAGGCTGATTCTTTCCAGCTGTATAGGCCCAGGCAGCTGACATGGTTTCTGAGCTACGCTGCCAAGTCGCAGGAGTGTCAGCCAAGAGTTAGCAGCCAGAGCGCTGGGAAGCCAATAGCCTCGGCCAATTAATCCCAACTCTTCCTTCTCTTGTCAGGGGCGGGAGCAAAAGAGGCGCTAATCGTCCCAGCCAAACTCCTAGCCCCCAGGCCCTGCGCTTCGCCTGGGCTTGGGGGTGGGAATTAGGAGGGCTCGGTCCCCACATCCTAGCCAGAGAAGAGGGACATACCCCTGGCTCGGGGTGCACTGTGGGGGGACACAGGGCAGGCATGAAAGGGGACTGGCAGGGGCATCTCCCTGCTGCCCTACCCCTCGCCCCCAGGGATGAGCTCTATGCCGATCACAACATACCCCGACCCGGAGACCTAGGCTGACGGTCTGGCCCAGGACGACAGAGGCCATAGGATGAAAGTCTCTGCCCTGCAGAGGATGAGAGCTCATTGCGGGAGGAAGGGGGGAGCCTAGGTGTGGCCAGTGTAAGCCACGACCGACCAATCATGTGAAACAGCTTTTCTCGCCCCCGTGCCAAGAGGGGCGCTGAGCAGGGCAGTTGGGCAGGGATCCTACAGTGACCCAGTAGCCACAGCCCAGCCAAGGAGTCTAGGGCTTCTACGGAGTTGGCAGGGCACTTCAGTGCACAGGAGGGCTGTGCTCCCCCGGCAGCCTGGTGCCACGGGGGCAGCGAGACACAAACACCCTCCCTGTGAACGAGGTGGGAACAGCCTCACAGACAGGGCCGGTGGCTACTTTACCCAGCTGGGACTCTTCCCCCAACCTGGGAGGGAGGCGTCTCTGGTTCCAGAAAAACAGGCTTTCTGCTGGGCAGAAGCCAGCAGGAGCCTGGTGCTGAGAACAATGGGCCACAGCCCTGAGTGGGAACAGGTCGCAGGTCTGCTGGAGGGGGGATATTCTGGGTCCTGCCCGCCCATGCGAGATCCCAGCAGACTGCAAACCCTGGGGGGTCCGCTCCCCCACCTGCCCTGCCGAAAGCCTTTTGCAACAGCACGACAGGGGATGCCTGCCCTGCTCACCAGCCACGCTCTGGTCCAGAGGGGGCTGCATTGCAGAGCTGGCCCAGCACTTCCCCTCCTGTGAGGCTGATCAAGCCCCATAACACCACAAGATCTTTCCTCCTTCCCCACCAGCAAGGGAAAGGCAGCTCCAATCCGCTCCACACACCCAGCCTTTGAACTTGGCTGGCTGGCGCCCGTCCCAAGGTACCTGCTAGGGCAGACGCTGTGCTTGGGAGTAAGCTGCATGCAGCAGCAGGGAGGGGAAATGAAGGGAAACCCTGGGTGACTTCTCCAGGCCCCATTCTAGGACATCACTAAGCAGGCGCCAGCCCCGCAGCCAGGAGGGGAGGCCCCATCCACACTAGGGCACCTCCGCCAGCCCCTCTGCTCCCCGCGAGTGCAGGTGGAACCCCTCCCCCTGCTGGGGTGTGGGGCAGGAGGCTGCTTCAGGCTCCTCCCCCGGGTTTGTTTGGAGACAGAGGCGCTGTTCCCACCCCTGCCTGAACTTTCCAGCAGCTCCGGGCTCTCTCCAGCCCCAGGAACAATCGGCGCCTTTGTCTCCCCCTTAATCTCCTGGTTAGGAATTAAAAGGGGGAGAAAAGCAGCAGCACAAAAGGCCCCTTTGCAAGGGCTGTGGGGAGAGCAGAAAGAGGGCTCTGCTGCCCAGATTGCATGGCCACTGGGGCCTCGCTCTCCTCCCCAGGAGACCGGCACACAGTTACCAGCCCCCCTTCCTCGTTTCCTGCTCCTCTGCACAGCAACAGCCAGCCCATCCCTGGCACGCCCTGTCTGCACAGTGTCCCACCACCCTGCGGCATGGTGTGCCCTGGGCCTGGCCCCTTCCCCTCCCCCCGACCTGGGGAGCAAGAGAAGGAACATCCGTCCAGGCAGGAGCCAAGGGGCCAGGACTGGGTGGATGAACTGGCTGAGACAGCAGAACATTGAGCCAAGACTGGAAGTCAACACACCAGAGGGTCCGCCTCAGCAGCCACCTCTCCCACGCTGGGCTGCCCAGACAGAAGGGTGGGCCACGGGGTCTCGCTCAAGGAACCTGCTTCCGGAGACGGCTGGGGCTGTCCTGGGCCCCACTGAGAGGAACCAGCCCCGGTGCAGCCCTCGGTCAACACTTTTCCTTGGAGAGTTGTGGGAAGCGGCAGGACGGGTGCTGGTTGAGGGCAGGCCAGTATCCAGGTGAAAGGCACTGGGGCAGATGGGTCCAGTGCTGAGGGACCTCCCAGTCCCCTGGGTGGGAGCGAGGGGGGACCGTGCCAGCTACCCGCCCGGGGTACATTTGGAAAAAGACTACGGCTTTGCTGCTTTAAACCTCTGTTTCTACCTCCCACCCAACCTACGTCACCCTGGGCAGGGGAGAAAGAGTCCAGCTCATCTGTTCCTATGGCAGCAAGACAGCCTGGATTTTACTTCCCCAGGCCCCTGTTGCTCCTCAATTACAAAGCTGCAACCGCAGGGGTTGCACTTAAACCACCTAAGGTTACTGAGTGCAAGGGGGGGCAGCTGTGGATTAACCCCCATGCAGCTCCTCCGAGCTCCAGAACAGGCTGTGCCAGGACCCAAAGCCCTGCTGTATCAAGCAGCCTCTGCCGGGGAGGGGGACCTTGCCCCGGGGCCTGATCGCCCCTGCACACAGGACTGGGAGCCACATCCCAGGGTAGGGGACAGCCCGGCTGTACCTCTTCCCCTAGCTACAGTTTCTCAGCGCCTGTACTGAAAGCGCTCCCAGCATTGCTGAGGTGTTTATCGGCAGCCCCTCGGCCAGCGGCAAGCCCCGGCATAGGCGGTAGCAGGCACAGCCGCGGCAGAGGCAGCGTGAGGGAGATGGGGCGGCCGGTGTTCCGAGGAGGGCTGGCAAACAGCAGCTGCTGCAGCACGGGAGCTGGCTCGAGGTTAGTGAACCACTGAAAGGAGCCCACTAACAAGCAGCAGGTCTCTCCTAGTGACTCCCTTTTAAGATCCACCAGCCCTCAGCATGGTCTGGGCTCCTTGCTCCTCCCTTTGCCTTAGGCTCTGGTGGGAAGCAAGACGCTGGCTGAAATGCAGGCAGCACACCAGGGACAGTGAATAGCAAGCTGCAAGCAAGGAAGGGCGCCTGAGCAAGACCACAGCCCCTTGGAAAGCAGCCTTATGTGGAACTCCCTCCAAGCCCGGGTCAACAAAACACACACAAACTCAGGAGCTCCATAGATTTCTTAAATAATTTAATTGAAAAAAGTATTTCTTTAAAAAATATTTCTACAAATGCACGATTGCATCATTTGTTTCTTTTTTTTTTTCCTTTTTCACCATTAAATACATCTCAATATATAAAAAAAGGTGGCAGGTACAGTACAGGAGAAACAGCTGGGGGGCATGGGGGTGGGGGAGACCACCGCCTGGAGAGACCTCCGAGCGTCACCGGGTGCAAACCAAGCTGTGCTGAAAAGGACTGGCCAGGGGCAGGTGGGGACACTAAGCTCCGGTTCAATAATGCTGCAGTTCTACAGGCGCGAGTGACTCCCCCAGGACTGCCACCAATCACACCGCTTCAGGGAGGCACCGGGGTAGGGAGTCACAGAGGCAGTCCCATTAGCTAGGGCTCTCCTGAAGCGTGAGAGCCGGAGTGATGCTACCAGCCAGGCTGTCTGGCAGAGGAACGTGGGCAAACCAAGACAGCAAAGAGGGTTATGAGGTTGGTCACTTTTAGAGCCAGTGGCAAGTAATTTCTGCAGAGATCATGAATGGGAACCAGCGGAGCTACAGTGCGGCCCTCAGACTCAGAGTGGGCCAAGGACCGGCCGGAGAGGAGAAAGCACTGTTTGTTCTGTAAACAAATCTGAACTACAGACCAGGCTAGGCTGGCAGGATGCACTGCCAGACCCACTGCAAGCGCCAGTGTGGGAGGATGAGGCCGAGATGCCCATCTGCAGCAACCTGAAGAAGTGGGGGCAAGGGGGCTGTGCAGACGTGGTGAGAGAGGAGACTGTATGAGGGGCTGATTGACACAGCAGCACGAGGAGCGGCGACAGCGGCAAGTTGTCCTACTGTCACCAGCCGTCAGGGCTGTGGACTGAACATGTGCTGTGCAGGGAACAGAGCCGCACAAGGCTGCTCGGGAAAGAAAGCTGAGGATGTGAGACGGGGGCTAGAGAAGACCCAAGGTGGCCCAAGAGCCCACTTCTCCTTACAGGAAGCGGCTGGCTGGGAAGAGCCCTGGGGCTGCAAAGAGCTGTGCCGAAATGCCAGGAAGTGCAGCCGGAGACAGAGCCAAGGGGCTGGAGAACAGCAGGAGCAAGAGAGCAACGTGGGTGGGAGCAACGGAAGGAGGGCCCGGAACAATCGTCTGGGCCAGGCACTAGTCAAACTAGTTAGCTGGGGTGCCTGTGAATACAGCAGCAAGTGGGAGACAGTGCAGGGCCCCCCACATGGGAAGAGGGAGCCATTCAAGGTGGGATAAGGGACATCATGAAACAGGATCTCCAGCTCTCATCCTCTTTGGATGCCTCTTCCCCTCCCTGCTATTTGCTATTGCTTCTCTCTCCTAGGGGAGCGGCAGGGGTGTGCACGGGGTGGGGGTGGGGGAAACACAGCTGTGCAGCAGGCGTTCACCTCCTCAAATCTGCTCTGCTCTTCCCCAGGCTGCATGTTTGCCATCACCGGACTGACACAGCCCCGAGTGGCCAGAAAAGAGAGCTCGCTTTGTGGCACCCGGGGTGGTGTGCTAGGAGAGATCCCAGGCTCCCGACTAGCTGCCTAGATGCCGGGCTGTTCGTGTCCCTCTCCAGGGGATCGGACTTCACGCGGATCAACAGTTTCCATCGCCGTTCAGCCTGGAATGGGAGGCCGCCCCCAGCTAACGTGGTGCCCGAGCCTCTGGCAGGAGTCTCTGGGAACTCCAAGGACGGGCGCGTTCCCAGCAGCGGGAAGGGGCAAGCCGCCCCGGCCTGAGCGAGTTGCAGGGAAAGAGGCCAATCGACGCCACCGCCTGCTTTAGCGGCCGGAGGAGCCCGTGCGGAGCACCAAGAGGAAAGGGACAAAAAGAGGCAAGATGCCTTTGTCAGGAGCAAACCGGGCCACAATGGAGCCCGGTTCCTTCCCCTGGCAGGCGAAGACTCTAATTGGACAGAGCCTGGGATGGCGCCGGGGGAAGGCCCAACACACATGGCGCATTTCACGCCATTTTGGAAAGGATCCATTTACTGGGCTCCACACCATGTGCTGACAGCTGCTGCTGGGAAGCCTGTTGCTAGGCAACGCTGGGCGGCTCCATGCACTGAGCCAGGGGATCGCCGGACAAGGCCTGCTCCGGGCCAGGCTGCGAAATGGGGAAGAGATCTCCTTTCACAGCCGGGCCCCTGGGTCCGGCGAGGGCACGCGCCAGCCTCCGCCGCCGTGCCAGAGCCCGGGCGAAGGGGCTTTGGAAGAAGCTACGCCGCCGAATTAACTCGCCATTTGTTCCAAGCCGCACGGTGTAACCGGACGCAAGTCAGCTGCCTGGCGCGGAGCAGATGGCACTGCACCAGAGACAGGGAAGGGAACCAGCACAGAAATACAACTACCTTCCCCCCCTTCCCAAGGAGCAATCCAAGAGCAGAGGCCTAAGCTGCACAGCTGGGAGGGCTCCGAGGCAAAGCCTAAGGAAACTCAACAAGGAGTCCTGTGGCACCTTAAAGACAACACATTTATCCAGGCAGAAGCCTTCATGGGCTGCAGCTCACTTCATGCATCTGACAAAGTGCATTCCCGCCCACGAAAGCATATACAGTGTTTCTCAACCAGTGGTACCCCTTAGGGGTACGTGAGAGAAGTCTGGGGGGGTACGTCAACACAACTGAAATGTGGAGAAAACTGAATGTGTGTGTTAAGTGTTACAGCGCTTTATTATTGGTGTACTTTTAACACCCATAAATTTCCTCGCCCGCCTGGCTTTACGATTAAGTTGTTTAAACAAATGCATTGCAATGGTAGAAAAAAAAACCCGGTGTCTGTCTGAAAACTGTAGGTACTGTAGGTATTTTTTTTTTTTTTTAAAAGGGGGAGGGTACTTTATAAAAAAAAGGTTGAGAAATGTGTTAAGTCTTTAAGGTGCCACAGGATTTGCCATTTTTGCTGACAAACATGGCTCCCCCTCAAACTCAGCTGATCACGACGGGAAGGCCCCAAACACTCAGACGGACTGAACGAAAGGACTGCCTGCCCCGCAGGAGTGAAGGAACAGGCGAAAAAACAAACCCCGGAACACAACGTCATGCATCGTGACTCAGACAAAACCCGGATAGCCACGACACGGTGGCACGTGCGGGTGACTCCGTGGGAGAAATGGCAATATGGAACTGTCCGGTTGGGCTGTATGACAGACCATCACACACAAGAAGAGCGAGGAGATCATCCAAGCCTAGCTGATGGACACAGGGCAGTTCAGCCTTATGTGCAGTTCTGGATAAACTGGAGTGATGCCCGATTAAAGTTTGGGGAGTGCCAAGGAGATTACCCTGCATTGTACAGGTTGGACAAGATGACACTGGTCCCTTCTGGCCTGGATCTCTAGGAAACTAGACTCTGAGGAAGAGCTGAGAGCATAGGAAGGAGGTTCACACTGGTGGAAGGAGAACCACCCACAGATGCATCAAGGGATGCTAGAGAGGAGCAAGCCCAACAAAACTAATCTGATAGCTTTCTTTGATAAGATAACGAGCCTTGTGGATAAGGGAGAAGCGGTGGTTGTCATATACCTAGACTTTAGTAAGGCATTTGATACGGTCTTGCATGATATTCTTATTGATAAACTAGGCAAATATAACTTAGATAGGGCCACATCTAGGTGGGTGCATAATTGGCTGGATAACCGTAGTCAGAGTTGTTGTTAACGGTTCTAAATCCTGCTGGAAAGGGATAACAAGTGGAGTTCCTCAAGGGTCTGTTTTGGGACCCGTACTGTTCAATATCTTCATCAATGATGTAGATATTGGGATAGAGAGTACGCTTATTAAGTTTGCAGATGATACCAAACTGGGTGGGGTTGCGACTTCTTTGGAGGATAGGGACATAATTCAAAATGACCTTAGCAAGTTAGAGAAATGGTCAGAGGTAAACAGGATGAGGTTTAATAAAGAGAAATGCAAAGTGCTCCACTTAGGAAGGAACAATCAGTTCCATACATACAAGATGGGAAGTGACTGTCTAGGAAGGAGCATGGCAGAAAGGGATCTAGGGGTCATAGTGGACCACAAGTTGAATATGAGTCAACAGTGTGATGCTGTTGCAAAAAAAGCAAATATGATTCTAGGTTGTATCAACAGGTGTGTTGTAAGCAAAACTCGTGAAGTCATTCTGCCGCTCTACTCTGCACTAGTTAGGCCTCAGCTGGAGTACTGTGTCCAGTTCTGGGCGCCACATTTCAAGAAAGATGTGGAGAAACTGGAAAGGGTACAGAGAAGAGCGACAAGAATGATTAAAGGTCTAGAGAACATGACCTATGAAGCCAGGCTTCGTGAACTGGGCTTGTTTAGTTTGGAAAAAAGAAGATTAAGGGGGGACATGATAGCGGTTTTCAAATATCTAAAAGGGTGTCACAAGGAGGAAGGAGAAAATTTGTTCCTCTTGGTTTCTGAGGACAGGACAAGGAGTAATGGGCTTAACGTGCAGCAGGGGAGGTTTAGATTGGACATTAGGAAAAAATTCCTAACTGTCAGGGTGGTCAAATATTGGAATAAATTGCCAAGGGGGGTGGTGGAATCTCCCTCTCTGGAGATATTTAAGAACAGGTTAGATAGACATCTGTCAGGGATGGTGTAGGTGGAGCTTGGTCCTGCCTTGAGGGCGGGGGGCTGGACTCGATGACCTCTCGAGGTCCCTTCCAGTCCTATGATTCTATGATAGGGTCCAGAGACCCATCAGGCAGAAAGGAGCTTGAACGGCAGCAAGAAAAAAAAATGGTTTCCATCAAGCCTTAGGGGGATGCCACCCCTGGAGCTTTCAAAGGCTGGGGGGGGGGGGGGAAAGCACTCCTCTTGCAAGAATGGCACAGGGGTTGAGAAGTTACCAGTGCCACAAGGGAGCTAGCACAGAGGCCCTACAGACCCCCCGCCCCAGAATGAACATCAGCCCATGCCTATCTAAGTGGCCAGCGCTGCCCATGGAGCGGTATAAAGACAGGGCTCCCCATGAAGGGCAGGGAAAACCCCTGGAGAGCCATCCAACCCCAAGACTTCCATGGTTTGGGCAGAGGTAGCTGGCTCTGGCTCGGCCTGCTGGGTAAAGGCATTTGCCTTGACCAGCTTTCTCTCCCTCTGGTTGACATCACTGTGCGTCTCCAGCAGCCATCTTGGGCAGCTGTCCTGTGCAGGAGGCGGCCAGGCGGGGCAGATTACAATTTGTATCATGTCATCCTTTCAACTGAGAACATCCAGGTTTATTCTGAAACTTGTTCTGACTTCTCCATTGAAATTCTCACAGCTGGGTGAAACGTCGGAGGTGGGTGGGACGGGGGGACAACATCGCCTGTCAAAATACAGGGAGCAAATACCCTAAAATCAAACGCCAATGCAGCATGTTCCTTACTTTGCCTATCTAAGTGGCCAGCGCTGCCCATGGAAATACTCCTTCCACTGGTCTGCGTGTGCACGGTGAAATCAACATTCACTAATATTTGCCAATAAAAATTGAATCCTTTCAAGCCTAGAGGTGGTGGAGGATCAGGCATGAATGTTATAGCTGACTCACGGGTGTAGCCGGTTGCTAACACTCCACCCAAGCTGTCCCCTCATTCCGCAAGGCTTAATACTCCCAAGGGAATGCTGGGACGCTGGAGGACTGAAGATCCCCAGCAGTGGGCGAAAGAGGGAAGACTGTTTCACAGGTGGGGATGGGGGAGGCGCAGCAGGTCTGTCTAGCTAGAAGGGTTATCAGCAAGAGCGGCCAACAGACAGGACAGAATGAGGCCTGGCCCAGCAGCCAGGAAAGTCAGACTAGCCCAGCCAGCCTGGGCGGTTTCTTCGCAAGCTTAGGGTTGGGCCCAGACAGAGCTCTGGCACCGGAATGGAACTCTGCTCCCCGTCTGCTGGCTGCACCCCGCTCAGCTGGTTGTGTCTGGCTTTGGCTCTAGGATTGTTTTGCACAGTTCGGATCACAAACCAGCCTCAGACACTGCACTAAGCGTAGCACTTTGTGACCAAGCCTGAAATGCTCCAAACCCCAAGCTCCACTCCCTGCTACCCCCAGGCGGAGTCACCCCGCTCCCAATGCAATCGGGGAGCAATGCCCCTCTCCTCCAGCCTCTGCAGCTTGCCCTTGGGTAAGGCTCCCTGGTAAGCATTACAGGGGAAGGGCAGGGGTGACACTGGTGGGTTGGTGGCCACAGCTGAGGAAGTGGCCAAGACCCTGTATGACCAACATGGCATTGGGGAAGGGGGTTATACACGCGAAGGCAGCCCTTCTGCCAGCTCCCTGTGATATTTACAGCCAGGGGACGGTGCACAGGGCTGGGGGGGGGGGGGGGGGGGGAAGGGAAGGACCATACCCTGTGCTCCAGGAGAGGGAGAGCACTATCTCGGTACAAAGGAAGGAATGGGCTCGCGCCCCGCGCCTCTCGGGTTCTGTACAGCGGCAGACACTAAGCGAGCGAAGGAAACTCAAGTAAAATTCTTATTGCCTTTATTCTGCCTGTGCCCTCCCCGAGCCCCGTCGGCCAGCACACACGCACACACATGCACGCACACACGCTCGCGGCGCTGGGACCCCCCCGCTCCCCTCTCTCGGGAAGAGCCGAGCGGCCGGGAAGAGTCAAAGAAGCAGAAGCGAGAGTCTTTTGGCAGCAATCACAGCGTGTGTCAGGAGAGGCTCTGCAGAGACGGCTCTGCTCTGACAAGACCTGCTCCTTCTGCATAAAACATGAGACTGGGGAGAGGCCGGGCTCTCCAGTCAGCTCGGCCTGGCCTCCCCGACACCTCTCCGAGCTCTGGCTGAGCAGGAGCAAGGCTGCTGTTGCTCCCCGGGTCCCTGTGCAAACTCGCGCTGATGGCCTTTCTCCACAGTCCAGATTCGGCCATAAAACAAAGAGGGACGAGAGATCTGGAGTTGGCGCGCCCAACTCCCTGCATAGTAATCTCACTGGGTTCAGGTTCCGGCGTGCAGAGCCAAACGGACCGATCCCCTCCCTTCCAACAGATTCCAGTGCAGATCCCTGCAGGAGGGCAGCAGGGGGACGTGATTGTCTGGGGCTGCTCAGGCGGCGGCCAGCCCGGACTCCGCTCCATGCCCTCCACGGTATATGCTTGTATCCCCACAGCCCCCTCTCCTCCCTCGCTAGGGTGAGGGCTCGGGAAGGTGCCAGTAACCGCCGCAGTGTCTCCAAAAGGATCTTCCGGCCGCGGAACAGGAGGAGAATGTTTGTGACTTCGGGGTTAAGGAAATTCAAGAAGTAGAACAACTCCTGCACCAACGGCGTGGCGAGCAGCGGCAACGGGGCAGGAAGAGGGGGTGAAGTCTTCATCCAATAAACTGTCTTCAATATGAAGACGGCATGGCCGGCTGTGCTCCAAAACGCAAAACCCACGGCTGGTCTCCCTCTCGGCTCAAGTGCCTTGGATTCAGGGAGCGCGTCCCATCCTGTGTGACCGTCCAGGGGCCGAGAAGCTCCACGCAAAGGGGAAAAACAGGAAGCCGGGCTGCACCGCAAACTAGAATCTTATCGACAAGATTCCCTCCGTCCATTCCAGTCCCAGAGTTCTCTGTGGTCAAACCTGAACCGGGAGGGTCTGGTTCATTTGCAATCTCATGTCCTGAATACTGCTCAGGATCTTCTTCTGATGTCCTGCGAGCGTTACCCCTATCCTGAGCAGGTCTCTGAAAGGACAAGAGGGGCCAGCGCTCGTAACAAGTCTCCAGATTCCTTCCAGAAGCCTGTGCTAGGGCAGCTGTGGCCAACCCATGGCTTGTGAGTCGCATGCGGCTCTTTTCCCCCCCCACCAGGCTGCAGCTCGCAAATCCCCCCCCCCCCCCCCGTGGTACGTAAAGCACCTCCAAAAACGGCCCTCCTCCTGGCTCCCTGTGCTGACCCGGGCAGAGGAAATGTCCCAGACGACCATTAAAAAAGGAGAATTAAAGATGGTGTCTGCTGGCGGGAGCCTGATGTGGCCAAAAAGCCTCTAAACGCATTTTCTTAAAGGGGCAGAGCTTTTTTTTGGGGGGGGTGGGGGCTCCTTTTAAAGGGGTAAAAGTGGCAGAAAGGGGCAGTCTTTTTTTTTTTTGTTTGACAGCTCTTCCCCGGTTCTTTGCACTGGATCCACTGATATCTTGGCTCTTTGCCCAGAACGGGTTGGCCACCCCTGTGCTAGGGCATTTCTGCTCCGGCATTAACCACTGGCTGGTGGAGCAGACCAATTCCCCAGCTGTGTTAAGAGGCCCAGGAAAATCCTTTAATGCCACAGCCTCCGGGCCAGACACAACAACCATCTCGTCAGGACCTCCACCCACTCCGACTTTGTTCCAATCTTCACCCCCAGCCAGGCACTTATCTGCGCCTGCTTCTCCTAGCCGCTCGGGTACAGCTGCACTGCATTGAGTCGCAGAGCCCAGGCCCACTGGCTCCAGCTCGCAGGGCTCAAATGAACCACACACACCAGTGGGCCGAAGCCAGGAGTGCCGGCTCTGACCTGGTCGAAGAAGCTGTAAGAGCCGAGGTGCTGTCCGCTGCTCACAGAGCTCCCAGCCCACCAGGGAAAGCTGCCCAGTTCATTGGGCAGGAGACGTTTGCCATCTGAGCTGCCAGCTGCTTGGCCTCCCTGCAGCGCCCTCTGACCCGGCCCTGCTCCCAGCCCCTCTGCCCCCCACTTACTCCGCCGTCATCTGCGCCACCAGGTCGAAGGATGCAAAGCCCGCGTTGACGAAGCTCTCCTTGTACCGTCCCATTTTGATGGCGTCGAGCCAGTCGCCCACGGTGGTGAAGGTGGTGTAATCCGGCACGGTGCGGTCCAGGAGCGGCTGTGACACGCTGTGAGGACAAGAGAGCCCGGAGGTAACGCGGGGGGCATGGGGTAGGTACAGGCGCTTGCCCAGCACAGGTGGATCATGGGCCTCCCCGCATGGTGTCTCCAACTGGATCCCTTAGGTTTCCCACCTCCAGCCCCCTAGGGCAGGGGTGGGGAACGTAAGGCCAGGGGGTGGATGCCCCAGCTTGCCTGGATCCAGCCCCCGAGGCTCTCCCGCTGCGTCAGGGAGCCCGTGATGGCACTCCAGTCCCCCCCAGAATCTACTAGCCTGAGGCTCTGGTGTACAAAGGGAATGTGGGGAGTGTCTTTCTCCTCCTCAGTTGGGAGCCATGTCAGTGAGGGGCTGGTTGGGTTGGCGTTTTTCCTTCCCTCTCATGTGCGGCCCCCAACTGATTTTTCTGTGGGTCAGCAGCCCCCCCCCGCTAAACTCCAGGGGGGGCAAAGGGACGAGAGGCCTGGCGAGGGCACTGACCCCGACTGGACGCTGGTGACGACCTTCAGGCTGGCTGCGTTGCGGATGAGCTTGTCCAGAGTGTTCACGATCTGTGCAAACTTGGGCCGGAGGTTGCGGTCCCGCACCCAGCAGTCCAGCATGAGCTGGTGGAGCGCCGTGGGGCAGTCCATAGGTGGCGGCAGGCGGTAATCCTGTTCCACCGCATTGATCACCTGCCAAGACACACACACGGTGCTCAGAGCTGCCGGGAGTCAGCCAGGGTCCCTTGGTGCCGCTGCAGCCTGGCGCCCGCCCGCCGTCGCACTTACGTCCTGGTTGGACATGTCCCAGTAGGGCCGCTCTCCGTAGGACATCACCTCCCACATGACGATCCCGTAACTCCACACGTCGCTGGCCGAGGTGAACTTGCGGTAGGCGATGGCTTCCGGAGCCGTCCACCGGATCGGGATCTTACCACCCTGTGGGGAGAGACACTTAACTCCATTATTTAGTGCCTACCTCCGGGCTCCCCCGGCCCCAGCCCCAGCCCTCTGCGGCAGGGCAGGGGGCACGCCACCGCCGAGAATCTCACATACCAGCGAGCTGGTGTAGGTGGGATCCGTGGGGTCGTCCTCCAAGAAGCGCGAGAGCCCGAAGTCCGACACCTTGCACACCAGGTTGCTGTTGACCAGGATGTTGCGGGCGGCCAGGTCCCGGTGCACGTAGTTCATCTCCGCCAGGTACTTCATGCCGGCCGCGATGCCGCGCAGCATCCCCACCAGCTGGATTACCGTGAACTGCCCGTCGTTCAGCTGCCGGCAGACGGAGGGGAGAGGTCAGAGAGCCCCCAGTTCGCTGCTTCCACTGGGGGCTCAGGTGGGGTTCTGAGCTGCCTCTGGAAGGGGCTGATGAACCTGCTTAGAGCCTCCCACCGCCCCTCCCAGCAGGGGAAAGGGAAGTGCACGTGTGCACACCCGAATGCACTATTACCCTCCTGCGTAAGGTGCCATCAATGCCCCTTCTCCAACAGGGCTCCTCTCCTCCTACAACTCGGACCCTGGGGCTGGCCAGCCCCGGGAGAGTCCATGTGAAATGCAGGGAAGCAAAAGTCGTGGGCAGAGCGCAGAGCAGGGCTGCCCAGTCAGAGAGAGGAATAGGAGCGTTTCCACCTCAGCCTCCTGTCCCCCTACTCCCGTATGGCACATCCTGCCCCCCGGCCCAGCAGGCCTGGTGCCTCACCCGGAGGAAGGAGTCCAGGGCGCAGTTCTCCATGAACTCCGTGACGATCATGACCGGCCGGCTCTTGGTCACCACGCCCTCCAGGTGGATGATGTTGGGATGGTCGAACTGCCCCATGATGCTGGCCTCGCTCAGGAAGTCCCGCCGCTGGCGCTCTGTGTAGCCCACTTTCAGGGTCTTGATGGCCACAAAGATCTCCCGCCGGCCCGGCAGCTTCAGGCGGCCCCGACAGACCTCCCCGAACTCCCCTGCAGGGGAAGGGAGGAGGTTACACCCCGAGAGAAGCCACTGGCCGAGTGGCAAGATGAACCGTGCCCGGTCAGGTGACTTGCCTGCTCCAATCACCTCCTCGATCTTGACACAGGAGATGTCGATCTCTTTGGCAAACTCCCGGACAGCCTCGTTGGGGTCCTCGTAGGTGAAGGGGTCGATGTAAACCTTCATGCCGGGAGTGACTGCGGGAGCAGAGCCAGTCAGGCCCCGTGCGAGGGCACGGCACCAGCAACGCCCTCCCCCACCCCAGCCTGCAGCGTTGTGGGAGCCCCAGGGTCTAGGCCAGGAAGCCCAGCGCCGGACGCCAATCCCCCACCACAAAGGGAATCGTCTCTTGTGTTGCTAGGGTGTGGATGTGCACAGGGACCAGTCTCAGTGCCTTGCATGCAGGTGGGGGTGCAAGGACCAGTCACACGGCTGCAGCATGCCGGGGGCACAAGCATGCACAAGAGCTTGGGGTCACACTCACTGTATTGCTGCAGCTTTTCCGTGTACTCCGAGTCTGTGCTGCTCCGCTGCTTCCTGCCAAAGGAGACGAGAACCGGTCAGGGCAGTCCAGGCCTGCTGGGTGCCGAGGGGGCCGCAGGGCAATCCAGAAGGCAGCCGCAGAGCAGATACACAGCTCTGGCATGACGCAGTGTCAAGAGCAGCACCTGCCCTCCCCTCCTCCCGGTACCGGCATCCTTGGCCCAGAGGCAGGATACAGGCCTGGCCTGCAGAAGGGGCCTTTCCTCTGGGCTTGGCTTCCCTGATTCACACGGGCTCAGCGGCCCTGCGAGGTTTGCAGCGGGCGGGGTGGGACTGTAAAGCACATGGGGGGGAATCAGGGAGCCGGCCCCAGGAGGGCTGAAGGCTGGCTCCTGCTTTTTTTTTGGGGGGGGGGGGGGAGGGGAGGGGGAGAAGGGCAGTTGCATACAGCCCGGTTTGTGTCCGACGGCAGCGGAGGAACAGTCAGCGCCATGCTCTCTCAGCACAGGCCGGCTGCCAGGTGAGAGCAGGGAGGGTGAGTGGAAGGGGCACCTGTTCGGCTGACGTTCCCAAAGCGGAGAACGCCCTCCCCTGCCGGCTTAGTGCTCATGTAGCACTCCAGGCTAAGGACAACGGAGCCGGACAGGCCTGGAGCGACTGTTACTCTTGTGCAGTGGGGAGAACAGTCTGAAGGACACTGTGGGCTGGGTGAGGCCCCGGGGGGTTCCCAGCCTGGGGCTCACCCCTCTCCCTCGCCGGCTCCACCCGGAGCCCGTACCTGAAGCAGACGATAGCAATCACCACCACGGCGATAACGAAGACCAGGCCGGCGGTGGCCGACCCCACAATGAGGGGCAGCTCCTGGAAGCTCTTCCCGCTGGAACCTGCAGGAGAGGCGGGAAGCCGATCAGAACAAGAGGGCGAGCCAGGGGGGTGGGGCAGGGAAAGGAGCCCCAGTCCCAGGGCATACCGTCCTCCGCAGGGGTCTGGAACTCCACGGGGAGGCTGTACCGGCCATAGCCGGCCACGGTGCGGGCCCGAACCTGCACCACGTACAGGGAGCTGGTCTTCAGCCCGTCCAGACGCACCGTGTTCTTCTGGCTGGTGACGGTGTTCGCGATGCCGTCGCTCTGGCCCTGCTGGGGGGCAGGGAGAGCGGGGTCACATACGGGCAGTTATAATCCCCGCAGGGAGCGGGCTGGCTCCTGGGGTACCTCTAACACCGCTACTGGCCCCGGCTCTGCGTTACCTTCTCGAAGTACTTGATTTCGTAGTCCAGGATGATCCCGTTGGGTCTCTCCGGCGGGGTCCACGACAGCATCATGCTGCTCCCGGTGCTGCCGTGCAGGTGAATCCTGGGAACGGCCGAGGGGGCTGCACACAAAGGAAGGGCAGGGGCCGGTGAGGCTGAAGCATTTGCCGCCCGGGTCCTTTGTTCATCTACCGGTACCTCCGCGTCCCCCGACTGCATCTGTCTGCTACTCTGCAGCCTCGGCCCAGCCACAGGGCAGCACCTCCGGCTCTCAGTTAGGAGCACCCACGGCCTGGCCGGGCGGAGCCCTCCCCACCCTCAGCCACAGCCGGGGGCTGGAAAGATGCCTGGGGAGCCCCGAGAAAGCACTCTGCCAGGGGGCAATGTCGCCTCCTTCCTAGTCATAACCAAAGGGGCAAAGATCCACCACCAGCTGAGGAAAGCAAGATTCCCCTCCTCCCACCACTCCCCGCCCTGCTCTCCAGGTTACCCTCCGCCGCTGGGAGGATGGCCACGAATGGCACTCCGCGAGTGGCGGCAGGTTTCCAGCACGCTGGAGTGGAGCCCGATGCGGGGGAAGGGGGCGATAGAAAGCAGAGAGAGCGCAGCATGCTCCAAGGGCCTGAAAGGGTCCTGACCTTGGCCAGGCTCGCCAGGAGAAAGCCCATCTCCCCCTGCGAGCCGGGGGTCTCTGGAGCCAGGATTAGAGCCCCGGGACCCTGAGGATCCTGGTCCCCTCTCCTCTTTGTTCGCAGGTGTTCCGATCTCCTCCCCTCCAGGGACAGGAATTTAAAAACCGAGGGAAAAATTCACCCAGGGGATTAGAGGCAGGAGCTCAGAGCCAGCGAGGCTGCACAAAGGGAGTGAACAAAGGACAACGGCTTCCGGGAGTGTGGGGTGGGGCTGGGCAGAGATGCCCCCTCTCCCGGCTGCACTGACCTGCCTGGTTGGTGGTGATGTTGACGGAGGCGAAGTGGGGGGAGTAGGGGCTCTTGCTGGACACGCCGTTCACCGCCTGGATCTCGAAGGTGTACTGGGTGTGTGCCAGGAGGTTGCTGATGTAAATGCGCCGCTCCGTCAGGCCGAGCTGGCGGGGCACGAACTCCACGTTGTCGTCGCAGCGCGTGCACACCCGGCGCTCCACGCTGCACTTTTTGCAGATGACGTTGTACAGCAGGTCGTCCCGGCCCCCCGCGTCCCGGGGATCGCTCCACTCCAGCACCAGCGAGGTCTCGTTCACGTTGGAGATGACGTTGAGCGGAGAGGATGGCACGGCTGCAGACGAGACACTCGCGTCAGGGGGGCGGTAAAGCCCCTCCAAGCCCAGCCCACCCCTGGGTCTGTGGGGAGGTAGCCCCATGGATCTGCAGCCCTCGGGTCTGGATTCACAAGTCTCGCCTTCCGGCTGTTCTGCCTTTACAACGAGATGCTTAGCCAGGGCACCCCAGGGCTCCCTGAGAGAGGGAATCTCAAACCAGCGGCATGCACTGCTGCCGCCTGGGGACCCCGATCATGTCCCCCACGCTCAGAGCCCGAGTGACTGGGGGATCCGTGACACACGCCAGACAAGGACGCACTTACTGGTGCAAGCGCTGTCTGCGGAGTCCGCGTCTGCCCGGAAGTAGCCGTTCCGACAGGTGCAGAGCGTGGCTGCCCCGGAGCTTGTCCGGCTGTTGGGGGGGCAGGGCGAGCAGAGACCTTCCCCTTGCTTCGACTTGAAATACCCTGGACCACAGGCTGCAAGGAGGGGAGAGAAGGGAAAAATTAACGTTGTTGCCAACCCTCCCGGACTGACTCCCTGGGGCATTAGCCCTGCATGGGCAGCGTGGGAAGAGCTGCGAATGCCCAGGGCGCTCCTGCCCTGAGAGGCCAATACAGAGACGTCCCCTCGGAGCAGCAGTGGGATCCGTGGTCAGTCTTTCCCAGGGACGCTCTCCAGAGCCCGAAGGCCGAATGCTGGGGCCTGCCTCAGCAGATGCTGGGGAGAGTGAGTCACCTCAGACTCCATCTGAATAGAGCGCTCACCCCCGGGGCTGGACCCACGGCTGGGAAGGAGCCCAGAACTTTCTGCAGCAGCCCTCTCATCCCAACACCCGCAGCACTGACGGGCGGATGCCAATCCCAGCCCTAATACCGCACGGGATGGGAGTAACGAACAGACCCCTCCCCAGCACTGCTCGCTTGGTGACCCCAGCCCAACTCAGGGCGCTCCCCCCGCGGCTGTGCTCTGGGCCTGAGGAGCCAAAGCAAGGTCTCCTACACCAGTGTGAAGCATGGCCAGCTCCCCAGGGACTGGTCTGCAGTGGAAACAGGCCGGCCGCCTCTGAGCTGGAGCAGCTCACAAGGGGCTTGCTGGACGGGGCAGGGGAGAGCTTGTCAGTCGCCCAGTTCAAATGAAGGCTGCTGGGCACAGAACAGCCCCTTGCAAACATTTCCACCCTTCAACTGCGCTCGCGTACCGCGGGTGTGGGGGATGCGCCAACTGAACGGGAGCAGCAAGCGGACTGGCTGCAGAGGGAGCGCGCGGCTCTCTCAGTCAACGTGGTGTGCAATCGGCACGCAGCTCCCTTCCCATGGCCCTTGCTTTTCCTACGTGTCACTTGAGTAATAGCACTAGGAAAAAAAACCCGAGGCGGACAGAAACCAGGGGAATCTGGCCACCTTGTGCACGAGCAACAGGTAAGCAAAATATCTGGTGGGCCAGACATAGAACCCTAACCCTTCCCGCACCTTGCTCGGGTCTGCCGCCTGCTCCCAAATCCCCGCCCGGCCCCACGAACCCGCTTCTAGGCGCAGTCCTATTGGCTCCTTTCTCGCGGCGGCTCCCCTCTCAGCCTTCGCGGCTTTCCAAATGCCTCCTTCCCCGTCTCAAATGATTACACCCCCTTCGTGCCAGCTGTTCCGATTGCCCAGCACGGCCCTCTGTCTGGTTCCCCCCAGGGCGGTCCCAAGCCCTTCAGTGGCCATGTAATTAATTCTCTGTTCTGGCTGGTTTTCATCACCCCGGCTCGGCACGTCTGACATGCTGCTCATCCCTCTGAGAGGCACTGACTGACTCCAGCAGCCCGACCCCTTTTGTTTATGGTCCTTTGGCCGGTTTTCAGCTCCTGCCACAGTATCGTTGAAGTAGTTTGTCAAGTAAGGTTCAGCAATTCTTTATTAGAAACTTTGCTAAACAGCCGCCTCTACCGAGCTGCCCACGTCTGAAAACTCTCCCAGCACAACCCCTCACGAAGCGGGAGGGAAAAGCCTGGAACCCAGGCCTGGTGTGAACAATGGACCCTTTAGTCCTACCACGGGCTCTGTGAAAAGACTAACAGCACTTGAACCTGAAGGAGCCCGGGGCGGCGAAGTGCCATGAAACTAACCCAGATCTGGGGCTGGTAATGCTGAGCCTGTCCCTCCAGGACCGGTCCTGAGCTCCTAAGTATCAAAGGCACAAACAAACGAGGCTAGAAAATAAGTTAGACCTTGGCCTGCTGAAAATTCAGAGTTACAGCTGGAAATGGTCTGCAGACGGCCCCCTGCTGTGCGCTGGCATCGCAGCTCCTGGACCCCGGCCAGTTCCTCAGCGCCACTGGCTTCCCAGGAACTCAGACCCTTTACCTATCCGCTCTGGCCCCCTCCAACCAGACAGCCCTTCCCCCTCTCCTAAAGGCACCTCATGGGCCTCCCACTCGCCCAGGGGGGTCACGCTGCCTTCAGGTATCACCATCTCCAGCAGCCCCATCTCAGCGGAGGAGCCCCCGGCCTAGGCCTGCTAGGCTCATCATCCACAGAGTGAGAAGACCAAGCCGCTCCGTCCCTGCTTCCGAGGCATTTCCTACCACCCACGGAGAGGAGGTTTCCAGCTGGGAACGGCAGCCTCGCAGACAGGCTGGGTGGGGCATTTCGTAACCACACCAGGGCTCGTGTTCACAGGCCCTTCCAATCCTCCCCATTTCCTAGAGACGCTCGATTCCGTTCGGTGCCTGTCCGCACAAAGCGGACGCCTGGGAACGAATGCCAACGCCTTGCCTCGTTTCATGCCGTACTGCGCCTCCCGCCGAAGACAGGTGGGCCCGCACGACCCCTGGCCCTCGAGGCTGTGGCAGGGCCTCATGAGAGCAGACTTTCAGATCCAGAGCCACCGTCTCCCCGTATTGTTCCTTCACCATCACCCCACTTTGTGCCTCAGAACTGCTGCCTAGTCTTGTAGACCTACAGGTCCAACAATCACAGGCCAACCTCCTTCTGCTAAGGCGAGTTTTCCAGCGAGAGCACCCAACACGCCACACGGTGTCAGCGACTACACCCCGACCCAGGCCGCTCCACGCCAGGGACAGCAAGAACAACTACAGCTTCACCAGCAGCGGCTGTGGCTCTTGTCAAGTCAGAGCACACGTAGCCACAAAGCACGGACACGCATGTCCCCGCCTGCATTACGCTCTGAAATAAACCAGCAGAACAGAAGTTTTAAAATTGCATTCTGGGTCCCCGACTCCACTGGTTTTTGATGTCCAATAAAATCTATATTTGGTATAAAATTGTTTACTACTTCACCATAAAGGCTGCCGAGTGCCTAGCACTACTGAAAGTGCCCGCTGCTTGTTATACACAAGGCGACAGAGCTCATAGGATCAGGCCTTAGCAAGGGTCATAGCTGGAAACGTACAGCCAGCACTGCAAGGCTAAGAGATGCATCAGCTGCCAGGGTGGTATTTACAGACGCGCAGCAGACTTCACCCAATTCCTAACAGCCCCAAAACTCCAGGGCCAGGTATAGCACAGTCCATCGCAGTGCATTACTGCGGCTGACTTGAGAACTGCTCCTTGAAGGCCTCCCTCAACCACAAAGCTCCTTGAGGAACACTTCTAATAGCCCTTGTGTCTGGCTGTTCCCACTCAGCACACAACTGCGCCACCTCTGCACGGAGCCAACTTTCCCACCTTTGCCTCACAGATACTATGCAGATCAAGCAGGCGGCTATAACCATTGGGATATTCTCTCACTGAAGTCCAATCTTGCACCCACGTCCCTTCAGTCTACTGGAAACACACTCGACTGTCACTTTGCGCCTGCTGAGCTGGCAGCCGTCTCTTTCTTTGGTGCTGGCAAGGTGGCCAGCATACTGTTTCGCAAATCAGGGGAGCAAGAGGTAGGATGGGTCCCCCAGGATCACTATTGGCTTTTCAACAGCACCAGTGCAGAGGTCAGGGATGCACCCCACATGAGCCACTAACAAGCACATAGCCACAGAAAAGTAACCCTCTCTGGAAAAGTGCGCTGGGGCCAGCATAGGAAAAATGGCACCATCTATCGCTACATTGCAGGTCAGGAACCCCACCAATGTTCCCTTTCATTTTTTCCATCTATGTGTGGAATAAATGTTATGTGCACCAAGGCATGTACGGACGTGCACCACCAACAGAAACACCTGCTGCCGGCTAATCCACTGGGTGGCATTAGAGTCTCTCCTGGGTGGCCCCCCAAGCACTCAGCTTACAGGGAACACTGAACCTCACTGCTGCAAAGCCATCTGCTATGCCCTGCACAGTACCAGGCGTCACAGTCCTGCACTGTAGAGTTGGTCCTGCACACGCGTGTGGCAACAGCCCTCACTGTGGATTTTCCAGCTCCCAAGCGATTTACCACTGGACAGGCGCAATCCGACAGGGCACGACTCCACAGCACAATCACCACTCGCTGCTCCACTGGCCATGTGGCTCTCAGTCTGCCGTCCCTGCACTGGAAGACTGGGGCGAACGAGGGGAGCGCTCAGATCCAGGGGTGTGTCACGTGGAAATAACATTCTTGCCATCCTAGCTCTGAATTGGGATGTGACCAGTCAGCGCTCATTTCTCAGGCCCGGATACAGCACTCCATCATCTACAGCCACTGCGTGAATGCCACCAACGCCGAATTGGCTCTAGGTCCCCCGGCGGTCTGCCCTCCACAAAGTCATCATGTCCCCCCTCCATGGCTGCAGCTCTGCAAGTTGTGCATCCTGTGTCTGCACAAGGGTTAACCTCCTTACTGGGCAATGCTTATCCGGTTATGGGATGGGACCGTGACCCTTTGCTCCCAGTCATGCCTGTGTGACTCATTTGTCCCACCACGCACTTTCCCAAATGGCTCTGGACACTGCTGTGCAACAACTTCTGGGAGCACTGACACAAGCACTACTGCTGAGAATGTGCGGCGATGATGCAAGGTGTCGAGCAAGTGCACAAGTGCCAGGCTAAGCCCGGTGGCTTTCTGCTGATGTAACTTGCCTCAGCCCAAGTGTGTAGTGTACACATGGCCCCAGCCTGCAGTTGCATCACTGGAAGACAGGATACTGCAATGGCTCTCCAAGCGTATGGCCTTTACAGATCCACCCTGCAGCAGCTGCATGCCCTGCCACATACGCCACCGTGCAAAGCAGCAAAGCCGGTTGGGGAACCTGCACATGCCTCTGATCCCCTGTTCTAGAGCACCAGGGTATGGGAAACCAAGGCCTACTGTGCCACTGCTTAGTTCCTGAGGGAGGGAGAGGAACATCACTGAGAACTCTGATGCAGAGGGTAGGAGGGCAAATCCGTGAGGACCTACACAAGCGCTACTTCCTAGAGAGTATTTTTACCACGCAACCTTTCTTCCTCCCTCACCTCGGTGACTGTGCAGGCCCGCAGCACAAGAAAGAAGCAAGTGGCAGCAAGGGAAAAGCTCAGTGCTTCTGATTAAGAGCCTGATGCATTACTTGGATTTGGAAATCCAATCTAGACTCAGTAAAGAAAATGCTTTCAAGTCTACCAGGCAGCTGGTTTTCTCTTACAGAGACATTACGCCGACAGGCTGCAGAAGCTGCTGTCCCTCTGACTAGGCTCCAAGTCAGATTCCAGCCTGGCCATACCACACAGATTACATCGCTTAATCCATTGTGTTACTGTCTGAGCTGAAGTCACCTGGTCCTTGGGACCCTTGACAGCCTGCTAGATTAAAAGTTTTACCAGCAAGACTGGATGCCTGGCTTTGCCCCACAAATAGTACTGGGAGGCAATGTTTCCTCTAATCATTTCCATCCATATACAGTTTTTTTCCATCCATGTGTGGAATACATTTTATGTACACCGAGGCATGTGTAAATGTGCACCACCTGTAGAAATAAAAACCTAGCTGTGGGCACTCTGCTATTCAGCTGGACAGCACTGGTATCTTTCCTGAGCGATCGCACAAGCACCCTGCTTACAGGGACCGCTGTTGGTAGGTGGACAGGCTCAGATGAAAACCCAGGACCACCACGAGACACAAATAGGGACGGGGTCTACTTTATCTTGATGGAAAGCATAGTGGGTGGGTCTGCGGTCCGAACTCCTAGCCAATTCCACGGCCACTAGCAAAGCGCGCTTAGTGAAAAACGCAGACCCAAAGAACCTCCATGTGTTTAGACGGACAGGTCAATGCCCCACATGGTTACAAGCTGGTGCATACAAGTGCAGATTTAAGGAACCGTACTCTCCACTCTCCAGGGGTGAGGAATGACTGAAGCCCCTTGGACATATCAGGCTGAAATAGCTGCCACATGCACTTGACCTACAGCAAGAGAAGCCTGAATCCAGCAGGGTTACAACCAGACTGAGGCAACAGGAAAAGCTCCCATCGTTTGCACCAGGTGAGAAACCCTGATGCTATAAGTGCAGCTTCATCACTTTTGTAAAGCCGAAGAGGTCTGGCTGGATCCCAAGTTGGATCATGACACCCTGCCTCCCGGCAGCTTCCTGCACATTGGAGTGGATATGGCGTTCTTTGTTCTCAATAGTGTGCAGCGTTGCTGGGGGGCAGCTAGCCCAGAACCAGCTGCATTTCAGCACAGAGAAAAGTATCTGGGTCTGAACTGGTTAACTTGGGTCTGTCCTGTCCGTGGCAGAACCCACGCCCTAATCCGGGGGCCCCCCAAAGCAGTAGCGGTGCCTTTGGTTAGACAGCGGTAAACCCATTGGCGTCACTTATTTATTTTGCTTATTAAGTACTTTGGGATGAAAGGCACTTGAATGTGAGGCAATTAGTAACTGATTTGACTCATAGCATCACCATCTCGAGGAGTTTCAAGCCAGCAGTCCCGGGGAGGAGCAGAGAGGTGCGGGCTCCAATAGAGTCACTCTCTCATCCCGATACAATCTCCCCAGCCTGTACACCCAGCTGGTGACAGATACAAGAATGCAACAGCCTGGCTTCACTTCCTCCCGTGTCTGGTGAGAGATGCAGACTCATCCTTCTTGGGTTCTTGCTCTCCCCCATCCAAGCCACATATGTGGGCTCCATCCCTATAGGAGCCACTCTTCATTGGGTTTATCTGCTTAGCGTCCGCGAGGCAGGGCATGGGGACGGAGAGGACGCAGGCAGAGCGAGGCTGTGCGAACTCATACAAGAAAGCACAAAATCTGGGGCAGAGCAGGGATGTCCTAACCACTGAACCGTCCTTTCGTGGTGAGAAACTGCATGTGACAGCCACGGTCTGGGCTAACGCCCCAGGGACTGCAGCAGGGCTTCTTCAGAGATGGACGCGCGAGCCCTTCAGCTTGTGCTAAAGAACCCGCAGCCCCTGAGCTTCCCGACAGGAGCTGACATTTCTGGAAATGCTTTTCGGGCCCAAGGTTCCCCAGAAGACTCCTGACACACCGATCGCGTCTGTCAGAACCGAGATGCAGCCAGCTCTAGGGGGTAACGCAGCAGCCATTTAACAGTCGCAGCACAAGTGGACAAGGGAGAGGAAACAAAGCCAAATCCCAGTCTTTTAAAAATAAAGAAGCCAGGCCGAGTGCAGGGGGAGGGGACAGGCTAGCAGAAAGTAGTTCCTTCCACTAGACTTTTGCCAGCCCTCCAGAGAGGATGCTGCCACGGGATGACATCACAAGAGGTTCGGATTTGGTTTCGCATTTGGCCAGCAAGTCAACTTCTCCTCCGGCGACACAGCGCCGATTGCATCACAGGGAGCGCTGGCTCAGAGGGCCCCCTGCCAAAATCCCATTTCCTGTAGCACATGGGGGATTTTCCGCAGAGAGCGCTCCCATCCAAGTATTGACCCAGCCCAGCCTCGCAGAGCCGCTGGGAGTCAGACCGAAATCACAGGACCAGGTGGTCTGGTTGCAGAACGCTTCTCTTTCAAAAACAAAGCCCCACCCCTGTGAATACAGGCCAAGGGAGGGAGCTAAACACACTGAAATAAATCATCCCGACATGACACACCATGACTCACCATGCGCAGGGCCCGCGGTTACTGCACTGCATGTGGGCAAAAAGGCAAAAAGAGAGAGACCCCCCCCACACACAACTCCATATGCTGGGGTCCCCTTCTTGCACAGGGCTGAGGGAGGGTTACCCAGACAGCATGAAAATTCAAATCTGCACGGTTCTGCATACTTCACACAGTCCAAAACATTAGTCACACTGTAACTCTCCACCCCACCACCGACTTCTACAGGACTGCGCTGCATTATAGCTCCTTCTTCGAGGTGGATAATAACCTTGAATTATACTGTTTAAGGGCTGAAACAGTTTTCTATCCACACCACACTATTCTAACCGAGGCAGCATCTTTCCAATTTCTCTGTTCCTTTCCCTACAGGACTGAAGCAAAAACCTCATGACTCTAGATAAATTAAACCCATCACATCCCTTTGTCCAGCAACCCTGTAATTTTGTTAAAGGCAGCAATCAAGTTTGCCTGGGACAATCTGTGCTTTATGAACCCGCGCCATTCACTCGCATTACTCTTCTGTAAGTGCCTACAGATGGATTAGCGTCACGGCAGCAACACTCGAGCTGCGGTTCAGGTGGCAACGCTCATTCTAAACTCCATTTTTCAAGGCACTTAATTTTAAGAAAAATCACCCTTTGGGCTGAACACGCTCCCATGCCAGTTCCGTCCAAAAGTGGTATGTTGGGGAGGTAGATGGAATGGGATTTGGAGTAAATCTGAAAAAGTCTTTGGGTGTCTGACGTTCAAATAAAGTGTAAAACCAATCTGAAAAAAGGAAAACTTCATTTGTTGTACAAATCACTGTAATATGAATTTAAAGGGCACTGATGGATCAGAAATAATATTTAGGCGCCTGAGTTCCTTAGGTATGCTGCAAGTTAACAGATTTTTTTTTTAAGATTGCATCTTACTTCTCATGCTGGGCTCTCATGCTGCCTTGGAATCTGTCATCTCTTCATTTAATTATCTAACTAGCTAGTTTCACTTCCTGGTTTTCATGCAGCAAGCCAATGTTGCAAGGTTGAGTTGTAAACAATTGGTAACTGCTATGATTAGTAGGCATTTTTTAAAAAAAGCCATGGTAATATTTCTATTAGTCATTGGTTGCAAAAAGTTTGCTTCTACGAAGTGCAGACTTTGGCCCCAATTTGACCCAACGGCAGCCCCTTGAAAAACACTAAAATTTAGTTTGCAGGCTTTGAAGGAACATATGCTTTGCTGAGTCTGGAAGACAGCTGGTTGAGGAATAAAATGAGTAGTGAGAACTAACTGCCTAGCAGTCCTGCTCTGGGCTCTCTCTGCATTTAACCGATTAGATATTCAGTTATTATTGAACTAAGCAATCACATTTCTCTTTTCGAACAAATCATTGTTCCGATAATATGATGACTCTGATTTTATGTGCACAGAAATCAGGGAAGCTGGGCTGCTTTCTAGGCAATGGATTACTTTGAATAGATTGCCACCAATCTCATCTCAGATGATCATGTGAGCAGGAGTGTTGAAAGACTTGGAAAAGGACTGCGTTACCAATGAGACTTCAAACAGACATCTCTAGAGATCCGATCAGTCTGACATGATGGACACCATGCGTGAAGGAATCTGGATAAACTGCCCCTTACAAGATATTTTTTTTTAAGGGGACGGGGAGTGGGAAGGAGGGAGAAGAGAGAAAAATGTACAAGGACAGAACTAAATTACCACTTCCCCATAGCCACTGTGCCAAGTAGGGATGTAAAAAAATAATTTAAAAACGTAACCGTGTAATTGCTAAAAATCCTAGTGGTTACCTGTGCTGCGGACTGAAGGGCGAAAATCCCAATAATACGTATGTAAGATCTTAACCACGGTCTTTGTTAAGAATCTTTCACATATGCCCAAACCTTACGGACCTGGTTTGAGGCCTAGCTAACAACGGACAAGACATGGCTAAAAGGGGAACAGAGATAAGCAAAGATAGCCTTGTTTGTACAACTAGACATGAAAAAAATTCAGACAGCATAACCCCAGGTGCAGGGCAGTAGTTGGGGCCTTTTTGAGAATTATAGACACATAACTCTTTGAGAGTGGCCTCAAACGTCTGCCTCCCAAGTTCAGGAGGAGATAGCAGTGTATACTCCCCACATACCAGCCAGCATTCGGAGAGGGGAGACAGACAGCATGACAGCATGAGTAATGATCTCCGTCCCTCACAGATGCCAATCCAGTCCAAAAGGGGTGCAAATGATAAATATATACAATTGCCAATGCTGTGCATTGTTTTCTGTTCTCTTTGTTTTAAGACTATAGAGGAATGTACCTTCGAGCAAACCTGTCTGGGAGATGCCACCTGTCATTTCTATGGACCTGAAATCAGGATTTAATCTATTTACTGCAAAAGGACACTTAAGCCATAACACCTGGTTTTTAGCATACAGGTAAACCTGAGCCATGGGCGGAGCAATGATGTAATCTTTTAGACTGCTGGCTTATTGCGCTCACTGTGTCTTGCGGCTAGAACCTATCCAGGGGCTCGGGAACTCCCACCCCGTTGCTTCTCTCCGCCCACTGGCATCCTATATATAATCGATAGTAATCCATTGTTTGGCAGTCTCACTGAGCCCAACAAGCCTAGTGACACTCCGCCAGGGCAGAGTGTAATAAACCGTCGTGCTTGGATCTATATGGTGTTGAACTTCTGTTCCTTCAGGGATCTGTAGTACAGGCAGTCCCCGGGTTACATGGATCCGACTTACATTGGATCCCTACTTACAAACGGGGTGAGGCAACCCCGCACTAGCTGCTTCCCCCCAGCAGACCCTGGAGACGCGAAGCTAGCGCCCCCCACAGCAGACCAGGGAGACGTGGAGCGGCTTTTCTCAGCAGACACCTCAGCTTGAGAATAAAGGACTGAGGGAAGTGAGGTGTAGGAGAATAAAACTGAGCTCTGGAGAAATGTTTGGCTAGAGTTTCCCCTACAATATGTACCAGTTCCAACTTACATACAAATTCAACTTAAGAACAAACCTACAGTCCCTATCTTGTACGTAACCCGGGGACTGCCTGTATAAAGCTTTATACATAAAGTTTATACTCTAGAACACACAGCATGGCTGGCTCCCCAGGAGTGGGGCCAACAGCCGTGAGTTTTTATACTGCGGAGCCTGCAATGTGGGGTGAAATGAGCCAGTGTGTCACAGTAACAGGAACTGATAAGCGGATGCTTACTGGTTAACCATTTAAACGGCTGCACATTTGCATCCCTACCGCCAAGGTAGGAAAAGCATTAAGCCAACTTCCCCAAAGAGGGTATGTCTACACTAGCCCCCTAGTTCGAACGAGGGAGGCTAATGTAGGCATTCGAAGTTTTGAACACTCCCGCTCACATGATATTTAAATATCCCGGGCTTTATTTGCATCTTCCCGTCCGGGCGTCATTTTTAAATCCCCCTAGTCCGAACGAACTGCCCGTGGCTACATGCGACAGTCAAACGTTAACTCGAACTAAGTCCTTAGTTCGAGTTAACTGTTAACATTGTGGAATGAAGTGAAAACCTATGGGGGGGGGGGCCCTAAGCAGGAATACTAATAATTAACAGGGGGGTGCCATGTGCTGCTCCGGGCCCTAAGCAATTGTTTAGCATGCATATGCCTAGCGCGGGCTCTGGTCTGACGTGACCTGCACCTGCAGGAAAACTCCAGGGGCTGCTTCACCCTACCATTGTCCCATCCAAAGGGCAATGACAGAGACCCACTAAACAAGCCAAAGGTGGCACAGGGGTCTCCAGAAGCAATACAACGTGGGTACATCTACACTGCAAAAAAATAAATCACCTGCCGCAGCAAGTCTCAGCAACTGGGTCGAGCCAACTTGGGCTTAAAAAAAAAAAATAGCCAGGTAGACGTCTGGCCTTGGGCTGATGCCCGGGCTCTGACACGCAGCAAACAGGACGGGTTTCAGAGCCCAGGCGCCAGCCCGGTGCCCACATTGCTAGATTTAGCCCAGCAGCATGAGATCCCGTCAGTTGGCCTGGGTTCAAACTCTTGGCCATTGGATGGGGTTTTCTGGTTGGAGCATTTTGCAGGGTAGATGCACCTGGCACCACACAAAGCAGATGGAGCACCCATGCTCACAATGCAGCTGTCCTGGGACCCTCTGGAAATGAGCAGCCGTTAGGGGAAGGAGGGATGGCACACCCCTTTAAGGAACTCAGCAAATCTCTCCCCCTCCCCGCCCCCCCAACACTCCTCCTCATTCAGGGATCTGCAGGAGTCCAGAGAAGCCAGGTGGGGTTGGTGGATCTGCGGAGATAACAGGTAAGAGTCCTGTGTGGATACAAAATTGGTATCCGCATCTGCAAAAATAAGCCACGGGTGCAGATCCCCGTGGCTACAAAGCAGATATCTGCTAATTTGCAGGGTTCTCGATACAAACTTTGTATCCGCCTGCACAAAAATGAGCCACGGACACCCGCATCCACAGATACCCGTGGCTCTCAAGTGGCTATCCACAGGGTTCCAGCAACGGGATCGGAGAACCACAGCCAAGAGTCAGCAACTTTTCTCCCTCCCAGAAGCGGTGCCTCTAGAAGTCTCCATTCTGGGAGAGCGGCGAGCAACCCAACGCCACTCCCCAAAGAGCTGTGCGCTAATGTAACCAAGACAATGTGCTGGAGAGTGAGATGGTGAACCAATGCCCGGTCTCATACAGAGCACACCAACGGCGCTGCCGTCTGCCTGGCAGAACAAGCCCTCAACCCCCCAGGGTCTGAATACAAAGCCTAATCCTGCACGGAGCTCTTCACACGCCATAGCTGCAGAGGGGTGGACTGGCAGCAGGGTTTTTCCCCTCAGCAGTAACTCAGGATTGCCCCCCCATTAAAGTGACCCCTAACCTCTATCAGCACTTACACCCAGAGATCTCCAAGCACTTCACAAAGTAACCCTGTCCGGGGCAAAGTACCATTTCGACTGCTGTCTGACCAGCACTTGGCAAATGGGAGCCACGAATGCCATCAGGACCCCTGTGTGCGGTGCCATAAG